>NC_092154.1:37309643-37922143 GCF_045791955.1 Oncorhynchus clarkii lewisi | reverse complement strand
TCAAGTAAAGCACTCTTCCTTTACGGATGGGTGGGTAGGTATTATCTTAATTGAGCCATTAGTCGGGTAGCTTTTAATCAGTTGGTATGACAATAATTTCAATAACTAATTTGATGGCATTAAGAACAATGGTTTGGGTGGGGGGGGGGTTAAAATTAATTTCCAGTGGGTGACATTACAGTTTTAAATCGCATTCAATCTCCACGCCATTTCAAACCATTTCTAACACTTAAAACCCTGTTCAAAACACTGGGCACAGCTGGTGGTGACAATACAAGATCCCTCAGCCACTGACAACAGAGACTATTCATTATGGAAACTACAAAGGAAAGTTTAATCAAGCAAATTCATTTTGGGGAGTCGTGAGTAAGTCACAGATTATGAATCAGTGTTTAAAAATAAGCATGCAGATTACTTGGGTACAATACAGAAATTAACCCTGTTAAAACCATGAGTATTTTCTCTGTCTGCCTTTTATATTGTACAGCAACAGTAGAGAGAGGGAGGGCGAGAGAGGGAGGGCGAGAGAGGGAGGGCGAGAGAGGGAGAGAGAGAGGTGGTCTTAGATCAATACTGACCAGTAGGACTGAGAAGCTGGAAGCAGCGGACAAAACACAGTAAACAAGCCAATGCTCGGAATGCTCGGAATAGTGATGTCGTATTCCCGACAAAACCAGCCAATGAAAATGTCTGCATGTTTCATCCAATTAAGTCTGTAACTGAAAAGGCTACATGTCGTCCTTTTTCTTGCGTCGGTCAATAAGATTGAGTCAGGTGAAATTAACAGGCTGTTAAATGGCAATTTTAAAAAAACAAACAATATCTTAAGTCAGACATTTGTCAATACTATTATGCCAGAGACAATTATCAGCTAATTAAATCTGAGAATATAAGGCTCGGTATCTTACATCAGGTAGTAAATCTCTAACATCTCAACTGTCTACACACAAAGCCCTTTTCCCAGAGATGAAAATACCATCCAGATATATAGAGTACTGATCCAGTATTCTCATACAGCTTCTAAAAATAACAGACTGATAGAACAGCACAGTCAAATCAAACTCCTCAGGGACTATATAGTAGTAGAAGTAGCTACGCTGCCGTTCACCGTAGGGCAAAAACTCAAATCCAACACAATTTTGTTTGCTGCCCATTTGACATAATCCAAAACTATTCTGCCTTGCTGACCAAAACAGACCGCATCAATGAGAGTGGAGACAGTCCTCGGATTCAGATTGTTTACTAGTTACAGGGTCGCAGGTGTGATTGCAGGGTTCGGTGAAAAATCTTAGGCTTCGGAGCTCCGACATGCAGGACTAGTGAAATGAAATAATGAAAAAGGCAATAAAAAACTGAAAATAGAAATAGCACGACATACCTAATAACATCTGTGGCAGTGATGAATCAATACATGTTCATTGGGATGGAGGCAGAGTAGACTGTTGACGGGATGGGGTGGAATGACCATGGGGAAGCAGCAGCATGACCATTGAGTGAAATAAAAATAAAAATTGTAATCAAACATATTAACGACTGCAACAGTGTCGAATGCCAGCTTGTGTGTCTGTATTCTGAGACATTTGTTATATTTCTGAATGGCTCAGTCCGAGCTCATCAGCAAAAGAGAGAAATACACACACCGAAATATACTGTGTATTCCCGAATTTGTTTCTTTTGACAACGCTTCAACCCATCTTCATCAGTGTGTGTGTGTTTTCTGCTCACCAGGGCATGTGGTGTGTGAGGGGGCAGAGAGACTGGTTTTATCCCAGAAGATGAAGTGGTCAGTCAACAGTCCAGTGAAGAGAGTGTCAGACAGACACCCTGCAGTACAGCAGTACATCTCTACAGCCAGGCTGGCTAGCACAGAGGCACACACAGAGGGAGGATACACACCCAGCGCACACACACACACACACACACACACACACAGCCAAGGGTAGAGTTTACTAGAGGAACAAGCCGCATCATTAAACCCCCAAACACCCAACTGAAACACAGTCCTTGGTTTAAAGGTATACATGAGGTAAAAACAGACCTTGGGTTTATTTGAGGAGAAATTCTAACTGACAACCAAGGAAGATTTTTTTTCTCTTTTTTTTTCGTCTTTCATTTGCCCCTGAATGTGTTTCTGTTGCTTAGGCCCAGCGTTTCCTTTTTCAAATGCTAATTCGTTTTTTTATCCAGATGGCAAAATTCATTTCAGGCTTCATGTACTGTATGGAGAGTGGCTATTGACAGGTAAAATAAAGATGTTTCGCCCCAGCTTTGTTATAATGTAATTTGACCTATTTACTTTGACCTAAAAACAACACCTTTGTATGTTGCATCCTGTGAAACGCAAAAAAAAAAAAACATTTCTACAGGAAAGCAGTCTGAATTGTGTGGCCTTTATTTCTGCTGAAAAGGCCTCAGGACAATGCAGACAAAATTGCAGACAGATTTGTTTAATGATTTGCTTGACTCAGCTAATATTCCTTTTATCATTATTTATTTATCTGTTTTCGATGGTCGCCATTTTCCTGCCTGTGCAACTTATTCCTTGAGTGAAGATGTCTAATATCAGCAGACCTCAATATGGGAATCGTACGAGAAAGAAAGAAATCCATACATTTCTACTCCTCAAGACAACTTGCAGAGGACAGAATAGTCACAGGGTCAATATCTTGATACAATCATGGAGAAACCCTGAAAATGTATTGTTACAAGACATGGAACACAGATAAATAAATCAATGTGATGTGTCTATACAGTAAAAGCCTGTGAGTTTTCACACGCTCCATCTTCCTTTGTTTTTGTCGGCCATCTTGCTACCCTAACCCTCTACTCATCAGTCCGGGGTGATTCGGCTTCGGAGCAACGACAGCCGAGAGTTGTGCAGTGAAGTATGAAATACACTAAAGAAGACATTTGCAGAAACACTTCCTTCGTCCTACAATAGCAAGAGTTTCTGACTATCTTCTCTGATTATGTTCTAGTGAGGTCTGATTAGAGGCATGGCATGGGAATCAAACTGCAGTGTGTTTCCTGTTTGCTGGCATCCATTTGTTTTCCCATTCATCTACAAGCTGGAGGAAGTCACAGATCTATCCGCTACCTATTTACCTCCTACCGTGCCTTGTGCCAGCAATCAACACTCTGCCTAAACTCTATGGTTTACTGACAGAGACGTGGCTCTGGCACAGATACAAACAATTACTTTGGAACACACTTTGCACCCCCAATTGATACTCCAATCTTTCCCTTTAGTTAGGGCTTCATAAATAGAACTTTAGAACACCGAAAACATCACGTCGTCCTTGATTTTCTAATTTACCTCAAAAACACAGATGACCGACTAATCGTTTTCGGAGCTCAATCATACATAATTAGATTTCTACTTAAGATTAAGAGGAAAGGTAAATAGAAGGTGACAAAACAGCACTCTGAGGCTAAATCTACACCTCTTTGAAAACTGCCTAAATAGGTTTATAAAATATCTTCGGGACCGGTCGAAATATAAGTAATTGTTACCCGGAGGAAAATAGGGGAAGGTCATGCTTTTTCAATTTCAGTCAGGGGGAGGGTTTAGTATTTATTTATTTTTGACCAGGGGAGGGCCATGTGATCTGTAATCGATTAAATGTCAGTATTTGTCTGCATTTTGGAATTTACGTATTGAATTCTACTATGTGTAACTTTGGCACTCTCGCGATTACTTTTCCTTTGGCTGTTCCGTCAGTTCATCTTTTCCTTTGGCTGTTCCATCAGTTCATCTTTTCCTTTGGCATATCCAGAACGTGGGCGTGTAGAGTGTATCTGTGCCTATCAAATAGTGATTGTAGTGATGACATGGGGAGCTATCACACAACAAGAACAGTGGTAGAAATGACCCATTCAAAACAACTGGGAACTCGGAAATCTCTGCATAGTTAGTTGAGATGGGCTAGTAAGCAAGCATTTCCCGGTAAAGTCTACACCAGTGCTCGGCGCATGTGATAAATACAATTTGATTTGATGCAGTTATTTTGGCATGAAGCATTCAACAGGACGGTTATTGCGGTTATTGTCTAATCAGAGGGCTAATATCAATACTATGCATGCCAGTCTCTCTTGGTTAAAAGTAAAGGAGAGTGACTGCATCACTTCGTTTTTAGAAGAATCATTAGTGTGTTGAAAATTCAAAATGGTTTGCATAGTCGACTTACACACAGCACTGACACACGCACTTACCCCTACCAGCTATGCGTGACGTTTTAAATGCATTTAGTTATGTCCTTAAGCTGTGCTCGTCTATTAATGTTCTGTTTTATGTCATGTTTCATATTTTGTGTGGATCCCAGGAAGAATAGCTGCTGCAATCACCACAGCTAATGGGGATTTTTTTTTTAAAACAACGTTTTTTTTTGCCTAAATTACAGCCCTAGCCAATAATTGCTTACTCACTTTATAACAATAATACATGCCTCAGTGCACTGTGTTGTTGTAGCCTAGGTAGAATAACAACGTAGGCCTAATCAATAGTGGAGCTTCGCGTGCCCGACTGATGCAGAGCGCAGCCTGGAGGAACACACAACTTTTTTTCCCTCATTCACTTTGACAGGTAAATATTCATAGCACTCATATTTAGCTAATGAGTGGCCTAATATCTAGCTAATATTTCGCTTCTTCTGGCTACACATCTCTAAAGTTCCCGTGCGCAATAGGCTATAGACTACGGATGCAAACCGCTCCGCTATCCCTCTTCTCGTGAAATCCCAGGAAAAACTATCAACTTCAAAAGCTACACGAGATACATATATTTTTTTTTACATTTGTTATACTTGGACTAATAGGCTTTTCGTGGAGAGAAGCAGGCTTGGCTCTTGCTAATTGCTGAATGTAAAATAGGCCTAGGCCAAATGAACTGTCGTGGAAAGCATATGACAGACCGCGATGAGCACAGTGATAAAGATCCAAACGAATTGACATCCATTAGTAAAATGGAAATCACTTGCAAACCACTTCAGTGACGAGGCAGGCTATGACATGATGTAAAAAGATGCGCAGGCCAAACAGAGTTTGTTGTTGTTCTTCATTTAATTTAAATACAAGTTTCTATATAATATATTTCATTAGTCTACAGGTAGCCCACATTGAAGGATCATTTGCAGTCGAACACTCCCTGAAGCACAGATGAATGATCTGTGTTACCACCTCATTAATAGTGCAGTAGGCTGCTCTGATCAGTTGATTGACATGTGTCGGCTGTCGAATAATACACTTTCCACTAGTGTGGATAGTTGCCAACATTTTATAGTCACGCATCATTTATCGTTATAGTTATCATCCTTGGTGTGGACGGCCCTTAGCGCTTAAATTGGTAAATGCAACCTTCAAGTGGATAACAGGAATGGTATGAATACAGCAGAGGTTCTCAACCACGGGTTGATTTGATAGAAATCACGACTGCAACAGTGATAGCCTACTAAAAAGGGATTTCATATTCTCTGCTATTTTGTTTTAATGATCATTTTGGAAGGGGAGGGTTACTTGTTTTGTTTTTTTATGTTTGGGGAGGGCCAGGAAAATATATATTTCCCTCAGGGGAAGGGGCCATCCATTTTCATTTCAAAGAGGTCCGAATTCCTCCAGGTATCCCTCAATATAAATAACGATCACTCCCTTAGTGAGCGTGCGAGAGTAGTACATACATTTTTTTCTTTCAGAATTTCTTTACAAATGAAATACAGGCTCATTATTTTCTATTGTTAAAGACATTGGTACCACTTTATAACCTCTAGTAGTAGTTCAGGTGCTCTGGGGGACATCGCTGGAAATGTTACAGCTTTTGAAAGGGCTGCTCCTCATAAATTATTTTGAGCTAATCAAAAAACACGACAGAAAATACCGTTGCAGTGATATTTTGCACTGGGCACTCTGAAATCTCCCTCGCCCTTGCTGTTCCACTTCCTCTCTCCCATCCCTCGGTTCTTTACGCTTCTCTTGCCTTGAGCGTCCTCCCTTCGTCTCTCATTCCCCCTCTACTCTTTTAGATGACCCTCTTCTCAACCTGCCTCTCTCCCCTCTACTTTCGCTCTCTCTCTCTCTCTCTCTCTCTCTCTCACACACACGTGATAGATAATGGCATGACATCAATAAAACATAATGCAGTGATATCCTAGAATATATAATTCAACGGAGCACACATACAGGTACAGTGCCAGTTAAAAGTTTGGACACAGCTACTCATTCAATGGGTTTTTCTTTATTTTTACTATTTTCTACATTGTAGAATAATAGTGAAGACATCAAAATTATTAAAATGACACATGTAGTAACCCAAAAAGTGTTACACAAATCAAAATATATTTTATCTTTTAGATTCTTCAAAGTAGTCATTGTAAATAAGAATTTGTTCTTCGCTGACTTGCCTACTTAAATGACGGTTCAATAAAAAAAAAAAATATACAGCTTTGCACACTCTTGGCATTCTCTCAACCTGCTTCATGAGGAATGCTTTTCCAACAGTTGAAGGAGTTCCCGCATATGCTGAGCACTTGTTGGTTGCTTTTCCTTCAATCTGCGGTCCAACTCATCCCAAACCATCTCAATTGGGTTGAGGCCGGGTGATTGCGGAGGCCAGGTCATCTGATGCAACACTCCATCACTCTCCTTGTTCAAATAGCCCTTACATAGCATGGAGGTGTGTTGGGTCATTGTCCTGTTGAAAAACAAATGATAGTGGGACTAAGCGCAAACCAGATGGGATGGTGTATCACTGCAGAATGCTGTGGTAGCCATGTTGGTTAAGTGTCCCTTGAATTCTAAATAAATCCCTGACAGTATCACCAGAATCCTCCATACTTCACGGCGGGAACCACACATACAGCGATCATCAGTTTACCTACTCTGCCTGTCAAAGAATCTCAAATTTGGACTCATCAGACCAAAGGACAGATTTCCACCGGTCTAATGTCCATTGCTCGTGTTTCTTGGACCAAGCAAGTCTCTTCTTCTTATTGGTGTCCTTAAGTAGTGGTTTCTTTGCAGCAATTCGACCATGAAGGCCTGATTCACACAGTCTCCACTGAACAGTTGACGTTGAGTTGTGTCTGTTACTTGAACTCTGAAGCATTTATTTGGGCTGCAATCTGAGATGCAGTTAACTCTAATGAACTTATCCTCTGCAGCAGAGGTAACTCCGGATTGACTACCCTTAATGTTTTAAAGTAATGATGGACTGTTGTTTCTCTTTGCTTATTTGAGCTGTTCTTGCCATAATATGGACTTGGTCTTTTACCAAATTGGGCTATTTTCTGTATACCACCCCTACCCTGTCAAAACAACTGATTGGCTCAAATAAATTAAGAAGGACAGACATTCCACAAATTAATTTTTAACAAGGCACACCTGTCAATTGAAACACATTCTTGGTGACTCCCTCGTGAAGCTGTTTGAGAGAATGCCAAGCGTGTGCAAAGCTGTCATCAACGCAAAGGGTGGCTACTTTGAAGAATCTCAAATATAAAATATATTTGGATTTGTTTAACATTTGGTTGGTTACCACATAATTCCATATGTGTTATTTCATTGTTTTAATGTCTTCACTATTATTCTACGATGTAGAAAATTGTATTACATTTTTTTTTTTTTTTTTTTTAAACCTGGAATGAGCAGGTGTGTCAACTTTTGACTGGTACTGCAGGTAATTGCCAAAATAAAAGGAAAGACCAACATAACATAACATGTGTTGGGCCAGAACAGCTTCAGTGCGCCTTGGCACAGATTCTACGTGTCTGGAACTCTATCGGAGGGATGCGACACCATTCTTCCATGTTTTGTGATGGAAAACGTGGTCTCAGGCGCCTCTCCTAACTCTCCCTTAAGTTTTCAATTGGGTTGAGATATGGTGACTGAGATGGACATGGCATATGGTTTACATTGTTTTCATGCTCATCAAACCATTCAGTGATGACTCATGCTCTGAGGATGGGGGCATTGCCATCCTTTGGGGGTATAGTCATGGTAGCCAAAATAATGGCCTGCCCAGCATTTTCATACATGACCGTAAGCATAATGGGATGTTAAACTGCTTAATTAACTCAGGAACCACACCTGTGTGGAAGCACCTGCTTTCAATATACGCTACATGACCAAAATCATGGGCATTAATATGGAGTTGCGCCCCTTCAGCACTCTGCAGTCCCGTTCTGTGAGCTTGTGTGGCCTACCACTTCGCGGCAGAGCCGTTGTTGCTCCTAGACGTTTCCACTTCAAAATAACAGCACTTACAGTTGACCGGGGCAGTTCTAGCAGGGCAGAAATTTGACGAACTGACTCGTTGCAAAGGTGTCATCCTATGACGGTGCCAACATTGAAAGTCACTGAGCTCTTCAGTAAGGCCATTCTACTGCCAATGTCTTTCTCTGGAGATTCCATGGCTGTGTGCTCAATGGTATGGCTGAAATAGCCAAATCCACTCATTTGAAGTGGTGTCCACATACAAACTCAAGTGTTTCCATTATTTTGGCAGTTACCTGTACAATGACAATATTGAATATCATGATTCCACATACATGACTATTTGAAGTACTAACTCCAATAAAAAAAAGAGGAGATTGGTAAGCAAGGACCTGCTATTAAAATTGACACATTCACAATCACGCACAACAAATGCTGCCACTCAAAGACCCAGTGTGAGCACTCGAGCGCACACATTTCCATGACCTTACCCTCCCTGTATACTAGCAGTAGGCAACCCTGGTCCTGGAGTGCCCGGAGGCATGTCATGTTTTTGATTTAACCGACCTGGAGGACCAGCTGTGTCGAATTTAGGCCATCAACTGAACTGATCAATTAGTCAGGTGTGTTTCCTAGTTGGAACAAAATATTGCAGTACCTGCGTTACTCCCAGGAACAGGGTCGCCTACTCTTGCTGTATATACACTTGTTGACAACTGCATGTAATCTGAGGCTGCCCTGGTACAGCTGCTAAATCCCTTGTAGAAATGTGATGTCGTTACAGAGAGAGGAGGGAATATCCTCCTGCCTAAGCTTATTGAGCTGTCAACTTTGTGTCCCTATCAGAGCCCATTGATTTCCTGTCACATATACTGACGGAGGATGTGCTGCTTTTTAACATCCTACTTTTACAAGCAGGCTTCCTGTAACGGCAGACCAACTGTAACCGTTAGTAACGACAACATCAGGAAGACCGTGTCCGGATATCGACTTGCGTTGACGCGGCAGGGAATTGCTCTGTATTTAAATTGATCCTCGGTTGGTCCTCTAGGTTGCAGGTGCCAAGTCCATGTGCTGGGGTTTCATCCTGTTGTCTAAAGGGGGAACTACTTGCACACTCAATGGTGTCATCGGGTGACAGAGGGAGACGTTTAATGGCACAGGAATGGTCCTATTATAGATCTGATTGTGTGAGAATAAATGGAAGTGCTGCTATTCCCGACGCACTGTGTAGACTTTATGACGCGACTGTCAAACGGATTTCAGCCGTAGCATTTCCCTGACCTTTCCGTCAGTCAGGTCTGAGCTCTAGAACATTGCCGCAGGGAGCGGAGTACAGAGAAATGATTGATTCCACGAGAGAAACATGATGAAAAATGATACATGGCAATTAAGGTAGAACATTTATGACATATCACTTCTAAAAAAAAAGGATACAAAAAGCATCTTGAGAGTTTATTCAGTATATTGTGACCATCTTACCAAAAATATATATTTTCATAACTCATGACAATATATCTTCTTGGAAAAATCCCTCAGAATGTAATACTGCTACTGCCAGCCAAAGTTGTCTAGGTTACACCACAGAAGCTAGAAGCTACACCACATATTGTTATTAATCTGCAGAGTTGCTAGAGCACAACAATAAATAGGTTGTTTTCTCCTTGGAGACTAGCTCTCATAATGGAGACGCACAATAAGAATGCAGAGGACATTGCTAGTGAGAATAGCCACAATATCGCGGCTACGCCCGGACATTAGGAAGAGTCATTAGGCCTGTTTAAATGAGGTCATTAAGCTGATGAAATGAGGCTGTATATCTGTGTGTGGAAACAAAGGCAGGAGTCCATGCTATTCCTCATTGTTAGCTAGGGTGTGTGTGTGTGTGTGTGTGTGAGAGAGTGTGTGTGTGAGAGAGAGAGAAAGACTCTTCTGAGTGAAGTGTGTCATAACTCTAGCTGAGGAGTACAAGAGCCTGAGAGGCAATTTTGAGGGGCTAAAGTCAACTGAGGAAAAGACTTCACGATAACATCTATCTCTGTCGCATAAAAACATTAATATTTGCCAATAACCTCCACAACAATTTCATTGCATTCTAATATTTGTATGCAAGACTAGATAATACAGCCCTGAAGACCCAGTAATTGGGCTGCAGCAGTTATTCCCCCCTCAAGATGATGTTATTTAATCTAAACTGAAGTGAATCAGGAGAGGGTGAGTATAGAAAGCCCCTTGTCACCAAGAGCTATACTGTAGTTCTCCACCAACCAGAGACATCCTACAACCAAAGCTACGGCATCTTCCAACTGAAGCTGCACTTCATTCTCAGTCAACAAAGCTAAAAACCCCACTGTCACACAGCTACAGATGTAGGATTCTTATTTGATCAACCTGTTGCAGGTAAACTTTCCTGTAAAACTTGTAGTGTATTTCCGTTTTTTTTTAAAGGCTTCTGAAGTCTGGAATTTACACTTTGAAATTTCAGACTTGATTTTTCCTCACAAAAATAATCAATTAATTATAATCCACATAATAATTCACCTTTCCTGTTGCTGCAGGATCATGTTGCTGCTTTAGCGAACTGGCTCAAATGAAGATCCTACACCTGTACGTCCAACACAACTCACAAAGCTATCCTGCCCTTCAACCAGAGATGTCCTAAATGTATTGTACATCACAAAACTGTTCCAAACGACCCAACCATATTCAAGGGCTGCTAATTAACACATAGATTATAGAGGTTAACTCATTCCTATTGCCACAAACATCAGAAGGACATCACTCAGTTGTCTGTCTCATATGGGAGGAAAAACATATGGATAAGTCATGTCAGAGAAGCAGAGAAAGAGTTGAGCGTGACATGGGATGGGATTAGGGCATGAGAAAAGAGCAGTCTATAGAAACAGAAAGATCTTAATCTGATCTAAGGACAGTGAATAATAACTATTTGTCTCAGAGAAAGAAGGGGGGAGAGAGAGAGAAGGGGGAAGAGAGCTAGAGAAAGGAAGAGACAGAAAGCACAATTCTGCAGTGCATCACTAAACACACACTGTACTTGTCACACCCTGATCTGTTTCACCTGTCTTTGTGCTCGTCTCCACCTCCCTCCAGGTGTCGCCCGCCCATCTTCCCCATTTATCCCCTGTTTATTTATACCTGTGTTCTCTGTCTGTTGCCAGTGTGTTTTGTTCATGAAACCTACCAGTGTTTGTTCCCCTGCTCCGGTCTGTTCTTGCTTCTGTTTCCTAGTCCTTCCCGGTTTTGACCGTTCTGCCTGCCCTGACCCTGACCCTGAGCCTGCCTGCCGTTCTATACCTCGCCCCAACTCACTGGATTATTGACCCCTGCCTGCCCTGACCCTGACCCTGCCTGCCGTTCTATACCTCGCCCCAACTCACTGGATTATTGACCCCCGCCTGCCCTGACTCTGAGCCTGCCTGCCCTGAGCCTGCACCTTACCCCACCTCACTGGATTACTGACCCCCGCCTGCCCTGACCCTGAGACTGCCTGCCCTGAACCTGAGCCTGCCTGCCCTGACCCTGAGCCTGTCTGCCGTTCTATACCTCGCCCCAACTCACTGGATTATTGACCCCTGCCTGCCCTGACCCTGACCCTGCCTGCCGTTCTATACCTCGCCCCAACTCACTGGATTATTGACCCCCGCCTGCCCTGACTCTGAGCCTGCCTGCCCTGAGCCTGCACCTTACCCCACCTCACTGGATTACTGACCCCCGCCTGCCCTGACCCTGAGACTGCCTGCCCTGAGCCTGAGCCTGCCTGCCGTTCTATACCTCGCCCCACCTCACTGGATTACTGACCCCCGCCTGCCCTGACCCTGAGCCTGCCTGCCCTGACCCTGAGCCTGCCTGCCCTGACCCTGACCCCCGCCTGCCCTGACCCTGAGCCTGCCTGTCGTTCTATACCTCGCCTCACCTCACTGGATTACTGACCCCTGCCTGCCCTGACCCTGAGCCTGCCTGCCCTGACCCTGAGCCTGCCTGCCCTGACCCTGAGCCTGCCTGCCCTGACCCTGACCCCCGCCTGCCCTGACCCTGAGCCTGCCTGTCGTTCTATACCTCGCCTCACCTCACTGGATTACTGACCCCTGCCTGCCCTGACCCTGAGCCTGCCTGCCCTGACCCTGACCCCCACCTGCCCTGACCCTGAGACTGCCTGCCCTGACCCTGAGCCTGCCTGTCGTTCTATACCTCGCCTCACCTCACTGGATTACTGACCCCTGCCTGCCCTGACCCTGAGCCTGCCTGCCCTGACCCTGACCCCCGCCTGCCCTGACCCTGAGACTGCCTGCCCTGACCCTGAGCCTGCCTGTCGTTCTATACCTCGCCTCACCTCACTGGATTACTGACCCCTGCCTGCCCTGAGCCTGCCTGTCGTTCTGTACCTCGCCTCACCTCACTGGATTACTGACCCCCGCCTGCCCTGACCCTGAGTCTGCCTGCCCTGACCCTGAGCCTGTCGTTCTATACCTCGCCTCACCTCACTGGATTACTGACCCCTGCCTGCCCTGACCCTGAGACTGTCTACCGTTCTGGACCCTTTGCACCTTCTCTGGATTACTGACCCGCCTGTGCCAGCTGTTTCATCCCTGTCCCTGTATTCAAAATCACTTTTGTTTCTTCAACACTGTCTGCATCTGGGTCATACCTGAAACGTGAGAGTACTTGTGTGTTGGGTGGCATTTTGTTGTGACTATATGCGTATCTCGTCAGTGGTAGAGACAGAAAGCAAGTTTGCAAAAGAGAGAAAGGGAGAGACAGAAATACTCCAAAATAAGAGAATATATGTTCAAGAAAAGATCTAAATCAATTGGCAACTTCTGTGCATTTACTAATGACATAAATCTGGGGATTATTCTGGGCGAGGGAGAAACCACTAATATTACTGCCAGATATGTATATGATTGCCATAGCCTGAGGAACATCCCATGACCATTAATTCCCTGAAGTACAGTATTTACATTGTATATAACTTACAAGTAATACATAGTGTAGCCATCATCCATGTACATTTAGTTGTTTATTAGCCTTTTTGGATTGCATTTTTATTTAATTACATGTATCGACTGAAGATTACACAATACAACAGCAGTAGTGTATACATTATTATATGTACTATTATTATTACTGAAATGAAATGTATTTCATTATCCTCATTGCATTGTACTTTATTTAGTGAAATGCTGTACCACTATACTGCTTTGATCATTTATACAAATTGTATTTCATGCCAATAAAGCAGTCGGAATTTGAATTTGACAGAAAGAGGGAAAGATGGAGCTCACTGTTTAACACACATTACCGATGCTGAGTATGGTGAAAACTGTCTCTCTCTTTCTCTCAGAGAGAGGGCTACAGCTCAGTGGTAGAGCATTTGACTGCAGATCAAGAGGTTCCAGGTTCAAATCTGGATGCCCCCTTGAAATCAAACAGTTCACAACTGCATTTGGGGCAGAAGGTAGCCTCGCGGTAAGAGCATTGGGCCAGTAACCAAAAGTTGGGATATACAAAACAAAAAGAACAAAAAAAAACTTTCCAATTCATACATAATACACACACATGTAAGCACCCACCTAATCATAGCTCTCTCTCTCTCTGTGTTTGTGCTTAGAGACATATCATATTGTAACGCTCATCTAGGATTATGGCCTGAATAAACAACACTCATTCTACAGTTTAAAGGATCTGCCAGAGCTGATATAGGGTAGGCAGTGTGTGGGTGTTTCTCAATATGCATACTACTGCGCTCCGAGCAGGGGAGGTTAGGAGCATTTAGTCCAAACTAAATTATGCGAAACGGAGCGTATGAATTGATGCAAGCTTCAGTGGAAAGAATGTACAGAAATATGACGCAACCACGTAAAAAAAACTAAGCAACATATATAAAAATCAATGTCGGCCATTATTTGAGCTAAAGCGAGAGAAGATAAAGTCACACTTCGGAATTAAATGTTGCCTGACTACAATATTTTATCTTGATACGTTAATAAATACATACTGTGTTAATTTTTGGCATGCTAACTTGCCTACAATACCCACTATAGAATGGGTAGATCGCGAGCCCATAGGAAATCAATAGAGCTAACTGGCTAGATACTAATGTAGCTCGCTAGCTACCCACGAAGAACTGAAATCTAACTTCCATAACATTAGTTTTAAGTAATTTTTGCCTGTTAAACTTGCTGGCTAGCTAGATTATTGTGATTCACATATAGCTAGCTGATAATTATGAAGTAAAATGTGTATATCTTGTTTTGTCTCTATTGCCATTGTCCTGGCTGGAAGAAGGTTCAGTGAATGGGGAGGTGCAGCTTGTGGTAATACAGTAGGGGGACTGTGAGTGCGTCGCAAATGTAATGTTTTATGAGTCTTCCACACTCTTGTCCTTACAAGAACGTCCTCAGAGAACGGACTCAGAGCATGAGACTGTGGAGCACAGTAGTATGCATATTGAGAAACACCCTCAGTGTGTGTGTGTGTGTGTGTGTATTTATGATACTGCACTGCATTCCTAGTCCTCAGTGCTTTGTCGTTTTCCTGTCTATTTTCAGTGCTGTAGATTGTGAAAAATAAATGCGGTGGATCCGAAGTTGAAATGATGATTTATTAATAATCATAATATTATCTCAACCTTAGTACATAAATAATTAAGGGTTTCATTCGTGAGTTCTACCCGGTTTTAATTTAGTTCAAGATTATTTTGGTCCAGTTTTACTACATTTCTCTAGTTGGCAAGCAGTGATCCTACTTAATGGCGGGCAGGCATATGGTAAAAATGCTCTTCAATTTGGTTCCCTGGTCCTCCAAGTTGGTTATCTGTGATGATCGGAACAGTGTGTGTGTGTGTGTGTGTGCGTGTGTGTTCTGCTTGAACCATTCTACCCCCCGGCACATCATTAACCATGTCTCATTGAACAGGGAAATATGCAGGTCACACATCCACAGATTTCTGGTCACATTTTTTTTTTTTTTTTTTACCTAGCATTAATACAAATTTAAATGATTTGAATAAAAAAAAAACTGCTAAATGTCTCTCTTTCTCCTTCTGTTTCCATGTAATACATATTCATGTATTTTTCTTTGAAATGAGAATAAATCCAAAGTCAGTTGCCTTAAAGCGAGGAGAAAAGGAAAAGATGAAGAGGTAGTGATGGCTCAACACAGACGAATGAAAGACACCCGAGAGACAGAGAGAAAGAGAAAGAGAAAGAGACTGCTAGCAGGAACTGTAGTGCTACAGTGCAAAGTAGGATTTACAACGGTTGGTAAAAGTATGGTTGTTATAGTGGCAATTTTAAGCGGCGATGAAATGTTTTATAATACTTAATCCTATAAATGTCAAAATGTCACAGTAGATGATCACCGTAGGTTCTAGAATAATGATTCATTTAAACATTTAAAATAAAGCATTTTTAACTGATGAGTAAATTTAACATTTTTCAATGTCTTTGCTCAACATAAAGACATACACCAACACATGTTTTTAATGCCGCTTTCTCTGCTTGCGAGGAACAACTTTCTAGTTAACAAAGAACAACTTTAGTCGGTCTTGACAGTGGAGAAGGTTCACAGACATCAGGTTCAAATCAGAGCCAAATATTTAGAGATTTGGGCCAATGGGGTTCGTGCATTATGATGCATTTACAGACTACACTCTATGGCAGCTATAGTGCCTTCAGAAAGTATTCACACTCCTTAACCTTTTCCATATTTTGTTGTGTTACAAAGTGGGATTCAAATGTATTTAATTGTCTTTTTTTTTTGCCAACGATCTACACAAAATACTCTAATGTCAAAGTGGAAGAAAATGTCTAACATTTGTTGAATTGTATCTTGATTAGCTAAGTTTTCAGCCCCCATGAGTCAATACCAGAGCTTAAATTTGTATATCTTCAGGTGCTGGAACAAAAAGTGAGTCCGAAAGTGGGGTCACCTGGGGAGCTCTGAGGTACCAGAACACATGAGGAAAAAAAAGAATCGCTTGCATATCATCTGATTTGCGTCGTGGCATAGGGCGGCAGAGTAGAGGAATTTACAGAAGTTGCACGCATGGGGAAAATATATACTAAATATTTAGTAGCCATTTCATGCAATTCTACGTAATTTTACACGACTGGAGACTTTGGCAGAATCTTTTTAACCCTAGTGTCGTCTTAAGGGTCAAAAATGACCCGCCACTATGTTCAACAGCAGAGAAACCCCCTAAATTTGATTTTTTTTCAACTTGAAATTTGATGACTTTTCCTAGAGTGACCTCAGTTAGAAAAAGTGAAACATCGCCTTTGTTCATATTCCCATGAAAGCTGTACACCACCAGGGTACAAAGATGGTCTTAGGGTCATTTTTGACCCGGCAGTTATAAAATAATTTACACACCACAAAAACACACAAACACACACACAAAAGGAGAAATTTAGATTGTGTGTGCTACTGATTGAACTCAGCCAGCATCTTCTGTAGAGGAAGATCACCCTGGTTGGCACAGTTAGAAAGAACAAGCCTGAGCTCCCCCCTGCACTCCTCGCAACAAGGGGGAGAGGCCTTCTCATCAAAGTTTGCCTTCACCCCCACCACCATCTAGTTTCTTACCTCCCAAAGAGAGACAAGAATGTGGTCCTCCTAAGCACGCTGCAAAAAATGGCTGAGATCAGTGATCGTGAGGACAGGAAGCCAGCCATCATCCTGGACTACAACCAACAAAGGAGGCGTGGACAACCTGGACAAGGTGATTGGAACTTACAGCTGCAGGAGGATGACTGCCCGCTGGCCCCTGGTCATCTTCCATATGATGTGTCCTCATACAATGCCTTCGTGATATGGAACAAGATCAACTCTACCTGGATGCCTGATAAGTGGAACAAGAAGAGGGTGTTCCTGGAGCAGCTGGTAAAGGCACTTGTAAATCCACACATTGAAAGAAGGGAGCACCAGCAGCCTCTGCAACGCTTGTGAAAGCTGTTCAGGGGGCTGAATCTTGCAGCTGCATGCTGCGCATGTGAGAAATACATCTGCAAAGTCCATGCACACACTCTTTCATACTGTCCTACATGTGCTAATTAGAGTTAATTGATTTATGTTCAAGTTTTTGTTTTGTATCTATTATCTTATTTTATTCTTATTTATTGTTGTTGTTTATACACCTTGTGGGTGGGGGCAATGGTTAAAAAAAATGTGAGATGACTAGTATTTTGTTGTTGAATTCCTCATTGTACAGTATATAACAATCTATCACTATGTTGCCAAAAAAGTTAAAGAATGTTATTGTTTCCCTTCAATAAAATGCATTCAAAACTACAGTACTTTCTGCACATTTCTGCTACCTCTCGCTAAAAAAGAAAATTGTATGTTTACACCTATGCAGTACCTTTAGCAATAACAATAAACCTCTACTTTAGTAAAGAAAACAATTATGACAAGTGTGTTGTAATAAGAATGAGTGGCGTCTACTGATTAAATGCAGTCTTTCTGCATTGTGAGGAGGGAAAACCCAGACATTCACAAAGTTTCTGATGAATGACAGGTTGTTTCTTCATGCAAAATAGATTTGGGGTTTAAAATTCAATTAAGCTGCTTTATTTTAGGGGTTTTGGTGAAGGCGGGTCATTTTTTTTACCCTTAGGACAAGGGGAATGGGAATGTACAGAATGTGAAGACTAGGGGAGGGTTTGGCCGGCAGGGATGTCCTTTCTCCCCAATATCACGAAATTGAGGAGAAAAAGGGGTAAACAAAAAGGACACCTGTATCTTTGTATTGACTGGGTGTATTGATACACCATCCCGAAGTATAATTAACAACATCATCATACTCAAAGCGATATTCAATTTCTGCTTAAAACAAAATTACAGATATTTTCCAATGGGTGCCCTTTGTTGCGAGGCATTGTAAAACCTGGTCTTTGTGGTTGAATCTGTGTTTGAAATTCCCTGCTCGACTGAGGGACCTTACAGATAAGTGTATGTGTAGAGTACAGAGATGAGGTAGTCATTCAAAAAAATCATGATAACCACTATTACGGAGTCCATGCAACTTATTACGTGATTTGTTAAGCACATTATATATAGGCTTGCCATAAGAAATACTTATTGACTCAAGACATTTCTCATTTCCATTTTTTATTAGTTAGTAAACATTTTTAAATACACAATTCCACTTTGACATTAATGGGGTATTGTGTGTACTGTGTGAAAGCACACCTGGATTGTATTAAAAAAAATAAAATTGAATGCCTAAAATGAACACTATGATGCATGACACTACAAAATTATAATGGCAGCCATGGTAGTTCCCCATCAACATTACATGGGGAATATTTAAACAAGCTATTTAAATATGCCTAGAATTAGAACAATAATCAAAATACTAATGGTTGGCCTAACTCCAAATATATGGCTCTGGGTCCAATCAATGGCTGTCATGAAATGTACAGTATCAGAATTAGCACCTTAAAAGTATATCTATAATTCAGACAGTCACAGCAGACAATCTAAACAGCTTTTAATAAACACCTCCTTCCTTAACCTTGTCAATCCAATCATGTCGCTGAAGTCAACCCACACACTCCCATACTCTCTCTTTCTCTCGGAGTCTCGCTATGACTATCTTTTTGTCCTCCTCCATCTCTCTAGACCCTCTGTCTACTCCACTCTCTCACCAGGGCCATGCTTTCCCTCTGGACAAAAGACCCAGACGCAACTCAGAATGTCTCCAAATTGATAAATAAATGCAGAAGAAAGTGTTCTCCCATTGTAGTTCACAAATATGACATTCACAATCTCATTGTTCCATGATGTTATGTTATTGTAGCCTGTCCTTTGCCACGAAAAACGTCTTTACAATATCTAGATGGAATCATAGTCAAGCCTTTTTACTGACCAATTTAAATGAACACTGAGCGTCTCTGTCGAAAGTAAAGTGCAAGTGCTTCGTGCTCCCATGGTCGCCAAATGACAATGCTTATTTTCTGACATACAAAAGCTCTGGGTTTGAAATCATCTTTGTATTTAAAAAAAAAAAAAATGTTTTTACTGCCGTTTCATCCTGAGTAACGCTCACAGGGCTTTGAAATTGTCCGTCTCTTGTCAAGTGTGAATCTTCTTGTTGACGAGCCATGTAAACCCCACCACAGCGCGCGGGCCATAGTAGTCGCATGGTAGATTTGATCACATTCAAGAACGCATTCTTGTAAAAATCACAAAAATCATTACGGGAAATTTTCTTTGAATTTTACACTCACTCCGGCAATATGGTGTCGAAACCCCAATTCAGTGTGTCGGCTCAGCTGGTAATTCCTTCATCATGAGTGGCTAAGTGACCTGGCAGCAGCGCCCACTATCCTTCATTTGAACAATACTTTAGAATTTCTATGACTACCGTCTTAACCCCTAGTTACTGGCCCTTTTTAGCCTTAACAAAATGCCACGCAAAGACATTTTTCAATCACATTATTTTCTGATGACGACTGAAATGCAGACGAAGCAGCCAGGCAGCCCAATGTGTGAGGTCTGGAGCTTGGTGGAGTCACGTAGATCAAATTCACACTTCACTGGAAGGGTTAGGCAATAGATCTGTGACTTCACATTTAAAAACACCATCACACTTGCAAAGAGAAATATAAATAAATAAAGAAGTCGGCAATAAACCGTGCACCTAAAAATAACACATGCGGGTGTGTGAATACTAATTGTGTTCCGGGTCGTATTTGACAATATTTATTGCCCGCCCTCCCCTCCTCGTCTCTCTCTGTCCCACATACACTCCCCATCATCACTGTGTCTCCTCATGGTGAAATGGTTCCAATTTCACTCTGACCATGGAAGTGTTCTCTTTAGGCTCTCTGTCCAGACAACAAAACCTCATAAAGAGACAGGCGAGGTGGAGGAACAGTGGATAATGTCACCACAAATCAAAATGTTCTCTCTATAAAAGCGAAAGTACGTAAAACATGGCACAACACAAATAAAATCAAAAAATGTAAAATGTAAAACACACACAACCGGCCTGCATTGTGTTGATGGATTATACACATAGCCAGGTAGTGGTGGTCACCCAGTAATATATTTCTTGAGTAAAAGTCTAAAAGTATCTGGTTTTAAATGTACATAAGTACAGTGGTGGAAAAAGTACTCAATTGTCATATTTGAGTAAAAGTACAAAGGTAAAGTAAATACTATACATACAATTCCTTATATTAAGAAAACCAGATGGCACCTTTTGAATTTGATTTAATATCAGCCAGGGGTACACCCCAACACTCAGACATAATTTACAAACACAGAATGTGTGTTTAGTGAGTCTGCCAGATCAGAGGCAGTAGGGGAAACATGTTATATTCATAGGTGCGTGAATTGGACCATATTGCTGTCCTACCCGAGCATTTGAAATTAACGAGTACTTTTTGGTGTCAGGGAAAATGTATGGAGTAAAAAGTACATTATTATCTTTAGAAATGTAGTGGAGTAAAAGTAGTCAAAAATATAGGTAGTAAAGTACAGATACCCTCAAAAACGACATAAGTAGTACTTGAAAGTATTTTTTTACTTAAGTACTTTACACCACTGCAGTCAGGTCCAAAATGATTGGCAACCTCAATAAAGATCAGCAAAAAATACTATAAAATAAACAATACAAGTACTGAGCTACAGTACCTACAGAAAGTATTCACATCCTTGACTTTTTCCAAATGTTGTTTTGTTACAGCCTGAATTTAAAATAGACTAAATTAAGATTTGGGGTCACTGATCTACACACAATACCCCATAATGTCAAAGTGGAAGTATGTTTTTACAAATGTTTACAAATTAACTAAAAATGAAAAGCTGAAATGTCTTGAGTCAAGAAGTATTCAACCCTTTTGTTATGGCAAAACTAAATAAGTTCAGGAGTAGAAATGTGCTAAACAAGTCACAAGTTGCATGGACTCACTCTGTGCGTAATAATAGTGTTTAACATGATTTATGAATGACTACCTCATCTCTGTACCCTATGCATTCAATTATCAGTAAGGTCCCTCAGTCGAGCTGTGAATTTCAAATACAGATTCAACCACAACGACCAGGGAGGTTACCAATGCCTCACAAAGAGCATCTACTGTATTTATATATATAGTTGGGGGGAAAAAGCAGACATTGAATATCCGTTTGAGCATGGTGACGTTATTAATTACACTTTGGATGGTGTATCAATACACACAATCACTACAAAGATATACAGGTGTCCTTCCTACCTCAGTTGCCGGAGAGGAAGGAAACCGTTCAGGGGATTCACCATGGTGACTTTTAAAAAGTAGAAAACTGAGGATGGATCAACATTGTAGTTACTCCACAATACTAACCTAAAAGACAGAGTGAAAAGAAGGAAGCCTGTACAGAAAATAATATTCCAAAACACGCATAACCTGAAACACAAGGCCAAATATTCACTGGAGTTGCTGACCAAGATGACATTGAAAGTTCCTGTGTGGCCTAGTTACAGTTTTGACTTAAATGCCAAGACTGATCAACAACCAAATTGACAGAGCTTAAATATTTTTTTAAGAATAATGTGCATATATTGAACAATGCAGGTGTGCAAAGCTCTTAGAGACTTACCCAGAAAGACTTACAGATGTAATTGCTGCCAAAGGTGATTCTAACATGTATTGACTCAGGGGTTTGAATGCGTATACATATAAATATAAACACAACATGTAAAGTGTTGGTCCCATTTTTCCTGAGCTGAAATAAAATTTAAAGGAACTCACATTTTAGAGTGACCTTTATTGTCGCCAGCACAAGGTGCACCTGTGTAATGATCATACTGTTTAATCAGCTTCTTGATATGCCACACCTGTCAGGGGGATGGATTATCTTGGCAAAGCAGACATGCTCACTAACAGGGATGTAAGGAAATGTATGCACAACATTTTAGAGGAATAAGCTTTTCGTGTGTATGGGACATTTCAGTGGTCTTTTATTTCAGCTCATGAAACCAACACTTTACATGTTGAGTTTATATTTTTGTTCAGTATAACTCTTTTGTCTTGTCCATTCACTCTCTGAATGGCACACATACACAATCCATGTCTCAATTATCTCAAGGCTTAAAAATCCTTCTTTAACCCGTCTTCTCCCCTTCATCTACACCGGTGACATCAATAAGGGATCATAGCTTTCACCTGGATCGACCTGGTTAGCCTGTGTCATGGAAAGAGCAGGTGTTCCTAATGTTTTGTTCCCTCAGTGTATATCAAACTGAAACATGAAAATAAAGGGTCCCATTATTATTAGTATACAGTATGTTAACGTGCAACAGAAACACTTATTTCTGGAGTGTATACAGCGGTTTAGGCTGTGGGGTGCTGGGCTGAGCTGGGCTGTATGGCGGTCGGTTCGTGGTGCTACTGTAGTGCTCATAATGAGAAGCATCTAGCGCTCAGCCATTTGTTAGCCAGAGTTAAGGTCAAACTGTAAAGCGCAGGATGATTGAGTCACCCCCAACGTCCCCATTAGAATTTACATTTAAACATATATTATTTATTTATGTGCGTATTATTCAAATGACAGGCGGGCTGAGATATTCCCCTGAGCACAATGTACAGGTAGAGCAGACCCACAGTGGAAAGAGAGACAGAGAGAGAGGGAAAATAACAAAAATAGGTAGAAAGGGATAGAGAAAGAACAAAAATAACTATTGTCTAAACTCACAGGAAATGTCCAACACCTTGTGCCATGAAAACTTTATTTCCCATCACCATGAATAGGTAGGAGCTCCAACTCTACATAACCTTCTGTAATAGTAGTTCTACATTGAAACACTACATTCACCATAATCCCATTCCAGAGAGCAGTAGCAGACAGTGTAACCACATATGGGAATTTAAACAAATTAACAGCCCAATTATTTGCAACCCGCTGTAAATCAAATAACAGGAGAAAGTCTAATCCCAACAAAGCGTAACATAAGTGTCCAATCTATTCCATCCATCATGGGGATTATAAACCAGTCCCCCATTACCATGAATCTATGGTTACCCACATACCACATACAGCTAACCATGCAGGTGTTTCCTTAACGCGGTTTTAATTATGTCATTGTAATAAACACCAATATCTCATCCATCATTCCACAGCCCTAACACTGGTTCATCTCAGAGCAGCTGCTGTTCTACTGCTCTGTTGCAACATGTTCTGTATGCCATGTTCCGCGTATTTCATGTGCTGTGTGTCAAATGTTCTGTTCCACATGGGAGAGCACTGGTCCAAGCTGATCAAACACAGCACCCAGTCCACTGGGTCCTAGACTTCCTGACGGGCCAACGCCAGGTGGTGAAGGTAGGCAACAATACTTCTGCCACTATGATACTCAACACATGGGCCCCATAGAGGTGCATGCTCAGCCCCATCCTGTACTCCCTGTTCACCCAATCATCAAGTTTGCTGACAACACAACAATGTTAGGCCTGATTACCAACAGCGACGAGTCAGCCTAAAGAAAGGAGGTGGTGCCAGGAAAATAACCTTTCCCTCAACATCAACAAAACTAAGGAGCTGATCGTGGACTACAGGAGACAGCAGAGAGAGCACGCCCCCATCCACATCGATATGGTCAAAAGCTTCAAGTTCCTGTGTGTGCACATCACTGAAGAACTGATATGGTCCCCGCACACCGATAGCGTGGTGAAGAAGGTGCAACAGTGCCTTTTCAACCTCAGGAGGCTGAAGAAATTTGGCTTGGTCTCTAAGACCCTCACAAACATCTACATATGCACCATCGAGAGCATTCTGTCGGGCTGTATCACCACCGGGAACGGCAACTGCACCGCCTGCAACCGCAGGGCTCTCCAGAGGGTGGCGCGATCAGCTCAATGCATGATCGGGGGAACACTGCCTGCTTGCACTCCACATCTACAGCATCTGGTGTCACAGGAAGATTGCATTTGGATTACCGTTGAAGTGCTATTTGGGTTAATTGGATTCGTTCCGACATTTCAAGATACATTTTTTTAATTGTTATTTTTTTAATGTAATTGACATTTCACTGCATCGTTAGGAGCTAGTAACATACTGTAAGCATTTCGCTGCACCTGCTACAACATCTGCTAAACTGTTAATCTAAACTGCTAATCTGCTAAACAACCAATACACTTCGATTTGATAGCAGATCAACAAAATCTTCCGGTTTTACCAATTTGATTTCAGATTCTGATGTTTATCCACGTTTCTCCAAACGTAAAATGTCAAACTTTAGGGTTAAGGTATTGAATAGGGTTAAAACATTACGTTTAGGCATTCATTCTGAATGGTTAAGTTAACGGTTAAGGTTTGGGATAGGGTTAAAACAACAACAACAAAATAACGAGTGTCCACCACTGGGATTGAACATGCGACCTTCAGATCCAGAGTAATAGCATAACATCCATCCACCACTGCTGTCCACAACACCTTAGCAAAACCCAAGCCTACTTGATAGTAATACCACAGTTTTGTGGGCAGTTTTGAAGGCATTTCTCGACGTCCTCAGGACATGGACAGGTGTCCAATTTTGAAGTCAAACTTGAGCGATTTCAGATACCAAGCTCAGGGGGAGAAAAGAGCACACAGGCAATTGGATATCGATTCTGTCACCTGGAATTTTCACAAAGAAACTTCTCTGAAGCTTTGGGTGACGCCGGTTTTGTGCGCTCGCTCGGAAACGCGGCCAAGTCCACTGAAAATGTTTCAAAGGAACGCGAGGCCTTGGCGGTTATATACTATGAAAGAGAGTGCAGGCTATTTCACTCACCCTCCCCCCTTTTTCCAGGAAAATGAAAGGGTCAGTTGTTTTTGGTCTTGTTGCCAGGAGTCACCCTAAAGCATCCACAGTGACTCAGGCTCTATAATTGCTTGTTTAGTTGGCATAATCATTCACACAAATCTAGCTGAGGAAACATAAAAGCCAACAGCAAAACAAATTAGCCCAATTGTTGTGTAAAACAGATGCTCCGAGAACCCATAGGGCACCATGTCAAAAGTGTGAGACGTTTTGAAACATGGGGTAGACACTACCATGATCAACCGTACCAGTGCTAACTTCAGACTATTCAGCCTAGTCAAATCGGAGTTCTGTGAAATGGCATCTAAATGCTATTTTCGAGCAACGTGACTGATGTTTTTAAATCTATGTATTCACCATCAGATTTTGGTCAGACTTAAACTTAAAGGGATAGTTCACCAAAATGACAAAATTACATATTGGTTTCCTTAACCTGTTTGACATCAATCCATACTTTGGTTTAGTTTCCCCTGGTACCGTTTCCACCATGCTATCGTTTGGGACTGATATTAGCATGTTTCGCGCAACATGTCCAAATCATCCGAAAGTATCTCAAATTGACTGTGAAGCTCAGCAAGTCACTTATAGATGTTTTGAAAAAAAATTCTAATATCAATCTCATGACTTGAATGGGATTTGTGCCACAAAGGCAAAAACATTAGCATGTGGAAACAGTGCCAGGGAAACTAAACCAAAGCATGGATTTCCTTCATACGCTGCTTACAGGGTAAGGAAACCAACGTGTCATTTTGTAATTTGGGTGAACTATGCCTTTAAAGAAAAGGAGGGGCTCTGAATGTCAACCCTTTCCACACATACCTTTCTAAATGCCACCGTTCTCTAGTCTGCCCCCATGGAATAGGCGAGACAAAGAGGGAGGGAAGCTAGCGGAGGAGGGTGGAAGGGGGTGACAAAGAGGGCAAGAGAGAGGGAGAGAGAGAGATGGAGGTGGAGAGGGGTGACAGATAAGAGAGCAGAGAGCTTTCCCAGCCTGAGAAACCAAATTACATGCAGTCAGCTGGACTGAGCTCGGCGCCGCGGGAGTTCATTTTACACTTGAAGGGGGATAGCAGGGCTAAATGTGGGGCCTTGAAGGGCCCGAGAGCTGAGCCGCTCATTTGCTGATGCGCTCAATTACATAGATGAATGAATGGCAGTCGAGATAGACGGATGGTTGAGAGAGGAACAGAGTGTGGTTTCAGTGGTTATACCGAGATCGAACCGACTGCAGAGTAGAACTGGCTTCCAATAATTACAAGAGAATCAATCAAATGTGTCTTACATAGTGCTTTTGACAGAAACTTGAGAACATTTTATTCTCATTTCAGAAGATAAAATTAAGGTAGACAGAGTGTAAGAATAACTTGCTCTCCTTTCCCTACTTAATAATTATGGAGTAACAAGATAAGTGCCCCTAAACACTGGTTCAGGATCCGATATTTCTTGATCCTCCTAATAGTTACAGCTAGGATTCGGGCAAGAGTAATCTGATCCTAGATATGTGGCTAACTTAGAATATAACGGTTAAGGCAGCGTTTCCCAAACTCGGTCCTCAGGACCCAAGGTGTGCACGTTTTGGTTTGTGACCTAACACTACACAGCTGATTCAAATGATCAAAGCTTGATGATTAGTTGATTATTTGACTCAGCTGTGTAGTGCTAGGGCAAAAAAAAAGGACAGAGTTTGGGAAACCCTGGGTTAACGTTATGATTAGGGGAAGAAATCAGATTCTGGATCTGTGGTTAAAGGGCAAGTGTCTTTGGTTTCACAAAGACAGAATAGACTGCTGAGTTAAGCTGAGCTCTGTCACAAACAACTAGAGACAGAAACGCTGACTAGACCAGAAAGAATAAAGAACAAAAGGAACAATGACTTTGACAAACCCTTTTTCAAAGTCCCAATTAAGATAACATATTTTTCAAGACAGACATAAGGCATTCAATAGGCCTATGCTCTTGAACCGGATTTACAATACCAGCCAAAAGTTTGGACTCAGCTACTCATTCAAGGGTTTTTCTTTATTTTTACTATTTTCTACATTGTAGAATAATTAATAGTGAAGACATCAAAACTATGAAATAACACATATGGAATCATGTAGTAACCAAAAAAGTGTTAAACAAATTAACATTTTATATTTGAGATTCTTCAAAGTAACCTCCCTTTACCTTGATGACAGCTTTTCACATTCTCTAAACCAGCTTCATGGAGGTAGTCACCTGGAATGCATTTCAATTAACAGGTGTGTCTTGTTAAAAGTTAATTTGTGGAATTTCTTTCCTTCTTAATGCATTTGAGCCAATCAGTTGTGTTGTGATAAGGTAGGGATGGTATACAGAAGATAGCCCTATTTGGTAAAAGACCAAGTCCATATTATGGCAAGAACAGCTCAAATAAGCAAAGAGAAATGACAGTCCATTACTTTAAGACATGAAGGTCAGTCAATCCGGAAAATTTCAAGAACTTTAAAAGTTTCTTCAAGTGCAATCGCAAAAACCATCAAGCGCTATGATGAAACTGGCTCTCATGAGGACCACCATAGGAAAGGAAGACACAGTTACCTCTGCTGCAGAGGATAAGTTCATTACAGTTAACAGTCTCAGATTGCAGCCCAAATAAAGACTTCAGACTTCAAGTAACAAACACATCAACTGTTCAGAGGAGACTGCGTGAATCAGGCCTTCATGGTCGAATTGCTGCAAAGAAACCACTACTAAAGGACACCAATAATAAGAAGAGTCTTGCTTGGGCCAAGAAACACGAGCACTGGACATTAGACCGGTGGAAATCTGTCCTTTGGTCTGATGAATCCAAATTTGACGCAGAGTAGGTAAACGAATGATCTCCGCATGTGTGGTTCCCACCGTGAAGCATGGAGGAGGAGGTGTGATAGTGTGGGGGTGCTTTGCTGGTAACACTGTCAGTGATTTATTTAGAATTTAAGGCACACACAGCATTCTGCAGTGATACGCCATCCCATCTGGTTTGCTGCATCAGATGACCTAGTCTCCACAATCACCCGACCTAAACCCAATTGAGATGGTTTGGGATGAGTTGGACCCACATAGTGAAGGAAAAGCAGCCAGCAAGTGCTCAGCATATGTGGGAACTGCTTCAAGATTGTTGGAAAAGCATTCCTCATGAAGATGGTTGAGAGAATGCCAAGAGTGTGAAAAGCTGTCATCAAGGCAAAGGGTGGCTACTTTGAAGAATCTCAAATATAAAATGTTGATTTGTTTAACACTTCTTTGGTTACTACATGATTACATATGTGTTATTTCATAGTAATGTCTTCACTATTACTATAAAATGGAGAAAATAGTAAAAATTAAGAAAAACCCTTGAATGAGTAGGTGAGTCCAAACTTTTGACTGGTACTGTATGTAATCACCCACACAAGCCACATGTTGTAATTCCTGCTTCATCAATGGTGTGTGATGGCAGAAGCCACTGATCTGCAAAGGGCAGCGGGTCAAGTTGAGGGGTCAAAGGGTCATATTTAGACTAGAGGCTCTCACTTCTGACCCTGACCCCTGAACCTATGATGGTGAGGAAGTGGTGAGGGGATGGCAAGGCCGTATAGTATTGACAAGGTCTAGGTCTCCAATTACACAATATTCCGAAGAGTCCTAGCAGCCTATATGGGCTTTTATCAAAAGTAGTTCACTACATAGGGAATAGTGTGTGTGTGTGTGTGTGTGTGTGTGTGTGTGTGTGTGTGTGTGTGTGTGTGTGTGTGTGTGTGTATGATCTGGTTATAAGTAGAGCACTGACGTATACAGGAAAGACCAGGACACCTTCATTTTTCAATGTTTGAGAATTGCCGTAACAATTTGTCGATACTTATTTGAGATTTGAGCCCAATATGTTTGTTCCCAGTCTGAGGAAACGACTAGAGGAACTCAAGTGATGTCGTCTGTGATCCCCCAGTGAGAGAGCGTCCTACATCCCGGCTGTCTTTCCGCCGTCACAGCTTCGCCCACCCCCGCGCTATCTCATATTACATCTCTGCCACTCAGCACCAACAGATCAGCAATCCAATTTCACACACACACATAAACAGGGATGCTATGAAGATGACACAGAAACAAGGATACACACTATGATCGGAAAAATGTTTGAAGTGTAGAGGAGGGAAAGAAAGTAGAGGAGAGATAGAAACAGAGAGATAGGGGAACAGGGGAATAAGAGAAGTGGTTTCTATCATTGCATTACAGTAAAGGAAAGGACTGTCAGCTGTACCCTTAGTGACAGAGGGGAGTAAACACACACAGCTGTCTTACTATACTTGTAAGGACTTTTTTTTTTAAAGAACCAACAATTGATTCCCATTCAAAATCCTATTTTCCCTAACCCTATCTCCTAACCTTAACCACTAACCCTAAAATATATTTTTTTACAAGTGAAGACCGGCAAAATGTCCTCACTTCTAGAATTTTTTGTTGGTTTACTATTCCTGTGAGGACTGACAAGTGTAGTAAAACGTGTACACACACACACACACACACACACACACACACACACACACACACACACACACACACACACACACACACACACACACACACACACACACACACACACACACACACACACACACACACACACACACACACACACACACACACCCTGGACCTCTCAAGTCCTTCTTTCAACACAATCTACAGGCCATGTGATTGAAATGCAAAAGAGAGAGAAACAAAAGAGAGTTCAAGCAAGAGAGAGCAAAAGCGAGCGAGCAAAAGAGACAACACTTGTCTGATGCTGACTTTGCATTGTAAATACCCCTTTTGTTTATCCAGTGACATCATATTATCATCTGTGTTGGTCTCCATTCAGCCAGAGCCCACAGCAACAAAGGTCCTTCTATTGTACAGGGAGAGCCCATGTACAATATTGAATTACAACATTTTGTCTGCCCTTTCGATACCAGACAGAAAACGCATTGCGCCTTTCAGTGCCACAGACTAAAAAATGGCCAGTAATTGTGATCATCGAAAACATGCTCTATTATTTCTCATAATAGAGATTTCAATGTGATATCATATGACTGGTTATTAGAGTCGGCCACTAAACCTCCCCTCCCCGTCTTTCTCCTCTCCCTTTTCTTCTCTCATCGTCTGCCCTCCTTTCGCCTTCTCTCCTGGTCTGCCATCTTCATCTCCCCCTCTTTCCTCTCCCCTCCCTGCCAACACCATAACACAGCCCTAGCAAAGGCTACAGAAGCCAGACCAACCACACCGCCAAAACCCTGACTGGGTTTTATTTGAGGAGAAAATCGTTTCCTGTTATAGAAAGAGAACATAGAGGTTTCTCTGCTTCTGTTTTCGGAACGGATTAAAATCAAACTGTTTACTGCAGGAATCTAAACATAGACAGCGGAGAGGAGGACTTGGCTGGGGCGGATGGAGCAGAGTAGACAGGCGGCTAGACGCAGACAGGGGAGAGATGGAAAGACAGAGACAGAAAGACAGACAAACATTATCAGCAACCATCACTCCTGTGTTCCAATGGCACGTTGTGTTAGCTAATCCAAGTTCATCATTTTAAAAGGCTAATTGATCATTAGAAAACCTTTTTGCAATTATGTTAGCACAGCTGAAAACAGTTGTGCTGATTAAAGAAGCAATACAACTGCCCTTCTTTAGACCAGTTGAGTATCTGGAGCATCAGCATTTGTGAGTTCGATTACAGGCTCAAAATGGCCAGAAACGAATAACGTTCTTCTGAAACTCGTCAGTCTATTATTGTTCTGAGAAATTAAGGCTATTCCATGCGAGAAATTGCCAAGAAACTGAAGATCTCGTACAACGATGTGTATTACTCCCTTCACAGAACAGCGCAAACTGTCTCTAACCAGAATAGAAAGAGGAGTGGGAGGCCCCGGGGCACAACTGAGCAAGAGGACAAGTACATTAGAGTGTCTAGTTTGAGAAACAGACGCCTCACAAGTCCTCAACTGGCAGCTTCATTACAGAATCCCACAATAGTACCCGCAAAACACCAGTCTCAACCAGTCAACAGTGAAGAGGCAATATATCAGACTGGCCAATAAAAAGAAAAGATTAAGTGACCCCAATCTTTTGAACGGTAGTGTATATATGAAACAACAATACTAGAACGACAAGGTTAAGGTGGCAGCTTTAGAAAATACACCTTTAGAGTTCTTAGGGAGACATTTCTAAGACCCCCGGGCTATATGGTGTGTGCAATGATCAGCATAGCAAAGTATGGAATGGGAGAGTTCTGATACAAGCCTGTGCGTTTCATGGGAGTGTTCAGTTTGTGGCTGTTTCAGGTTACTAATTGCTAATAAGGAACCATGTTCCATACAGATCTAGTCATCATGGACGGTCTGGTTTGAATGGAGAATCTTAATGCTGTCCACATGCAGCAGCAAATGGAGGGCTCCACATTTTAACACCCTGGGGCTATTGACCAGAGTAAACACGGCGATCACTGGTCCTCCTCAACACTCAACTCTTTCCATGTGTCATCCTAACCAACATCTCAATTCAATCAACTAAAGATCCTGGCGATCCCAGAGCTCTTATTGTCCTGCTCTGGATGCCTGGGAGGGGATATCAGAGGATAAGACATGCATTTATGTGTGTTTCTGAAAGATTATGGCGGCTCTACTGCATGGCAAATTGAGAGGAAATATTTGGGGAAATGTTACAGTCAGGCTAATCCTCATAATATTCATAAGCACGTTACCCCCAAGAACCAAAAAAAGGTACATAACCGGCAGGAGAAAATATGGTTTACAATAGCCAACAACTCAAATTCATTGACACGTCAGACGTAATTCTATAAGTTTTAATGCCATACAATGGTGGTCTAACGTGCAGATAAAAATGATTGCTCCAAAAAGCTAGTTCTTATATAAAGGATAGATTGAAGAAAAAAAAAAAGTTTAATATGAGTGTGTTGCCAAGCTATTTCTCTGGGGACTGGAATCGAGATCCCGGAGTATTCTGTACTCTGAAGGTTGTCTTCATTCAGACTGACACGCATTGATCAGCCGGACAGCATAAAGAGAGCGAAGTGTTCTGCTCCGCTCCACAACAGTGGGAGATCCATCGGCCTATCATGCAATTCATGGATAATGCATGTCCCACAAACAAAGCTTTGGTGAGGAGCTTCTCCACGTCTGTGGATTTTGCCACCGTTCGTGTAGACATTGAAATGTAAAACTGCGAGAGAAAAGTGAGGTAGAGGTAAGAAAGACGGAGGGGAAACACAGGGGGAGCCAAGACTCCGACTGTCAAAAATACTTTTAGGTTTAACGTAATCAACATATGAATAGTAAATTAAGCTTCAAGGCTACGCCGTTAAAACGGGGGGAATAGGATTCCTCTCCAACCATTAATATTTATAGAATAAGAGGCTGTACATTTCCCCCAGAAATGGCCATGCTGTGCCCTGTGAAGTACATTACTATCAATTCAATTCAAGATAATTTACTGGTATGAAAAGGGTGAGAACTTCAATTGCCAAAGCAAACTGTGACCGTAATAGAACCTTTAATAAGATAAGCATCAACAGCAACACGAAGACTATAGCCTATTCACACTCTGTACATTTAACGGTTTCGTCAAATACAGACGTCCACGATGCATCATGCTTTCAACATGCGTCGATTCAGCTAGTTTGTGTTTACCGCTACAGTATAACTTCAGGACAGGAAAAGCTTTGCTCTAGATAAGAAATGAATCCACCATAAATATTTCCATATGTCAATATAAGCATATGTGAATACAACACTTTACCATTTGGGTTCTAGCCAGGTGGATATCACATTCAGTCATAATGAGAGACAGGTTTCCCTAATAGAAACACAAATATCTTCAATTAAAATAAAAATAAATCTGTTTTTAAACCAAGGACAAATAAAAGGAATTTGTTTGTCCAGGTCAAGAGAAATAGTAGTCTTCCACAACGATAAATCAACAGTGAATCAGAATAAGACACACTAATTACTATTCAGACATTCAACCCAACAAGAAATCAGTGTGATATTAAAGATATAAGTTATCAAAGCTGCATGTGGCAAGAGGCAAGAGCTGTATAATAATATTTATGCAAGTCATGAATCAATATATCTTCCTCAGTTGAATGGCTGTTCAGCTCGTGGCAGTTTCCATAGGGAAGCTGGTTTCTATTTAACCACCTCATGGTGAGCCTGTGTGCTTTAGAAATGAAAAGCTTCATCTTATCTGTGCTAGATCTTCCATCATTTGAAGGAACTATTGTAGTGGATTTCCTTTTTTTATCTGAGCCTAATTCAGAAGCTAGTCTCACCCGCCATTCCTGTCTCTCTCTCTCTTTTTATTTTTCCTTTCTTTTCAGTTTCCCTGGTGGGAGTCTCTTTAAACTTTAATCATCTCACTTTCAGTACATTTCACTGCAACCTAGCAGCAAGGTTATCACATTTTTCAAAAAAAAATTTAAATCTCTCTTTGCTCTCGCCGCATCCTCAATAAAGATGCTGTGATTTCATCATTCATATCTTCTTATTGGCCGGATCTATTCTGTGTTTTTCCTACATCGGTATTGAGACACGGGCAGGGTTTATATTATAAGATACACCTGCCAGCCACAGTCAAGGATATGTCTGTGCAAGGAGATGCTAGAGAATAGAAGGAACCCTGATGTGTTCAAATCAAAGGTGATACAGAGTACTGTTTTCAATTTACTTTCAGCTACTAGTACCGTATTGAAAAGGGAGTGGCTCTTGATCCATGACCAGATTTTTTCTTCTGAGGCTCCCTATCCGCGAGTCTGCAAATTCTCTCAGTATCTCCTGGACTGGGTTAACTGAATAGTTAAATAACAAAAATAAGAAAGTTGCAATGTCACTAAGCAAAAACAAACAAACAAAACAACAATTGGCAGTACAAATGTACAAATAAATAAATATATGTATATATACACATATATATGTATGTGTGCTTTTTCCGCACTACACAACGAGAAGCAACAGGTCATATTGTCATTATTAGCTATCTAGCTCATTAGTGACACTAGCTAGTAAATTAGTAAGCTAAAGGTATCTAGATGGCTAGCGAGCAGGCCTAAGTAGACTATTTACTCTCCCTAGCCAACAAGTCTCATCAGTCTCAGGCATTGGACTAAGAGTTTGCTGGGGGTTACTTAGCTAGATAGCCAACATGATTCACAAGCTAAAAATCGCTAACAACGCAACTAGCTAGCTAATGACAATGACAGCTGTTGCTAGTTGTGGGGTACTGCAAAACCACGTAAGTCAATTACATATTTTGACATTTGTACTGGCTGTTTGGTTTGTTTTTGCTTGATGACATTGCTAATTTATTATTTTTGGCATTTAACTATGCATTTAACCTGGTCCATGTTCTGAAAATATACAGTGCCTTGCGAAAGTATTCGGCCCCCTTGAACTTTGCGACCTTTTGCCACATTTCAGGCTTCAAACATAAAGATATAAAACTGTATTTTTTTGTGAAGAATCAACAACAAGTGGGACACAATCATGAAGTGGAACGACATTTATTGGATATTTCAAACTTTTTTAACAAATCAAAAACTGAAAAATTAGGCGTGCAAAATTATTCAGCCCCTTTACTTTCAGTGCAGCAAACTCTCTCCAGCAGTTCAGTGAGGATCTCTGAATGATCCAATGTTGACCTAAATGACTAATGATGATAAATACAATCCACCTGTGTGTAATCAAGTCTCCGTATAAATGCACCTGCACTGTGATAGTCTCAGAGGTCCGTCAAAAGCGCAGAGCGCATCATGAAGAACAAGGAACACACCAGGCAGGTCCGAGATACTGTTGTGAAGAAGTTTAAAGCCGGATTTGGATACAAAAAGATTTCCCAAGCTTTACACATCCCAAGGAGCACTGTGCAAGCGATAATATTGAAATGGAAGGAGTATCAGACCACTGCAAATCTACCAAGACCTGGCCGTCCCTCTAAACTTTCAGCTCATACAAGGAGAAGACTGATCAGAGATGCAGCCAAGAGGCCCATGATCACTCTGGATGAACTGCAGAGATCTACAGCTGAGGTGGGAGACTCTGCCCATAGGACAACAATCAGTCGTATATTGCACAAATCTGGCCTTTATGGAAGAGTGGCAAGAAGAAAGCCATTTCTTAAAGATATCCATAAAAAGTGTCGTTTAAAGTTTGCCACAAGCCACCTGGGAGACACACCAAACATGTGGAAGAAGGTGCTCTGGTCAGATGAAACCAAAATGTAACTTTTTGGCAACAATGCAAAACGTTATGTTTGGCGTAAAAGCAACACAGCTCATCACCCTGAACGCACCATCCCCACTGTCAAACATGGTGGTGGCAGCATCATGGTTTGGGCCTGCTTTTCTTCAGCAGGGACAGGGAAGATGGTTAAAATTGATGGGAAGATGGATGGAGCCAAATACAGGACCATTCTGGAAGAAAACCTGATGGAGTCTGCAAAAGACCTGAGACTGGGACGGAGATTTGTCTCCCAACAAGACAATGATCCAAAACATAAAGCAAAATCTACAATGGAATGGTTCAAAAATAAACATATCCAGGTGTTAGAATGGCCAAGTCAAAGTCCAGACCTGAATCCAATCGATAATCTGTGGAAAGAACTGAAAACTGCTGTTCACAAATGCTCTCCATCCAACCTCACTGAGCTCGAGCTGTTTTGCAAGGAGGAATGGGGAAAAATGTCAGTCTCTCGATGTGCAAAACTGATAAGAGACATACCCCAAGCGACTTACAGCTGTAATCGCAGCAAAAGGTGGCGCTACAAAGTATTAACTTAAGGGGGCTGAATAATTTTGCACGCCCAATTTTTCTGTTTTTGATTTGTTAAAAAAGTTTGAAATATCCAATAAATGTTGTTCCACTTCATGATTGTGTCCCACTTGTTGTTGATTCTTCACAAAAAAATAAAGTTTTATATCTTTATGTTTGAAGCCTGAAATGTGGCAAAAGGTCGCAAAGTTCAAGGGGGCCGAATACTTTCGCAAGGCACTGTACCTGTCTCAAGTTTCCACAAGATACTGTGAGAATTTGCGGACTCACTCCCCATTTAAATATGTCCCATATCATATGACGGCATTACCTTTTCTGCCTTCCAAATCGCCCTGTCCATGTCTCTACTACGATAGTGTGGATTCGAACCCTGTTTGCTGTGTTATGTTCAGTGTTGCTAACACTACAAGTTCTCGTGCTTTTCAAACAATAGTTTCTTCCAGGGAGGTAGCCTATGTTAGGCCTACTACTGTGGACATCTTAACATGGCCACAGAGTAATTACGGTAGAGAATGAATGGGTTATTGTGAATTGTCTCTCCTTGTTGACGAGCGGTGTCAGAGAGAGGCAGTAGCCTCCTGCTGTGTTGTAGATAGCATGTTGCATCACAACCAGGAGGGGGGGGTCTGCTGCTCACAACACTGAAGTACCCAACCTGCCCTGCCGCCAATCAATGATATACAAGGGGAGTTAGCACTTCTCTGCCACTGTGTGAGGAGGACAAACATTTTTCATGTGTACAAGGTATGGCATTCTATTCATGTTGCTTTTACTGGTCAGTCTATATTAAATATCACCTTTATATAAACCAGGATGTTCCGTTAAGATATAAAATATATATTTTTTAAAAGGTGACCTGCCAATACTGCAAGACTATATAAAGTTCCTTCAGAAAGTATTCACACCACTTGACTTTTTACACGTTTTGCGGTGTTACAGCCTGAATTTAAAATGGGTTGGTGGTAAGGGTAGGTAACAACACATCTGCCACGCTGATCCTCAGCACGGGGGCCCCTCAGGGGTGCGTGCTCAGTCACCCATGACTGCATGGCCAAGCACGACTCCAAAACCATCATTAAGTTTGCCGATGACATCAGAGTCCCTGGGTTCGCGCCCAGGCTCTGTCGTAACCGGCCGCGACCGGGAGGTCCGTGGGGCGACGCACAATTGGCCTAGCGTCGTCGTCCGGGTTAGGGAGGGATTGGTCGGTAGGGATCTCCTTGTCTCATCGCGCACCAGCAACTCCTGTGGCGGGCCGGGCGCAGTGCGCGCTAGCCAAGGTTGCCAGGTGCACGGTGTAGCCTCCGACACATTGGTGCGGCTGGCTTCCGGGTTGGAGGCGCGCTGTGTTAAGAAGCAGTACGGCTGGTTGGGTTGTGTATCGGAGGACGCATGACATTCAGCCTTCGTCTCTCCCGAGCCCGTATGGGAGTTGTAGCAATGAGACAAGATAGTAGCTACTACAACAATTGGATACCACGAAATTGGGGAGAAAAAGGGGTAAAATTTAAAAAATAAAAATAAATAAAAAAATTGTTTTTAAAAGTTTGCCGATGACACAACAGTGGTAGGCCTGATCACGGACAACGATGAGACAGCCTACAGGGAGGAGATCAGAGACCTGGCCGTGTGGTGCCAGGATAACAACCTCTCCCTCAACGTGATCAAGACAAAGGAGATGACTGTGGACTACAGGGAGGACCGAGCACGCCCCCATTCTCATCAACGGGCTGTAATGGAGCAGGATGAGAGCTTCAAGTTCCTTAGTTTGTTGTTGATGTGGACCCCATCATGGTCTAAACTAGAGGTCGACCGATTAGGATTTTTCAACGGCGATTCCGATTATTTGAGGACCAAAAAAGACGATACTGATTAATCGGCCGATTTTTGTTATTTGTAACAATGACAATTACAACAATACTAAATGAACATTTATTTTAACTTAATATAATACATCAATAAAATCAATTTAGCCTAAAATAAATAATGAAATATGTTCAATTTGGTTTAAATAATGCAAAAACAAAGTGTTGGAGAAGAAAGTAAAAGTGCAATAATTCACACACCCAGTCCCACGAGTTGGGCAATGTCAACCTTTGTCCTAATCGGGATTATGTACCCATAAAACATTGTGATATATGATGGTATAGGCCCCTAATGGCCAACCATACCTACAGCACGAAATTGAATGCTACAACTGGATGAATCATGATGAAAGAGAATGCTGTTGAAAAAGTGGGCAGAGGCTAAGTGCAGGCAAACATTTCCTTATATTCCTTTCTGGAGGAGGAGCTTCAGCATGGAACACGTTTGTGTGTGTGTCCCTCCCACATGATGGAGCCGTGACAGTCTGATGAGGAACTGTCTTACCGTAATGAGTTGGGTTATAAAGCATGAGCTGGATAGAAGCAGTCTACAGTCTTCAGAACTGAATAATAATTGCTTTATTTGCATCAGTAAATAAATAATATTGTAACGACCCTGGGTTTATAAGCGCGGAAATCGACCCCTGCCGCGCAAACATGCTTTTGCGGCACAGTCGATAGCACGCCGGACTTCGGGCTCGAAGGTCGAGGGTTCGAGACCTGCTCCCTGCTGTTTCATTGCAATATTATCTGTTTCATAAAGCTGTGATTGAGAATAGCCTATAAACTTTCATTCTTTTTTATTTCTGAAAGTGTCAACTTCAAGACAACACCTTCTTAGGCCTGAACATAACTAACTGGTTTATGATAGGACTAGTAGGAGGATAGGTTATTGGCCCTTTGGTTTTCCTGGCCCACATGGATCATTTCTTTCTTAATAAGCTTAAACTACTTTTATTTTTTTGGGGCTATTGCAACCTGGTCTCAGAACATTTCGTATTATTCTGTACGTTTATCTGGGATTCTCCATTTAGTACTGTATGATATGTTTTGTTTGATATGGCTACATAAGGCAAAAAACAAAGAGGATGGTTGGTCGTGGTGGATGGCTGTGCGTATAATGCAAACCTTTAGCAACCCTAAGGTTGAGAGTTCAAATCTCATCATGGACAACTTTACATTGTCCCCCTAATTTACAAACTTCCAAATACTTTTTAACTACTTAGCATGTTAGCTAACCCTTAACCAGTCACCTAACCATAACCCTTTTAGCTAATCCTTCCCCAAACCTTGACCCTAACCTTAGCCATAACACCTAGCTAAGATTAGCGAGCTAGCTAGAATTCATAACATAACATGTAAATTCGTAACATATTGTACATTTGGAAAATTTGTAACATATTTTACGTTTTGAAAATTCGTTACATATGTCACAAATTACAATTCATATTATATCTACATAATAATTGCTTATGGACATCCAAAAATGTATACATACCATATTAAACGTATCATACTAAATGGAGTGTTTGGATTTACGTAAAGAATAATACGAAAAGAGTAGATTGGCTATTGATATTGTTTGTTATCTCTCATTATTAGTCCCCTGGCTACCTTGCGTTTTTAACCTATTCAAACAACTTTTTGAGATCTATGTTACATTCATTGTTTGAACAGGAGAAATCCTTGTATAACAAATGATGAAAGCGTAGCCTATGAACCAAAGTCATATTCATAGCCTATCGAATGGTGAGAGACGGGACTATAGGCTACGTTTTGTTTTTAAACCGCTAGACACAAGATAGTTAAGGAGTGTCCGTAGTAAAAAACATTTAAAAAAAAAAATTCAATTGCTTTAGTCCAGGGATCATCAACAAGATGCAGCCGCGGGCCGATTTTTTCTTAAGACGGTCGGGGGGCCTGAACATAAATACAAATAATTTGTAGATGGCAGATACAGTATAATGTTTGACTAAAACATAACAATTTCACGATCACGTTTCTCTCTATTATGCGTGAGAAAATTTGGGAACAGATTTTTTAAATTAAAATCGCTTGGAGCTGATTTCCTGGTGTTTTTAGTGTATTATGTCCAACAATAATACATTTTTAAAAATTGTTTTTTTTTGGCTCAGAAAACTTGGCTGGGGGGGAGGGGGGGCAAATAACACCACCGCCAGTTGGTGAACACTACTATAGTCTAAGGCCCATGCATCAGAGAGAACGAGAGCGAGAACATTTTCGGACTGGAAATTTTGCGCTGCTTTGGTGGAATTCTCCACTGTCTGGCCTACATTCCTCTCCTGTGTTCTGTATATATCAGATTTATTGAAATAGGCTATAGAAACTAGGAATAGGCAAACTACTCAGAATGTCACTTGTGTGCTGCCCTGCTATGTGCTGCGAGACGCCGTTCTTTACTGTGCGGTGACAGTCAAGTTCAAATATGCTAACCCATTGTCTGTCACATCACAATGTCGTCACCATCGACGATGTCGGTCAATCGTCGTTATCGCCCAACCTTAACACACACACACACTGAGAACAGCTGAGAGATGTCCTCACAGCATACATCAATACAGCCTGTCAGGTCTTAAAGGGATATTTCGGGATACTTTGGGCAATGAAGCCCCTTATCTACTTCTCCAGAGCATGCACGCTGTTCCCATAGGTCTCCAGTCATGGCGCTGACGCTAGTTAGAAAGTTCCTTCAAATGGCACGCAGAGACATAAAAAAAAGTATCCACGAGTTCGTCGGACTCTGGGGATGTAGATAAATGGCTTAATTGGCAACATCCCAAAGTATCCCTTTAAGTGAGCAACAGGCTAGCGCCAGGACAGAGAACCAACAGCATCCCTCTGCCTGACAAACACATGCACATACAAACTGCTGGACAGATACACTGAGACTCAGAGCAGAGCTGCTTGGATGGCAGATGACAATGAGAGAGAGGTGGCTCGAAGGCCTGTGTGTGTTTCTGTGTTCCATTAGGCCATTATTAAACATCAGCTTATGCCTCTAGGTGTTTCCTGTTTAGAGACATGCTCCGGATGGCGACTAGTAAGTCTTTTTTTAAACCTCCCGCTTTGGGCTGAATGTGTCAATGTGTAGTTCATACATGCATAATCAATGAGCAGAATTACTGTTTTACTCCAAAAGCCACAAAATCCCTAGTTTGAAAGCAACTGTTTACTAGAAGCTGTGCAGCGCCATTTTCCCTACATTTCTCCCACGTGGGTCAGCCCCCTAGCAATTAAAGTTCCAGCCCCTCGCCATGAGTGACCGCTAGCAAGATACACACACACACAGCAGAGAGCGAGAGCGTGAGAGAGAGAGAGAGAGAGAGCGCAGTTACGTGGTGCACGTATCTGCACATATGCAACATAGTATGCAATTTTCGGGGATAACAAATGTATACAAATGTACAGGAGAATCTATTTAATGATGCTATTCTATATGCTGCTAGAAAAGGTTACAACGAAGTGTCGAAGACAACACACAGGAGAGAGTTAAACCCCTGACTAAACACTAGCAGACAGGCCAGCATCTGGTGGAGGTTCGCTCCCTAACACACACACCCTCCTCCCACACACACACACTGATTATCAACCGTCCATGTATCTGACACACATGTCAGACCAGCCGAGCTACTGAAGCTATATGCATGGCAGCCATATTGAGTGGTCCTAATCACATTGGCAGCCATTGACTGATGACAATAGCCATGGTGGGAGACGGTAGCTGCTGAGAGTTCTGTTCCGGATACATGTCATTATTCAGCAGACAAAAAGAGGCCACTTGGCTGCCGGAGGAGATTTAACATTTCTGTGGTCAGAGAGTTCTCTCAACCATCTAATGATGCTCACTTAGCAGCAGCATTACTGCAGTCTTGTTTACCACTACTGCCTGGCAGAGGAGACAGCGAGAAAGAGAGACAGCGAGAGAGAGAGACAGCGAGAGAGAGAGAGAGACAGCGAGAGAGAGAGAGAGACAGCGAGAGAGAGCGAGAGAGAGCGAGAGAGAGCGAGAGAGAGCGAGAGACAGCGAGAGAGAGCGAGAGACAGCGAGAGACAGCGAGAGAGAGCGAGAGAGAGCGAGAGAGAGCGAGAGAGAGCGAGAGAGAGAGAGAGCGAGAGAGAGCGAGAGAGAGCGAGAGAGAGCGAGAGAGAGCGAGAGAGAGCGAGAGAGAGAGAGAGCGAGAGAGAGCGAGAGACAGCGAGAGAGAGACAGAGAGACAGCGAGAGAGAGACAGAGAGACAGCGAGAGAGAGACAGAGAGACAGCGAGAGAGAGACAGAGAGACAGCGAGAGAGAGACAGAGAGACAGCGAGAGAGAGCGAGAGACAGCGAGAGACAGCGAGAGACAGACAGAGAGACAGCGAGAGACAGCGAGAGACAGAGAGACAGAAAGACAGCGAGAGACAGAGAGAGAGAGAGACAGAGAGACAGAGAGACAGAGAGACAGAGAGACAGAGAGACAGAGTGCGAATGAGATAATGTGGGGGGAAAGAAAGAGAAGGAGAAAACAAAGCCCATGTAATGGTAACGGAGTGATGTGGGGGTGAGAGAGGTGGAGAGAAGCTCAGGCCCTGTGGAGTTAAATGAAAGTAAAGTGATATTGCGGGAAAAAGTTAGAGAAAGATGAATGGTGGTCGAACTAGCAGAGCCAGAAGGGAGGAGGCTTGGTTTTGGCTAACTTTATTTGGTGAAGCTGCCTCTCTCAGAGTATCTAGGTAACTCCTTGGGCTACAGGAAAGAAGAGAAAACTCACAGTGAACTCACTGCATAAAAGTAAACGTAAGAGGTCAAATCTCAAAGTGGTACTAGGGCGTAGAACTTTTCAGATTCCAGTTTTGAGTAAGGGTTGGTCATTACAATGAAAAAGAGCTAGCAGAAAAACAGCTATCAGGGGGAAAAGACAAAAACACTACAGGATCTTTTTTAGTTTATCCAACAAAGTTCATCATAGTGTAAGTTTATAATAAGTATTCCATATATTGGAAAGCACATGCATGTAAACCCTGTCCAAGCTCAGAGCTTTGTAAGCACCTACAGCTTGGCCACATCTCAACTGCTGCCTCAGGTAATTTACATAATGAGAGGAGAAAATTAGTGAGGAGGAGAAAACAGGGAACAAGCCAGCCATTTGGCAGACAGAGAGAGAGAGACAGAGAGACAGAGAGAGAGAGAGAGAGAGACAGAGAGAGAGAGAGAGAGACAGAGAGAGAGAGAGACAGAGAGAGAGAGAGACAGAGAGAGAGAGAGACAGAGAGAGAGAGAGAGAGAGACAGTGAGAGAGTGAGAGAGAGACAGAGAGACAGAGAGAGAGGAGAGAGAGAGACGCAGCTAAACGGCTTGGCGGGATTGAGATGAGAAGAGTTGGAGAGTGGCGGCAGGGGATAGAGGCCAGAGAGAAAAAGATTTGCATGGAGAGAATGGTAAGAGTTGGAGAACGGAGACAGAGTGTATAATGAGGAGGGAGGTAAATGGTTTTGGCGTGGACGGAGAGAGAAAGAGGACCCGTGTGTTCTTACCTTGGCAGCACCAGCGGCCGTGACTGTGACGCCTCCTTGACGCTTGACAACCATGTCACTACCACTCGATGTCGTCACGGCAACCGTAACCGGGGTTGGCAAGAGGGAAGGGATGACGGGCAGTGGGAGGAGTCCCGGGCGATTGTTACCGTTGACGGTTGGGCAGCTGTTATTGGCTCCCGATCCGTTGAGGAGGCCAGTCGGACGGATGAGGTCCCGCCTCTCCCACGGCATCCCTCGGTACTCCCTCTCGAAGCGGTTGTGGTGACGTGACATCACTTCCTCTTCCTTTCAGAGGAGACGATGACGGGGGCACGCCTGGAGAAGAGGTGGGGGGGGGGGGGGATATTATTATTTATTCAAGTAATAATGCAGCAATTTCAGCTGATCAGTCTGTTACCAATATTCTGGCCTGATGTTGTACAGCTATAAATCTGAGTCACAATACCGCACCATTTCAGAGAGTCGTGTCGCGTACGTGTGAACGCTTTTGCAGTAACATCTGTTCCCAGTCAACTGACTGACAGGAAAAAACACACACCGCGTCTCATAACATACACGCCTGTTTAAAACGCACTGCAGCTCGTTAGCAGGATCTAACAGCCGTTCTCCCAGGTCTTAACAAGATGATAACATACAGAACAGAAATGAGCATCACCATAACAGGATCTATAAAAAAACTGGAGAAAAAAAACACTTTTAATGGACTAATTGGGTTTGGTTAAATAAAAGTCTAACAATATGGCCATTGGCTACAGCCAGACAATACATTCTTATTTTCATATTGTCTTGAGGATAGCTATGGCTATAGCCTGACATGCAGTGGTGTAAAGTACTTTAAAGTACCACTTACGTAAGTAGTTGTTTGGGGTATCTGTACTTTACTCTTTATATTTTTGACAAGTTTAACTTTTTCCTCCACTACATTCTGAAAAACAAATGTACTTTTTACTCCCATACATTTTCCCTGACACCCAAAAGTACTCGTTACATTACGAATGCTTAGCAGGGCAGGAATATTGTCCAATTCACGCACTTATCAAGAGAACATCTCTGGTCATCTGTACAGCTTCTGATCTGGCGGACTCACTAAGTGTAAATGCTTCGTTTTTAAATGATAGTGAAACTGTTGACGTGTGGCTATCCTTCAATGAGTGAATGTGAAATGATTTATACTTTTACTTTATATTCTTAAGATTTTAGCTATTACATTTAGTTTTATACTTACACTTACTTTAGGATGTTCACTTGAGTCCTTTTCTATTAAAGGTATCTTTACTTCTACTCAAGTATGCCTAGTTAAATAAAGGATAAATAAAACATAAATAAATAGCAGATTGACAATTGGGTACTTTTTCCACCACTGAGGTCATCACTGAATTGTCTTGTGTCTTAATAACCACACTACGAGGCCTCCCGGGTGGCGCAGTGGTTAAGGGCGCTGTACTGCAGTGGTTAAGGGCGCTGTACTGCAGCGCCAGCTGTGCCATCAGAGCCTCTGGGTTCAGGCTCTGTCGTAACCGGCCACGACCGGGAGGTCCGTGGGGTGACGCACAATTGGCCTAGCGTCGTCCGGGTTAGGGAGGGCTTGGTCGGTAGGGATATCCTTGTCTCATCGCGCACCAGCGACTCCTGTGGCGGGCCGCAGTGCGCGCTAGCCAAGGTTGCCAGGTGCACGGTGTAGCCTCCGACACATTGGTGCGGCTGGCTTCCGGGTTGGATGCGCGCTGTGTTAAGAAGCAGTGCAGCTGGTTGGGTTGTGTATCGGAGGACGCATGACATTCAGCCTTCGTCTCTCCCGAGCCCGTACGGGAGTTGTAGCGATGAGACAAGATAGTAGCTAGTAGCTACTACCACGAAATTGTTTACATACACCTTAGCCAAACACATTTAAACTCAGTTTTTCACATTTAATCCTAGTAAAAATTCCCTGTCCACCACTCAGTTAGGATCACAACTTTATATTAAGAATGTGAAATGTCAGGATAATAGTAGGAAGAATGATTTATTTCACCCCCTTCATCACATTCCCAGTGGGTCAGAAGTTTACATACACTCAAATAGTATTTGGTAGCATTGCCTTTAAATTGTTTAACTTGGGTCAAACGCTTCAGGTAGCCTTCCACAAGCTTCCCACAATAAATTGGGTGAATTTTGGCCCATTCCTCCTGACAGAGCTGGTGTAACCGAGTCAGGTGTGTTGGCCTCCTTGCTCACACATGCTTTTTCAGTTCTGCCCACAACTTCTGTCTCATCGCTACAACTCCCATACGGGCTCGGGAGAGACGAAGGTCAAGAGCCATGCGTCCTCTGAAACACAACCCAATCAAGCCATACTGGTTCTTAACACAGCGCACATCCAACCCGGAAGCCAGCCGCACCATTGTGTCGGAGGAAACACTGTACACCTGTACAACGACCTGGTCAGCGTGCACTGCGCCCGGCCCGCCACAGGAGTCGCTAGTGCGCGATGAGACAAGAATACCGGCCATCCCTCCCTAACCCGGACGACACTAGGCCAATTCTGCGTCGCCCCATGGACATCCCGGTCGCGGCCGGCTGCGACAGAGCCTGGGCTTGAACCAGCTAGCCTTGCGATACAGTGCCTTAGACCACTGCGACACCCGGGAGGCCCGTCCTTAAGCCATTTTGCCACAACTTTGGAAGTATGCTTGGGGTCATTGTCCATTTGGAAGACCCATTTGCGACCAAGCTTTAACTTCCTGACTGATGTCTTGAGATGTTGCTTCAATATATACACACAATTTTCCTCCCTCATGATACCATCTATTTTGTGAAGTGCACCAGTCCCTCCTAGAGCAAAGCACCCCCACAACATGATGCTACCGCCCCCGTGCTTCACGATCGGGATGGTGTTCTTCGGCTTGCAAGCCTCCCCCTTTTTCCTCCAAACATAACAATGGTCATTATTGCCAAACAGTTATATTTTTGTTTCATCAGACCAGAGGACATTTCTCAAAAAAGTACAATCTTTGTCCCCATGTGTAGTTGCAAACCGTAGTCTGGCTTTTTTTATGGGGGTTATGGAGATGTGGCTTCTTCATTGCTGAGCGGCCTTTCAGGTTATGTCGATATAGGACTTGTTTTACTGTGGATACAGATACTTTGTACAGGTTTCCTCCAGCATCTTCACAAGGTCCTTGTTCTGGGATTGATTTGCAATTTTCGCAACGAAGTACGTTTATCTCTAGGAGACAGAATGCGTCTCCTTCCTGAGCGGTATGACGGCTGTGTGGTCCCATGGTGTTTATACTTGCGTACTATTGTTTGTACAGATGAACGTGGTACCTTCAGGCGTTTGGAAATTGCTCCTAAGGATGAACCAGACTTGTGGAGGTCCACAATTTTTTTCTGAGGTCTTGGCTGATTTCTTTTGATTTTCCCATGATGTCAAGCAAAGAGGCATTGAGTTTGAAGGTAGGTGTTAAAATACATCCACAGGTACACGTCCAATTGACTCAAATGATGTCAATTAGCCTATCAGAAGCTTCTAAATCCATGACATCATTTTCTGGAATTTTCCAAGCTGTTTAAAGGCACAGTCAACTTAGTGTATGTAAACTTCTGACCCACTGGAAGTGTGATACAGATTATTGCACTTATAATTCACTGTATGTAAATAATTGTTGGGAAAATTACTTGTGTCATTCACAAAGTAGATGTCCTAACCGACTTGCCAAAACTATTGTTTGTTGAAAAGAAACTAGTTTGAGTGGTTGAAAAACGAGTTTTAATGACTCCTACCTAAGTGTATGTAAACTTCGACTTCAACTGTACCAATCTATGTAACTACTGTAATAGCGAGCTAACTCAATAGTATACCAATGAATTACATGACTAGTTTCCTCTTTTAGAACGACAGAGTGTGATTGAAAGGGCAGCGCTGCTGTAGGCTGGAATGACATTGGTGAGGTTAGTAAAACACTATTCTGTACCATAAACTGCTATGTCACTTCATAGGAGATCATAAATCAAAAGGGTATCTGGCTTGTGTAGTAAAAGGTGTCACTGAGGGGTGTATTGGACTCCTCACCAAAGGAATGATGTTCCTTTTTGGACCTTGATAAGAACAGTTAAATATATAAATATTTTCTCTCTCTCAAATGCAGCCACATTGTCATGGAGATTCCACAAGAATTTTTTTCTGCACACTGGTCTCTTTCACACCTCTCAGGGAAGAAGGAATGCCTTGAAGTGGGTGTGGTGTAAACAGGGCCAGTGGGGGACCACTGCATTATAAGTCTGCTGTGACCATCCATTTAGCAACAGGGACTTCACTGTCCTCCTCTATGTACAAACACACAGACACATTCTGTACAAACACAAAGCAGATTGGAGGCAATGGAACTGCAGAAACACTATTTTGTACAGCTCCCCTGCAGTTAGCTCTTTCACAATGTCAACATAAGCATTACATATTATCTCACACACATAAGCAGTTATTCCAACTGCACACTGGTGTGGCTGAGTAATGGTACTTATATCCTCTGTCAGTTCCAAACCGCACCCCATTTAATAATAGTCTAATAGTCAACAGATCCCTATATACACAACATACAACAGGTATATGTAGGATATGTATGAGAAAAGACGTGTGTCAAGTTACCAGGCATTTGGTGAACCAGTGAACCCAGGTTGATAGAAAAAAGCCCCAACCCAAGACTTGAGTGTTGGTTGTCTCTTGGTACTCCAATTAGGTCTCCGCTAAATGTCACTGTGGCATCACACTCGATCTCAATACCGGTGGTGTGTGTGTGGGTCCGTGCTTACGGTGTGTGTGTGTGTGTGTGTGTGTGTGTGTTGCAGCTCCATAACAGCATGACTGGAGCAACAGAGCTGTGTTTGTCACATCTGATGTGGGGAGAAGATAATGAAAGAGACATTGGAGGTTTCTGCCTGCCGTCCTAGGGTGTTGAAAACTACACAGACCTGTGGACCGGAATAGAGGTCGACCGATTAACTAGGGACGATTTCAAGTTTTCAAAACAATCAGGTATTTTTGGACGCCAATGTTTATACCTTTATTTAACTAGGCAAGTCAGTTAAGAACACATTCTTATTTTCAATGACGGCCTAGGAACGGTGGGTTAACTGCCTTGTTCAGGGGCAGAACAACAGATTTTCACCTTGTCAGCTCGGGGGATCCAATCTTGTAACCTTACAGTTAACTAGTCCAACGCAATAACGACCTGCCTCTCTCTCGTTGCACTCCACAAGGAGACTGCCTGTTACGCGAATGCAGTAAGCCAAGGTAAGTTGCTAGCTAGCATTAAACTTATCTTATAAAAAACAATAAATCATAATCACTAGCTAACTACACATGGTTGATGATAGATATTATCTAGCGTGTCCTGCGTTGCATATAATTTGACTGAGCATACAAGTATCTAAGTATCTGAATGAGCGGTGGTAGGCAGAAGCAGGCGCGTAAACATTCATTCAAACAGCACTTTCGTGCGTTTTGACAGCAGCTCTTCGTTGTGCGTCAAGCATTGCGCTGTTTATGACTTCATGCCTATCAACTCCCGAGATGAGGCTGGTGTAACCGAAGTGAAATGGCTAGTTAGTTAGCGCGCGCTAATAGCGTTTCAAACGTCACTCGCGCTGAGCCTTCTAGTAGTTGTTCCCCTTGCTCTGCAGGGGTAACGCTGCTTCGAGGGTGGCTGTTGTCGTTGAGTTCCTGGTTCGAGCCCAGGGAGGAGCGAGGAGAGGGACGGGAGCTATGCTGTTACACTGGCAATACTAAAGTGCCTATAAGACATCCAATAGTCAAAGGTTAATGAAATTCAAATGGTATAGAGGGAAATAGTCCTATAATTCCTATAATAACTACAACCTAATGTTAAAAGGAACCACCAGCTTTCATATGTTCTCGTGTTCTGAGCAAGGAACTGAAACGTTAGCTTTCTTACATGGCACATATTGCACTTTTACTTTCTTCTCCAACACTTTGTTTTTGTATTATTTAAACCAAATTAAACATGTTTCATTATTTATTTGAGGCTAAATAGAGTTTATTGGTGTATTATATTAAGTTAAAATAAGTGTTCATTCAGTATTGTTGTAATTGTCATTATTACAAATAAATAAATAAAAATCGTCCGATTAATCGGTATCGGCTTTTATGGTCCTCCAATAAATCGGTATCGGCGTTGAAAAATCATAAATCGGTCGACCTCTAGACCGGAACAAACTAGTAAAACACACACACACACACCTTAACTCTTACTGTACTCTGTATACTAAGCAATGATAATTCAATACAGCTACAGATGACTGTTTGCTAAAACACTTCCTTGGTAAGTCTAGCTAAATAAAAGCTTTTTCTTTAAATAAAAGTAATTTTTATTACAAAATGACAACCTAAGACACTCTCAAGGCATTCAACCAAGGATGCAAGCCAATGCTATTCCATTCCTCTGGGTGTCCAAATCATTAAGGACTTCAAATGGTCCACTCACACGCGTAGTCGTGAAGGAGGCTCAACAGCACCACTTCTGCCTCTGGAAGTTGAAAAGGTTTGGCATGGCCCCTCAAATCCTCCAAAAGTTCTACAGCTGCACCATTGAGAGCATATTTGACTGACTGCGTCACTGCTTGGTATGGCAACAGCACCGCCCTTGACTGCATGGCATTACAGAGGAAATCCCAGTACATCACTGGGGCAGAGCTCCCTGCCATCGAGGACCTCTATACCAGGCGGTGTCAGAGGAAGGCCCAGTACATCACTGGGGCAGAGCTCCCTGCCATCGAGGACCTCTATATCAGGCTGTGTGAAAGAAAGAACCGGGAAAATCGCTAAAGACTCCAACCACCCAAGCCATAGACTGTTCTATCTGCTTCCCCATAGGCAAGCGGTACTGGAGCGACAAATCTGACACCAACAGACTCCTATCCCCAAGCCATAACACTGCTAAATAGCTAACAAATTGACTACATGGACTATCTGCATTGATCCTTCTATTTCATCTTGCACCGTCTCTATGCACACTCACACTCCAACACACACTTTCATACAAATCACATACGCTTCTGCTACACAGTAAAAAAGGGGGTGTAAAAATTACAGTGTTGACTTTTAACCCAGGATAAGTATTTTCAACATTATGAGGAGTCAATGAGCTCTAGTGTCGGAATTAAATCGGAGTGTAAAATGATGCAGTCATTGCAGTGTAAAATCAACTAAATTCAGTGGAATGAAAAAAAAAAGTTTGTGAATGTTAACACCATTTTGAGTCAAATTAACTCTGAAAATGTGACACTAGCTGTAGAGTAACTTTAACACCATGTAGACTGGGACCAAATGTTATCTGAAACAGTGTTGAATTCAACTCTGTAGGAGTTAAATTAACAAATTTTTTCTGTGATATTTTGTTTATTAAATATCCTGATGTCTAGTCACCTTACCCCTTTACATATCTACCCCTACCACTCCAGTATCCATGCACATTGTAAATATGGTACTGGAACTGACCTTGTATATAGGTTACTTACTTTCGCACGGTCTTATTTCTATTTTTCCAGTGTTTTGGTTGTACTTTAAATGTTTCTTATAGTACTACAGATATTGATTACTGCATGCTCGGGAAAGAGCATTTCACTGTACTTGTACACGTGACCTTTTTTGGGGGGGGTGTCACCCATGAACTCACTGACTGACTGCAAGTCATGTGGTGACTTCAAACAGAGTCAGGACAAGTAGAAACCAGTCTGTTGGGTGTATCTGACTCCGTCGGTTCGGAAAAGCTATTCTCTCACATTGCTGATGTGACACAATCGTAATTGCACCCGGGTAGCCTGTGTGCATTTGAGAGAGAGAGAGAGGAGAGGGGTGTGTATGTGGAGACAACTGGAGTGAGAGGTGAGTGGCAGGAGTGTGATTAGTTGAAATACAAGTTCTCCCTAAGGTACAGATGTAAGACAGACCACCCTGCCCAACTGCAGAGTCTGTCACTACGAAGCAGAGGAGTGTATTTGTGCGTGTGTGTGTGTGTGTGTGTGTGTGTGTGTGTGTAGAGTTAGCAAAGCCATATGGGAATTCAGAGCCGTGGATAGACGTGCGGAAAGACGAAGCACAGCAGATGGACTTGATGTGGGCGAGACAGAAAGAGAGAGGCATGCGAGTGTGTGATACTGCAGTACTGGGGTGGGATGTTTACAGTCTCAGCACAATGAGACATCATATAGGCACACACACAGTTGGTCTATAGATCCCTCCCCTGAGAAGAGGCTCCATTTCCAATGTGTGGCAGTGTGTTACTGCCATCGACCCACAGAGAGATCAGGCCAGACAGGCAGCAGCAGCACAGACCCAGTCACAACAAACCAACTCTCCTCTCCACCCGACTCTCAGTGTAATTACTGTCATTACACTACACTGCATGGGCCTTTCACTATTAGGCAGCAAGCTACTAACTGAAGGATTCAATCAATTGCAGATAGGGGATTTCTGGATGGCCCTTTTTGGAGCGCGTTTGATTTGGACAGCAGTGTGTCTCTCCCGGGTGGAGAGAGTAGATATCGGATTTAGAAATGGTCAGTCTGATATCTTTGAAAAGGACAAGACTTTACTGGAAGTGAGGCCTTCTGAAGGAAATAGTCAAGCGTGCACATACACAAAACGTTCAGAAATAAGACACCGTGGGTAAATGTGCTGACAGTTTCTCCAGAACAACAGAGAGGTATTCAAACAGATCTAAATAATGTCAGAGACTGTTCATATTGAAATGAGCCCAGGGCTGCACACACACACACACACAAACACACACAAAAATGATCGGTCTTAATTTGTCTTCGATGAGCTTGGTTTTGGTTACACACAAAGAAAGATCTACTGATGAAAGATGTTGATTGGATGGCTGATACCCCCACCCCCTCCACATACACACTCTCTCTTCCAGGTCACACAGGACTGCAGGCTGGTGAGTTATATTTAACGATCCCTCTAAAGGCCAGGTGATGGAAGAAACGTAATTGATGTGCCAGAAGAAAAAATACATACAAGACAACACAGCAGAGGGGAGGCTGGCGCTACGGAGTTGAAAAACAGAGATCGATGGCAGTATGGACAGATGGAGGAGAGGAGAGGAAAGAAGAGAAGAGCCTACATCTCCAGTGGCCATTAGCAGAGATGAATGGAGACCTGCCACCGTGATGACCAGCCGCAGTGTTTCCCCTATAGTCATTTAGCAGCGTCGCCCCGCTGGGAAAAACGATCTCAATTGACATTGAAAGGACTCAAACCAAATCGAAACTGTAGAAATATTAATGAACCTAAATGTATAGTCGCTTCTCTCTGTCCAGCTTGATAACAGTCATCGAAATGAAGCTAGACAGTCAGGGAGCGTCAAAAATACCAAAAGCGATGGATATTTTGAGGGCAAAGGAAATACTGTATTCTGAACAAAAATGTAAAAACACAACATGCAACAATTTAAACGATTTTATTGAGTTACAGGTCATATAAGGAAAATCAGTTAATTTAATTCATTAAGCTCTAATCTATTGATTTCACAACTGGGAATACAAATATGGATCTGCTGGTCACAGACACCTTAAAAAAAAAGGTTGGGGTGTGGATCAGAAAACCAGTCAGTATCTGATGTGACCACCATTTGCGTGATGCAGCGCGACATCTCCTTTGCATAGAGTTGATTAGGCTGTTGTTTGTGGCCTGTGAAATGTTGTCCCATTCCTCTTCAATGGCTGCTGGGTATTGGTGGGAACAGGAACAATTTGATCCAGAGCATCCCAAACATGCTCAGTTGGTGACGATGCAGGCCATGGAAGAACTGGGCCATTTTCAGCTGCACAGGAATTATGTTTGAATCCTTCCGACATGGGGCCGTGCATTATCATGCTGAAACATGAGGTGATGCAGGTGGCACGACAATGGGCCTCAGGATCTTGTCACGGTATCTCTGTGCATTCGTATTGCCGTTGATAAAATGCCATTGTGTTCGTTGTCCGTAGCTTATGCCTGCCCATACCATAACCCCACCGGCACCATGGGGCACTCTGTTCACATCAGCAAACCGCTCGCCCACATGATGCCATACACATGGTCTGCGGTTGTGAAACCGGTTTGACGTACTGCCAAATTCTCTAAAATGACGTTTGAGGCAGCTTATGGTAGAGAAATTAACATTCAATTCTCTGGCAACAGCTCTGGTGGACATTCCTGCAGTCAGAACGCCAATATCACGCTCCCTAAAAACTTGAGACATCTGTGGCATTGTGTTGTGTCACAAAACTGCACATTTTAGAGTGGCCCTTTATTGTCCCCAGCACAAGGTGCATCTCTGTAATGATCATGCTGCTTAAATCAGCTTCTTGATATGCCAACCTGTCAGGTGGATGGGTCATCTTGGCTAAGGAGAAATGCTCACTAACAGGGATGTAAACAAATTTGTGCACATCATTTTTGAGAAATAAGCTTTTTGGAACATTTCTGTGATCTTTTATTTCTGCTCATGAAACATGGGGCCAACATGTTGTGTTTATATTCTTGTTCAGCGTATTATACATTATGTGCGACCCTCCGAAATTAGTTTGACACCCCCGGGGTCAAGCAAGAGCAGGGTGAAGAGAGAGAGAGAGAGCAGCAAAACATACTTTTATTTTCATGCATTTTGGAGTAGAATATCCTTTTTTAAGTCACCAGAAGTGACCTTTTCACAGTTCTACAAGAAAAATCTATTCACATATTTTCTATTCACATGAGGGTCTGATATAGACCGTGAAAACCTACTTCCTTGTGCCGACTTCCTGGCTAATCAATGGCCATATCTGAAAAATGGTGAGCAGAAAGATATATTGGTGCCTTGTCTACAGTTTAGAGCTCATCCCATTCATCCCCAGCCCATTCCTTGAATGCATCCCAAAATGGCACCCTATTCCCTATGCACTGCACTTCTTTTGACAAGGGCCCATGCAATACATAGGGAACAGGGTGCCATTTGGGACAGAGCCCCTATCTGTTCTGTCCTGTTATTTCCATGTTTGGAGGAAAGGAGATGTGTGGTGACCCATATGATAGTTAATGCATTATTACAGTGACACAATGATGGCATCATGATGGGATGTGACATTAGTCAATGACACACAGACGGACAGAGTCATACTGCTAGAGACTTCCTGATCATCTGTGCTGATAAGGAGAGCAAGGAAAGGCCAAATCACTCAGCTCACAATAAAGAGGTGGGTGAAAGAGAGAGAGAGAAATAAAGAGATTATCTGACAGGAAGGAGGGGACAGGTGGAAGAAAGCCCGGAGAGAGAGAGGGAAGGATTGCAGGGGTTAGAAGAGACATTTGGGGATTTAGAGAGGGATGAAGAGGATGAGAACCACAGGCAGGGGATGATTCCCACTCCAGCTGCTGTGTGTTAATTAAAACACAGTTTCAACAGAACAACAAATCAAAATACCAAGACACTAGGATGTGGAGAGGCCCTGTGGACACCAGCTACTGTAGGTTACTTTCTCCTGCCTTCTGTTTTTAGTGAGAGAGAGTAACACATTTCCACAGACCAATCAAAGGGAGTGTGTGTGTGTTCTCGCTCTCGCTCTAAACCAACAACATCAAAACAAATGGGGTAGCACATAGCAGACGCTGTGGTCAGTAGCTTCATAAGCACAACCAGGCTTCAAGTGGGTGTGTATGTATACGTGTGTGTGTGTGTGTGTGTGTGTGTGTGTGTGTGTGTGTATGCCTCAGCTTTAACACAAAAACGCAAGGACTAGAAGTGTCCAGTGACTTCATTATCTAAAAAGGTACGCCAAGAGAGACTCATCTGTCACAGTCAAAGCTTTACTGCACAGACAGAGAAGAGGAAGGAGGGGAGAGATGAGAGAAGGAGAAGAAGAAAGAAAAAAAGAGTCAAAGAGAGGTTGACAGAGGAGAGAGAGTCAGGGAGGAGAAAGGGAGAAGGTCAAAGGAAGGGATAAGGAGTGGGAGGAGGTAGAGAACGAGAGCAAGAGAGAAAGAGAAAGACAGGAAGCGAGAGAGAGCAAAAGAGGTAGGAAGAGGAATGAGAGATGTAACCCTGAGTGGCCTTTCCAGATAAGTGTTTGCATACTCAGGCGAGTTCCAGTGCCGTCATTACCATGGATATACTGCGTGTGTGTGTGTCTGTGTGTTATTACCATAGCGATGCCCCAGGCAGTAAGATGCCCTGACCCATCAACAACAAAGAGCTCCATTTAGCTGTTTTCTGCCTTAGAGATGAAACACTTAGACCTGCTCTGACTAAACAACGTTATTATCGTATGGAGGAGCTCCCTCAAATACCAGGCTTTAGTACTGGAGACCAAAATGCAGTTGCAGTTGCGCGCGCGCACACACACACACACACACACACACACACACACACACACACACACACACACACACACACACACACACACACACACACACACACACACACACACACACACAGGGCTCTCCCCCAGGTGGACGTCCCCTAGACCTTTCACTCTTTGAACGCAACTGCTACTCCGCCGGCGCCACACACGGACGCGCGCGAGCCCTCACGATTAGGGCTGTGACGGTCATGGAATTTTGGATGGCGGTTATTGGTCTGCCAAAAATGAACTCAACCACCGCTCTAGCTGTTCGAATGGACAGCCACGCTCTTCTTTCGTCCACTAGACTGCATGTGACGCAGCCAAGAGCGGAAAAAGATTCATCGAACGGCGTCCTCGAATCGCCAGGGTTAAGGTTCCAAGCCTGTTCTACTCGTTCTATTTCCGTGCACTGCTGCAGCAGGGAGGGAGGAAGGCGCTGCCTAGGCAACCAACGATTTGTTTGCTACAGCACCTTGCGTGTAGTTTCATCACGTTGTAAAGAGTCCATGCTACCACAGGAACTGACTCGACCTCGAGAAATGACCGGCCGTGCCGTCTTCAGTCAGCTGTTCGTTCTACAAAACAATTATTAGTATTTTTTTAACGTGTAACCGACGGTTATGGTCTTCATCCATAAAACCGTCGGTTACACGTTTTGCAGCCCTACTGCACGTACGCACACACACAAGCACACACACACCACGGTCGGCCTCTCTTGCTAGGAAACTGTACAACAGAGGGGCAATTGACATGTAAAAAAAATATATAAAAAAGGATGAATGGAGGACAAGAAAGGTAGCGAGAGTGGAGGAGAGAAAAATATTGTACTCTGGGCTGTATGAAAGGCTGAGACTGGTAGAATTTGAGCTGTCGTACTTGGAAAAAGGCCTTTGGAAATGCCAGACAGACAGTGTGTGTGTGTGTGTGTGGGCGAAACCACGTGCGTCAATGCATGCGTGACAGTAAGCGAAACAGAGGGAGCGAGAGGGGAGTACAGTGACAGACAGAGTAAATGAGAAAGAGCAAAGAGAGATGGAGAGAAAGGGACAGAAACCATAGGTTTAATCAATATGGTGGAAATGTGTCTGCTGTAGATCACTTCCATGGCAATAACACAGCCAGCCACCATCTCCCACTTTAACACTAGAACCGCTGGGCCTCAATGGACCCCCCCCTTTAAGCTAATGAGCAGTCATTCTGACTGCAACATCCTAACAGTTTAAATAATATTTAATATATGCTATCGCAACAACAATCATTTGGTCGTGTTTACGAAGGCCTTGGGTAACATTAGAATAAGATTTAAAATTTTATTTCAAATAACACACTAGTTTATGTTAATGTTGGCTATATGTAAAAACGCAAAAAAAAACGCAAAAAAAACGCAAAAAAAAAGTGTTCAGTTTTTTTCGGTGAGTGCCTTTGCTACAACTATGAAACAGAAAGCATGTTTGTTGGAACACGGTAACAGCTCATTTTTATAATGACAAAATACATTTAAAAAATACCCCAACCAACAAGAGGCACAGTCAGAAGACGCGCAGGCAAATCATGAAAATATCAGTAGTCGAAACATCCTTATAAGCACCGTGGCCTTGATGAATACTGAAACGCAGCACTAAATGGCATTATAATGAGTATAAGTGTCGATGTGACAGCAGTCAAAAATAGTACATTTTCAGCTCGTGCTGATATTGTGTGAATCTTGTTAAAGGTGTGTCTTGTTAAAAGTTCATTTGTGGAATTTCTTTCCTTCTTAATGCTTTTGAGCCAATCAGTTGTGGTGTGACAAGGTAGGGATGGTATACAGAAGATAGCCCTATTTGGTAAAAGTCAATATTATGGCAAGAACACCTCAAATGTCAGTAACTTTGAAAGGTTCTTCAAGTGCTGTCGCAAAACCATCAAGCGCTATGATGAAACTGGCTCTCATGAGGACCGCCACAGGAAAGGAATACCCAGAGTTAAAAAACTCTGCTGCAGAGGATAAGTTCATTAGAGTTACCAGCCTCAGAAATTGCAGTCCAAATAAATGCTTCAGAGTTCAAGTAACAGACACATCTCAATATCAACTGGGGTGGCAGGCAGCCTAGTGGTGAAAGTGTTGGGCTAGTAACCGAAAGGTTGCAAGATCGAACCTCCGAGCTGACAAGGTGAAAATCTGTCGTTCTGCCCCTGAACAAGGCAGTTAACCCACTGTTCCTAGGCCGTCATTGAAAATAAGAATTTGTTCTTAACTGACATGCCTAGTTAAATTAAAGGTAAAATATATATATATATATATATATATATATATCTCCCCCTTATAATTTGGGATCAAATATGCTCTGAAAGCAAACATGTTGACATGAGTACCCTGATATCGGGGAATTTGTGCCATTCTGAAAAAATTGTTAGATTTATATATTATATATAGATTTATATATTTATATATATATATAATATTTTACCTTTAATTTAACTAGGCATGTCAGTTAAGAACAAATATATATATCTTTAAAAACTGTTCAGAGGAGACTGCGTGAATCAGGCCTTCATGGTCAAACTGCTCCAAAGAAACCACTACTAAATGACACCAATAATAAGAAGTCTTGCTTGGGCCAAGAAACACAAGCAATGGACATTAGACCGGTGGAAATCAGTCCTTGTTCTGATGAGTCCAAATGTAAGATTTATAGGTTCCAACTGCCATGACTTTGTGAGGCACAGAGTAGGTGAATGCAGCCAGCTCTAGGAAGAGTCTACAGTATGTGATTCCAAACTTCTTCCATTTATGAATTTGGGAGGCAACTGTGTTCTTTGGGACCTTCAATGCTGCAGACAGTTTTTGGTACCCTTCCCCAGATCTGTGCCTCGACACAATGCTGTCTCTGAGCTCTAAGGACAATACTTTCGACCTCAGGGCTTGGCAGTGTCAACTGTGGGACCTTATATAGACAGGTGTGTGCCTTTCAAAATCATGTCCAATCAATTGAATTGACCACAGGTGGACTCCAATCAAGTTGTAGAAACATCTCAAGGATGATCAATGGAAACAGGATGCACCTGAGCTCAATTTCGAGTCTCATAGCAAAGGGTCTGTAGACTTACGTAAATAAGGTATTTCTGTTTTCGCTTTGTCATTATGGGGAATTGTGTGTAGATTGAGGAAAAATGTATATTTCATCAATTTTAGAATAAGGCTGTAACGTAACAAAATGTGGAAAAAGTCAAGGGGTCTGAATATTCCCGAATGCACTGTATATACAAAAGTATGTGGACAACCCTTCAAATTAGTGGATTCGGCTATTTCATCCACACTCGTTGCACACAGGTGTATAACATCGAGCACAAGGCCATGCAATTACCATAGACAAATATTGGCAATAGAATGAGTTCAGTGACATTCAACGTGGCACCGTCATAGGATGCCACCTTTCCAACAAGTCAGTTTGTCAAATTTCTGCCCTGCTAGAGCTGCCCCGGTCAACTGTAAGTGTTGTTATCGTGAAGTGGAAAGTCTAGGAGCAACAACAACTCTGCCGTGAAGTGGTAGGCCACACAAGCTCACAGAATGGGCCTGCAGAGTGCTGAAGCACGTAAAAATCCTATGTCCTCGGTTGCCACACTACTAAGTTCCAAACTGTCACTGGAAGCAACATCAGCACAATAACTGTTCGTCTGGAGCTTCATGAAATGGGTTTCCATGGCCGAGCAGCCGCACACAAGCCTAAGATCACCATGCGCAATGCCAAGCGTCGGCTGGATTGGTGTACAGCTCACCGCCATTGGACTCTGGAGCAGTGGAAACACGTTCTCTGGAGTGCTTCACTATGTGGCAGTCCAACGGACGAATCTGGGTTTGGTGGATACCAGGAGAACGCTACCTGCCCCAATGCATAGTGCCAACTGTAAAGTTTGGTGGAGGAGGAATAATGGTCTGGGGCTGTTTTTCATGGTTCGGGCTAGGCCCCTTAGTTCCAGGTAAGGGAGACCTTAATGGTACAGCACACAATGACATTCTAGACGATTCTGTACTTCCAACCTTGTGGCAACCGTTTCAACATGACAATGCCCCCGTGCACAAAGCGAGGTCCATACAGACATTTTTTGTTGAGATCAGTGTGAAAGAACTTGAATTGACCTGCACAGAGCTATGACCTCAACCCCATCGAACACCTTTCGGATTAACTATAATGCCGACTGCGAGCCAGGCCTAACCACATAACATCAGTGCCCGAGCTCTTGTGGCTGAATGGAAGCAAGTCCAACATCTCGTGCAAAGCCTTCCCAGAAAAGTGGAGGCTGTTACAGGAGCGAAGTGTGGACCAACTCCATATTAATGCCCATGATTTTGGAATGGGATGTTTGACAAGCAGGTGTCCACATACTTTTGGTTGTGTAGTGTACCTTTGGTTGTAGTGCATAATAGTCTCCCGTTGTCTTTTTGTTGTTTTCCCATCGTCTTGTCATTCTTCAGCACCGTTGTGGAGTAGAAAAAGGCAGTGCAGGTGCCTTATTTTGCTCAGAGGGAGGCAGCTCCCATCTCACTTTGTTCATGGTGCCTGCCAGACTTGTTTTCTTTGCATGCAACTCGTTCACCAAATGACAGTGAAGTAAAGAAATTGTCCATGGTGACATGTCTCCCCTTGTAAGGGGAATGTAAGGTTCCACAATCCTCATCACCACATTCCCCCGACACTTGTTTACCTGCTTCCCAATGTGGATATTTTCCCAGATATTGAAAGCCATGTACAATTACGCACGCTCTCACAGTGTAGCCTTCTCCAAGTAGGCCAGAGGAGACTACTCACTGCTTTGATCCAGTGAGCTGATATAGGTATCATACTATTTTAAGATTATGCCTTTAATTAGAATGGATCGATACAATAGAATGGTCCACCCTGTTCTTCATTAACAATTGGTAACTACGTAATTATGCATCATCCGCTTCCCCTTCATCCTCAACTCACCCATTCCCCCCTTTCTCCCCATCATACTTTACTTCATGCATTTCATCTGTTGTTATGTGTGTGAAATTAGTTTTGGCATAGTTTAGGCTAAATTTAGAGGCAATTGTCAGGGTGGTTATCAGCTGGGCACTGCATTTTCAACTGTTGGAAGAAGGAGCAGAGGAGGCCCTACTGTTGGGAGAAGGAGGCCCTACTGTTGGGAGAAGGAGCAGAGGAGGCCCCACTGTTGGAAGAAGGAGGCTCTACTGTTGGGAGAAGGAGGCCCTACTGTTGGAAGAAAGAGGCCCAACTGTTGGGAGAAGGAGCAGAGGAGGCCCTACTGTTGGGAGAAGGAGCAGAGGAGGCCCTACTGTTGGGAGAAGGAGCAGAGGAGGCCCTACTGTTGGGAGAAGGAGGGGCAATAATGGGGGAAAACAATTCAAAAAATGACTTGCCCTTCTAAAACTGCTTATAACTCCAGTTCTGTTTGTGAAACTAAGAGCATAACACCGGCAGTGTGCTATATAGACTTATTTATTCAGAAAAAGTCAAGGACGAGGGGGGCATGACTTTAAAAAAATGGCAGAGCAAAAAAAAAAAAAAAAAAAAGAGCCATTTAAATGACTGCTTTAGTGGTTAAAGAGTGTTAATACACTAGCCAGAGTGACAAAGGGACATACAGTGGTTTGCGAAAGTATTCGCCCCCCTTGGCATTGTTCCTATTTTGTTGCCGTACAACCTGGAATTAAAAGTTATTTTTTGGGGGGGGGGTTTGTATCATTTGATTTATACAACATACCACTTTGAAGATGCAAAATATATTTTGTGTGTGAAACAAGAACAGAAAACTTGAGCGTGCATAACTATCCCCCCCCCCCCCCCCCCCCCCCCCCCCGAAGTCAATACTTTGTAGAGACACCAATATTTAAGTCATATCACAGATTCTCAATTTGATTGAGGTCTGGGCTTTGACTAGGCCATTCCAAGACATTTAAATGTTTTCCCTTAAACCACTCAAGTGTTGCTTTAGCAGTATGCTAAGGGACCTTGTCCTGCTGGAAGGTGAACCTCCGTCACAGTCTCAAATCTTTAAAAGAAAAATAGGTTTCACTCAGGAATTTCCCTGTATTTAGCGCCATCCATCATTCCTTCAATTCTGACCAGTTTCCCAGTCCCTGCCAATGAAAAACATACCCACAGCATGATCCTGCCACCACCATGCTCCTGTGGGAATGGTGTTCTCGGGGTGATGAGAGGTGTTGAGTTTGCACCGTTTTCCTTGATGGCCAAAAAGCTCAATTTTAGTCTCATCTAACCAGAGTACCTTCTTCCATATGTTTGGGGAGTCTCCCACATGCCCTTTAGCAAACAACAAATGTTTTTGATTATTTTTTTCTTTAAGCAATGCCTTTTTTTCTGGCCACTCTTCCATAAAGCCCAGCTCTGTGGAGTGTATGGCTTAAAGTGGTCCTATGGACAGATACTCCAATCTCCACTGTGGATCTTTGCAGCTCCTTCAGGGTTATCTTTGGTCTCTTTGTTGCCTCACTGGTTAATGCCCTCCTTGCCTGGTCCGTGAGTTTTGGTGGGCGGCCCTCTCTTGGCAGGTTTGTTGTGGTGCCATATTCTTTCCATTTTTTAATAATGTATTTAATGGTGCTCCGTGGGATGTTCAAAGTTTCTGACATTTTTTTATAACCCAACCCTGATCTGTCCTTCTCCACAACTTTTTCCCTGACCTGTTTGGAGAGCTCCTTGGTCGTCATGGTGCCGCTTGCTTGGTGGTCACCCTTGCTTAGTGGTGTTGCAGACTCTGGGGCCTTTCAGAACAGGTGAATAAATAGTGAGATCATGTGACAGATCATGTGATACTTAAATAAAGTCCACCTGTGTGCAATCAAACAAATGGTGTGACTTCTGAAGGTAATCGGTTGCACCAGATCTTATTTAGGGGCTTCATAGCAAAGAGGGTGAATACCTACGCACGCAACACTTTTCCGTTTGTTTTTTGTTTTTAAACAAGTTTTTTTTTTTCATTTCACTTCACCAATTTGGACTATTCTGTGTATATCCATTACATGAAATCCAAATAAAAGTACATTTAAATTACAGCATGTAATGCAACAAAATAGGAAAAATGCCAAGGGGGCTGAATACTTTTGCAAGGCACTGTATAGACAGAGAGGGAGAGACAGAGTGAGATGTTGAAAGTGAAAGAGCAGTGGCAGATGGATAGAGTGGAGGGAGTCACACACAGCACATTAAGACAAGCAGTACAGGTGGGTACCGGTGTGTGTGTGGTGATGTATAGGCCTGGACAGCGGTCTGCTCTCCTGTAGGAAGAGGGGAATCCTAATTCAAAAGTGGTAGAGTATGGGTCCACACACAACCTTGCCAGGCCTCTTTCTCCCTGTTCCTATCATGCGTCTACTCTCATGTTCACTCAATGTATCAAAACCTGCCTCCGCTGCCCTCCTCACAACAGAGATTGGCTATAATATAAGAGGGGACAGAAAGCTCATTCCAGGGTAAAAACTATGGCTCTGTGTCGGTCCTCTCTAGTCACCCGAGTGATATAGGGGATGTTGAAGGAGAGGGAGGTGTGGATCAGTCATGGTGCCTGAAGATAGGAGGATAGGGAAGAGGAGAGCTATTACCCTGACCTTAACTTACTCTGGCTGGAGGTCACCTCAGGTAATCACCATGTCTGGCTGTTGACCTGACCAAGTCCTGAGGGTTGAAACATTGTTCTAATAAACAAACATTTTGAAGGTGTATGTCAACTGTGTTGGCCACTTTAAAATCAGAGGATGGGCTCATTGTAATGTTTGGAATGGAATGAATGGAACTGTATCAAACACATGGAGTTCGATACCGATGCATTTATTCCATTTTGGGCATTATTATGAGCCATCCTCCCCTTACCAGACTCCTCTGATGAATAATATAGGTTTCATCACGTTTTATAACAACTGTCACTATTTACACAGGCCTGATGAGCCATTCACAAAAGGCAGAGAGAGAGCAGTCAAGTACTATATAACCTTGGTAACCTGTTCTAAGGCTGTGGTGGGTTTAAGACGTTTTCTGTACACTGTACAGCAGGTACCAGACCTGGGATCAAATACAATGTGAAATCTTTCAAACACTTTAAGTGTTTGCTTTAGCTTGCTTTAGCCTGCCTGATAGGCCAAGTGGGTGGGGCTTATACTTTCAATATCTTTCTAGTGGTTTCACTGCAACAGGCATGTTCAATCAAGCACTGATGGAGTATTTGCATTATTTTCGAATAGCATTTGAGACCAGGTCGAGTATGTAGCATACACAGTTGAAGTTGGAAGTTTACATACACCTAGGTTGGAGTCATTAAAACTGTTTTTTCAACCACTCCACAAATTTCTTGTTAACAAACTATAGTTTCGGCAAGTCGGTTAGGACTACTTTGTGCATGACAAGTAATTCTTCCAACAATTGTTTACAGACAGATTATTTCACTTATACTATATTTCACTGTATCACAATTCCAGTGGGTCAGAAGTTTACATACACTAAGTTGACTGTGCTTTTAAACAGCTTTAAAATTCTAGAAAATGATGTCATGGCTTTAGAAGCTTCTGATAGGCTAATTGACATCATTTGAGTCAATTGGAGGTGTACCTGTGGCTGTATTTCAACGCGTACCTTCAAACTCAGTGCCTCTTTGCTTGACATCATGGGAAATCAGCAAAGACCTCTGGATAAAAATTTGTAGACCTCCACAAGTCTGGTTCAACCTTGGGAGCAATTTCTAAACGCCTGAAGGTACCACGTTCATCTGTACAAACAATAGTACACAAGTATAAACACCATGGGACCACACAGCCGTCATACCGCTCAGGAAGGAAACGCGTTCTATTTCCTAGAGATGAACGTACTTTGGTGCAAAAAGTGCAAATCAATCCCAGAACAACAGCAAAGGACCTTGTGAAGATGCTGGAAAAAACAGGTACAAAAGTAACTATATCCACAGTAAAACAAGTCCTATATCGATATAACCTGAAAGGCTGCCCAGCAAGGAAGAAGCCACTGCTCCATAAAAAGCCAGACTACGTTTTGCAACTGCACATGGGGACAAAAAATATTTTACTTTTTGGGAAAAATGTCCTCTGGTCTGATGAAACAAAACTAGAACTGTTTGGCCATAATGACCATCGTTATTTTTGGAGGAAAAAGAGGTAGGCTTGCAAGCCGAAGAACACCATCCCAACCGTGAAGCACGGGGATGGCAGCATCATGTTGTGGGGGTGCTTTGCTGCAGGAGGGACTGGTGCACTTCACAAAATATATGGCATCATGAGGATGGAACATTATGTGGATATATTGAAGCAACATCAAGACATCAGTCAGGAAGCCCTGACCTCAATCCCATAGAAAATGTGTGGGCAGAACTGAAAAAGCGTGTGCGAGCAAGGAGGCCAACAAATATGACTCAGTTACACCAGCTCTGTCAGGAGGAATGGGCCAAAATTCACCCAACTTATTGTGGGAAGCTTGTGGAAGGCTACCCGATACATTTGACCCAAGTTAAACAATTTAAAAAGGCAATGCTACCAAATACTAATTGAGTGTACGTAAACTTCTGACCCACTGGGAATGGGATGAAAGAAATAAAAGCTGAAATAAATCATTCTCTACTATTATTCTGACATTTCACATTCTTAAAATAAAGTGGTGACCTAAAACAGGGAATTTTTTACCAGGATTACATGTCAGGAATTGTGAAAAACTGAGTTTAAATGTACTTGGCTAAGGTCTATGTAAACTTCTGACTTCAACTGTAGGTCGTGTTTGTCTGATGTTTTTGATTCACTAATAGTCACGGCAGGGATCTGACAAGGCGCTCGTTAATTGAATGACAGATAGCTTTAATGTCTTCTCTGTTCTTTCTGATCCATTGAAAGCCTCTCAACCTTCGACTCTCTCACACACACACCTCGATTGGGATCACTACTCTATTAGTCTTGATTACTCAACCACAGACACACACACACACACACACACACACACACGTGCTCTCTCCGCCACTGTAACCAATCGCTAAACCATGACCGTTGGCATGGCTCTTCTGAGAACGCCATTCATCTCCATGTTGACGTGTTTGTAATGTTGAGCATTTCTCCTCAGGGATCAATCAAGTATGATTAAATTCTATAACAAAAGGTTTCATCACAGAGGGATTTCATCTGACACAGTCGGAGTCTAAACAGGCTTTGTAAAGCCACCAGCGTCTCATCTCTACTGTGTAAAAGGCCTAATGTGTGAACTGGGCATTTACATATTACACATTAACAATGTCACCTAGTGATATGCGCCTTCTCCACAGAGCCACAACCATGCGCTTAAATCAAATGGACACACGGTGGGGGCTTTGTAACCAGTTGAGATAATGAATGTCTCCATGGTCCTGCTACATGTGGTTCATAAATAAAAGAAGGCCAGGGTTGGTCTGCTATTAAATATTCCGCTGGACAGAATATAGAATCCATGCTAATGGAACAGAAATAGACAGGTGGGAGGCTACTACGACCTTCTGACCTGTGTGTGTGTGTGTGTGTGTGTGTGTGTGTGTGTGTGTGTGTGTGTGTGTGTGTGTGTGTGTGTGTGTGTGTGCGTGCGTACGTGCCACTGAAAGAGATAGCTGTAACATACAGGTATAATATTCCCCCCACTCAGCAGAGCTGGTGTAAAAAGCTTTGAAATGGAGAATTTGATATGGTTTATGGGTCAGAGATCTATTCACCGAGAGCGACAGAAGGTCAGGCTGCCAGGAAAGGGACTGATTTGTAAATTAGAGAAATGTTTTTGCGTCGGTGTGTTACGAATAAGCAAGCACACCAGCATTCAGAAATGTGTCCCCGAGTTATTGCAATGTTATGGACAGTATCTGTATGTATGAGCTGGACAACATAATGTAAAAATGCAATTCAAATGTGGATCGCAAAACAGGGCGAACATAACAGTATCAAGAGGACTGCATGTGGGAGGCATCAGTGGTTTCAGTTTAGTATGGCATGTAAGTTTGGGGCCTGGAGAGAGGGATGGAGGGAGAAAGGTGGAGAGAGAGAAAGGGGAGAGAGAGAGAGAGAGAGCGAGAGAGAGCGACGGATAGAGGGATGGAGAGAGGTGGAGAGAGAGGAGGGAGAGAAAGGGGGAGACAAAGCAGAGAGAGAGGTAGAAAGAGAGAGAGGTGGAGAGAGAGAGAGCGATGATAGAGGGTTGAGAGATAAGTGGGGGGAGAGAAAGGTGGAAAGAGAGAGCGATGGATAGAGGGTTGAGAGATAGGTGGAGGGAGAGAAAGGTGGGAAGAGAGAGCGATGGATAGAGGGTTGAGAGATAGGTAGAGAGAGAGAGAAAGGTGGGAAGAGAGAGCGATGGATAGAGGGTTGAGAGATAGGTAGAGAGAGAGAGAAAGGTGGGAAGAGAGAGCGATGGATAGAGGGTTGAGAGATAGGTAGAGAGAGAGAGAAAGGTGGGAAGAGAGAGCGATGGATAGAGGGTTGAGAGATAGGTAGAGAGAGAGAGAAAGGTGGGAAGAGAGAGCGATGGATAGAGGGTTGAGAGATAGGTAGAGAGAGAGAGAAAGGTGGGAAGAGAGAGCGATGGATAGAGGGTTGAGAGATAGATAGAGAGAGAGAGAAAGGTGGGAAGAGAGAGCGATGGATAGAGGGTTGAGAGATAGGTAGAGAGAGAGAGATAGGTAGAGAGAGAGAGAGCGATGGATAGAGGGTTGAGAGATAGGTGGAGAGAGAGAGAGCGATGGATAGAGAGTTGAGAGATAGGTGGAGAGAGAGAGAGCGATGGATAGAGGGTTGAGAGATAGGTAGAGAGAGAGAGAGCGATGGATAGAGGGTTGAGAGATAGGTGGAGAGAGAGAGAGCGATGGATAGAGGGTTGAGAGATAGGTGGAGAGAGAGAAAGGTGGGAAGAGAGAGCGATGGATAGAGGGTTGAGAGATAGGTGGAGAGAGAGAGAAAGGTGGGAAGAGAGAGCGATGGATAGAGGGTTGAGAGATAGGTAGAGAGAGAGAAAGGTGGGAAGAGAGAGCGATGGATAGAGGGTTGAGAGATAGGTGGAGAGAGAGAGAAAGGTGGGAAGAGAGAGCGATGGATAGAGGGTTGAGAGATAGGTAGAGAGAGAGAGAGCGATGGATAGAGGGTTGAGAGATAGGTAGAGAGAGAGAGAAAGGTGGGAAGAGAGAGAGAGCGATGGATAGAGTGCCAGGAGAGGAAAGTGCTGTGCGAGGGGCATGATAGCAAGAGGATAAATTACCAGAGTGTAAAAACGGAGCCAGACGGTTAAACACAAAGTCCCCTCCAGAGAACCACAGCTTTTACACGTTTCACAAGATATTACTCTCTTCACAGGACGGAACAGTTTGTCAAACGGTCCCACAATGCACCTCAACTAAGCCAGGGCACTGTCTGTGGAACCTATTTGCCTAATTGCCCATTAAAGTTCAGTATGTATGGCAGTAGGGGAATAGGTTTGTCCTGGACATTTTTGTTCTGCAAATACTGTGTGTAGTTAACCTTGTATGGCGACAATGTAATAAAAGCATAAACATTTAGAAGTAGTGAGCAGTGACAGGCCATAAAACCTCTTCAAACTCTGGAGTGCTGTAATTGATAAAGCTTTGTCAACTATTTCTCTGACAACACATAGGATACTCATAAACATAAGATGGCCTACTCAAACATTTGAGTGTAAATATCTGAACTAAAACATTCTCCTACTGTATACACGAACCCCTGTCTGTTTTAGCTGTTCCTATAGCCCCATTCTGCTTTGCCAAGCTACGCCTGCTCCAGAGCTAAAGAACACAACAATGAGTTAAGGGTTGTCATTCATGCTTCCCCCCAGGGCCATGTCACTTTGATAAGGTTGCATACCTTCAGGCCTTCCTCCACCTTTCCTACGCTCTTCTGACAATCGCGCGCTCTCTCTCTCTCGCTCTCCCTTCTAAAAATCTCTCCCTTTCTCGCTCTCTCCCTCCCAGCTTTCTTCCACCTTTCCCTCTCCCCTGACACTTTCAGATAATCTCTCCATTTCCCTCTCCCTAGCTATTCCTCCCTCGGCCTGCTTCCACCTTTCCCTCTCTCTTTCCTGACACTTTTCAGCCAATCTGGCAACCCTGTCCCTCTCAGCAGGACCCCCCCCCCCCCCAGCGTTCCCGCTTTACAGAGCGTGACACCCCGGCGCGAATGACTAACCCCGCAGAGACGGAACGACATTGGGAAAACCGGGAGCGCCAAAATCCTGAAACAGGTTGAAATACCCCCCCCCCCCCCCCTCTCTCTCTTTCACCTGTATCACGTCTCTTTATTAGTAGAGAGAAACGAACGCAGGCAGGAATAAAACTCTGCTCTCCTCCAGTCCTTTACACTACCGCTTATCCACAGTGAAAGGCATGACCAAGTCTTCTGTGCTCTTCAACAATAGAGCTTAAACCTACATTATAAGACACAGGCAGGGGAGAGGGAGGGAGGGAGCGAGCGAGGGAGAAGACGGAGGGAGGTGAGAGTGGCGAGAGAGGACGGAGAGAGAGGAGGCAGGAGGGGGGCAGCAAGAGGAGGGAGGTGTGGTGGCAGGTTGTGTTGATTCTCTGGAGCCCTGTAGTGAAGGCAGTAACAGCAGTCTAGTTTAGAGCTAATCATGCTGAAGGCACCAGGAGAGAGTGTGTGTCAGAGTAGCTACAAGGTTAATGTAACACCTGTATGCACACAGTCATGGGGGCTCGGGAGGCCGGAGCATGACAGGGGCTGGGGAGGTGTGTGTGTGTGTGTGTGTGTCAATAGGAGCACCACTGGAGCGCGCTAGGAGCCTCAGCTGTAAAAAGGAAGCTGTCCATCTCAGTGAGATGCCTCAGAGCTCAGCTAGCCTGCTACTGCTTACATCTGTCATCCACACACATGCACGCACACACACACACAATTATCAGGCTGTTAGTCGTCTAACTGCGCTAATGCAGATTAAGGAGTTGTGTTCTGGTTTCATTATCTCTTCTGAAAGGAAGAACGACAGAGACACACACACAGAGAAAGAGAGACAGAGAGAGACGGAGAGAGACGGAGACAGAGACAGAGACAGAGGAGACAGAGACAGAGACAGAGAGACAGAGAGACAGAGAGACAGAGAGGCGGAGACAGACAGAGAGAGAGACAGAGACAGAGACAAACGGAGACAGAGACAGAGACAGAGACAGGCGGACACAGACAGAGAGAGAGACAGAGAGACAGAGAGACAGAGAGACAGAGAGAGGCGGAGACAGACAGAGAGAGAGACAGACGGAGACAGAGACAGAGACAGAGACAGGCGGAGACAGACAGAGAGAGAGACAGAGACAGACAGAGAGAGACAGAGAGAGACAGAGAGAGAGAGACAGAGACAGAGAGAAAGAGCTGGAGTGAGGAGACATGTGAAAACATGGATCCTCATTCAAAAAGAGCAGCTTCAACTATCAAATAAGGACAATGGGGATAAGATAAAGGAAAGGCTAAAAGAGGATGTGCAGACTTCATTACAGACGGAGTGAAAAGATTGAGAGAAAGGAGGGGAGGAAGACAAGGGAAGGTAATAAAAATGTCAGTGGGTCTCAAGGGCATTTCAATAATCGATAGAGCGTAAAGTAAAAGAGAGAAGGATGTCATAGCTGATCAGTTAGAACAGTGACAACACACTGTTACTGGATCTATATCAGTGGAGAAATCATAGTATTAGTTGCAGTGTGTGTGTGTGTGTGTGTGTGTGTGTGTGTATGTATGTCTCCCATCGTGTGTGCCTGTCAAAAGCGTGGCCCAAAACTCTCAGTCAGACAGATCAGTTGAGGATGAAGTTCACTTCAGCCATCTTTCATCTCAGTCTGCCAATGGATGTGTGTGTGTGTGTGTGTGTGTGTTAATCTGTGCCACTGCAGAAAGCCAAGTGCCCTGACATACTTACAACAATCATGTCTATTGTCTATTTCTATAATGACACAGCGTGCTGATTGAGCTTTGTTTGACTTAGCCAGTGTTTATACTTCTGCGTGTGGGAGTGTGTGTACATGTGTAAGCTGGTGTGTGTGTGTGTGTGTGTGTGTGTGTGTGTGTGTGTGTGTGTGTGTGTGTGTGTGTGTGTGTGTCACTCAGGGTTGTTTGGGTAGTTTATCACCTGCGTCGGTGGCTCCAGCGCTGTCTGACGAGGGAACCAGAGGAGACCTTTGTCCCTCCCCAATGACAGTGTTCCTGTTTCACTCTACCGGACCCCACACACACAGTCCCAGACACAGTGCATTGTAGAGTCCCCTGATGCTGAGTGTCTCTGGCTGGATGACACACAGACTGTGCTACTGCTACACTTGGCTGATGGAGATATTTATGTAGACTAGTGGGTGTACTAGTGTATCCAATCTGCAGTAACCGTCACATCCAGTAGTGAGTTTTACCCTGCCTAACGCACAGGCCATTATACAGAATGCAGCACTTCACACTCACAAAACTGCACAGCTCTCTGGCGCTTCCTGCTATGGCCTACTGCTATGTAAGGAGAGGATCAGGGGTGCAAGCTTACATGCGTGTGTGTGTGTTTGTGCGTTTGTGTGTGTGTGTGCATGTGTTCCTGCCAGGCCTGGCTTGCACTCTGTGAGGCAGTATTTTTCTGTTCCACTCATACCTCCTCGTCAGGCCAAACTACAGCACAGACTGCTGATGGACCCCTCACTGGCCAATAACTAGATATGCCAGGAATCTCTCTCTCTATCTCACCCCTCTCTTTCTCCCTCAACTCATAATATAGATTTTCCAGGGAAAGTGGGCGCACTCCTCAGCAATGATTGCATTCAGGGTTTTACAGTTCAAGGTAAGGCTGTGAGGTAAGCATTTAAGAAAGAAGACAAAAATAGGAATTATTCTCCAGGGAAAGGTGAAGTTGGTGTTTTTATCCTCCTGATAGTTAAAGTAGTGCATTATGTAGCCAAGGACCTAAAACAGTTGGCCCTGTAAATGTTTAAATCTCAACAGAGCATGCTAATAAGAAAATGTTGGAATCAGCGTTTTGGTTTTCCTTCTACCTACAGGAAATGGACGAAGTCCGGCTGGATAATTCCAACGGAATCAGCAGCTTACAAATCACTCCATGCCACAAAGAAATGAACATTAATTTACATAAAAGACATTGAAAGATTTATCTCATATTATGATTCAGTAAATGTGTATAAAAAGCCCGGTACAATCATGGAAATGTGTGTCAAAATATGCCACACATAAACTGATTGAAATGACAAGGTCCTGCTCACGAGCCATCCTCGATTCCAGAGTTAGCAAGACACACACACAAACAGGAGTGAGTCAGGGACTGTTTCCTCTCACAACTAGTGTCTGTCGACTCCGACTCTTAACGCTCTATATGGCTCGAATGAATTTATTTCACTTCTGAAGATTCACTCATTTTGTCTCCCACACATACACTGAGTGTACAAAACATTAACAACACCTGCTCCTTCCATGACAGACTGACCAGGTGAAAGCTATGATCCCTTACTGATGTCACTTGTTAAATCCACTTCAAATCAGTGTAGATGAAGGAGAGGAGACAGGTTAAAGAAGGATTTTCAAGCCTTGAGACAATTCAGACATGGATTGTGTATGTGTACCATTCAGCGGGTGAATGGGCAAGACAAAAAAGTGCCTTTGAACAGGGCACGGGGGTAGGTTCCAGGTGTACCAGTTTGTGTCAAGAACTACAACGCTGCTGGATTTTTTCATCCTCAACAGTTTCCTGTGCGTTTCAAGAATGGTCCACCACCCAAAGGACATCCAGCCAACTTGACTCAACTGTGGGAAGCATTGGAGTCAATATGGGCCAGCATCCCTGTGGAACACATCAAAACACATTGTAGAGTCCATACCCTGACGAATTGAGACTGTTCTGAGGGCGAAGGGTGGGGGGACGGGGGGGGGGGGGGTGCAACTCAATATTAGGAAGGTGTTCAGTGTATAACTAATATGGCCTCTGTCTGAAAGCTCTAAAAAGGTCAGGTTTAGCTCCATAGTTGAGCTGGTTTATTTACTGGTTATTTTTTAAGGCTTGAACCATTCAATTCCTCCCTTGCACACGTCTGTGTCTGTCCCCCTGCCATCATCAACGCCACACAATCTGCATGTGGTCATGACATTGTGCTAATGTAGCCATGGCAGGACTCAGTGGGGTTTTAATATGGTTCCCCTTTTGCTCATCAAAGCCACAACATGCCTACCAAACATTGATTGATGCTACAGTACTGCGGTGAAGGTTAAAATAAATAGAAAATCGGCACAAAATTACATAAATGCATACCTAATAAATACATGCTGGGTAAAAAATCTTTGGGATGGAGGCACAATATTCTAAATTGGTCCATATTAATTGTAAATCTATATCTTCTAATCAATAAATGGTGACAACAAAAAAAATCTGCACGTAGCCTATTTGAGTTCATTGTTTTTCCTGGGGGCAGATTCTGTGCTCCACCTGTTAGGGTTTCAGACCACAGTTCACCCCGACTGTCTGGTCCAAGCAGAGCCAGTTGACGATCGTGTCAAACCAGAACCAGCTGTCATGATGACTGGTGGACAGCCTTGACCATGACCACGCTGTGACCGTGTGTCTGGAATGTTGCTGTGACCATGGTCCCGGAGTGTGTTGTCATTGCATTGTTCATCGCTAGCAGATGAGGTGAGATACCCACCAACAATGTAAAGTGCTTTGAGACTTAGGCCTACAGTAGTGAAAACATCTTCAGAAATCAATTCAATACATGAATACTATTTTTAGGCGCCAGATGCCGGTCCAACACCTCCCGCCTAAAGTTTCACGATCCATATCCGTCATACATTTGGGCTCCCGAGTGGCGCTGGAGGTCTATGGCACTGCATCTGATAGAGGCGTCACTACAGATCCTGGTTCAATTCCAGGCTGTATCACAACCGGCCGTGATTGGGAGTCGGATAGGGCAGCGCACAATTGGCCCAGCGTCGTCCGGGTTAGGAAGTCATTGAATTTATTCTTAACTGACTTTCCTAGTTAAATAAAGGTTAAATACAATCTGAAAATGTAAATACAGTAGCATTCTGTAACATTGCAATGAAGTCCTATGGTATACTGTAGGAGTCAACATAGTTATCACTGACATCAAGTAAATGGTCTGTGTTACAATTTAGACTAAATGCACCATTTCATGACATGGTCTTACCTCATACTCTATTAGTTATTTTTATTTATACAACGGGTGGGTCTGATACTGAATGCTGATTGGTTAAAACCGCATTCCAGCCGGTGTCTATTCCACAAGTTACCACCGGCTAAATCTATGATGTAAAAATGCCTATTTACTCTGTTCCATCTTACTGAGCGATCTAGTGTCTCATCAGCCCAGCCAGGCAATCTATAAACCTGATCTCTACTATAAAAAGCATCTAGACATTATCTCACATTTCTTTTAGACTAACATTTAGTTTTCAACAGTGGAGATTTGTGTAAACCTTGCTGTCTCTCTCCGACATTTGCAACATTGTTTACATATTCAAATTCTCCAGCCGTCCCATAGTAATGAACGTGTCGGGACGAGACAGACGGGCAGGCAGCTTTTCTCAACCAGTCGAAATCGAGCATCATTAGCTCATTGTTATGGATGTATCCAAATAAATGTCACTAGAAAACAGCTTAAACAAACGCAAATGCAGCTAGCTAGCACGCAAGGGATAAGAACATTGCCAGCCAGTATGGCAATGGAACATTTAAAACTAATGAATGGGTCACGTCCATAGATACAGAGCAAAAAGACTGAACGACTGAGTCCCATCTCTGGCAACCGAATCAATAGAACGAACGACCAGCCGCCTTGGGTAGCCAAGTAATGTTATTCATTATTTAAATATGGTACCCCGTTGTATAAAAGTGATAATGCTCTCGAAGCCCGTGTTTGGAGGATATATTAGCATAGTTTGCTGACAACAGCCATGCCAATATATCAACTCAAAATATCACATACACGTATTTAGCAGATGTTATTGCGGTTGTAGCGAAATGCTTGTGTTCCTAGTTCCAACAGTGCAGTAGTATCTAACAGTGCAGTGGTATCTAAAGCCGATTCACAACAATACACACAAATCTAAAAGTAAAAAAAGAGTGGAATTAAGAAATATACAAATATCAGATTGCGCAATGTCGAAGTGGCATAATGAAGGCTAGCTGGCTTCCAAACACTGGCTTCTCTGGCATTATCACTTAATTAAAAGGCAGTATTGTTGTGGAAATGGCAGGATGGAAAGCATTGATTAGCCAGCCACAACAGTGCAGTGTTGTTGAAGCCCCTTCAGCTAGTTGGCCCTCTCCAGTAGCCATTGTTGTGTTCTGGAGGCTGAATAGAAGGCTTAATTAAACAAAGATCAGGTCTGGCTTTGATTCCACATTAGAGAAAGAGAAAGAAGAGGATAGCTTGATTAAATATGTTATAGGTTAACTAAAACCCATCACTACTAAAGCCTGAGACAAACAAAATGGTTCCTATGGCGTTTTCTCTCTCTCTCTCTCACACACACACACACACACACACACACTTTATCATGGAGCATAATAAGTAAAAACTATTGACATGGTCACTGCAACACTTTTCTAATACAGAGCAAATACCCCTGTTTGAAGAACAGAAAGATCTTGAGACATAATCTAATATAACATTCATTATGCATCGGAGTGTATAATGATCTTACAGTCCGTGTTCGAAGACTGACACATGATACTTTGATACTCTGAGAAATGGACCATCTTATAGCATGCGTGTATTTTATAAGCATGCTAGAGAACAAAATATCAGCATATTTCCATTTTTCAAAGTCTTAATAGAGTTGTTTGTGGCTCATCGGTATGTTATCTATACCTTCAGCAAAACATTTTAGTTGAATGATTTGATTGATTTAACACACCAGAGAGCAGAAAGGTGAAATATTAAAATGCAGATTTGAATATTGCAGACGGACTGAGTGAGAGGTGACAGATTCAGGTCTTTGCCTGCTGGTTGTTTTCATATAATGCAGTATAAACTAGAAGCGCCAGAGGCTAGATTTCATTTACATTAATAAATATACAAAAAGGTAAAGAAGCGAGACGGAATGATGGTCATTCTGTGTTGTATGATTAGGTATATTGTTTCACTAATCGTAAAAAAATAAATAATAATAAAAATGTAATAAAAATACTTTAGTCACAAAAGTATCCGACAATACAGATTGAATAAAATCTCCAGCCCGAAATATTCCATAGGTGGATATTCTTTCCCATTCCCCCTCACCCCCTACACTTGGAAATGACAGTTCCACTTTTTCTCAAGAGCCAAACTCTCTATGACACTGTGGAGATTGCTCTGTCGAAAATGCAATCAACCAAAGCTGCCTCAAGTGCTGATAAATTACTGTGTCTTAGAGGAAGAGAATGACTTGTCAGATTTGAGCACAGTGGGTCTGTGATGGCGAGCGGCGGTGAGAGGGCGGCATATAGGGACCTGTGTAAGTCCCATCATGAAGACAGACCAATCGTTCGTTCACTTCCAACATCAGCTGGGAGTTGAAAAAACGTTTATATTTGAATTTTCAAGCAGGAAGGAAACATTTATATTTTAGACATTTATCAGACGCTCTTATCTAGAGCGACTAAAAGTTAATGCATTTTTAGAAAGGTTGGAAAAGAGTCAAGTCTACACAACTTGGTGTACTCTGTTTGTAACTCTGTTCAAGAACAGAAAACTATTTTCCAATGCCTCGTAAAGGGCACCTATTGGTAAAACAAAAATTTCAAAGCAGATGTTGAATATCCCTTTGAGCATAGGGAAGTTATTAATTACACTGTGGATGGTGTATCAATACACCCAGTCACTACAAAGAGAAAGGCGTCCTTCCTAACTCAGTTGCCGAAGAGGAAGGAAACCGATTTCATCATGAGGCCAATGGTGACTTTAAAACAGTTACAGAGTTTAATGGCTGTGACAGAAAACTGTGGATAGATCAGAAACATTGTAGTTACTTCACAATACTAACCTAAATGACAGAGTGAAAAGAAGGAAGCCTGTACAGAAAACAAATATTCCAAAACATGCATCCTGTTTGCAATAAGGCACTAAAGTAAAGCTGCAAAAAAATGTTACAAAGAAATTAACTTTATGTCCTGAATACAAAGCATTATGTTTGGGGCATATCCAATACAACATCACAGAATACAAAGAGTTATGTTTGGGGTAAATCCAACACAACACATCACTGAGTACAAGCATGGTGGTGATGCATCATGTTATGGGTATGCTTGTCATCAGCAAGAACGAGGGCGTTTTTTTTAGGATAAAAAGAAACGGAATAGAGCTAAGCACAGGCAAGAATCCTAGAGGAAGACCTGGTTCGGTCTGCTTTCCAACAGACACTGGGAGACAAATGTACCTTTCAGCAGAACAATAACCTAAAACACAAGGCCAAATATACATGCTTACCAAGATGTTTTCACTTTGTCATTATGTGGCATTGTGTGAAGATGGGTAAAAAAAATATTTTTTAATCCATTTGAAATTCATGCTGTAATAAGTCAAGGGGTATGAATACTTTCTGAAGGCATTGTTTCTATCTATTTCTGGACCAGGACCTTAGATCCACCCTCTGAACTATATAAAACTAATCTCTATACTGTCTATCCTGTGAAAGTGGCCGGAAATTAGGAGAGAGGTCCCAGAGGCCAACTGCTGTCGGTCATGTCCATTCTGTACTACACTGGTGGGCTGGTGGGATGGGGATGCACACGACTCAGGGTCGCGCCTTGTGTTCATCATCGCAGGGGGTCGGGGAAAGTGCAACGTGTGTGTGTGCGCGCCTGTAAGGGGGTTCAGGGAAAGTGCAGGGTACTCTTCTAGGTTACTGGACCAGTTCACTGTCAGTGCAAGTCATCCTCACTCGAGACACACCCATATGGAGACATGCATGCTCGCTAACACACATACACACCTCAGATACAAACAAACACTTCAGACACACACACACACAAACTCCCACCTCCCTCTGAGGACCACGGTCAAATCACGGTCACCGAGGGTTTGAGTGTCAAAAGCCTCTTGAAAACCTGCCTGCCATTTCTGTGTATGTGTCTGTCCGTGAGCACGCAAGCATGTGTGTGTGTGTGTGTGTGTGTGTGTGTGTGTGTGTGTGTGTGTGAGAGAGAGAGAGTTGGCAGCGTCAAGGTCAGTGAGTGTCGGGACATGAAGGAATGACCCCTCTTTCTCTCTCAGTTCTGACCTGTTGGTGGGGTGGACGAGCGTTTCTGTTTGTGGTCAGTAAAGGGAAAACTCCTCCCGGGGAGTTGGCCCTTTAAGGGGTTCAAGCGTGTGACGTTCACAGTGTGGTCACAGCCTGGGAGAGGGGAGAGAAAGGACAACAGGGGAGAGAGTAGAGAGAGAGAAAGGATATGTGTTATGGAAACACTTGGCTGGTGGCTGTATTGACTAGTAGCTGTGGGTAACCTAGTGAAACCACTGAAGAGTCAGCAGAGGTGCCGGTGGGATGAAGAAACTCCCGTGGTAAGAAGAGGCCTTCAGAGATCCTCCAGACGGTTGTTGTTTAGATCAAAATAAATTATGCCGTCCAACAACTTGGAGGACTGGGTTAGTATGCCTGGCTGGTGACAGACACGTTCGCTCACTAATCCCCAGAAACAGACACCCATTCCTTTTCTGCAGTGACAACATCTCCCTTCCATACCACATGATCCTCATTTCCTAGCACTGCTTTCAGCACCAACCAACTACACTTCCCGTCCCCCAGACAGACAGGCAGGCAACTTGCATAGTCGACACATAGGCTAGGCTCCTAGAAGACTGAATCAGTGGAGTGATGAATGAGCTGAACACAATGTGGACTCAGCGAATGTTAAATATTCTCATTAGGCGGTTGAGAGATCACACACACACACACACACACCACTCATCTGAGCCCCGAGAAGAGGGAGACTTCTCCTCCCCTCCATCAGAACGCAGAGGGGCAGGGGGATGGAGGGAGGGATGGATGGGTGATCGGTAATGTGACACCAGACAGTGAGCCGTCATACACGTCTCTGTCATAGCAGACACAGCAGGCTGTCTGGGGTAGTGGGATACCTGATATAGCCGATCAGCTGCCCGCTGCTCTTTCACTCACTCACGCACACGCAGTACCTACAGGTGCACACTCACAGACCTTTCAGATCCCCTGTTGTACCGCCGTCTGGGTTCGAGTGACACCAGAGAATTGTGTTGTGATAGGCAGGGGGGCGTGGCTATGGGTGCGGTTGGCCTGTAGGCGCGTTGAATTTGGTCGGGCCTCCATCTTGGCGGCAGAGAGGATCATTATTTCAGTTTTAAAGCAAATTTCCTGCAATTCTAGACATTTTGCCATGGCTAATGCGGTGTCCTTATGCTCAAACATAACAGAGCACATTGTGTGCTTTCATGTGCCATCAGGATGGTGGGCAGTCGTGTGTGTGTGTCCATCTTTGGTCTCAGGATTCAGAGTGCTGACAGGTTCGAGTCCCAGGGATCAGGCTCCTGGGCGTAACCACGGATACATGGAGAGCCATTACTCATCCACAGCCAGACTACAGACTGAGAGAAGATGGGAAAACAGTGGTGTGTCTGTGTATATATTCAGACAACAGACAGGCAATGTGAAAGCAGCACTGCAGCAGCCCCCCCCCCCCCACTGGGCCTCAGGTCTATTGAGAATATTATACGATTTGATGTTCCACACTGTGCTCACTACAGTGTATAAAACATTAAGAACACCTGCTCTTTCCATGACAGCTTTCATCTGGTCAGTCTATGATCCCTTATTTATGTCACTTGTTAAATCCACTTCAATCAGTGTAGATGAAGGGGAGGAGACAGGTTGAGACATGGATTGTGTATGTGTGCCAACCAGAGGGTGAACGGGCAAAACAAACAACTTACATACCATTGAACAGGATATGGTTGTATGTGCCAGGCTCACCGGTTTGTGTCAAGAACTGCAACGCTGCTGGGTTTTGCACGCTTAACAGTTTCCCGTGTGTATCAAGAATTGTCCACCACCCAAAGGACATCCAGCCAACTTGACAACTGTGTAGAAGCATTGGAGTCAACATGGGCCAGCATCCCTGTGGAACGCTTTCAACACCTTGTAGAGTGCATGCCCCGACGAATTGAGGTTGTTGAGGGCAAAAGGGGGTGCAGCTCAATATTAAGGTGTTCCTAATGTTTTGTGCACTCAGTGTATATGTCTCCAGCAAAGAGACGAGAGAGAACATTTGTTCTGATCAGTCATGAAAATAAAAGTTAATGAAAATGACCTTTAAGTCATTTGACTAATGAGTTTTGGTGCAGGTATAGCCTACTAGTGTTAGCTAACGCTTCAAACCTTTTACTAATAAATACTTGGAGTCAAAAATAATATCGCAATACGTAACTAACAATTTTTACCCCCATCACTAGCGAAAATGGAGGAATACTAAACTTCCGGATGACCTATTATCCTTCCACCCCCCTCCTCTCTTCCTCTGTATCCGCTGCTAAAAGCCGCTTTCCATCGCTCTAAATTTCTAGAAAACATTTCCACCTTCTCCTCCCTCCTTAAACCTCCACTTCCTCCCCCTCCTTCCTCCCTTTCTTTGAAAAGAAGGTCAACAGCATCCACTCCTCATTCACTCAACCTATTGAGTCCACAGGTCTCACTCATACAGAACTACCCGACGCCTTGACCTCTTTCTCCCATACCGTTACAGATGAAATACTGCGACTGATGCCCAGCCGCCTGACAACCTGCCCTCTCGACCTCATCCCCTCCTCCCTTCTCCAGACCCTCTCCAATTCCTCATAAACTCCTTCTTGACCACTGGCTGCGTCCCTTCCGACGTCAACGGCGAGAGTCAATCCCCTACTCTTGACCCCAACACTTGACCCCTCTTATGTCAAAAACATAAGACCGGTATGCTTTCTTTTCTTTCCAAAACACTTGAGCGTGCTGTCTCTAACCAACTCTCTCATTATCTTTCTCAGAACAATCTTCTTGGCAGCACACTCAACAGACACCCCTCCCCTCTGTGTTACGGAGGCCCTGCGCTTTGCCAAAGCCGACTCTCTCTCCTCTCTTCTCATCCTCCTAGATCTATCCGCTGCCTTCGACACAGTGAACCATCAGATCCTCCTTTCCACTTTCTCAAGGCTGTAAGTCTCAGGCTCTGCACACACTTAGATTGCATCGTACCTGGCAGGCCGCTCCTACCAGGTGACGTGGAGAGGATCTGTGTCTGCACCACATACTCTCACTACTGCTATCCACCAGGGCTCATTTCTAGGCCCTCTCCTATTTTCTCTATACACAAAGTAATTTGGCTCGGTCATATCCTCACATGGTCTCGCCTATCATTGCTTTTCTACTTTTCTCCTTTCCCCCTACAGACACCAAGTTAGCGACACACATCTCTGGCAGACACTGCAGCTTGGATAACGACCCAAGCTCAACCTCGACAAGACGGAGCTGCTCTTCCTCCTGGGAAGGCCTGCCGGATGCAAGACCTTTCCATCACAGTTGACAACTCCAGGGTGTCCCCCTCCTCGAATGCAAAGAACCTTGGTGTGACCCTGGACAGCACCCTGTTCTCTGAAAATATTAAAGCAATGGCTCTCTTCTGCAGGTTCATGCTCTACAACATCCGTAGAGTACAACCATTCCTCACACAGGAAGCCAAACCGGTCCTAATCCATGATTTTATTTGAATGCTTTTCTTGTTTTTGTGAAAATGTTGCCTGCTGAAAGCTAGGCTTAATGCTATGCTAGCTATCAATACTCTTACACAAATGCTTGTGTAGCTATGGTTGAAAAGCATTTTTTGAAAATCTGAGATGACAGTGTTGTTAACAAAAGGCTAAGCTTGTGAGCCAATATATTTATTTCATTTCATTTGCGATTTTCATGAATAGTTAACGTTGCGTTATGGTAATGAGCTTGAGGCTATAATTACGCTCCCGGATACGGGATTGCTCGTCGCAACAGGTTAACCAACAATGCCGTTCAGAAAATAGACAAAAAAAAGTTACACAAGAAAATAACAATAATAAGCGGGTACTGGTACCGAGTCAATGCGTGGGGGCACAGTTTAAAGCAATTTCAGGAAACTACTTCACAGGAGAGCCGGTTGGACGTAAACTTTTTTAAATTTTGATCAAAATGCGTTTTGTGGCAGAAACGCCTTCTGGAACATGTGAACTTTCATGTGCCTTAATAACAAACTTGTATGCCATCTAAATACAAACTAAATGATTAAATTACGAGCCTAGCTGGTTAAGCCAAAGAAAAAGGAAGCATCCTTCCACTAGCCATGATTGGCTGAAATAATGAGTGGGCTGGACATGCCGAGCGATGAGTTTGGATTGGTCTGCCATATAGCACGCTTCTGTCTATTTGAGCTGGTCAGTATGTGTAGGTAATCCTGTCTTTTTAAATGTATCGCATAGCAAAACTGAATCATTCAATAGAATCTCACTGCAACAACTGTTTCAGAGTACTCTCGTCTAAGTGTGCCAGAGCGCAGGATAACTGATGAATTTACGAACGCTCAACACCCGTTGAATATGGCCGGTGCCAGTAAACATTGGCAAAAAAGTGCAATTAAATTGTTGCCAGGAACACAGTTAGTCACCAACGCTCTGTATAACATGAAAAGAGTCTTACCAGCTCTGCTAGGGCGAGTAAAATGGTCAGAGTTTGGACGGGGGCTAAAGCTTGAAATGATTCTTACTGCATTGCACACGGTCAGTGTGAACCTGAGTGGCTTGACACAATGGGCAAAGCAAGCTGTACAAACAAAACGGAAACGACACAGGACGTCTTATTTAATGAAAAGGGGTTGCAGTCTGCATTGAAGCATTCATCCATGTATACAGGTAAGAATCTAGCTACAGTTTCAGATATTATACGTTTCTAATTTTGTCAAAGTTGTTTTCGTTGCACGTTAAAGCTTACTGTTAGCTGTTAGCTTGAACCTAATGGGTTAACATTAGCTAGCTATGACAATCAGATTGTATTGATAGTACTCTATGGATTAGGAGTATGGTTAATTGTTTAGCTAGCATGTCTAAACAAGACACTCGCTTCGCCAGATGATTACATGACCCATCAAGTTAGCCTGCCGTGTCTGACGGTGATTACGGCTATCTATTGTATAATAATGTCAAAATATTAGTGTCTGGAATTTGTCTTTCAGCATCAGTAGAACACGCCTGTCTCTCCTCCACTAGTCACACAAGGAGAATGGTCTAATGCCTCCCATCAAAAAGAGAGCTGGCCCAAGTAAGCACAGGTTACACCTGAAGCATGAGGACTTGCAGTGAGTGGTGAACTTTATCAACAACTACACAGGATAATGCAATAGTATTACCAGGACGCCACCCACAAATACAGGACGCCACCCACAAACAAATTGGTGGAAAGCTGCTGTCATCCCATGTGACAAAAGCAGCGGTGTGGCGTCTCTACAAGGAATCGATGACAACACTTGGTATGTAAAGCATAAACAATCTAGGAGGAAAAAGAAACGCACACCTATTTAGGCGAGGTGCTGGCTAGCGGAGTGGAAAACTTGAAAATAAAGGAGAGCCGCACACTAAGAGCTCAGATGCAAAAATGTCATGTTCAACGTTTCGACAGGCAATGTCGAATCGGGGTATGTAAAGCATAAACAACTTGTTTTGATGATTTAATTTACCTCCAACATGAGTGGCACTACTTTTATTGATCTCACATCATTTAGTCATTAGTTATTTCCTGTTTTACAGCGTCGAGGCTTTGGAGCCTGGTGTTGTTGTCACCAAGGAGCGTTCGGACTCAGTCGTGACCAGGTTTCAGCTGCTGCGCAATGCTGACATCCTTCCTCCCCATAGATGGTCCCATAGATATATTTTTGAGAACATCAGGGAGTTTTGCGACAAAGAGGCTATGGACATTACATGCCCTGCACCAAAGTCAAGAGTCGGACAGGGCAGCTTTCTGAATCTTGTTCAAGTGTGGTTCGGATGGACCAGTTCATTCCTGGGGGCGAGTTCCCAGTCATCAGAACTATCTGCAGTGCCTCTATTCAAATGACTCTCTCCTAACACAGTTGCTGCTACATTTTTTTTATCCTACTGCTCAGCCACTTTACCCCTGACTGTATGCATATAACTATCATCTATCACTGATATTGATATTGTTCTTGTACATACCGTATATTATTTTATTTATATTGACGCTATCAGTTTCTGATATAGCTACTATGCAAGTAACCATTTGGCTGTACCGTTTACACCTTCTGGAGAGACCAATCCACTTGGCAATACGTGGTTATAGCATTTCTTCAATGCAAATAGTCCGGGTGGCCATTTGATTAATTGTTCAGCAGTCTGATGACTTGGGGGTAGAAGGTGTTCAGGAGCCTTTTGGTCCTAGACTTATAGACCTGCATGAACATGCAATGAAGCAATACAGTTGTGAAAATGTCATTTATTTTGGTTTATAAATTGGTGGTTGTTCATCTTATCTCGATTGCTGCCTGGAGTTTAAAGTTTACCCATCTTTTTTTTAACCACTACATCACTGGCCGTACCGGTATGTTAGATTAGCTCAGTTGCCAATTTCTCAGCCTCTATCACAGAAACATTGAATGAATAACCAAAACATTTTCATAAAGTGGCTATGAATGAATTTGCTAAAAATATCTGTTAAAAACATGAACATACAAAAAAAACACGCATGTTTGACTATAAATGTGTAAAAATTTAGATAATGCTTATTTTGGAAAATTTTAAACATTTAGTTGTATTACAAAATGTTAATTTGGGGTAAAAAAAAATGACACCAGTTGGAGCTTTTAAGGAAAAAATATGTTGGCACTTTTAGGGTTAAGATGAATGCACTAATTGCAAGTAGCTCTGGATACGAGCAGCTGCTAAATTACTCAGATGTAATGTAAAATGTTATTATACTACTCAGGCACGCACAAACATATTCATCAAAAAAATCTAATGTGGCTGTGTGGTGTCTGTGATCGTTAATGCTTGTGTTTTGTTAGTGCCATTGGGGATGTTGGGCGAAAAAGGGCAGCCTGGTGTGTGTGTGTGTGTGTGTGGGAGAGAGAGAGAGAGAGAGTCCATCTCTGGTTTCAGGATTCAGAGAGTGCTGACAGGTCGGAGTCCCAGGGCTCAGGCCCCCGGGTGTAACCACGGATACACAGAAACACAGAAAGCCGTCACTCATCCACAGCCAGACTACAGATGGGCAAGCAGCAGTGTGTGTGTGTGTGTGTGTGTGTGTGTGTATTCGAACAGGCGATATGAAAGCACCACTGCAGGGCCCCCACTGGGCCTCAGGTCTATTGAGATATCATCAGTTATTCTCAGGGTACAAACACATGGATCTCTTACGGCACAGGCAAGTACGTGAGCACACACACACACACTTACTTTTGGGTAAGTTTTGAAGAACTCAGGGCTTATACGAGCACATGGAGCAGGAGATAGCGGTGAAATGCCAGCTCATGAATTTTGCAGCTGGTTAAAATCTCCTTGACATTTCCATGTGAGCATGGTCTGCTTTTGGCATGCACTGCCATGTTCTCTGTTCAGACTGATAAACAGTGAGAAGTAGGTTGAGTTATAGTGATGGGAAGAAGGGGGGGGGGGGGGGGGGGGGTGCAGCTCTTGAATAACTAAATTGAGTTGAACATAAAGGTCAAACAACAGAACTGCACATCATTGCTGGCTAATAAAACAGTCAAACAAACTGATGCTTATTTTTTTGTGTCAAATTGAGTCAAAAAGTGTCATTTGTTTAACAGTTATGCATTAGGGGGCGATATTAAAATTTTGGGATGAAAAACGTTCCCGTTTTAAACAAGATATTTTGTCATGAAAAGATGCTCGACTATGCATATAATTGACAGCTTTGGAAAGAAAACACTGACGTTTCCAAAACTGCAAAGATATTGTCTGTGAGTGCCACAGAACTGATGTTACAGGCGAAACCCAGATAAAAATCCAACCAGGAAGTGCCACATTTTTTGAAACCACCTCATGCCAATGACTCCTTATATGGCTGTGAATGAGCTTACATTTTCCACGTATTCCCCAAGGTGTCTACAGCATTGTGATGTCTTTTTACACATTTCCGTTGAAGAATAGCCGTAAGGGACCATATATAGCAAGTGGTCACATGGTGTCTCCCGCAGAAAATCTTGCGTAAAATACTGAGGTAGCCATTTTTCCAATCGCTTCTTATGAGAAACCAATTGCCTCGACGGATATATTATCGAATATATATGTTAAAAACACCTTGAGGATGGATCCTAAACAACGTTTGCCGTGTTTCTGTCGATATTATGGAGTTCATTTTGAAAAAAGTTTGCCGTTGTAGTGGTAGCATTTTCCGGTCGATTTCTCAGCCAAGCATGATGAACAAACGGGAGCTATTTCGCCTACAAAAATAATATTTTTGGAAAAAAAGAAACATTTGCTATCTAACTGGGAGTCTCCTGAGTGAAAGCATCCAAAGTTCTTCAAAGGTAAATTATTTAATTTGGTTGCTTTTCTTATTTTCGTGAAAATGTTGCCTGCTGCCAGCAGAGCCTAGCATAGCATTATGCCATGATAAACTTACACAAATGCTTGTCTAGCGTTGGCTGTAACGCATATTTTGAAAAACTGAGACGACAGTGTTGTTAACAAAAGGCTAAGCTTGTGTTTGAATATATTTAATTAATTTAATTTGCAATTTTCATGAATAGGAAAAGTTTCTAGGGGTATTTATGTCCGCTGCGTTATGCTAATTCGTTTGAGGCTATGATTACGATCCCGGATCCGGGATTGCTCGTCGCAAGAGGTTTTAAGCATCAAGGTTTTTCTCTTTGTCTTTCACATACAGTGCCTTCAGAAAGTATTCACACCCCTTGACTTATTCCACATTTTGTATTGTTACGGTCTGAATTCAAAAAGGATTAAATTGATTTTCTCTCACCCATCTACACACAATATCCCATAAAGACAAAGTGCAAACTTGTTTTTTGAAATACAGAATTCTCACCCGAGTAAATACATGTTAACATCACCTTTGGCAGTGATTACAGCTGTGGTAAGTCTAAGAGCTTTGCACACCTGTAATTGTACAATATTTTCAAAATATTATTTAAAAAAAAGTATATTCCAGCTCTGTCAAGTTGGTGGTTGAACATTGCTAGACAGCTATATTCAAGTCGTGGCTTAGATTTCCAAGCCGATTCCTGTCAAAACTGGAGCTAGGCCACTCGAACAATCAATATTATCGTCTTGGTCTTGGCCCGTTTTTTTTAAGGTTATTTTCCTGAAAGGAAAATTTGTCTCCCAGTGTCTGTTAGAAGGCAGACTGAACCAGGTTCTCCAAGGAATTCCTAGTCGATCGGCAAAAATGTTTTATTAGTCTTGCGCTGTTGCCGGTTCAGCTGCCCTGTTCACATTTTGAACCAGGTACAAACTATGCTTTCCCGGTGGACCCGGCAGAACAAATCAAGTGCACTATAGGCTTACCACTGCCGTAAAAGAAGGCTACAGCAAAGTTGATACTGTGAGACTTTAAAACCATAACTAGAGCGAAACTGTCAACGAATAAAGCAAAGAGCAGCTGTGTTTATGAGTGAGTTCATGTTTAAGATTTTACTCAGCACTATCAACATTTTCTATTCAACAATTTTATAAAAAAGGCACAAAATGCACATTCTCCCTACTTCCACTCGCGCTACAGCCAGCACTGCAGCTGCAACGAATGAGTAGGAAAGTGTATTGATAGGCTTGCATTATTATTAGCGGCTTGGGTCTATTTTAATAGAAGAATATTTCACTTTCTCTGGTCATAGGAGTAACAACATTAATTTGTGCATGAGGCAGAAATAATGCGGTGCGACTCGAGTTTCGCCATTAGCTGGAAGACTGTGTCCCTTTTTGGTCAGTGTTAGTGGAGGAAAGGGAGAGTGGAGGGACGTTGAGAGGTGGACCCTTTGTCTGTTGCCCTCTCCCTCCGCTGAGACTAACAATAAGATGCAGGCTTCATCAGCCCAATAAAACTTTAAAAAAGGAAATTATTTACATTTATGCTCACTCAGCTGCGCCTCACAAGTAATACAACTGAACTATTGCTTGTGTGATCATATATAATTATAAAAAATGGTCAGAGAAAAACAACGCATTGGCAGGGCAATTCAAGCAAAGCAAATATAAGGTGATAATGTTTTGGGCCTATAGCCTACCGCACACAACTCATTACAGTACAATTTTTAAAAAATTAGCAAAAACAGAAACCAGGCCCCTGTCTTTCAGAGATAATTCGTAAAAATCCAAATAACTTCACAGATCTTCATTGTAAATCTTCATTGTAAAGGGTTTAAACATTGTTTCCCATGCACCTGTCGAACGGTCGTTAAGACACTAACAGCTTACAGACGGTAGGCAATTAAAGTCCGTTATGAAAACCTAGGACACTAAAGAGGCCTTTCTATTGATTAAAACACAAAAAGAAAAATGCAGATGAGCAGGGACCCTGGGCGTGAACGTGCCTTAGGCATGCTGCAAGGAGGCATGTGGCCAGGGCAATAAATTGCAACGTCCGTAGTGTGAGACACCTAAGACGGCGCTACAGGGAGACAGGACGGACAGCTGATCGTCCTCGCAGTGGCAGGCCACGTGTAACAACACCTGCACAGGATCGTTACATCAGAACATCACACCTGCGGGACAGGTACAGGATGGCAACAACAACTGCGCGAGTTACACCAGGAATGCACAATCCCTCCATCAGTGCTCAGACTGTCCGCAATAGGCTGAGAGAGGCTGGACTGAGGGCTTGTAGGCCTGTTGTAAGGCAGGTCCTCACCAGACATCACCGACAACATCGTCGCCTATGGGCACAAAACCACCGTCACCTGGATCAGACAGGACTGGCAAAAAAGTGCTCTTCACTGACGAGTCACGGTTTTGTCTCACCAGGGGTGATTGTCGGATTCGTGTTCATCGTCGAAGGGATGAGCGTTACACCGAGACCTGTACTCTGGAGCGGGATCGATTTGGAGGTGGAGGGTCCGTCATGGTCTGGGGCGGTGTGTCACAGCATCATCAGACTGAGCATGTTGTCATTGCAGGCAATCTCAACACTGTGCGTTACAGGGAAGACATCCTCCTCCCTCATGTGGTACCCTTCCTGCAGGCTCATCCTGACATGACCCTCCAGCATGACAATGCCACCAGCCATACGTTCTGTGCATGATCTCCTGCAAGACAGGAATGTGAGTGTTCTGCCATGGCCAGCAAAGAGCCCGGATCTCAATCCCATTGACCACGTCGGGGACCTGTTGGATCGGAGGGTGAGGGCTAGGGCCATTCCCCCCATAAATGTCCGGGAACTTGCAGGTGGAGGAGTGAGGTAACATCTCACAGCAAGAACTGGCAAATCTGGTGCAGTCCATGAGGAGGAGATGCACTGCAGTACTTTCAGCTGGTGGCCACACCAGATATTGACTGTTACTTTTGATTTTGATCCTCCCCTCCTTTGTTCAGGGACACATTAATCAATTTCTGTTAGTCACATGTCTGTGGAACTTGTTCAGTTTGTCTCAGTTGTTGAATCTTATGTTCATACAAATATTTACACAGTTTGCTGAAAATAAACGCAGTAGACAGTGAGAGGGCGTTTCCTTTTTTGCTGAGTTTAGATTAATGTTGCATAGGCTTACGTTTTTTAATCTCTACATGACTGGTGTCCCTCCACCGGGACTGTTGAGTTAACATGCGCAAATGGGATTAGCATGACGTTGTAAGTAACAAGAACATTTCCCAGGACATAGACATGTCTTTCATGGGCAGAAAGCGTAAACTCTTGTTAATCTAACTGCACCCTCCAATTTACAGTAGCTATTACAGTGAAAAATGACCATGCTATTGTTTGAGGAGAGTGCACAACAACAAAACACTTATCAGGACAACTGGTTTGATACATTCACCTCTGAAGGTAAGTAATGTACTTACATTCAGTAATCTTGCTCTGATATGTCATCCCGAGGGTCCAAGAGATAAAATGTAGCATATTTTTGTTTGATCAAATAAATTGTTAAATTGAAATGTAGGCATTGGGTTCTAAAGTTTGAACCCCTGCTGTTTCTGTTTCATTTTAGGTTAAACTGAAAAAAAAGTGTCAGATCCTTATGAGGTTTTAAGTTATGTAGATCTCTGCATTTTGACTCAGAAAGTGATCGACTCAAAAAAGGTTGGAAACCACTGCTCTAGGATTTTGCCTGTGCTTAGCTCTATTCCGTTTTTTTTCATCCTAAAAAATTCCCTAGTCCTTGCCAATGACAAGCATACCCATAACAGCATGCTGCCACTGCGATGCTTGAAAATATGAAGAGTGGTACTCAGTGATGTGTTGGATTTGCTCCAAACGTAACGCTTTGTATTCAGGATATAAACGTTTCATATTCCCAGGTGGTCTCCCATCCAGGCACTAACCAGGCCTGACCCTGCTTAGCCACTGGGATCAGGCATGTTCAGGGTGGTATGGCCACAAGCGTATATTCTCCCCGAATTACGTCCTCGACTCCCCAATGGGCTTGGGAGAGGCAAAGCTTGAGTCATGCATCCTCCGAAAACATGATCCATCTGGCCGTGATACTTCTTTCAACACTGCTCTCTTAACCCGGAAGTCAGCAGCATCAATGTGTTGGAGGAAACACTGTTCGACAGATGACGGAAGTCAGCTTGCAGGCTCTAGAGCGTAGCCACAAGGAGTCGCTAGAGCGCGATGAGCCAAGGAAAGTCCCTCGGCCAAACCCTCCCCTACCCCGGACTGCACTGGGTCAATTGTGTGCTGTCCCATGGGGCTCCCGATCAAACCTCAGGATGTAGTGGCGCCTCATCACAGCAATACAGTGCTGTTGACGGCTACGCCACTCAGGACACCTTCAAGTTAATTTCTTTGCCACATTTTTGGCAGTTTTACTTTGGTGCCTTATTGGAAACAGGATGCATGTTTGGAATATGTTTTATTCTGTACAGGCTTCCTTCTATTCATTCTGTAATGTAGGTTAGTATTGTGGAGTAATTACAATGTTGTTGATCCACCCTCAAAGCCATTAAACTCTGTTTTAAAGTCACGATTGGCCTCATGGTGAAATCCTTGAGTGGTTTCCTTTCTCTCCGGCAACTCAGATAGGAAGGACGCCTGTATCTTTGCAGTGACTGGGTGTATTGATACACCTTCCAAAGTGTAATAAAAAACTTCCCCATGCTCTAAGGGATATTCCATTTTTTACCCATCTACCAATTGGTGCCCTTCTTTGCAATGCATTGGAAAACCTCCTTGGTCTTTGTGGTTGAATCTGTTAGAAATTCACTGCTCGACTGGGAGACTTTACAGATAATTGTATGTGTGGGGTACAGAGATTAGATAGTCATTCAAAAATGTTGAACACTATTAATGCACACAGAGTGGGTCCATGCAACTTGTGACTTGCAAATTCTTACTCCTGAATTTATTTAGGCTTGCCATAAAAGGGGTATAATAGTTATTGATGCAAGACATTTCAGCTTTCCATTTGTGTCTAATTTGTAAAAAATGTAATTAAAATAAAGATAATTCCACTTTGACATTACGGGGTATTGTGTGTAGGCCAGTGACACAAGGTCTCAATTTAATCCATTTTAAATTCAGGCTGTAACACAACGCAATATGGGAAAGGGGTGTGAATACTTTCTGAAGGCACTGGTTCCCCTCAGTTCAGTGTGTGTGTCTGAAGGCCATTGGTTAGAAACACATTATATGTAGATAAATGATTCCAAGGCTCTGGAGTTTGATCCAAATTAAGCAATGATGTGGCTCACTGGCCCGCACCCCTATTGAAGTCAAGTGTGTGTGTGTGCATCCCTGTGTGCGTGTAAGAGAGTGCTATGTCTGTGTGTACACATGCCTGTGTCTATTTGTGTGTGTGTGTACTTCTCTGTAGCCATGGTAGCAAACCTCCCTGATATTGGTAAGTTCAGCTCTATTGCACAGCGGTAGCCAGACCGCAATTACAGAAGAAAATACTCCTAATGAACTTCGATCGGCAGAGGAAATATGAAGCGTGACATGAACAGCGACTTTTAATTGAGTCATTTTTCCTGGAAATTCTCAAATGGTGTCTCTTGAGACACTGAACTGCTGATTGCAGGGCTTGTAGTCTTGTATTTTCAGACACTAGTGAACAAAGAGGATGTTACTCTAATAGAGTAGATGGCGCTGGATGCATTTATAGGTAGGGTGCACGCACGCACGAGCATACAGCTGTTCTACTTTTAGCAAACTGTTCGTTAATATTGAAACCACACTGTCCGCATTTATTTGAGGGTTATTTTTACCCATTTGTCTCCCCAACTTCGTGCTATCTAATTGGTAGTTACAGTCTTGTCCCATCGCTGCAACTTCCGTGCGGACTCGGGAGAGGCGAACGTTGCGAGCCTTGCGTCCTCCAAAACCCAACCCAGCCACAACTGCTTCCTGAAACAATGCCTGCTTAACCCGGAAGCCAGCCGCACCAATGTGTTGGAGGAAACACTGTACACCTGGTGACCGTGTCAGCTTGCACTGCGCCCAGGCCCGCCACAGGAGTCACTAGTGCGCGATGGGACAGCTAGCACTGCGATGCAGTGCCTTAGACCACTGTGCCACTCGGGAGGCCCTGTCCAAATGTATACCATGACAGGTGTAGGGTTGAGCTAGATGCACAATTGGCATGTGTGTGTAGGCCTAGATTTTCAGTTTATTCCATTTCAATCAAATCTGGGCTGCGCAGTGCCTGGCTGTGTTAGAACGTGCCAAAGAGGTTTGGAAACATTTCCCCGTTACAAACGGAGCAAATCAATAAGGTCTCGCTTGAGGGAGTCACTCTCCATACACAGAGCTGACTCTGCTGTCCTGGTAGCCAGGGGGGGAGGGGGAGGGGAGACAGGGGAAATGGGAAGAAGTAGGGGGAAAGGAGGAGATGATTGCATTTAGAGATGCAAACTGCATGGCTGTGTAGATAACCCTTTGTAGACTCCCAGCTCGTATGGAAGGTAGCACGCACTAGTACATAAGGTATCCCCCATGTGGCCAGAACGTATTGGAGCACATGTGCACACCTCTAACACCTTCTCCACCCACCCCCCCCCCCCCCATTACCCACACACACAATGGCGACGTTCTCATTTAGCGCTAACTAAGTTAGTCTGGTTCTCTACAGAGCAGAGTGCTACACCAGGACCAGTGCTCTTCTCCATGGTCACAGAAGCCTTCTATCTATCTAGCCCATCCACTGTTGGTCGGTTGATTTCTGTCTGTATGATTCTCAAGACATAATCATTGTGATAAGGGAGACCATGGGCTAATTAGAGGTGATAAGGAAAGCACGGTGCAGGACGGGTGTGTGTGTGTGTGTGTGTGTGTGTGTGTGTGTGTAAAAAGCTCTTAGCAGCAAGAGTAGTATATCTATGTTCTTAACCAACCATGTATATGTGTAGTATAATAAAACAATGCATTTTCATGCAGGTGTAGTCGACTGCCACCACATTATGCTACCTCTTATAAGCGGCTACCATTTCAAAATATAACCCAGACATGGACCTTAATGAAAATCCTCAGACTTTGCCACCCCAAAGTGGACAAATATGTGACATTTAGACACAAAGTACAGCACAGTACAGCAGAAAACAGTAGATTTAACAGAAGTGCCTATTATACAAAGCGACATACAGGCGCAATAAGGGTAAAGGACAGCAGATTTTTCACAGTCAGCTCGGGGATTCAAACCAGCGAGCATTCGGTTACTGGCACAACGCTCTTAACGGCTAGGCTACCTGCCCCCCAGTACAGTAGAGTACACTAATGTTCAGTACAATACATTAGTGTACGCAACTCTAGTGCACTGTACTGAACTCTACTTTACTGTCCAAACTTGAGCCAAACTGTGATTTGTGACTGATTTCCCCATTGTAGCCAATTCAGTTGCAGAAATTCCATTACCAATGTTGAGCTTTAAATCACTAAATTCAGAAACAACATTTGTCAGTAAAAACACTAAAACTAAGATTAAGTAACTAATTAATGACCTTTACTTTCATTATCCTCCCTCCTCATGAGGGAGAGAATGCTGTATTTTTTTTATTCAACCAGGCAAGTCAGTTAAGAACATATTCTTATTTACAATGACCGTCTAACCCCGGCCAAACCCGGACGATGCTGGACCAATTGTTAGTCGCCCTATGGGACTCCCAATCACGGCCAGATGTGATGCAGCCTGAATATTTTAAAGATATGTGTTTTTGGTTTCTTAAACATAAGTCAGAAACATTTCTACAAAACTAAATATAAATAGTTGGCAGGGATCTTTAGTTCAAAACTGTGTTTTGATGTATTTCCAATACGATTTAAGACTTTTTCTGGTAATGTTTTCTAAGATCCCTTTTTCATCTTGGACAATCAAAGTCCTTGCATATTCCTAATTAAGGCATATAAACTAAGCAAAAGGCATATAAGGCAACTAAGCAATTAAGGCATATAAACTAAGCTCTCACTGTCAACTGCGTTTATTTTCAGCAAACTGTGTAAACATTTGATTGAACATAAAAAGATTCAACACCTGAGACAAACTGAACAAGTTCCACAGACCTGTGACTAACATAAATTGAATAATGTCCCTGAACAAAGGGGGGGGTTAAAATCAAAAGTAACAGTCAGTATCTGGTGTGGTCACCAGCTGAATTAAGTACTGCAGTGCATCTCCTACTCATGGACTGCTCCAGATTTGCCAGTTCTTGCTGTGAGATGTTACCCCATTCCTCCACCAAGACACCTGCAATTTCCCAGACATTTCTGGGGGAAATGGCCCTAGCCCTCACCCTCCGATCCAACAGGTCCCAGACGTCGTCAATGGGATTGAGATCTGGGCTCTTTGCTGGCCATGGCAGAATACTGACATTCCTGTCTTGCAGGATATCATGCACAGAACGAGCAGTATGGCTGGTGGCATTGTCATGCTGGAGGGTCATGTCAGGATGAGACTGCAGGAAGGGTACCACATGAGGGAGGAGGATGTCTTCCCTGTAACGCAGATTGCCTGCAATGACAACAAGCTCAGTCTGATGATGCTGTGACACACCGCCCCAGACCATGACGGACCCTCCACCTCCAAATCGATCCCGCTCCAGAGTACAGGTCTCGGTGTATCGCTCATCCTTTCGACCATGAACACGAATCCGACAATCACCCCTGGTGAGACAAAACCGTGACTCGTCAGTGAAGAGCACTTTTTGCCAGTCCTGTCTGGGCCAGGTGGCAGTGGTTTTGTGCCTATAGGCGACGATGTTGCCGGTGATGTCTGGTGAGGACCTGCCTTACAACAGGCCTACAAGCCCTCAGTTCAGACTCTCTCAGCCTATTGCGGACAGTCTGAGCACTGATTGTGCGTTCCTGGTGTAACTCGGGCAGTTGTTGATGCCATCCTGTACCTGTCCTGCAGGTGTGATGTTCGGATGTACCGATCCTGTGCAGGTGTTGTTACACGTGGTCTGCCACTGCGAGGACGATCAGCTGTCCGTCCTGTCTCCCTGTAGCGCTGTCTTAGGCGTCTCACAGTATGGACATTGTAATTTATTGCCCTGGCCACATCTGCAGTCCTCATGCCTCCTTGCAGCATGCCTAAGGCACGTTCACGCAGATGAGCAGGGACCCTGGGCATCTTTCTTTTGGTGTTTTTCAGAGTCAGTAGAAAGGTCTCTTTAGTGTCCTAAGTTTTCATAGCTGTGATCTTAATTGCCTACCGACTGTAAGCTGTTTGTGTCTTAACGACCGTTCCACAGGTGCATGTTCATTAATTGTTTATGGTTCATTGAACAAGCATGGGAAACCGTGTTTAAACCCTTTACAATGAAGATCTGTGAAGTTATTTGGATTTTTACAAATTAACTTTGAAAGACAGGGCCTTGAAAATGGGGTCCTGAAAAAGGGATGTTTCTTTTTTTGCTGAGTTATATATATATGCCTTAATTTCTCAAAAATACAGACTGCTAACTCCTATGAACTTCATGCATGTGCTCATGGGTCGCTTTACAGGGAAATTACCCCCTCAGGCCCATGGACTACATGACTGTCTTCTTCCACAAGGCTCAAAGACATCCATCTACATTTCCAATCATACAGGCCCCAATCCTAGGCCAGTTGTGAACATTAGATTAAATTGCAGACGGGTATGACAGAGAAATAAACATCAATGAGCTTCACTAACAAAGAATGTGATCGTATCTGAGGACTGTTGACTATCTGCTGATGCGTGGTTCTATTCCGGGCGTGTGTTGAGACTGCGTTCACCATGGCATTAAAAGGGAATGTTTAATAGGCAGCCGAGTGGCGAGACACACTTTTTCAACCAACGAGAGGCTTTGCTTTAGAATTGCTGTCATTCATATTCATTTTCTCCCTCAGAACCAATCACAGATCACAGTGTGTGTGTGTGTGTGTGTGTGTGAGTGTGTGTGTGTGTGTGAGGGGGGGGGGCAGCTTGTTACAATAAACAAACACGTTAAGAACCATTAGAGTGGGAGCTGTCTGGTGACTGAGATTATTGAACCATCAGATGGCGGCCATTTTGATGTGTGAACCTCTCAGGCTGCTGGTGAACTCTCTCGGGCTCTACGATGTGTTCAGACAACGCAACAACGGAAAAAAAGACATCTCTCTCTCTCTCTCTGTGTGTTCAGAGAAAGAAAGTGATTGACAGCCATAACATCTCTCTCTATATTCCCTCCGTTTCTCTCTTTCACGGTCTCCCTCTATATTCCCTTCATGGTTTCTCTCAGTCTCTCTCCTTCACTCTCTCTTAGTCCCGGTCTTTCTCCCTCTCTCACTATCTATCTATCTATCTCTGTCTATCTTATTGCACATGTTCAGAGAACGAAAGAACAAAGCAAATTAAATGTGGCTCTAGCACATCTCTAGTCTATCTCTCTCTATCCTAGCTTCTGCAGTGCAGTCATTAGTGCTATATATGTGTCAAATGACAGCATAGGGAGGATCCTGATTGTTTTCTATGCTATGCTCTTTAGATGGTAGAAATATGGATCTCACAGCGCCAAGGTCAATCTCCTTGGGATATCTATTCTTCCTTATCATCATCCCATCCTTTCGCTCAATAACCATAGAACTGCCATCACATCTGAGTGGCTGCCACTTCATTTATTCTGAGAGTCAAGTGCTCGGAGATGGTGTACGTGTCTTGGAGATGGTGTACGTCAGGAGTGTCAGTTGTCTTGAGCTAGTGTATAGACCAAACATTTTAAGTAGGCTAAACAAAGTACCGTAAAACTATAATTAATGGCCCGGGTGTTTATTTGCGTCAATCACTGAACACAACCAGCACTTAGAAACAGGCTTCTATTTCCTATATTTGATGTAGGACACCAGCTTTTCAGTGAAGTGCCTGGATCTTTTTGGGCAACAGTAGTGCGCCATCTGACTGAAAACCGATTGCATGACAGGAATTTGTTAAGCCAGCTTGAACTAGCAGCGAAGTCAGAGGCCCCACTGTCACTCACGTTGGCGTAGATCTCCTTTGCTTTCACGCTGGTCATCTTCCGGGACACCCAAAGATGCCTGGCCTGCATGCAGTGGATCCATTCACACATATTCAACTCCAGCTCCTCGCTAACATTTTTCCCTTCCCCCACCCTGCAGTCTCGCTCTCTTCTGATCCACCTCAAAGTAAAAGTTGAAGTGTGAGTTTACAATTCTCACTCGTTTTGGATCAATTCCAAATTGCCTGGCTGTTGCCTCACCTGAATTTTGCTCTGTGAATTTGATCACTGCTAGCTTGAATTTTATATTGCGTTTTCTTTTTGGTGGCGCCATGACTAGCAACGATGACAGATAAAAAAATAAATACAAATGATGCACGTCAGAGGTGTGCCAACTGTAAACGATTCATTTAGACCCAGCATTTATTTGAAACGGGCATTTATTCTTCCAATCCTAATTCAAATGCAATGGCTGTTTAGCATATTGGGTGGCTGGATTTAGGACCATGCGGAGCGTCGCTCGGAGAGCAGCTGCCAGCCTGCCACCTTTTCTCCCACTTTTAGAAAGCAGAACGCAGGTTTGCCAGTTTGCTTTGCCGGTCAGCCGTCAGGCATAGCGCTGATTGCTTTGAATTTGATTCTCTGCCTTGTAAGCCTTTTTTGTAATCTCATAGCCTCCTTTGAGTGACCATTCGAAACCAAAAGCTATTTTATTGCTATTAAAATATAGGTTGTGATAGCTGTTGGCCTAATTGATATTTTTTATTAATTCCTTCAGTAGGCTAGTGCACCTTTGGTTTCATGTATTGGTATGAAAATAAACAACGGGACAACTTGCTACCCTACATCACCAAAAGCATGGGCATTATATGGAGTTGGTCCACCTTTGCTGCCAATAACAGCCTCCACTCTTCTGGGAAGGCTTTCCACTAGATGTTGGAACATTGCTGCGGGTCTTAGTGAGCATTAGTGATGTCGGACACTGATGTTGGGCGATTAGGCCTGGCTTGTTGTCGGCGTTCCAATTCATCCCAAGGTTGTACAATGGGGTTGAGGTCAGGGCTCTGTGCAGGCCAGTCAAGTTATTCCACATCGATCTCAACAACCATTTCTGTACGGACCTCGCTTTGTGCACAGGGGAATTGTCATGCTGAATCAGAAAAAGGGCCTTCCCCAAACTGTTGCGACAAAGTTGTAAGCACAAAACATTATTCCTCCTCCACCAGACTTTACAGTTGGCACTATGCATTCGAGCAGGTAGCATTCTCCCGGCATCCGCCAAACCAGATTTATCCATCGAACTGCCAGATAGTGAATGATTCATCACTCCAGAGAATGTGTTTCCACTGCTCCAGAGTCCAATGGCGGCAAGCTGTACATCACCCCAGCTGATGCTTGGCATTGCACATGGTGATCTTAGGCTTGTGTGTGGCTGCTCGGCCATGGAAACCCATTTCATGAAGCGCCCAACAAACAGTTATTGTGCTGACGTTGCTTCCAGAGGCAGTTTGGAACTCTGTAGTGAGTGTTGCAATCAAGGACAGATTATTTTTACGCGCTATGCGCTTCAGCACTCTGCAGTTCCGTTCTGTGAGCTTGTGTGGCCTACCACTTCGCGGCTAAGCCGATGTTGCGCCTAGATGTTTCCACTCCACAATAACAGCACTTAAAGTTGACCGGGTAGTTCTAGCAGGGCAGAAATGTGATGAACTGACTTGTTGGAAAGGTGGCATCCTATGATGGTCACATTAAAAGTCATTGAGCTCTTCAGTAAGGCGGTTCTACTTCCAATGTTTGTCTAAGGAGATTGCAGGGCTGCATGCTCGATTTGATACACCTGTCAGCAATGGGTATGGTCGAAAAAGCCAAATCCACTAATTTGAAGTGGTGTCCACATACTTTTGTATATAGTGTATTTAGAGCAATTCCTCAAAATACATGTCTTGTTTTTGGCTTTAAGACGATACCAATTGTAGGCTATAACAAATGTTAATTTTCATGCAGTGACAATGTTAATTGAGAAAATGCAAATAACTTCATCATCCCATGACTGCATCCCTAATCCCTACCAATAGCCTTCCGGCCTCTGGTATAACGCATTTCCACCTCTCACTCCATCAGTTTTGCTTGGCCATCTTCGTGAATTAAACAGATAAATATTGTTAAGTTATTTAGCTATAGTGTGGCTGTCGGGCTTTTAAAAAAAGAAAGTAATAATATATACAGCGCCTTCGGAAAGTATTCAGACCCCTAGACTTTTTCCACATTGTTACATTAAAGCCTTATTCCAAAAATGGTTGAAATAAAATAGAAATCCTCAGCAATCTACACACAATACCATATAATGACACAGAGAAAACAGGTTAACAGGTTTTTAAATTAATAACAGAAATAACTTATTTACACAAGTATTTAGACCCTTTGCTATGAGACTCGAAATTGAGGTCAGGTACATCCTGTTTCCATTGATCATCCTTTAGATGTTTCTACAACTTGATTGGAGTCCACCTGTGGTAAATTCAATTGATTGGACATGATTTGGAAAGGCACACACCTGCCTATATAAGGTCCCACAGTTGACAATGCATGTCAGAGCAAAAACCAAGCCATGAGGTTGAAGGAATTGTCTGTAGAGCTCTGAGACAGCATTGTGTCGAGGCACAGATTTGGGGAAGGGTACCAAAAAATGTCTGTAGCATTGAAGGTCCAAGAACACAGTAACCTCCCTAATTCTGAAAATGGAAGAAGTTTGGAACCACCAAGAATCTTCCTAGCACTGGCCACCCTGCTAAACTGAGCAATCAGGGGAGAAGGGCCTTGGTCAGGGAGGTGACCAAGAACCTAATGGTCACTCTGACAGAGCTCTAGAGTTCCTCTATTGAGGTGGGAGAAACTTCCAGAGGGACAACCATCTCTGCAGCACTCCACCAATCAGGCCTTTATGGTAGAGTGGCCAGACGTAAGCCACTCCTCAGTAAAAGGCACATGATAGCCCGCTTGGAGTTTGCCGAAAGACACCTAAAGATTCTCAGACCATGAGAAACAAGATTCTCTGATCTGATGAAACCAAGATTGAACTCTTTGGCCTGAATGCCAAGCATCACATCTGGAGGAAACCTGCCAGCACCGTGGCAGTATCATGTTGTGGGTATGTTTTTCAGTGGCAGGGACTGGGAGACTAGTCAGGATCAAGGGAAAGATGAACGAGCAAAGCACAGAGATCCTTGATGAAAACCTGCTCCAGAGCGCTAAGAACCTCAGACGGGGCGAAGGTTCACCTTCCACCAGAACAACGACCATAAGCACAAAGCCAAGACAACGCAGAAACGGCTTTGGGACAAGTCTCTGAATGTCCTTGAGTGGCCCAGCCAGAGCCCGGACTTGAACCCGATCTAACATCTTTGGAGAGACCTGAAAATAGTGTGCAGCAACACTCCCCATCCAATCTGACAGAGCTTGAGAAGAATGGGAGAAATTCCCCAAATACAGATGTACCATAGCCAAGAAGACTCGAGGCTGCAATCGCTGTCAAAGGTGTTTCAACAATTTACTTATGTAAATGTATATTTCAGTTTTATATTTTTTTTAAATAAATTTGCAACAATTCCTAAAAACTTGCTTTTGCTTCATCATTATGTGGTGTGTGTAGATTGATCAGGGGAAAAAACAATGTAATAGATTTTAGAATAAGACTGAAACGTAACCAAATGTGGAAAAAGTTGAGGGGTCTGAATACTTTAATGGCACTGTATATAATTCTTCGAATATTGAAGCATTGTATCAACAAGGCGGCTCCTAGAATATTGATATAGCAACATAGTAGCCAATGAGGGGGTGGCTCACCCAAATATATTAGTCAATTTATAATGAGGTTGAGTGGCGGGGGTCATTTTTGTTTGTTCTTGCTCTTTTCCAAATAGCATGAGGTTTTTAAATGTATAGAAATGCAGTAAATTTGCTTTAACTTCCAACCCCCCCCCACCCCACTTTGCCATACCCTAGGTTTAGCTAAACTGTTGTAAGGCATAAGCCTGTGTGTTGTTTGAGGTGGAACGTGACATTTGTGCACGATTAGAATGCAACATTATAATAACAGGACCATGACTATGCTGCCAATAATGGGACTATGACCACTACTGTGCTACCGCTTACCAGTGATATTAGTTTTCCAAGTCACAATGCATTGTATGAGTCTCTTCAGGCTCAGTGCACAGTCAAGTCAAGTACGAAGACTTCACATTACTTTCCACCAAAGAAGACCTACCAGTACAAACAAAGGACCCCAAAAATCCCTCTCTGTAATAATAATAATTCACCATCAAACGACAGACAGTCTGAAAGACATTACATCTATTGTCTGTCAGCCAAGGACAGCTGAGCCATTCATGTCACTACAGACCAAATATCTCTGAGCTAATCAAAGACAAATACAGGCAGAGAGAGAATCTTAGATCATTAGAGTGTGTTAGACATAAGACACGGCCCGAAATGTTAGACAGGGTAAATGATATGAAGTTAAAATACTGGGTGGCCCGGTCTGACCTTTTCAAGCTAAGAAAGATGTGCACACAAGTGTGTGTGTATGTGTGCGTACGTATTTAATGAATTTATTTGCAAATTATGGTGGAAAATAAGTATTGTCACCTACAAACATCATTTGCAAATAAATTAATTAAAAATCCTACAATGTGATTTTCTGGATTATTTTTTCTCATTTTGTCTGTCATAGTTGAAGTGTACCTATAATGAAAATTACAGGCCTCATCTTTTTAAGTGGGAGAACTTGCACAATTGGTGGCTGATTAAATACTTTTTTGCCCCACTGTACGTACGTGTGTGTGTATATGAGCATGTGTATGTACTGTATGTATGCGTGTGGGCCAGGCATGGTCTGAGAATCTGGGGCTTTATTAATCTCAGGCAATTTATCTGAATCACAGACAGTAGACCAGTACTGCTTCAACACTCAAACCCCCCCCCACACACACACACACACAGGTTGCATACACACTGATCATAAACATTCATCATCTACGGTCATGTTGCTATGCATCATCTAAATAAGCTGTATTTGATTCATCTATGTGTATCATTGAGAATTAGTCATTTTCTTTTATAATAATTACCTGATTGGTCAAGAGGTCAACAGTTGAAAATGAGAACTGACATTGATCAATGTCAATTGATCAGTTTGTGATTACTGGCAGTGAATAAATTGATTATATATACACTGTATATATTAGGTATATCGCCCCCAGTAAAATTAGGTGCTGTGTAAGAACGTGTGGGTCACCATAGCGCCATCCATCAAAGTCCCCCCTCCCCAAACATATGGAATACCCTCTAGCAGAGTGGAGCCCATGTACCAGAGAACAAGGAAAGATTTTCTTCTGTTGAAATCTCAACCTCTTTGTTCCTTCATTAAAAGTTTGGTTCATTAAATAATGAAAAGACTGATGCAATTGTAAAAAAGGCAGAGAACAGAGAAGAGTTGAACTCGTTGCCCAGAGCAAGTTAGTCCCGAAGACCTACATCAGACAGCCTCAATCTTTCAGGGGAAATTGGGTTTGGCCCTCATAGGCTGACCCTTAGCTTTCCTCTCGCACACACATTCGCACATACACACGCTTGAGGTACAAGTTGCCCTTCACCACAGATCTAGAATCAGATTATCCAACCCCAATCTCTTGATCTGTTTGACTCGGTCATGGAATTTGGCACACATGCTCAACGATGTGTCTAGTTAATCTGTAGGAGTATGGTTCTGCTTGGTCTATAGTGGCGCTGCAAGCTCATTGGCTTATAACGGCCATGTTGTCATGGAAAATATTGAGTTTAAAGACGGTGGTAGATGCTGGTGCAGATCGGCCAAGCTGTTCTGGAGGAGAGGACGTTTAAAGTAGTCAACATCATAAGAAATTGTCCAAAATCCATCAAAAGCATATGGCATGATCTGTTTGATTTTGAATTCTGATATTTGGCAAACGTGGTAAGAAGTTGGGCTGTTATGGTGACCGTGTTACTGCCACACCGGCAGTCACAAGTCATGACCTCAGTCAAATTCCACATGACCGTTTAGTCACTAGACTTCTCCAAATCTGCGCTCTGATGTCGCTGATGGTCATTAGTAGCCTAACAAACTTACTAGCGGCCAGGCGCTAATGTCCTGGCCGTTAATGTACTCAGCGCTCCATTGTCCCTCTAATTACTCTGATATCAATGCAAATGCAATCGAAAATCAACAAACACTTCATGAGAGCCCTGGCATTCAGAGTTTGAGTGGAATGGGATCACCTGTTGCGCAGCGAGAGCCAGCTTCTCATAGCTGCCTGATGCATGGAATGAAATAAGTGTTCCTATTGCGCAACATTTCTATACGCTATGCATGTGCGAGAGAAAAGTTGATGGCCTCTATTAAAAAAAGGATGATCCATCAGATTTCTATAGGCTAGGCCTACTATATTTATTTATCAACACTCCTAATAAGCACATTGCTTCACTTTACAACCGGAGTAGCCTACCTGGCTGGCATGGAAATGAACCGTGGGAAAAGCGTCCTCCATTCGCTATTCAAGTGCATACGGATGCTCTTGATCGGACAGGTGCATTATGGCCCATTCTAAATCAAAACTAATACCACACATATATTCTTAGGCTATATGTAAAGACCAGATCAAATTGAGAATAGTCTGATGGGTGAGAATAATATCAAGTGCTTGTCAAATTGTGAATGAGAGACTGATGAAGTGTGCGCAGCTTGCTTTAAAAATAAAAAAAATCAGTTGCATCATGCAGCCTTAGAATGTATTCGAAATCAAATCATGTTGCCTAAGGTTTGTATCACAACTAAAGTTGCATAAATAACAATAAATTAAGCATATAGGAGGACCGGTTTAAAATTATCACTTTGTTAACCAGTCAACATAGAACAGCCGCATGTGAGCACTCCCCCGTTTTGGAAAAATATCCTTTCTATTTCATTCCGCCATGTCAATTGTATTCTTCTTACCATAAAATAATACCACGGGAATTATAAGCAAATCTTGTCTTCTAAATGAACTAGTGTAGCCCATAGCCATATGGCATAGCCAGATCAGGGCCTTACATAATGATGACTCCAAATATGCTATTCTGTTCTTCGGAGGCAACATTTTCTCCATATCATTATGTTTCTTTCGACCGGTCTGAAATAAATAATGGATGTATTATGATTGTGTAGGCTATATTAAATGGATGTATTCTACTTTTTAAAATGTAGATGTTCCAAAGGTCCGCATGAGCGACTTGTAGGCTGTGTGGAAGCTGGAGATGCTAAACATGTTAATGTTAATTAAAAATGGTAAATTACCGTGAGACCGGCAGTTACTGGCTGACAAAATGTAATGACCGCCACGGCCCTAGTAACAGAAGTACAGCAGTAGCTCATCCAAGGGCAATGTGTTCAATTTGTCCTGATGGTGGCGCTGTGGGGCCACCGCTTGAACCCTGGCATGGCTGCTCGCAGCTACATTTATATTTATTAAAAAATCGGCATGAAATAGCTGCACTCGGCCTCCTTGACTCCTACACATCGGTATCGGCCCTTAAAAAAAAACGATTTGTCGTTCTCTAGGCAGTAACTTGAATGTCCTCCCCTTCCTCCTCCCCATATTATTATTCTTATTTTTTTTAATTTACCTTTATTTAACTTGGCAAGTCAGTTAAGAACAAATTCTTATTTTTAATGACGGCCTAGGAACAGTGATGTAGCAAGCCCTATATCAAACCATTGGCTTATCACTACAACAGCACACAAGATGCGTGCGTACACACACACACACACACACGAGAGACATGTGATACATTGCCATACAGGATTTACACCAGTGTTTGACCCAATAGGCTCAGAGTTTTCTGTTTCCATCTACACTGGCCGGCACCTGTGTCTCACTGGGCCATGGTGCCGTCAGACCTGCTCAGACCTGCTCATTTGGGGCCAAAGCCAAACCGCTGGTACTTTTCAACTTACATTAACATAACAATTGCTAACTGAACTTTAACCTTCCCACAAAACAACTGTTTTGATAGTGAAGAAGTTGTTTATTCTGCTCTTCACAAATCCTCACTGTCAGCCCTAGATATGGAAACACAATTTCCCTAGTATTACATAATACACTAGTGTAACATTGGCGTTACAGTCGAAAAGCAGCTATGGAGTACTACATTAAAACTGACCATCGCCTCTGTCCTTCTCTGATTCAAACACCCGTCTCGACTTAATCATATCAGGGACTGACTGGACACAGCAGTACTAAATACTACATTGCTTAGTGAATCATATCTTCACAGAGAGATGATAATTGATGTCTAATAACAAATAAAGCTGATATACTGGTTGAAGTATTGCATTTGGGTATACTACTACACCTTAGACTTGGTCCAAATGGTATTTCACAGCTTACAAAAGCCTTTACAAACCACAAAGTAAGTTGATTAGGTCCTTGCGTGCTGACTTATGACTAAAATGTGAAGCTACAGACCTCCTTGCCCAAAGGCAGAAATGTAATCCTCCTAATAGTCTGGCCATCTTTATAAAGCATGCCACAGAGACTCTGAAAACTAACTTAATATGGAGCTTGTTTTGTCTGCGGATGAGAGGGGGAATTAGGTTATGGGGAGGACTTATGTAATGAAGGATGTGGATGGAGCTGAAGCCTCTCGCCATGTCCTTACAATGGTGTTTCATGTCTTGTCCTTCTACACAATGTGACTCATCGTGATGACTCATCAGATGGAACCATAAAATGGACTACTGAGTGACTGCCAGAGTCATAAAATAAAGCTAATCACTGGTCACTCCAATTAGACCAAATCATAAAACAGTTTAAAGACCGGCTATCAAACTTGACCTCAAAGTTGAGTGCTACTACTTTAGGTTGAACTGAATTAACTCTGAGGGTATTCATTTAAAAGGCCCAAATGCAGCTGTTGTTGTCTCAAATTCAAATAATGTCTGGCTAACAATTTAGTACAATACCGTAATCATTTTACGTAAAAAAAATGTCAAAAAGAAACAAAAATGGCTTTTTACAACAACAAAAAACACAAAAAAACATTCTCAAGCTAAATCTAGCTAGGACTCTCTGGGAGTGGTCTGAGTGGGGAGGGAAAAACAGAAACCTATTTGTTATTGGCAGAGAGGTTTGGAACTCTGTTTTGGTCTATTAAAACCTATACCGCCTGGTGATGTCACCGGGCAAGCAACAACTTCACCCATGCAAAATCTGCTGATTAGAAGGTCCTGTGTATATAGTTGCTGGTTGAAAATACTATCAGGAAATAATATGAATAATATGAAATACAGGAAAACTGAATTTTGACTGCACTGGTCCTTTAACCGTTTTAGAATACTTATATGGACTGGTAGCTACAGCCATATGGCTACAGCCTACATGCCCCATATTCTAGTCGATAAGGTGGATCGACTGGATTCATGCGATAAACAATTTGTTGATCCAAATGGGAGTTGCTCCACGACAGTAGGGGTTTCAGGGAGTCAACCTGTCTATATTCATAGCTAAAAAGGCACTAAAGCTAAAAAAAAGGGTGTGAGGATTGTGTATGAATAGAATGGGAAATCCTACTATTCTGTCAGTAATTCCAATAGAGCCACCTCAAATCTTTTCAAATGGTCTTTATAATCGAAAAGCGATGATAAAATATCACTTTCAAGTTGTTAAATTCTTCAACATGAATTAATCCAGCTGAAATGTTATAACAGTTCAATAGTCCAAGGAAAGACATGTCATCAGTGTAATTAATGTGATCAGTGCAGGGGACGTTCTGTAGAATCCATTTGCCCCCGACTCTGATCCAGACCACAGTGAACAGCCGTTAAACGCTCAGCTACTTTTGATCTCAATGAAATCTCCCCAAAGTGTCCATAATCATCTGGTAAAATAACATCTCACCTCAGCTAGGTTTCATATTGGCTGAATCTGTAATGGCACCATACAACATATAGGCCTAGTGCACGACTGTGGCCCAAAGTAGTGCACTACACTACACCGGGAATAGGGTGCCATTTAGGACTCATCCACAACTCCGTGAATATTATCATAATTCTAGGAGGATTACACCTCACAACGCTTTGCCCGGCTGCTTAACAACCTCTGAACTTATTATTTCATAACAATAAAGAGCTGAGACAGAAAACTAAAGTGCTGATGTTTTTATACCGTTATGTATTTTTGGACTGCTTTGTTTGAGCTGTTCTGTTCCTCCCCGCAGGCCAACATCACAGAATGATTAAAGATTCATTCGAACAATTTCCTTGCGCCCTCACATCAAGGATTTGCATGGCTAACACAGTGGGAAGTGCTAGTTTGATCAAATCCGGGGGAATGTTCAAAATTCCCTCAAAGGAGGTACAAATCTCAGATGCCGCGCCTCGTTGCCTTTTCTCGGGAATGCTGTGCCTCTGGTTTTTTTTCCCCCTTCCAATTTCTAAGTAGAACCAACCACCACTGTCCAGCCCACTGTCTAAAATGATTGACTCAAAATGGCCATTGTCAGAAACGGCATACAACAACGACATACAGCTGTATACACCTGAATATAAAATACCAACAGGCCAAATGCACACCTGAATATAAAATACCAACAGGCCAAATGCACACCTGAATATAAAATACCAACAGGCCAAATGCACACCTGAATATAAAATACCAACAGGCCAAATGCACACCTGAATATAAAATACCAACAGGCCAAATGCACACCTGAATATAAAATACCAACAGGCCAAATGCACACCTGAATATAAAATACCAACAGGCCAAATGCACACCTGAATATAAAATACCAACAGGCCAAATGCACACCTGAATATAAAATACCAACAGGCCAAATGCACACCTGAATATAAAATACCAACAGGCCAAATGCACACCTGAATATAAAATACCAACAGGCCAAATGCACACCTGAATATAAAATACCAACAGGCCAAATGCACACCTGAATATAAAATACCAACAGGCCAAATGCACACCTGAATATAAAATACCAACAGGCCAAATGCACACCTGAATATAAAATACCAACAGGCCAAATGCACACCTGAATATAAAATACCAACAGGCCAAATGCACACCTGAATATAAAATACCAACAGGCCAAATGCACACCTGAATATAAAATACCAACAGGCCAAATGCACACCTGAATATAAATGAAGCCCTTCCAGAAGGCTGTGAAAAGATCATCCTAATTGAAGACGTGTCATCATCGTCATCATCATCATCTCAGTCGCCGTCCAACACATCTTCTCTCTCCCTCCCTCCCCAAACAGGAGCGAGACCATGGCCCTTGTCGCAAGGTGAAAAAGAACCACTCGACCAAAATTCATCTTCAAAATCGGTTTACCAGCAAGCCAGAATAGCAGAGGGGGGAATTTGACTCGCAAATGCGACCTCCGGGTGTACATGTCAATGCCTCCCCATCTGATTGCTTTGGCATTCACGTCTGAATAGGATCTGGAGAGCAAGGCAAAACAGTGTGAGAGAGCAGCGCAGATGGTGCTCTGACCGACGTTAAAGTGACTGGAGAGAATTCAGTCACCAGACACGCCGTGGCTAATCAGAATGCGAGAGGACGTCGTTGTCGGTGCGTGTGTGTGTGTCTGTGTGTGTGTGTGTGTGTGTGTGTGTGGAGGGAGACAGGGACACCATTTTTTTCTATTCTTGAATTGGTCTCTTGGAGTCATTTGGATGTAATCAGTAATTCAGCAAAACAATGAAAAATCATTTGAGGATAGGCTAAATTTCTTGGGAACTGCGAATTACAAAACAGAATTACAAAACAAATTTCGTTTTTTTTCACCAAGATGTACAGTAAAAGTCTGGTCCGAGTTCCCATGACAAAGAGATCAAAAACAACCCAGCCCGGCGGCTGTGCTACCCACAACACTTTGCTTCTGTTCAGCCCCCAGAATCCTCCAAACCAAACACTTTGTCGGGGCTACAGCTGGGCATTCACTTTCCACCATCAAAAGGAGCTTTGCTCGGATTGTCTTTGGAATCTGTGAGATACACCAAAAGACACAAGACTGGGGTTCACCAGAGAGATGGTGGGGGAAAATGGGTGAAATCCTCTGCCCTGGTCTCTTAGGCAAGGCTGGGATGAAGCTAAACGGGATGAGGGCCAAACCAAGCAGAGCTGTACTGGGCTTGCAAAGAAAATATCAGAACCAGCACAGTACGGTGTGAGTCAAGCATGAGGTTGAAAGATAATATTAGGCCTACAGTACATGTGGGCATTAGGGCTGTATGAGGGCTGTATGATGAGAGCTTTTACATCTGAATACGGTACTCCATCATAACACATCTTGGGAGGGGGGGGGGGGGGGGGGGGGACTGTGATGTGGGTGAGGTGGGGCTCGTCATTTTTTGGCCATGAAAGGAAAGCCTTTCTTTTGTGGGTAGGGAGAGGAAGTGCATGTGGAGGGCAGCAAGGCAGAGAGTCTGGAACAGCAGTGACCTACAGAAAGCATCTTTACTTTAATGGCTTGTCCAGCTGCTCCACCTTGGCCTCATTATTCCTCTATGCCTATTGCGGGAAGGAAGGACAGAGGCCATTTTGACTCTACAACCAGAGCCAGGGCAGAAGCAGCAGCAAGTACACCTTGTCCCTCTGCACGGTTCATTAAACAAGGAGCAGGGGGAAGAATGAAGCCCTGACAGTTCCCCTGCCACCGCTGCCTTCGACAGGACAACGAGCCTCTTGTCCCTTGTCTATGCTTAGGCTAGGTTGTTTCAAGTGTCTGCCTGTGGCTATTAAAAGTTATGTTCCTTCAGAACAAAGACAGTGTACACACATCCGACAAATGTCCACAGGTTCGTGGTATACCATGGTAGAACAGGATAAATACCTGCACATTGTTAAGGCTCTCTAGTAGTTTATTAGTAACATTTTTTATTTTATTTTTTTAAAGTCTGCACAGGTATTTTCTTACTCTTCCAGAAAGTGAAGTTTTGACAGTTCCTTGCCATTGGGCCAAAGACCGACAGCACTACTAACCCCTTGTCTACACTGAGACTAGGTTGTTGAAAATGGCCACCTGTAGCCAACACTGAGAACAAAAACTACAGGGAAAACTGCAGACATACTGTATTTACAGTTAAGGGGGAACTCTCATTGCTTGGCAACTCTTAAAATCGAAGATGGCAGGTTGTTGGCAACATTTTACAACATGACTTTCTTGCAAATCAAATGCATTTGGATGGGAAAAGTTGAGGTTACATTATTATTATTTTTTTTACAACATCGCAGAACAGGACTTTCCAAGCAACCATTTAAATGGCACATAGGGGTACAGAAACAACAGGCTGAAACTGCACCCTTCCCTTTGTTCCCACAAAACAACCTTAGGTTCCGTCTTAGGCTCAGTATTTGTCCAATTACAGCCTAAGGCTTAGAGACGCACCTGAGTTTTGTTTGACCACTTTAAAAAGAAGTACACACCAGGACATTCTGATTCACACAGCAAGTCTCTCCAAACACTTGTGTGCTCTATTGAATCAAAACCAGTTCTGACGTAAGAGCATTGTACTATTTATTTTTTTAAATGATTCTTTCTCATCGAAAACCTTGTTTTACTGATTCAAAAGCCAAGTGTCGCCCCATCTCAAGAATAACGTTTTTTTTTTTTTATGTTTCCATTTTAATTTAGCAAAGCAAAGCATAATAAGTAGGCTTATGGCCCAAAGTAACAAATAGGGGCCCATAGTAAAATAACTAGATAGAGAGTAGAGGGACAGCATTATATCCAGGCCTGCTCCAACAAGTCGTTGCTGACCCAGTTCCAGTCAGTCAGAGTAGTGGATGAGATTAGCAAAGCAATTTAGTGAGATGACAGCCGTCAGGCAGGGCAGGCCGTTAGGCGCAGTGCCAGACCTGAGAGGGATAGCACAGTCTCTCTATCCTGTAATGGTTATTGATTTCTACTGCCAAAACAAGAGCCAGAAGTGGCTGCCACCGAATTGGTATAAGGAGAAAAAGTTTGGAAATGCAAGGAAAGAAAGAGATGTGAAGCGGGAGACAGACGTGGTGTGGATGAGATCTGGGGGTTTGGCCGGAACGGCGGGGTAGAAGGGTATTCATTTGATTTTTTGTTTACATCCCTGTTAGTGAGCATTTCTCCTTTGCCAAGATAATCCAGCCATTTCACAGGAGTGGCATATCAATAAGCTGATTAAACAGCATGCGCATTACACAGGTGCACCTTGTATTGGGGAGAATAAAAGGTCATGCTAAAAATGTGAAGTTTTAGGCCTCCCGGGTGGCGAAGTGGTCTAAGGAACTGCATAACAGTGCTAGCTGTGCCACCAGAGACTCTGAGTTTGCAGCCGGCCGCGACCGGGAGGCCCATGGGGCGGTGCACAATTGGCCTAGCGTAGTCCGGGTTAGGGAGGGTTTGGCAGGCAGGGATATCCTTGTCTCATCGCGCACTAGCGACTCCTGTGGTGGGCCGGGCGCAGTGCACGCTGACCAGGTCGCTAGGTGTACAGTGTTTCCTCCGACACATTGGTGCAGCTGGCTTCCGGGATGGATGCGCGCTGTGTTAAGAAGCAGTGCGGCTTGGTTGGGTTGTGTTTGAGGACACATGGCTCGTGCGGGAGTTGTAGCGTTGTAGGGAGTTGTAGCAATGAGTAACTACCAGCAATTGGATACCACGAAAAAGGGGGTTACATTTATAAAAAAATAATTGGTGTAGTTTTGTCACACAACGCCTCTCAAGTTGAGGGAGCGTGCAATTGATATGCTGACAGGAGGAATGTCCACCAGACCTGTTGCCAGAGAATGTACCGTTCATTTCTTTACCCTAAGACGCCACCAACTGAATTTTAAAGAATTTGGCAGTACATCCAACCAGTGTCAACCACGTGTATGGCGTCGTGTGGGCGAGCAGTTTTCTGATGTCAACGTTGTCAACAGAGTGTGTCATGGTGGCGGTGGGCATAAGCTATGGACAATGAACCCAATTGCATTTTATCGATGGCTGTTTGAATACACAGAAATACCGTGACGAGATCCTGAGGCCCATTGCGAGGCAATTTTTCTTTTTTAAAAGGTATCTGAGACCAACAGACTAATTTCCTCAAATGAACTGAAAATTGTTGCATGTTGCGTTTATATATTTGTACAGTATATATTGACAAGTTTTACAAATTACAGGCCTAAACTAGATGAGCTTGTTATTAGATTGAAAATTCTAAGTTGGCGCCAATGTTTACTGGTGTTCTCCTCAACACACTCTCACCGGACTGTTGCCTGGCCCACATGCAACAACGTCAGTCCACAGTAAATAATACATTACGTGCTTTAAAAACAACGAAGTAACCAGGGGGTTACACATACAAACAGCTCATACATGAATTCAGTAATTCATTCATTTATTGATCAAGTCTAATACCGTCCCACATACACTCATGTTTTGCAAATAAACGAGGACCATATTCTAAGCCTTTTGTTGTTAGTTAACTTGTTTTGTTTGTTTTTATTTTCTTGAACGTCTCGTTTTCATTTTCCTCGTGGCATTGGGAGTATGTGTGCACGCAAGTGACAGGGTGGGATAGTGCAGGACTGCGGCGTGCCATCTGGATATAATCCTCTCCTTAAAAACATGACAACCACCTTCACTCTCAAATGAAATGGAACGGACCAGGGATGCAATGACAGATGTGCCGCAGCAATCAGAAAGCAAACAAGATTACGGGCAAAATCTCTTAAAAACATATTACAGTATGTCTGAGTTATAATAGGCCATGAATCGTAGGGCCGAATCTGATTTAAAGTGATTATAAGAGACCTTCGCTTCAATCATCATACCAGCCACACTGCACAGACAGGACATGTCTGTTCAATCCCAGGATGCATTGCTCCAGAGGGTTAGGTCCTGATGGAACACTGCAGTCCAGCTGATTGCTGGTGTTCTGTTTGACCTGTCTGATGCCTTCTGACTTGATTTGATCAAATGTGATTGGAGTGATTGACACGACTGAAGGACAGCTGGTGATTTTTGAAGCAGACACTCAAATGTTCACCTTCTGAACCACACACATGTGAATGCTTATTATTATTATTATTATTATTATTATTATTATTATTATTATTATTATTATTATTATTTGCTGTTAATGAAGAAATGTTGACAGTATTTGAATAGCACCGTCAACGCGACCCTTAAGTCTAACATAAAAGCCACCACAGCAAACATCATGAGAGGTTCTGGTATTTCCTGTTCTCGCTGTGTGATCCTTACTGTTTCCCTTTCATCCTCTTGACAGTTGAAGGGTATTTGCCCATTTAAGTGTTGCTTTTTATAACTGTGGTCCGTCTTCCCTGGAAAGCTGAGTGCACCTGCTACCTGCCGATATCTGAGGGATAATCAAGGTCACATGAACTCTGTTCTGTTCTCTAGACTAGACTGTCACACACTGTTCTGTACATCCGACTGCTCACTGGTTTATAAATGGCTGCTGAAAATAATAACGATATAAAAGCTTCAATCTGAAACTTTACCAGCCATGTTTAAATTGTCCAGTTTACTACTACTACTACTACCACCAACACTGTAGAATAGTCTCACTAGTTCATTGTAATGGTCTTGCAACAAGATATATAAAACTAAAGCTTTGCCTCAAATCGCGAGAACACAGGCAGCAGTTTCTTAATTAACATTGTCCTACAAAACAACAGTCTATTAGTTTTGTGTTATGCCTTTAAAAAAATCAGCCTGGTGGAAAAACTCAAAAGCCTGCTGGAAAAACTAAACTAAAAAAACTTTACAAGCCACACTGCCATTCTTCAGTTTACTACTTGGAGAGAAAGAGAGACGGCCGGGCGAGCCGTTCAGACAGCGGTGTCCGTATATAAAATCTCCATCTCATGCCAGGAGTGGATGGGGTTAAAACTGACAGAGGATGTGTTGTGGTTGAATGCTTTGAAAACATGATGGTTAGAAAAAAGTTGGGGCACAATTACGTGAAATGTCATACTGTGGTAGGAATTCACCTCGCCAGGTCAACCTGCATCGGGGCATCCCTTTTCGCCCCTAAAATGTTGTCTTGACATCTGTACGGCACGTTTCCTGTCAGTGTGTGGAACAGTTTAAATGCTTCTACACAGGCAGCACATGGACAGCCTGTGGATCCAGAAGATAGATGACTGACTGAGGTATTCCCTTTACTTCCCTACTGTATCAACATGACCAGATTCTCTTTTATAAAAAAACAAAGCTATTTATGTTTGGTTTGATTGATGGAATTGAATAGAATTGAATAGATCCCGTGGACAACCCATGGATCTAGAGAGGATTGTGATTGTCTGCGTATCTATATCAATAAAATTGTTCGCTTGAATTTGTATTAATCCATTTCTTTCAAATAATCTCCTGGGATGAGAAGACCTAACCTTATCTGTTAGTTTTGTCAAAAGTCCATCAAAATAAGCATTTTATCTACAGGAATGTCATACAGCCACTACGCAAAAAGCTAGAAAGCTACAGTAATGCCAGATATGTCCGTAGAAAATAAATGTCTGAACTAGCTCTGGTTTGTGAAGAAGCGGCACAGTTCTAATTCTCTTCACGCCTCCAGTAGACCAGAGCCCTAAACAACCAACCTCCCGGTCATCTGCCTCCCTTACTGCCTTAGTCACGCTGCTGAACATACCAGAAATCATCACAGACTTTCCTCTACATATGTAGGCTAGAGATATGTGCTCGGGAATGAGTTGGACTCCGCAGCAGGACATTAAAACCTATGTCAACATAAGGAGATACGCAAAAATCCCTTTGATGCACCAACAATTATTTCATGTAACATTTTCACTCAGTTGGCCAGTTGACCGTGAACGATAAAACAGAATTTTTGAAATATTTTTTTTAGATAAGAGGTCCGTCCCTCTGTTACGGGAATGCATTAGATCTGGAGGACATTGGGTAGTTACAGGAGAGAGATGTAATGAACATTTTAGCAGGACTGTTCAGAGCAGGGAAATCACTCTCCTTCAATACCAGCGGGTCTGCCCTGCACTGCTCAAGAGACACAGTCAGAATAACACTGCCTCATTCAGAGGTAACATAACAATGAATGGCTAACCTGATTGTCTGAGAATATACTTATATAAGATATGTATTCAGAGGCTAGTATTAGAATAGTCCCCGTCCCCCCCCAGGAGGAAATTCTTTCCACAGTCTGGTATTGTGATGCTGCTGCCTCGGTTTTCTATCTAGACCGGGGCTCGATATGACAAGCCTTGTCGTATAGCATATGACGTAAAGAAAAACCATATGCAATATCTACACTGATAGTAAAACTAACAATATCTGGGATTCACTGTAGGCTACTCGTGCACTCTAAGCATACACTGTGAAATATGAACCATATAGTGTCATCTTAATGCTTCTCCGTAGAGGCAGAAGCAAGATCCTATTGTAGAAAATCCATACAGCATCAGGACGTGTGTCAGGATGCATATGGAGAAGATCCTGTGTTGAGATTGGAGAATAAGTGAGCGGACATGACCGACAAACCATGGCCTTTGAAAGGCACAGATATCAGGGATGCAAAGCATGATGTGGATGTGGATCCCCAACAGGTTGAATGGCAGCCAGGGGATATCTGAGGCGTGTGTGTGTGTGTACGTGTGTGTAATGCTAGCGGTCCGCAAATGCAGGGAAAGCTAGTCCTCATGGGAGGCTCTCGGCAAATAACACTGTGACGACAGCAGAGCCACCCTTTGTCACCGTATAGAGAGAAAGTCTATGGATGCATCTGAAATGACACCCTATTTCCTACATAGTACACTCATTTTGACCAGAGCTATAACCTATTCCCTATATCGTGCACTACTTTTGTCCAGAGCCCATAGCATTTGCAATAGTCAACGACACTATGGCTTTGCAGAACTAAACAGGCTATTTTTCTCTCTCTCGTAATTGTTCTTGAGGTGAATTAACAGCTACGTCAACATTACTTCTTGGGGTGGTTGGTGATTTAAGTGCTCAATTAAGCTACTACAGTACTGATATACAACGCTTCGGGCACTTGGAAAAGGGCTAAATAAATCAAGTCCATTATCATTGATATACAGTAAGTTATACTCATACACAAAGCAGGCAATCACACAAGGTACTGCTCTGTTAGGCATACAGTATGTTGTTTGATCTCATTCCCTCACAGCCACTTCCTCTTGAGCCCCCACCGTTTTGGAGCCACAGTAGCAGAGGTCTGACAGCATATCCCCCTGCCCACCACTGCAACTGGACACAGAAACAGACAAAGGAATTGGTTTTATGTTCAAAATTTCCCCTTAAGGCTTACTGGAGAAGAGGACACATTAGAGCAACAGTGGCAGGGGTAGTTATTCACTGAAACAATATCTGTGCCTGTAATGTTCTCAGAAGATCTGGGGACTTATTTTATTACCAGTATAAAGAACTATATGGTGTAATAGTGTATCAGAACAGCAATAACGCTACTTAAAATATGAAATTTGTCAAAATAGGTTGAGCACTTCATAATTCACTTCCTTCTATATAGTTATGGAACTCTGTATGTGCATTGTAATAGATATTTTCTCCTTCAGTCACTGGAGAAAGACACACACACACACACACACACACACACACACACACACACACACACACACACACACACACACACACACACACACACACACACGAGAGAGAGAGACAGACAAACAGAAAGAGAGAAAGAAAACAGATCCTGACCAAATACAGACTCAGAGACCACGAATTGGCAATTGAAAAAGTCACACAAAAACAAATGGCTACCCAAAGAGGAGCGTCTATGTGGTCACTGCACCACAGGGGAGGTAGAGAAAGATGCACTTTTTCTTCTACTGTGAGAAAAACTCACAAATAAGATCACGTTTCTTCAAGAAAATATCTCAATCAATTCCTAACTTCTGTGCATTTACTAATGACATGAGCAGGGAATTATTCTGGGTGAGGGAGAAACCACTAATATTACTTCCAGATATAAAGAGACATACACTCAGCAAAAAAGGAAATGTCCTCCCACTTTCAACTGCGTTTTTTTCAAACTTATCATGTGTAAATGTTTGTATGAACATAAAGATTCAACAACTGAGATGAACTGAAAAAGATCCACAGACGTGTGACTAAGAGAAATGTATTAATGTGTCCCTGAGCAAAGGGGGAAGGTCAAAATCAAAAGTAAGTCAGTGTCTAGTGTGGCCACCCAGCTGCATTAAGTACTGCAGTGTATCTCCTCCTCATGGATGGCACCAGATTTGCCAGTTCTTATTGTGAGATGTTACCCCACTCTTCCACCAAGGCACCTGCAAGTTCCCGGACATTTCTGGGGGGGAATGGCCCTAGCCCTCACCTTCCGACCCAACAGGTCCCAGACGTGCTCAATGCGATTGAGATCTGGGCTCCTCGCTGGCCATGGCAGAACACTGGCATTCCTGTCTTGCAGCAAATCACACACAGAACGAGCAGTATGGCTGTTGGCATTGTCATGCTGGAGGGTTATGTCAGGATGAACCTGCAGGAAGGGTACCACATGAGGGAGGAGGATGTCTTCCCTGTAACGCACAGCGTTGAGATTGCCTGCAATGACAACAAGCTCAGTCCGATGATGCTGTGACACACCGCCCCAGACCATGACGGACCCTCCACCTCTAAATTGATACCGCTCCAGAGTACAGGCCCCGGTGTAACGCTCATTCCTTCGACGATGAACACAAATCCGACCATCACCCCTGGTGAGACAAAACCACGACTCGTCAGTGAAGAGCACTTTTTTTCCAGTCCTGTCTGGTTTATTGCCCTGGCCACATCTGCAGTCCTCATGCCTCCTTGCAGCATGCCTAAGGCATGTTCACGCAGATGAGCAGGGACCCTGGGTCTCTCTCTTTTGGTGTTTTTCCCCAGAGTCAGTAGAAAGGCCTCTTTAGTGTCATAGGTTTTCATAACTTAGCTTAATTGCCTACCGACTGTAAGCTGTTTGTGTCTTAACGACCGTTCCACAGGTGCATGTTCATTAATTGTTTATGGTTCATTGAACAGGCATGGGAAACAGTGTTTAAACCCTTTACAGTGAAGATCTGTGAAGTTAAGTTATTTGGATTTTTACAAATTATCTTTGAAAGACAGGGTCCTGAAAAAGGGATGTTTATTTTTTTTGCTGAGTTTATATACAGGAGTCATTGTCCATTTGGAAGACCCATTTACGACCAACTTCCTGACTGATGTTTTGAGATGTTGCTTCAATATATCCACAATTTTCTTCCCTCGTGATGCCATCTATTTTGTGAAGTGCACCAGTCCCTCCTGCAGCAAAGCACCCCCACAACATAATGCTGCAACGCCCGTTCTTCACGGTTGGGATGGTGTTCTTCGGCTTGCAAGCCTCCCCCTTTTTCCTCCAAACATAACACTGGTCATTATGGCCAAACAGTTCTATTTTTGTTTCATCAGACCAGAGGACATTTCTCTAAAAAGTACGAGCTTTGTCCCCATGCGTAGTTGCAAACCGTTGTCTGGCTTTTTTATGGCGGTTAGAGCAGTGGCTTCTTCCTTGCTGAGCGGCATTTCAGGTTGTGTCGACATAGGACTCGTTTTACTATGGATATAGATACTTTTATACCAGTTTCCTCCAGCATCATCATCATTGATTTGCACTTTTCGCACCAAAGTACGTTCATCTCTAGGAGACAGAATGCGTCTCCTTCCTGAGCAGTATGACGGCTGCGTGGTCCCATGGTGTTTATACTTGCGCACTATTGTTTCTACAGACTAACATGGTACCGTCAGGCATTTGGAAATTGCTCCCAAGGATGAACCAGACCTGTGGAGGTCTTGGCTGATTTATTTTGATTTTCCCATGATGTCAAGCAAAGAGGCACTGAGTTTGAAGGTAGTCCTTGAAATACAGCCACAGGTACACCTCCAATTGACTCAAATTATGTCAATTAGCCTAACAGAAGCTTCTCAAGCCATTACATCATTTTCTGGAATTTTCCAAGTTGTTTAAAGACACAGTCAACTTAGTGTATGTAAACTTCTGACCCAGTAGAATTGTGATACAGTGAATTATAAGTGAAATAATCTGCCTGTAAACAATTGTTGGAAAAATGACTTGTCCTAACCGACTTGCCAAAACTATAGTTTGTTGACAAGACATTTGTGGAGTGGTTGAAAAACGAGTTTTAATGACTCCAACCTAAGTGTATGTAAACTTCTGACTTCGGCTGTATACAGTACCAGTCAAAAGTTTGGACACCTTCTCATTCCAGGGTTCTTTATTTGGACTATTTTCTACATTGTAGAATAATATTGAAGATATCAAAACTATGAAAGAACGCATATGGAATCATGTAGTAACCACAAAAGTGCTAAAACAAATATTTGACATTCTTCAAAGTAGCCACATTTTGCCTTGAGAGATTTGCCCACTTTTGGCATTCTCTCAACCAGCTTCATGAGGTAGTCCCCTGTAATTCATTTCAACTATCAGGTGTTGAAAGTTAGTTTTGCAGTCACAAAAAGTGCTATGATGAAACTGGCTCTCATGAGGACAGCCACAGTAAAGGAAGACCCAGAGTTTCCTCTTCTGCAGAATCTCAATTAACTGCACCTCAGATTGCAGCCCAAATAAATGCTTCACAGAGTTCAAGTAACAGCCACGTCAACATCAACTGTTCAGAGGAGACTGCGTGAGTCAGGCCTTCATGGTTGAATTGCTGCAATTGCAGATTTTTAGTTCCAACTGCTGTGTCTTTGTGAGACTCAGAGTAGGTACACGGATGATCTATGCATGTGTGGATCTCACCGTGAAGCATAGAAGAGGAGGTGTGATGGTGTGTGGGTGCTTTGCTGGTTAAACGGTCTGCGATTTATTTTGAATTCAAGGCACACTTAACCAGCACGGCATTGTGCAGCGATACGCCATCCCATCTGGTTAGCACTTAATGGGACTATCATTTGTTTTTCAAAAAGGACAATGACCCAACACACTTACAGGCTGTGTAAAGGCTATTTGACCAAGAAGGAGAGTGAGGGAGTGCTGCATCAGATGACCTGGCCTCACAATCACCCAACCTCAACCCAATTGAGATGGTTTGGGATGAGTTGGAAAAGCATTCCAGGTGAAGCTGGTTGAATGCCAAGAGTGTGCAAAGCTGTCATCAAGGCAAAGGGTGGCTACTTTGAAGAATTTAAAATATATTTTGATTTGTCTAACACTTTTTTGGTTAGAAAAACGCTTTAAATGAGTAGGTGTGTCCAAACGTTTGACTGTATACTGACTGTGTGTGTATGTATTTCTATCTATATATCTAAATGCCATAGCCCGAGGGACATCCCATGACCATTAATTCCCTGAAGCATTTACATTGTATATACAGTGCCTTCGGAAAGTATTCAGGCCCCTCAACTTTTTTCACATTTTGTTACGTTACAACATTCTAAAATTGATTAAATAAAACTCCTTAGCAAACTACACACAATACTCCATAATGACAAAGTGAAAACTGTTTTTTATACATTTTTGCAAATGTATAAAAAAATAAAGAAATACCTTATTTACATAAGTATTCAGACCCTTTGTTATGAGACTCAAAATTGAGCTCAGGTGCATTCTGTTTCCATGGATCTTCCTGAAATGTTTCTACAAATTGGATTCCACCTATGGGAAATTAAATTTGATTGGACATGATTTGGAAAGGCACACACCTGTCTATATAAGGTCCCACAGTTGACAATGCATGTCAGAGCAAAAACCAAGCCATGAGGTCGAAGGAATTAGCCGTAGAGCTCCGAGACAGGATTGTGTTGAGGCACAGATCTGGGGAAGTGTACCAAAAAATATCTGCAGCATTGAAGGTCCCCATGAAGTGGCCTCAATCATTCTTAAATGGAATACGTTTGAAACCACCAAAACCCTTCCTAGAGCTGGCCATCCGGCCAAACTGAGGAATCAGGGGAGAAGGGTCTTGGTGAGGGAGGTGACCAAGAACCCGATGGTCACTCTGACAGAGCTCTAGCGTTCTTCTGTGGAGATGGTTGTTCTTCTATCTCTGCAGCACTTCACCAATCAGGCCTTTATGGTAGAGTGACCAGACGGAAGCCACTCCTCAGTTAAAATGCACATGACAGCCTGCTTGGAATTTGCCAAAAGGCACCTCAAGGACTCTCAGACAATGAGAAACAAGATTCTCTTGTCTGATGAAACCAAGATTGAACTCTTTGGCCCGAATGCCAAGCGTCACGTCTGGAGGAAACCTGGCACCATCCCTACTGTGAAGCATGGTGGTGGCAGAATCATGCTGTGGAGATGTTTTACAGCGGCAGGGACAGGGAGACTAGTCAGGATTGAGGCAAAGATGAACGGAGCAAAGTACAAAATAGTTCCTTGATTAAAACCTTCTCCAGAGCACTCAGGACCTCAGACTGGTGTGAAGGTTCACCTTCCAAAAGGACAACGACCATAAGCACACAGCCAAGACAATGCAGGAATGGCTTTTGGACAAGTCTCTGAATGTCCTTGAGTGGCCCAGCCAGAGCCCAGACTTGAACCCGATCAAACATCTCTGGAAAGACCTGAAAATAGCTGTGCAGCAACGCCCCCCATCCAACCCGACAGAGCTTGAGAGGATCTGCAGAGGAGAAATACAGGTGTGCCAAGCTTGTAGCGTCATACCCAAGAAGACTCGAGGCTGTAATTGCTGCCAAAGGAGCTTCAACAAAGTACTGAGTAAACGGTTGATTAAAAAAATATATAGATAAATCAGCAAAAAAAATCTCAAAACTTGTTTTTGCTTTGTCATTATGGAGAATGTGTGTAGATTGATGAGGAATTTAGAATAAGGCTGTAACCTAACAAAATGTGGAAAACGTAAAGGAGTAACTTACAAGTAATACATAGTGTAACGATCATCATGTACATTTGGTTGTTTATTTATTAGCCATGTACTATTAGTTATTACTCCTGAAATTAAGTGCATTTCATTACCCTCGTTGCATTGTACTGTCATCAAGGCAATGGGTGGCTACTTTGAAGAATCTAAAATGTTAAATATATTTGTATTTGTTGTTTCACACTTATTTGGTTACTACATGATTCCATATGTGCTATTTCATAGTTTTGATGTCTTCACTATTATTATACAATGTAGAAAATACCAAAAAATAAAGAAAATGAATGAATAGGGGAGTCCAAACTTTTGACTGGAACTGTCAATAAAGCCCTTTGAATTGAATTGAAAGAGACAGACACAGAGAGAGACTATAGGGATCCTCTCAGCAATAGCTCTTAACACTCCACAGCTAGATAAATTCACACATACAGGTGTCAAGTGGATTGAAGTTTCTCTGTTTCAAGTTTTCCCTGCCTTATATCACCCACCGCTATGATACTCATTCTCACACTGAAACCACCTACTGAAGTGTACTTTAGAAGAAAAGAAAACACAGCAGGCAACGTTGTAATGCAAACATATAGAGTAATAATTCTGGCTAGTGTTTATGCTAAACCATGGTCCCTAATGGATGGTGAACAGGCTGACGCTGATTGTTTGTGCGCGTGCATCAGTAGCTCCTTCACAGATATTAGGCTCAATGGCCCGGGTGAGATGTCATGTTGTGACCCGTGTGGTGCAGCATGGGGGGTGTTGGGGATTGTGTGTTGTCATGTGACCCCTGCTGTGTGTTCCATCCCCAGGGGTCATCACTCTCCACCCGACCCCCTACTGGGCGCAATGTCTTAATCACTCGGCTGAGAGACGATGCTTCAATGTTAATGTCTCCGTGTTGCAGTCTGTATACAGTGTGTGAGTGCGAGCTCAGGCTTCAAATTAGTGGAATGTATACGCTTTAATGACAATGGATGTGCAGGCAGGGACGGAGGTAGTTTTACTACTAAGGACCAAGGGCTGGTAGAAAACATGACCTTGCAGTTATATGCACATACCATATCACACATGCACTGCCTGGTTTCCATGTTAGAGGTCATATCATTGCAATCATTCTATTTTCTGCTTAGCAGACACCTTTACAACAGACAACCCTCGTGATTTTCTGTCTATACAGCTAAGTACCGCACTAAGCTGAATCAAGCTAAACACATTTCAAAAAAGGTACAGCAGGCATTTTGAACTTCTTCAGCGGGTGAAGGAAGCCTACCCCAATGGCCCTAGCTAACCGGAGTATGCAGAAACCAGCGGCCCTAGCTAACCGGAGTATGCAGAAACCAGCGGCCCTAGCTAACCGGAGTATGCCGAAACCAGCGGCCCTAGCTAACCGGAGTATGCCGAAACCAGCGGCCCTAGCTAACCGGAGTATGCCGAAACCAGCGGCCCTAGCTGACCGGAGTATGCCGAAACCAGCGGCCCTAGCTGACCGGAGTATGCAGAAACCAGCGGCCCTAGCTGACCGGAGTATGCCGAAACCAGCGGCCCTAGCTAACCGGAGTATGCCGAAACCAGCGGCCCTAGCTGACCGGAGTATGCAGAAACCAGCGGCCCTAGCTGACCGGAGTATGCCGAAACCAGCGGCCCTAGCTGACCGGAGTATGCCGAAACCAGCGGCCCTAGCTGACCGGAGTATGCCGAAACCAGCGGCCCTAGCTGACCGGAGTATGCCGAAACCAGCGGCCCTAGCTAACCGGAGTATGCAGAAACCAGCGGCCCTAGCTGACCGGAGTATGCAGAAACCAGCGGCCCTAGCTGACCGGAGTATGCAGAAACCAGCGGCCCTAACTGACCGGAGTATGCAGAAACCAGCGGCCCTAGCTGACCGGAGTATGCAGAAACCAGCGGCCCTAGCTAACCGGAGTATGCAGAAACCAGCGGCCCTAGCTGACCGGAGTATGCAGAAACCAGCGACCCTAACTGACCGGAGTATGCAGAAACCAGCGGCCCTAGCTGACCGGAGTATGCAGAAACCAGCGGCCCTAACTGACCGGAGTATGCAGAAACCAGCGGCCCTAGCTGACCGGAGTATGCAGAAACCAGCGGCCCTGACATGGTTTAGTTTAATTTAATGTAGCTACCTGTATCTCCAATTTTACTTTCCATCTCAAAAGACAAACATTACTGCATTTGATTTGGTTTTGTTCATCTTTAACACATTTACTTCTATTTGCAGTATTTCAGACAAAATATATACTGAGATGTTTACACTCAAAGGAGCATCGCAAAGTCAAACATTAACTGTATTTGGTTTAATATATTTCTACTTGACAATGTTATATTTGGAGTCACCCATCTTGGATCTACAGCTGCCATCTCTGTAGTTGTTTCTTTTTTTAACCCATTGACGACCGGAAATCAGGCAACCAGTTCTGCACCTGACAGGTTCAGCCCTCCCAGTGAGAAGGTTGTGGGGTTGGGAGATGGACCCCCAGCACACATACTGAGTAGTGTTAAAATCAGGGGTGCACTGACCCAAGCCAAGCACACAGCCGAGTGACACCTGGTAAAATAAGGGTTAAATAAAATTAAAATAATCACACACACCCTCCTCCCAATCCCCCTTCACCCCACCCCCCTATGTCCCTCGAGGGACCAGCATGGATCAAAGCCGTGTGTGTCATTTTAATCAGGCAGCGCTGTGGGCAGCCCCATTAATTCAATTCCATTTCATCAGCGGTAAGTCGGGCCACCAGAGGGGACGACACATTCCTGGGGTCCTCCGGCCCAGCAGTAATCCTATCTCTTAATGACCCGAGACCGGACACTAAACCCATAATTGCTTGGTGCCTGGCTGCGGGTTTTTTTTGTTGCTTGCTCTCAGAATTCCAAGATCATGGCAGGTAGGACTAGACAAAAAGACAGACCTAGGTCACCCTCCCCTCTCTCCCTCCCTCATTTGGAAGGAGAGAAGTCAATCAAAATTAATGAAGCCGTGAATCAAGTAATTCAAGTGATTTGACCCCCCCTCTAATTAAACAAATCGCATAGATGTGCACACACAATCACACACCATACTACAGCTCAAAGGGGTGTAATTTAAGTCTAATTACCAAACTCAGAAATATTTAGAGCCTAACTCGTTACACTTTTTTTCCCCTGCTGTTCTAATACCAAGAGACATGAACTAAAGTCTGCTTTTTTTCCCCTGCTGTTCTAATACCAAGAGACATGAACTAAAGTCTGCTTTTTTTCCCCTGCTGTTCTAATACCAAGAGACATGAACTAAAGTCTGCTTTTTTTCCCCTGCTGTTCTAATACCAAGAGACATGAACTAAAGTCTGCTCAAATATTATACGCAGAAAATACAGAACTAGGTTTGCGTTTGTCATTTTGTTATGCATCTGACCCTGAACGAATTACTTCAACCATATAAACCTCAACAGCTCACAAAAGGCTCATGAATATGCAACAGTAATAGCATCAGTTTTTCCAACAACACTCAAAACAATCTTTATAAACGTCAAAAGAGAGCTATACTGTGAAATCACCATCCGTCACTGAGACAGTTTCAGGGAAATCAACATCAATATTTCAATGTTTGCTTGAAAATGGTGTGTTCGACTGCATCAGATTACCTAGTCATTTGGGGGGTGTGTGTGTGTGTGTATGTATATATATATATATTCATGATTGGTGGTTTTTCTCCAGGCATGATGAATTGTTTATTGGTAGATGAGATAATGAGCGTTTGATATCTTACCGTACCTTAGGTCTCTGGTGGATGGCGATTCTCATCACAGACAAATGAGATCTGAGTATTGCCGTCTACACCTGCAGAAACAATAACACCACAGCATATTGGTGAGAAAAGGGAAAAAACACTTATACCAATAATTAGCATCAGTCTCATCATCTATCCAAAATAGGTTTACTTCAAATCAGACATCAGTTCACTCACACACCAATTGGACTGCATGGAAAATTCAAAAACATGCTTGTGGTAATCTTTGAGTGCAGACAAATTACATCCCAAACATGGTGTGTGATACACTACAGCTAAACCTGACATATCTGATAAAGCATATTTCTCTCCCTCTCTTTCTGTGTGTACATGCACTGTGTGTGTGTGTGTGCGTGTGTGTGTGTGTGTGTGTGTGCACATCTGCACGTGCAGGAGTGTGAATGTGTGTGGGCATGTGTGCGTCTGTGTATACACGTTTAGAGGTCAATGTTAGACCAGACAGAGATTGGTAAAGGTCAGATTGGAGGCATGGCTGGAATTGAACATGATCCCAGGGAGTAGTCGGAGCAAACGATACAGGTCAGAGGTGTTACACCATCCAACACCTACAACAATGTTGCATGCCAGAACTAAATGACCAGTCTTGTATGTTGCATTTAGAACTGAATGACCAGTATTTTATGTTGCATTTAGAACTAAATGACCAGTCTTGTATGTTGCATTTAGAACTAAATGACCAGTCTTGTATGTTGCATTTAGAACTAAATGACCAGTCTTGTATGTTGCATTTAGAACTAAATGACCAGTCTTGTATGTTGCGTTTAGAACTAAATGACCAGTATTTTATGTTGCGTTTAGAACTGAATGACCAGTCTTGTATGTTGCATTTAGAACTGAATGACCAGTCTTGTATGTTGCATTTAGAACTAAATGACCAGTCTTGTATGTTGCATTTAGAACTAAATGACCAGTCTTGTATGTTGCATTTAGAACTAAATGACCAGTCTTGTATGTTGCATTTAGAACTGAATGACCAGTATTTTATGTTGCGTTTAGAACTGAACGCTTGTCTTTAAATCAGCTGATAACAAAGACAGCATTCTGTATGGGTGACGGCACTTCAAAGGTCTCTATTGTGGAACGAACGTAAACAACGCTTTGTTGTTTCATAAACAAGGCCGTTTCTGACTGGTCCACGGTGACAGTGTTTGGAAGTCACCACAACGTGATCTATGATCTTATGATCTCATGTCATGATGTCATCCATCCCAGAGAGACCGGGAGATGGAGACCAGAGGATGGTAATGGATGGAAACCAGGGTTTTCCCCTCATGGTCTCAATAACTATTGCATACACTCCAACCCGAAAACCTAAATATAACAGCATCACAGAAAGAAATGCTATTTTTAATACTTTAACCTAAAGCATGTTTAGTTTTGCATAATATTTACCTTCAATAATGCCAAGTGATATGGAAACATCCAGACAATCCCACTACCTACAGTGCCTTGCGAAAGCATTCGGCCCCCTTGAACTTTGAGACCTTTTGCCACATTTCAGGCTTCAAACATAAAGATATAAAACTGTATTTTTTTGTGAAGAATCAACAACAAGTGGGACACAATCATGGAGTGGAACGACATTTATTGGATATTTCAAACTTTTTTAACAAATCAAAAACTGAAAAATTGGGCGTGCAAAATTATTCAGCCCCCTTAAGTTAATACTTTGTAGCGCCACCTTTTGCTGCGATTACAGCTGTAAGTCGCTTGGGGTATGTCTCTATCAGTTTTGCACATCGAGAGACTGACATTTTTTCCCATTCCTCCTTGAAAAACAGCTCGAGCTCAGTGAGGTTGGATGGAGAGCATTTGTGAACAGCAGTTTTCAGTTCTTTCCACAGATTCTCGATTGGATTCAGGTCTGGACTTTGACTTGGCCATTCTAACACCTGGATATGTTTATTTTTGAACCATTCCATTGTAGATTTTGCTTTATGTTTTGGATCATTGTCTTGTTGGAAGACACATCTCCATCCCAGTCTCAGGTCTTTTGCAGACTCCATCAGGTTTTCTTCCAGAATGGTCCTGTATTTGGCTCCATCCATCTTCCCATCAATTTTAACCATCTTCCCTGTCCCTGCTGAAGAAAAGCAGGCCCAAACCATGATGCTGCCACCACCATGTTTGACAGTGGGGATGGTGTGTTCAGCTGTGTTGCTTTTACGCCAAACATAACGTTTTGCATTGTTGCCAAAAAGTTCAATTTTGGTTTCATCTGACCAAAGCACCTTCTTCCACATGTTTGGTGTGTCTCCCAGGTGGCTTGTGGCAAACTTTAAACAACACTTTTTATGGATATCTTTAAGAAATGGCTTTCTTCTTGACACTCTTCCATAAAGGCCAGATTTGTGCAATATACGACTGATTGTTGTCCTATGGACAGAGTCTCCCACCTCAGCTGTAGATCTCTGCAGTTCATCCAGAGTGATCATGGGCCTCTTGTCTGCATCTCTGATCAGTCTTCTCCTTGTATGAGCTGAAAGTTTAGAGGGACGGCCAGGTCTTGGTAGATTTGCAGTGGTCTGATACTCCTTCCATTTCAATATTATCGCTTGCACAGTGCTCCTTGGGATGTTTAAAGCTTAGGAAATCTTTTTGTATCCAAATCCGGCTTTAAACTTCTTCACAACAGTATCTCGGACCTGCCTGGTGTGTTCCTTGTTCTTCATGATGCTCTCTGCACTTTTAACGGACCTCTGAGACTATCACAGTGCAGGTGCATTTATACGGAGACTTGATTACACACAGGTGGATTGTATTTATCATCATTAGTCATTTAGGTCAACATTGGATCATTCAGAGATCCTCACTGAACTTCTGGAGAGAGTTTGCTGCACTGAAAGTAAAGGGGCTGAATAATTTTGCACGCCCAATTTTTCAGTTTTTGATTTGTTAAAAAAGTTCAAAATATCCAATAAATGTCGTTCCACTTCATGATTGTGTCCCACTTGTTGTTGATTCTTCACAAAAAAATACAGTTTTATATCTTTATGTTTGAAGCCTGAAATGTGGCAAAAGGTCGCAAAGTTCAAGGGGGCCGAATACTTTCGCAAGGCACTGTAAATGGCAATTTGCCTAAAATACAAGGACGTCATTGATTGTTTTGTCATGTCTCCATCTGCCCTTCAAAGCCGTGTTTGAGAGGTTAGTCATGTTTCAACCAAACTAAAAAAAGGTGCTGATGTTGGACATCTGGCAAGTAAACAATAAGAAATGACCCACAGCTCAGAGAAACAATCAAATTCTTCTTTAATTCAGGCAACTGTGAGAACATTCATACATGTTTCTTTTCCCCTCAATGCCATGGCTGGATGAATTCCATTATGATGAACGTGCAAGATTTGAAACACCTCTCAAAATGCTGCACATTTGACCTTAGTGAATAGTAAAAACAGTGGCTGGCTAGTGTGAATAGACTCATGTTAGTAATAGTTTGGGGTGTTGTCTGCAGTTGCAGACATATTATACAGTGCCTTAGGAAAGTATTCAGACCCCTTGACTTTTTCCACATTTTGTTACATTACAGCCTTATTCTAAAATTGATTAAATAAATAGAACAGTCTCAGCTATATATACACACACACACACACACACAATACCCCATAATGATAAAAGGGAAAACAGGATTCAAAATGTTTTGCACATTTATAAAAAATAAAACCAGAAATACCTTATTTGCATAAGTATTCAGACCCTTTGCTATGAGAATCAAAATTGAGCTGAGGTGCATCCTGTTTCCATTGATCATCCTTGAGATGTTTCTACAACATGACTGGAATACACCTGTGGTAAATTCAATTGACTGGACATGATTTGGAAAGGAACACACCTGTCTCCATAAGGTCCCACAGTTGAAGTCAAAGGAATTGTCCGTAGAGCTCTGAGGGGAAGGGTACCAAAACATTTCTGCAGCATTGAAGGTCCCCAAGAACACAGTGGCATCCATCATTCTTAAATGGAAGAAGTTTGGAACCACCAAGAATCTTCCTAGAGCTGGCCGCCCGGGCAAACTGAGCAATCGAGGGAGAAGGACCTTGATCAGGGAGGTGATGGTCACTCTGACAGAGCTCCAGAGTTCCTCTGTGGGGATGGGAGAACCTTCCAGAAGGATAACAATCTCTGCTGCCAAAAGGCACCTAAAGACTCTCAGACCATGAGAAACAAGATTCACTGGTCTAATGAAACCAAGATTTTACTTTTTGGCCTGAATGCCAAGCGTCACGTCTGGAGGAAACCTGGCACCATCCCTACGGTGAAGCATGGTGGTGGCAGAATCATGCTGTGGGGATGTTTTTCAGCAGTATTGACTGGGAGACTAGTCAGGATCGAAGGAAAGATGAACGGAGCAAAGTACAGAGAGAGATCCTTGATGAGAACCTGCTCCAGTGCACTCAATACCTCAGTCTGGGGTGACGATTCACCTTCCAACAGGACAACGGTCCTAAGCACACAGCCAAGACAACACAGGAGTGGCTTCGGGACACGTCTCTGAATGTCCTTGAGTGGACCAGCCAGGGCCCAGACATAAACCTGATCGAACTTCGCTGGAGAGACCTGAAAATAACTGTGCAGCAATGCTCCCCATCCAACCTGACAGGGCTTGAGAGGATCTGCAGAGGAGAATGGGAGAAACTCCCCAAATACAGGTGTGTCAAGCTTGTAGCGTCATACCCAAGAAGACTCGAGGCTGTAATCACTGCCAAAGGTGCTTCAACAAAGTACTGAGTAAAGGTTCTGAATATTTATGTAATATTTCATTTTTTATTTATTTATATAAATTAACAAACATTTCTAAAAACCTGTTTTTGTTTTGTCATTATGGGGTATTGTGTGTAGATTGATGAGGGAAAAAACGATTTACTTTCCAAAGGCACTGTATATTGCATTCTGTCTTTCGAAAAGTATTTAAGTGAAATATTGATGGTTAATTTATGACATTAACTGTTTATTAATTAGGCTTATCGTACCTAATCACTTGAAATACTAGTACTAGTTTAATTTATCTGAATTATAATATTCTTTATCTTGCTAATATTCATGTTAATTTATTTTATATTTCACCAGGTAGGCCAGTTGAGAGCAAGTTCTCATTTACAACTGCGACCTGGCCAAGATAAAGCAAAGCAGTGCGACACAAACAACAACACAGAGTTACACATGGGATAAACAAACATACAGTCAATAATACAGTAGAAAAAGTCTATACACAGTGTGTGCAAATGAAGTAAGACGAGGGAGGTAAGGCAATAAATAGGCCATAGTGGTGAAAAATTACAATTTAGCAAATAGATTTATCATATCAGTTAAACACATTATCATCATGCATCAAAAAGTAGAACATTCTGTATAACAATATCCTGAATTATGTAATTCTTCTAAATTAATAAAGTCTGTATTTTTGTAAACGGCATGTTATAGAAGTGTCCAGACACACTTTCGTTGCGATTTCCCTTGGTTGAGAAACTTACCCCACCAGCAATAGACAAGAACTGTGCAGATGCAAAGTTGGGCAACAGAATGACAGTCAAATCTCCCTCAGTTCTTTATGCGACTATGCTTTCAAAACACTTAAATATCTGCTCTGAATTAAGATTCAAGGATGTCCGCAGAAAGAAGGGGGTGTCAGCTATGACATTTTAGGGCTGTGGCATTAATTGAATAACTGTGGAACTGACGGTTATGGGATGTAGTCGGTCATGAAAATAAAAATAACCATCAAAACCGTTTAAATTGGCCTTGGTATGGCATCCGCTTGGCATCCGACTGCATGGCACTACAGAGGGTAATGCGTACGGCCCAGTACATCACGGAGGCCGAGCTCCCTGCATTCCAGGACCTCCATATCAGGCGATGTCAGAGGAAGGCCCTAAAAATTGTCAAAAGACTCTAGCTACCCAAGTCAGACTGTTCTCTATGCTACCGTATGGCAAGCGGTGCCGGTGCGCCGAGTCAGGGACCAAAAGGCTCCTGAACAGCTTCCATAAAACCCGTAAGACTTCTGAACAGTTAATCCAATGGCTACCCGGACTATTTGCAATGACTCACATTTTCTACATGTACGTAATAATATTATTACCTCTCAATGTGCAGGGGTACGAGGTACTCAGTATTGGTACTCCTTGTATTGTGTTTCTATTTTTTTTTTCTTATTTGCTAATTATTATTATTTACTTAGTTTTTAACTGAATTGTTGGGAAAGGGCTCATAAGTAAGCATATCACAGTAGTCGACCCCCTTTGTATTTTGCACATGTGACAAATACAAATGTATGTGTCACTTCTGTGACCTTTCTTAAAGATATGTGGGTTTCTGGTAATGGAATTACAAGGTAAAGTTTATTCAACTTAAAGAAGGCAAATCATTTCTCTAAAACGAAATATGTAAGTTGGCAGACGTCTTTACTTCAACACTATTGGTGTTTTGATTCATTTCTATTAACCTTTAAGACTTTCTGGTAGATGTTGTCCAAGACCCCTTTTCCATCTGTTTGACCAGAAATCAAAGCCTTTGCTTACTCCAAATGTTTCGCATAGAAACGGTCAAATAAATATAGACGTTTATTTTTGGACATTCAAATTGACATACTACTATGAACTTCCCATCGGGTACTTATGGGTCCTTTTACATGGAATTGCCCACTTACATAGAGCTTCCTCTCGCTCCGAGCAGACATTAGCATTTCCTTAATGGATAAGATGCACTGTGTGAAAAGTCACCCATGGATGACATTAATAAAGTCAAAAACATACTCACAGATTGTGAGTGAACATTACAGATACATATCAACTAGGATAGACTGGCTATAAATGGACACATGGGCGTGATTTAGGCCTAAGTTTAACTTAGATACAGAATATAGAGCATACTTTGAGTTAACAAATGCTAAAAACTACCCATGATGTATTGCTCTAAAATAAATTAGTAAAAAGTTATCGTCCTCCCAACTTTATTTTTGCACAATATATATTTCCGATGTCATTCAAACAGCACAGCACAAAACTTGCCATGTAACCAATTATTGTGAAGCTGTCAACAGGAACTCAAGCAATAAATCGTGTGTAATTATCAATTGATTAAAATAGCTATCTGACTGAGAAACAGACTTGCAGGCATAATACATCAATTTTAATGGCATTTCTTAATCAGAATGCTTCACAATCACCAGAGACCAATTAGAGTATGAGAGATGGAGACTCACCATTAATAATCTAACTTGGCCAGCACCACGGACTCCATTTGAGACAAGCTGCTGGGGTTGATTTAAGTGTTTCAACTGTTAATAACCTACAAAAAAAAAGGTCCTAGGCCTACTCACTCAAATTCAAAAACAGGGAACTTGAAAAGTTTGAGAGCTGACAATGCAAATAAATTGTAACGGATCTTGATTCTTACCCAGAAGGCTATAGCATTGCACACCAAAGGGCCATAGGCAGCAGAGAAACGACAAGCGATAGCTTTGGCTACGCTCAGAATACTTCTATAAAAACCAGGGTCAGTTCCATGGATGCGGTATTTCGGTTTTCCTTTGAAGAACTTGACTAGGGGTTACATCTACATGGCATTGTATATACGGCACACCACAAACGTAGCAGTCGCACTGGCCTTAATAGGGTACCATAGAGGTGACTATTTCCTAGATATGATTTTCCGGTGTTCATTTCTTTGGCTTCAGATGCAAGCAACAATTACCCGCCTTTCAAGTCTGAACATCATGCTACACAGTGGCCTGTGAAGGGTGGTGAAGTAACTATTGTTCCACTTGAATAGTAGAGAGAGTGTGTGTGTGTGTGTGTGTGTGTGTGTGTGTGTGTGTGTGTGTGTGTGAGGGGGTTAGGGTTTGCATTGGAACACCTCTAATAAAGCATTGCATGCATCATGGTATTTGTGGAGACAAAAAGCAAAAGCCTCTTCTAAAATGCTTTTATGCAATTCTACATGTCTGGAAACATTAAAATAATATTTTCTAATACCACACAAATGACAGGCTTACTGACACATCCTACCGAGATCAATAAAAACAAACGTGTCTTAAACGCAACCAATAGCATAGGTCAATGAAAAGAGAGATGCCACAGATGGTAAAATACGGCAAAAATTATAGCCAAAAAATTGAGTTGCATGGAACTCATACAAACAGTTTTTCCTGCGATTGCATTTTGAAATATTACGAAGGGCCTTGTAGCTGCTCTCGGCTGTTTTGAAGTCAAAACTGTATCAACGGTTTGGTATTTGCCACACGTACTGCCCAATTGCGGAGGCCTAAAGGCGCTCGTCATATGATAAAACACAATCCATATCTATTTTGTGGCTACATTATGCTCTCTGGTGTAGTATTTATGATGTCATTTATTTCTTTACAGATAGTAATCATATACATTTGGAAAATGTATTTAAAACATATCTGCAGCACCTCCAGCACTCATTCCCTTCCATGTGCTGTGCTCTCTGCTAAGGCCAAACAATCAACACTTCTAATTATTAAATCAATGGATTGTGGCCAGTAACCAAGGAATGGGGTTAAAGGCCTACTGTTACAATTATATTTAAAATAATAAAATCAGCGAGTACAATTACAAGTGAATAATTTCAGTAAGCCAACGAACAAGTATGTATCAATGTCTAAATCACTTATTTTTCCTGTTTAGCCAATAGTGGTTTTAGCTATATTGTTATAAAAACGATGTAGACCTAGTGGCCTTTTTAACCGTTATAGCACAGAAACTACACCAAGTGTCTATGTTCATAAGGCTAATAAGAAAATATGTCAAGGTCTGAACAGCATATGGGAAAGGTGTACAAATGTGTATTTGCATCAGTAGCCTAAGTGGCAGAATGGAATCAGAAAAGTATAAGAAAATTCAGGAAAACATTGGGGAAGCTCATCAGGTAAAGACGATCTGCATTGCTTTCAATTGTGGTTGTCACAGTCCCTTTCTAACGTCTCCTACACGGTTGGTGAGCATCACAGACATTCATGAGTCTTACCTTTCAGGAATAGGGTCATAATAGCATTTGTAGGAAGAAAACAGAAATAGTTTTGTCGCAACCGCTAATATGTCGGACATCCATGGCGCTATCAACTAAGCGGCGCATTTAGTTGCCTAATTGTTGTTGTTTTTTTTAAACCATCGCAGCAGCACAAAATATTCGGGGCGTAAATCCCGAAAGCCATGTCCTGGTGACGTCTGTGTGTTCGAGCATGAGTGCGTGTGTTAGTGCCTTCAGGAGTATTTCACCCCCCCCCCAACTTTTTCCAAATTGTGTTGTGTTACAGCCTGAATTTAAAATTGATTACATTGAGATGTTGTGTCACTGTGTCATACTCTATAATGTCAAAGTGTAATTATGTTTTTAGACATTTTTACAAATTAAGAAAAAATGAAAAAGCTGAAATGTCTTAAGTCAATAAGTATTCAACCCCTTTGTTATGGCAGGCGTAAATAGGTTAGAGGAGTAAGAATTTGCTTAATAAGTCACATAATTAGTTGCATGGACTCACTGCGTGCAATAGTGTTTATCATGATTTTGGAATGACTACCTCATCTCTGTACCCAACACATACAATAATCTGTAATCAGTCAAGCAGTGCATTTCAAACACAGATTGAACCAAAGACCAGGGAGGTTTTCCAATGCTTCAAAGGGTCCCTTTGAGCATTGTGAAGTTATTAAATTACACATAATATGGTGTATCAATACACCCAGACACTACAAATATACATGTCTTTCTTAAGGAAACTGCTCAGAGATTTCACCATGAGGCCAATGGTGATTTAAAACAGTTAGAGTGTAATGGCTGTGATAGAAGAAAAGGGAGGATGGATCAACACCACCATTAACCTAAATGACAGTGAAAAGAAGGAAGCCTACAAAATAAAAATATTCCAAAACATGTATCCTGTTTGCAATAAGGCTCTGAAGTAAAACTGAAAAAAAATTGTCAAAGAAATGTCCTGAATAGAAAGTATTATGTTTGGGGCACGGTGGAGGATGCATCATGTTATGGGTATGCTTGTCATCGGCAAGGACTAACTTTTTTTAACAATAAAAAGAAACTGAATAGAGCTAATCCAGGTGTGCAAAACCCTTAAAAGACTTACCCAGAAAGACACACAGTTGTAATCGCTGCGAAGGGGGATTCTAACATGTATCGACTCAAGGGTGTAAATATTTACAGAAATGAGATATCTGTATTTCATTTTCAATAAATTTGCTAAAATTTCTAAAAACATGTTTACACTTTGTGATTATGGGGTATTGTGTGTAGATAGGTGTGATTTTTTTTTAAATTATCCACTTTGAATTTAGGCTGTAACAACAACATTTGAAAAGTCAAGGGGTGTGAATACTTTCTGAAGGCATGTTTGGAAACTGCAATTTTATGTCACCAATATAAAAATAAACATCCCAAAGTGACTAATATAAAAGACATTTGTTCCATTTTCACATTCATAATTGTGCATCCTTCCAGCTACATGTTTTTAAACGAATGTGGCAACACACTATGATCAGTGCAGCGGAGAAAATAGCATCAATGACACACAGCTACTATGGACTCACCTGAGAAGCAATGCACGCATTTCAGTCAAAACTACACTGGCGTCGTGTGGGCAAGAGGTTTGCCAATGTCAACGTTGCGAACAGAGTGCCTGATGGTGGTGGTGGGGTTATGGTATCGATGGCAATTTGAAAGCACAGAAATACTGTGATGAGATCATGAAACCCATTGTGAGGCCAATTTTTTTCAAGGCATCTGTGACCAACAGATGCTTATCTGTATTCCCAGTCATGAAATCCATAGATTAGGGCCTAATGCATTTATTTCAATTGACTGATTTCCTCATATGAACTGCAACTCAGTAAAATCTTTGAAATTGTTGCATGTTTTTATATCTATATATATATATATATATTTCAATGATTTTACATATATATAATATTATATTTTTGTTCAGTAGAAATACTTTTTTCTAACATTGTCCATCTGTATACAGTGCCAGATTAATGAACATGGTCATTGTTCACTATGTAGTGGATGTTGCCTAAGCAGCATTAGTAGCACACAACACGGTGCACCTAAATCACAAAATGAAAAACGCATACATCATAACAGTTGGTTATGGCCAATTGATATACCTTTTTAATCCATTGCTAAAGTACATAGTCTACAATACAAACATGATGCAAACACATAGTATTAGATATTCAGATCACCACCCATGGATCCATGATTTATGTATCCTCTTTTACCTCAAGAGTCACCTTTCAACTCCTACGCATGGGTATGGAAATGAGGTACTGCTGCAAGTAACTGTTATGTATACTTCCATTAGCCGTAAACTAGTTACGAATTAATTTACCATTTATAGAGTTTTTAGTTCAATGGAAGACTGTCATTTCCACATAAAAAGCCCCATGAGCACTAGCGTGAAATTCGTAGGACCACATCACATTTGGTGGCAAATGGAAGTCTATTTTATTTTTTAAGTTAAGGCATACACAGTGTAGATGTTTCAAACATTTTCCACTAAAAAGTGTAAGGAATAAGCAAAGGCTTTGACTACTGGTCAAACACATGGAAAAGGGGGTCTTAGAAAACATCTAGCAGAAAAAGGTATTTAAAAAGTATTGGAAATACATCAACAACAACATTGAAGTAAAGACCCCTGCTAACTAATAGCAACATTTACAGTGCATTTGGATATGCAGACCCCTTTACTTTTTCCACATTTTGTTAAGTTATAGCCTTATTCTCAAATGTATTCAATTGCTTATTTTCCTCGTCAATCTACACACACTACTACCATAATGACAAAGCAAAAACAGGTGTTTAGAAATGGTTGCAAATGTATTTTAAAAAAACAATAACATTTACATAAGTATTCAGACCCATTACTCAGTACATTATTGAAGCACATTTGGCAGCAATTACAGCCTCGAGTCTTCTTGGGTATGACGCTACAAGCTTGGCACACCTGTATTTGGGGAGTTTCTCCCATTCTTCTCTGCAGATCCTCTCAATCTCAGTCAGGTTGCACAGCTATTTTCAAGTCTCTCCAGAGATGTTTGCACCAGACTGAGGTATTGAGTGCACTGGAGCAGGTTTTCATCAAGGACCTTCGCTCCATTCATCTTTCCCTCGATCCTGACTAGTCTCCCAGTCCCTTCCACAGAAAAACATCCCTACAGGATGCTGCTGCCACCACCATGCTTCACCGTAGGGATGGTGCCAGGTTTCCTCCAGATGTGACGCTTGGCATTCAGGCTAAGAAGTTCAATCTTGATTTCATCAGACCAGAGAATCTTGTTTCTCATGGTCAGAGTCCTTGAGGTGCCCTTTGGAATCTACAAGCGAGCTGTCATGTGCCTTTTACTGAGGAGTGGCTTCTGTCTGGCCACTCTACCATAAAACACCTGATTGCTGGAGTGCTGCAGAGATGGTTGTTCTTCTGGAAGGTTTTTCCATCTCCACAGAGAAAATCTGGAGCTCTGTCAGTGACCATCGGGTTCTTGGTCACCTCCCTGACCAAGGTCCTTCTCCCCTGATTGCTCAGTTTGGCAGAGCTGCCAGCTCTAGGAAGAGTCTTGGTGGTTCCAGCCTTCTTCCATTTAAGAAAGATGGGGGCTACGGTGTTCTTGGGAACCTTCAATGCTGCAGAAATGTTTTGGTACCCTCCCAGAGATCTGTGCCTCGGCACAATCCGGTCTTGGAGCTCTACAAAAAATTCCTTTGACCTCATGGGTTGGATTTTGCTCTGACATGCACTGTCAAATGTGGGACAAGTGTGTGCCTTTCCAAATCATGTCCAATCAATTGAATTTACCACCGATGGACTCCAGTCAAGTTGTAGAAACATCTCAAGGATGATCAATAGAAACAGGATGCACGTGAGCTCAATTTCAAGTTTCATAGCGAAGGGTCTGAATACTTATGTAAATAAGGTATCTTTATTTTTTATAAATTTGCAATCATTTCTAAAAAACTGTTTTTGCTTTGTCATTATGGGGTGTTCTGTGTAGATGGATGAGGATTTGTATTTATTTAATCCATTTTCAAATAAGGCTGTAACGTAACAAAATGTGAAAAAGGTGAAGGGGTTTGAATACCTTACGAATGCACTGTATATTCAGTTTTTCAGAAATTATTTGCCTTCTGTAAGTTTAAGGAATATTGCCTACTGTCTCGTCACCAAAAACCTGCATTTCTTTGAGATGTTTTGAAAAATGTCTCCCTTAATTTCACAGACGTAACAAGTAAAACACATACCTACCAAGTGTTTTTACTGATAAACCAAATTGTTATGATTTATTAAGTGATTAAAAATCAGTAACGGAAAGGCTGCAACCGAATTGGCCACAGTGGGAATTCTTAGTAGTCACAAACCAGAGTTGGGACACCTGCTACTGTCCTTCCTTCCACTGGCATACTGTTCATAGCCATTTTCATTCTCCTTCTGTCATGTGTTTTTTATTTGACCTTAATTTAACTAGGCAAGTCATTTAAGAACAAATTCTTATTTACAATGACGGCCTATGGGGTGCAGTGTGTTAACTGCCTTGTTCAGGGGCAGAACGACAGATTTTTATCTTCAGCTCGGGGATTCGATCCAGCAACCTTTCGGGTACTGGCCCAACGCTCTAACTACTAGGCTTCCTGCCGCTGGTAAAAGCAAGAGTGTGAAAACCCTCCTGTCCCTCTTCTTTCGCTACAGTTAATGTCACCTCTCCCAGCTCTTACTGACACCTATCCATGAGCCCCCTCATTCCATTTACATTGAATGTCGATCCAGAGCATCCCAATAATACTTAAATGGGTGTCGTGTCCGGTGACTATGCAGGCCATGGAAGAACTGGGAGGACATGGGGCCATGCATTATCATGCTGAAACATGAGGTGATGGCGGAGGATGAATGGCACGACAATGGGCCTCAGGATCGTCACGGTATCTCTGTGCATTCAAATTGCCATCAATAAAATGCAATTGTGTTCGTTGTCCGTAGCTTATGCCTGCCCACACAATAACCCCAGCATGGGGCATTCTGTTCACAACGTTGACGTTAGCAAACCACTCGCACACATGACACCATGCACGCTGTCTGCCATCTGCCCAGTTGAAACTGGGATTAATCTGTGAAGAACACACTTCTCCAACGTGCCAGTGGCCATCGAAGGTAAGCATTTGCTCCCAGAAGTCGTTTACGACGCCGAACTGCAGTCAGGTTAAGAGCCTGGTGAGGACAAGCAGCACGCAGTTTCATCAGCTGTCCTGTTGGCTGGTCTCAGATGATCCCACAGACGAAGAAGCCTGATGTGGAGGTCCTGGGCTGGCGTGGTTAGACGTCGTCTGCGGTTGTGAGGCCACTCATGGTAGAAAAACAAATTCTTTGGCAACAGCTCTGGTGCAAATGCCAATTGCACCCTCCTTCAAAACTTGAGACAGCTCTGGCATTGTGTTGTGTGATAAAAATGCTAAATTTAGAGTGGCCTTTTATTGTCCCCATTACAAGGTCCACATGTGTAATGATCATGCTGTTTGGTGATATATGATTGAGAGGCCACAACTGCCAGATGGATGGATTATCTTGGCAAAGGAGAAATGCTCACTAACAGGGATATAAACAAATTTGTGCACAAAATGTGTGAGAAATAAGCTTTTTGTGCATATGGAACATTTCTGGCATCTTTTATTTCAGCTTATGAAACCAACACTTTACATGTCGAGTTTATATTTTGTTCAGTGTACTTTAACCATCCTTCTCACCCACTGAGCACCGACCCACACCGGACAGCAATGAACGTTGAAAAGTAGTGGAAATTTGGTCAGTACAAATCTGAATCAATCATAGGGCGTCTGTTTCACAAGTTTGGACACCACAGTACAGTGGAGTAGAGCACAGTATAGTACAGCGATCCCTGGAAGCTGAAAATGTCCCTGCATACTCACCAGACATGTCACCGATGAAGCATGTCTGGTCAACGTGTACGACCGCGTGTTCCAGTTCCCGCCAATATCCAGCAACTTCTCACAGCCATTGAAGAGGAATGGGACAACATTCCACAATCAACAGCCTGATCAACTCTATGCGAAGGAGATGTGTCGCGCTGCATGAGACAAATGGTGGTCACACCAGATACTGAGTGGTTATCATTATTTTTAAAAGGTATATGTGACCAACAGATGCATATATGTATTCCCAGTCATGTCAAATCAATAGATTAGGGGCTAATGAATTGATTTTAATTGACTGATTTCCATATATGAACTGTAATTCAGCAAAATCTTTGAAATTGTTGCATTTATATTTTTTATTCAATGTGTAATTTACTGTATGCTGCCATTGCAGTCACAAAATTGAAATATTTCATGCAATGCTCCAAGCCTAATCTTATTTATCCCGCCTTAACCCTCACCTCATTGGTTTAAATCTTTTCACACTAGCTCGTGGTTTGTTTACTCAATGACATTATGTTTGTGTGGACCATATAACCCAACTAACCTATCAACTGTCTGTCCTACTAAACCAATCAACTATTCTTCGTAAAGGAAATCACAGTCAAATGGGACTGTCATGATCGCACAAGTAGCCAATGATACTGTATAGCCTCAAGTACTGTCTAGTCATCTGAACACTCGCCTCAAGTACTGTCTATTCATGGAGGGACGATTAATGAGTCTGGGGAGTGCGAATTTGGATTGAAATAAGTTCCAATGACTTGTTCCGGGGACTGGTAAGGATGTGTGGTGGTGGTGACTGGGGTAATATCAGGTCAGGTCTGCCTGCAGGAAGGAGAGGAGGCTGGTATGAGAATGACACTCCACCTCAGGATTGATTTGCTAGGCCTCTCTCCATTCTCTCTCACACAGCACCTCCTGAAGGCAGATTAAATTATTCAATTTTAGATCAATTATTACAGAACACTGCCACACCCCTCGTAAGGGCCAGCCAACAACATCTGACATCTTCTCCACTCTCTTAAAACTAAAACACATTACCCAGGAATATATTTTTATATTTTATTATGGACAATGTTTATTCAGAAGCAGCGACAACCTGATAAAATGCACCTAATTAAAGAGAAGGTGTGTTCTATAAAAGAGATAGATACCAGGGGAGCAGCACTGTCACAGTCACAGGCTAACAGCAATCAACACTGCAAGACAGCTGAAAGCCACACTTATAGACCACCAACATCATTTTTTACAATAGAGTCATTTTTACATGGCAATTTCTTCTACAATAAGGTAAGACAGTTGTACTAAATCTCCTAAAAAAAAAAGGTATTTATAAGTGAAATGCAGTAGTTGGAAATCACTGTGGAAATCTTTCAGACTGTGGTTTTAAAAGGAGAAAACACATTCCACGAGTTACGGTCTGACATTCGTCTGCCGTTCGTTCGCCGCGGTGTGTTTTGGGGACCACCCGCCAGTAGGCGTCTGACTGCGGACATTTTCCCCCCGTTTCGATGTGTAGAATCCATTTGCACTCGGTTTGCAAATAACAGCCGGCACTCTGTTCAGAGGTGCTAAGTATTTTTGGGCCGGCAAACGCTACTGGTCTTTATACACAAACAAAGGCTTGCCAGGAGGAGCTAGGAGGTAACGGTAGATTTCTGATTTTCCATGTCCACCAGACAGTGTCCCAGGCCCCCAGATCTCCCTCCTGTGTGAAGCTAGTCTGCCGTGTCATCATGTGAAGTTAACGGGTTTAGGCTGCCCCCGCTTAAACTGGACACCGCCTGGAGGGGACTGCTTATACAGGCCCAGTTCCAGACCAAACCCTTAGTTCCCCACCCCCTAGCCCCTCGCCTCTAGGCTCCTAATGGAGGTCTGAAAGGTTTGGATTAGCCAAATGACTGCATTAGCCTGGTCCCAGATCTGTTGGCCTATGCGCTTTAGCCAACTGCTCTGACTATCGTTGCCATACTATTTGTGGATTATGACTGAATAGAACGGTTTGGATTGGATTCAGCAATAATTGCTTGAAGCTTCACCTTGCCCTCTGATGTTCTCCAAATTTTTGCCATATTACTTAGATAACACCAATCACATCCTTTCAAATCTATATACAAGATGTGAAGAGGCTTGGCGGGAGCCAGGGGTTGGTTTGGAATTGGTTGATAGTGTAATCAGTGTCGCCTTTTGCCCTGGCCCCCGGGGTGCCAGCCTATTAGCTCAGATGCTACTGAAACCGCAGCATATTGATGGGAAAGGTAGGATTGGTACTAGTTTCTGGAGAGGATACCACACAACCCATGATAGTTATATGAAATAGCCCACAGTGATAATACCTTTCTGACAATGGCACACACCAAGGCAAAGCTTAAAAATGTGTCGAGGCTGGCTAGAACCTGTATGGATAAAAAATAAACTGTTTTGCTTAGCATCCATTGCATTGTCCCTGTCATATAAATCATAGAATAGCTGAAAATAGGCTAAATCCATTCTAGGCCATCAGCTTCCGACTGAGTATATTAATATACTTTTTAAAAAAAGGTCCAAATGTGATTTGTTTTTTTTAATGTTGAATAAATACAGAATATTTCTTCTGTCACTTCATATCATTCGAAACTGATGGGCTTGATTTAGCCGCACATGAAAGCAAACCCTCTTTACCCATTTTGCGTTACCATGTTATGTAGCCTAACGAATTGCCAGTCGAATATAACCCCTAAAATACCACCCCAAAAATCTAAATGTATGAGTTTAGTACAGTAGAGTTAGCCTATATTGTTTGTAGCCGGTAATATGGCGCAGCAAAGAAAGACCTAGCAAAGCTGCAGCTGGCTCAAAACAAAAGAACCATGCCTTGCCCTTAACTGCACACACAGAACTACTAACATGGTCTTTCATGGTTGAGGAGGAATTGACTACTTCTCTTCTAGTCTTTTTAAGAAACATCTGTCTGTTGAAAATGCCTAACCACTTGTATAAATCTATTTGCATACACTTCAAAAACAGGCATACTTCACCAGACATGCACGTCACTATGGATTTTTCTACCCAAAGCAAAGACAGATTTAATCCATTGCTCAGTTATGTATCGAGCCATGTCATCGTGGAATGCTCTGCCACCAGGTTACTCAGGCAAAAATCAAGTTTTGCTTAAAAAATATACATATACATCCTATATCACAGCACCTTTCCTCTTTCTAAATAATTTTAGAACGAGTAGTGTGTAAATAGTATTTTTGTTCTCTTGATGTCTTTCCAATATATAACTCTCATTTATTTTGAATTTAATGTAATATTCTGTTGTTCTTGTCTATAACTGTTCTGTACTTTGTATGTTTTATGTGGACCCCAGGAAGAGTAGCAGCTGCATGTCCACGTAGCTATTGGGGATCCTAATAAACTAAACCTTCCTCGAGATCGAGGCACTGAAATTCACGTAAGTGCTGCCACTTTTTGGATTGGCAAAAAAACAGCATGGGCTGCATCCTTGCAGCAGAGCGAGCACTTCTGACTCAGTCTGTGTAGTTGTTGGGCGTTCAGAGTTGTGTGTCGCTATGAGACCATTCTAGTCTCGGTGCAGTCAAACAGCAGGCTTTTAGCGCTATGATACCACAGCCACAACCCCCGGAGCTCCTGTGTAGGAGAGAGCAGCTGAAGACAAGAGACTGCCTTTCATAGTTCACTGGTCTCTAAAGAGGCTCGGGAAACAGCTAGCTTGTGGCCGTTCACCCCATCTACATTAGCAAGTATATTACCCTTTTACAATAGCCTCCATCCCTACCTGAATATTCTGCATACTGATCCACAGGGAATATCACCAGAGCTGAATGAGGGAGATGAGGAATGAATGCGAGAGATCTGGGGATAAAAACATTCCGAAACGGAGCCTCTAAAATACATCAATTTTTTTTTTCAGAGAGAGAAAGATTGAAGTCCCATTTGGCCTTTTGTAGCCCGTTGTTCTAACACCCGTCCGTACTCTCTCGTTTAAGCACTGGCAGCCATATAAAAGCCTCAGAGCTTCCCCAACATGTTTATCTGACTGTGTTGGTACAGAATTAGCATGCTCTTGGTTTGTAAGACCATACAGCCTAAGCCTGGCATGGCTATTGGACTACACACAGTCCTAAAACAGCACGGTGTATTCTTCTCACCGCCGCAGGGCAAAGACACAAAAAAAAGTATTCATATAAAAAAAGACAGAGGGGATCAGGATTGAGGACACTGACAAGGGGCAGGATTCAGGACACTGACAAGGGGCAGGATTCAGGACACTGACAAGGGGCAGGATTCAGGACAATGACAAGGGGCAGGATTCAGGACAATGACAAGGGGCAGGATTCAGGACAATGACAAGGGGCAGGATTCAGGACAATGACAAGGGGCAGGATTCAGGACAATGACAAGGGGCAGGATTCAGGACACTGACAAGGGGCAGGATTCAGGACACTGACAAGGGGCAGGATTCAGGACAATGACAAGGGGCAGGATTCAGGACACTGACAAGAGGCAGGATTCTTCTAGTCCTGCTATTTCAAAATCAATGTTTATAACCAACGACTATTTTTTGTTTTACACGCAACTGATTATGGCAGTAGGCCGAGTATGGCATTAGTCATGTGAACACCTTACTCTGCTCATCTTAAAAATCGATTGATTGATTGATTTTTTTGAATTATCAGGACATGTAAACAACTTAAAATGGTAGTTCCGGCAGTGCGTTTGATTTGCGCATGTGCTAGCACCTGCAGTGTTGTTCGGAAAACCTGAAAGTATGCATCGTAGAGATAAATCCGAACTCAGAATGAAATGGGCTGCCCTGGTCACTGTGGTAGAATGTTTATTTTGATTGCCGATTTTCTGAACCCCCCCCCTCAGGTGGCCTGATTTCTGATGATTATTAGGGAAATCGTTCTTCTTGAAAAGCATGTCAACTTCTGAAATGAAAAACCCACCAGAATAAACGAGTGATTTAGATTTTACGTTGACACCAGACAGCTGCAACTTTCGTTGTCTAGGTTCTCTATTCCCGTCCCCAATTAAAGCATCGTAATCCGTAAGACTGAAGAATGTAGAATACATAATAATATAAGAGTAATAGGCCTATACTTCGTTCAAACATTTCATATTAAAATGGAAAAATAACGTGTGCCATTTGAAATGACTTTATTATACTACATTTTCATTTGACAAAGATGATATGTGAATAGATAAGAATTTGTTCTTAACTGACTTGCCTAGTTAAATAAAGGTAAAAAAAATCAATAATAATAGTAATAACCAAAAAAAATACAATACCGTTCAAAAGTTTGGGGTCACTTAGAAATGTCCTTGCTTTTGAAAGAAAGCACATTTTGTTGTCCATTAAAATAACATCAAATTGATCAGAAATACAGTGTAGACATAGCTAATATTGTAAATGACTATTGTAGCTGGAAACGGTTGATTTTTAATGGAATATCTACATAGGTGTAGAGGCCCATTATCAGCAACCATCACTCCTGTGTTCCAATGGCACGCTGTGTTAGCTAATCCAAGTTTATCATTTTAAAAAGGCTAATTGATAATTAGAAAACTCTTTTGCAATTATGTTAGCACAGCTGAAAACTGTTGTCCTCGTTAAAGAAGCAATAAAACTGGCCTTCTTTAGACCAGTTGAGTATCTAGAGCATCATCATGTGGGTTCGTTTACAGGCTCAAAATGGCCAGAAACAAAGCACTTTCTTCTGAAACTCGTTGGTCTATTCTTGTTCTGAGAAATGAAGGCTATTCCATGCGAGAAATTGCCAATAAAATGAATATCTCGTACAACGCTGTGTACTCCTCCCTTCGCAGAACAGCGCAAACTGTCTCTAACCAGAATAGAAAGAGGAGTGGGAGGCCCCGGTGCACAACTGAGCAAGAGGACAAATACATGAGTGTCTAGTTTGAGAAAAAGACACCTCACAAGTCCTCAACTGGCAGATTCATTAAATAGTACCCGCAAAACACCAGTCTCAATGTCAAGAGTGAAGAGGTGACTCCGGGATGCTGGCCTTCAAGCAGAGTTCCTCTGTCCAGTGTCTGTGTTATTTTGCCCTTCTTAACCTTTTCTTTTTATTGGCTAGTCTGAAATATGGCTTTTTCTTTGCAACTCTGCCTAGAAGGCCAGTATCCCAGAGTCGCCTCTTCACTGTTGAAGTTGAGACTGGTGTTTGTCCTCTTGCTCAGCATTTCAGGTAAAATAACAACTCAATGTTTATATCCCAGGACAAATTGGCTAGCAAGTTCAAGCTAACTAGCTAAATTGCCATAAATGTTTAATGCTTTTCAACCTGTCCCCAAATTAATAATTGGTTCAGAGTTTGTTTTGATATTTTAACCTGTGTGTCGTGATCGCGTTTGGTGTGGGGGGACAAAATAAAATGTAAGCACGATGGCGCACGCACGCAGCCGGTTTGGGTTCCGTGTTAGGCTGGCAGTTGGTTTTTGCAATATTATTGTTGTTACACTCTATTAGAGTGTAACAAACTCCAAAAAACATATACATTGATTGCCTGCCTCTGTTTGCTTCATTCGAGATCCTACAGAAGTTCACGCAGACCAGCTCTGCCACAGACAGAGCTAACTAACACAGAGCTGAGCTCTCTGCCTCAGAGATCATACATCTAAACTAAGCCTTCCTCACTGCTCACTTTAATAATTCCCTGATGGTGATGCATGGTCTGCATGTTTATCACTGCGGAGGCAAAGACACACTCAATTATGCTCTTACTGTAGCAACCTTATAAGACTCCAACAACAGCACACATGCTAACACAGGCACACAAACACTTTGTGTGTGTACATACACACACTCTTTCACAAACACGTGCACATACTCCCTTACTTTGCCACCACCACAGCCTTATCCCTTCACAAAGACTAGTAATTGTAACTATACAGTGACATCCCTGCCCATATAAAGCTGAGGTGAGAAGCCCCTGTTAAAATGAGCCCAGCTCGGAGACAAATGCATAGTCTCACATCTTCGACTACAGATGCCTGCTACCAAAGCCCTTTAATCCTAGGCTTGATTCACACTACAGTACCTGCCGGCTTTACCAATGTGATGTTGGCCATGGAAGTGTCCCGCTCCGCATCGTACCTTAATACCCACCACATTGTATCTTAATATCGTATCTTAATAAACACTTGGACAGTGGCACATTTATTTGTTTATCTTTAAGTCATGGACAACTTTACTAACGATGGTGCTTTGCTAACAGTATTTCCCGCTTATGGCAACCATCCTCCTAATGACTGTAGGCTAATTATCTTGGGATCCTGGAGACCTGGGGACCTACAGTATGAGTGCATGTGTGTCCATAAACTGACATCGGCCCAGTCGATTGAGTACCCATAACCTGTAGGCTAACAGTAGGTTACAGTGGGCAAGTGAAAGTAAATTAGACTACAGCCTACTGGCATTATATTGTAGGCCTATAGGCCTATCCAACGGCTTGTGGGAGGAGTGAAGCAAGGATTTCGTGCAAACGTGTCTGTGGGTGGAGAGGCAACTCAAGGACCACTCCCGCAAAGCAGCATATAGGCGCTGTTTGAATATATTCATGTTTGAATGATCCCTTTCTTGAAATAATCATTGATCTAAATATATAGGCTATATTAGATCAATGATCATAGGGTATAGAAATAATCACCGATCTGACATGACTTGGTTGTTAGCCTAGCGTAAAATCTTCTTTCACCTATCGGCGAGGTCTCCAAGAATGGGAGGAATGAAGGATGCATAGGTTATACCAAAACAGGGGCATTGTCTCCGTTATAGGCTATGCATTTGTCTCAGCTATACTGGTAACATAGGATCCCACTTGTTCACCATATAGAGCTGGGTTCCCCAACTGGCTGCCCACTGGTGATTTTATTGCCCCCCCCCCCCCCCCCCACCCCACACGCTGTCAATATCTCAGATTTAACAAATAAAGGTTTGACATGATTATGTTGTAGTCAAATACTCTCTGTTTGGGCTTCTTGCGGTCAATTTGCAGTTTACAAATTATGTTCCGGTCCCTTGACCCACCTCTGAAGAAATATTTATAAATCATTTTACAATTTTAAGAAAATCAGCCTGCAGGCTGAATCTAGTTGATGGTCCCTGGTGTAGAGGCTAGTGTCTATATCTGTAATAGGTTATAATAATGGACCGTAAAATGTCTGTCTCATATGGGGCTTTACCCAAACCCTGTGGCTATGCAAACATTCATGTGCCACTTTATTGTATAGTGTAGGCAAAGCTAATCTCCCCGCTCTGAAGTGGTAGCGTCCACTTGAAGCACAGACTTAAAAATCATCCCGTTTTCCAAGCCACACCAATATTTCAAACCAATAAATCTAAATTTAATAGGGTAGAACATTTGGACATTCCAAATCTAAAAACAGTCTTCTATTATTCAATTTAAAGAGTGGATCATGAAAGAAAAGAACAAAAAAAATCACTTGAGAAATTAGAAACTAATATTATTCAATTTGAACGAGTGTATTGGATCATTAGACTGATACGCGATTTCACGGACCCTATAAGTTTAGCGCGAATATTAATTTTCTTTTCACCTAGTAGAGGCGCTTGCGCACAACATGGGAGCCGCACACCCATTTGGTTATTATGGTGCTCAGCAAGGGGTGATACAGATGAACCTGACTCCTGCTTCTGACACACATTCAGGCAAAGCACGGGATACTCATAATGAGAGGTCCTCGCGTAAAGCGTAAACTTAGGCTGACACGGAGCACATAAAAAATGCATAAAGTAGTTTTTCGTGCGCTGACACGCAGTTTCTCCTTACCTCCCTAGTCGCAGCTGAGCTTCAGCACCGGCGTTCGTCCTTATGTGTGAATGCTGTCTTTATCCAGCAAAGTCTGTTGTTGCTTTTTACAGCTAAATGTATTATGTTGGCCTTCTGTTGCTGAGTGTCAGGTGTCCGCTGTATCTGTCGAGGCTACCGTCTTTCCGTTGCCAATAGTAAGCTGAGTGGTCGGGAGTTCGCAGATGCCACCAAACGCTTCTTCATCCGCTCCCTGCTCAGCGTCGGTTGGTTCTCAGATGCGAGCGCATGCCTGGTCTCACAATCATACAGACAGACCGTGTGGCTACTTTACTCTCCGATACCGCTCCTCCCCTTTTACTTTCTACGGAGCCCTACAGCGCCTCTCACTTGTCTGTGGATGGAACTGCATGAATTTGGATACATCTTGGAAAAGCTCTCTCCGTGTCAGAAATACTGGATATAATGACGAGATGCTTGTGTCCCCGCGGTTAGAATGAGATTTGTTGTCCGCGGCGCAGAACTGCGGGCTGTCAATCTCCCGCCTAGTTCTCTTTTTGGATTTGTGGATGGGGTCTAAATCTCATTACTTTAAAAAAATATATTCCATGAGGGGTGTTGACGTCAACCACCGCCTGTATTCAATGGAGAGTGAGATCCTATGCTGCCATTTGAGATTATGGGTTCGAGTCCAGGCTCTTTTGCAGCCGGCCGCGACCGGGAGACCCATGGGGCAGCGTACAATTGGCCAAGCGTCGGCCGGGTTAGGGGAGGGTTTGGCCGGCACGGATGTCCTTGTCCCATCGCGCACAAGCGACTCCTGTGGCGGGCCGGGCGCAGTGCACGCTGAACCGTCGGCAGGTGTACGATGTTTCATCTGACACGTTGAGGCGGCTGGCTTCCTGGTTAAGTGAGCATTGTGTCAAGAAGCAGTGCGGCTTGGTTGGGTTGTGTTTCGGAGGATGCACGGCTTTCGGCCGTCGCCTCTCCCGAGTCTGTACAGGAGTTGCAGCGATGAGATTAGACTGCAACTACCAATTGGATACCCCCCCCCCCCCCCAATACCATATTTTGTATTAGGCTATGTAACATTTATTTCACAGTGGTTCCCAAACTTTTTATAGTCCCGTACTTCAAACAGTCAACCTCCAGCTGCTTACCCCCTCTAGCACCAGGGTCAGCACACTCTCAAATGTTGTTTTTTTCTTCCATAATTGTAAGCCTGCCACACACACGCTATAAGACATTTCTTAAACACAAGAATGAGTGTGAGTTTTTGTCACAAATCTGCTCGTGAGAAGTGACAAAGAGCTCTTATAGGACCAGGGCACAAATAATAATATAATAATAGCCAATAATTTGGAAAAGCATTCCAGGTGAAGCTGGTTGAGAGAATGCCAGGAGTGTGCAAAGTGGTCATCAAGGCAAAGGGTGACTTCATTGAAGGATCTCAAATATACATTTTTATTTGTTTAACACTACATGATTCCATAAGTGTTATTTCATAGTGTTGATGTCTTCACTATTATTCTACAATGTAGAGAAAAAAAACTATAATGATTAGGTGTGTCCAAACTTTTGACTGGCGCTGTATGTGTGTGATATTTTGGGCCATTGGCCTACAACATTCCTCTCAAATTCGATTTTTTTAATAAATAAAAGGAATACCCTGTAGTGATAATCAATAATGGAAGAAGACAACAGTCTGTCACAATAAAGAAAACAGGCCTGCAACACATTTTAGAATATACTCTAGACCAGCAATATATGGATCGCCGCAGGGCCCCAGTTGTGCTACACTTGTTTCCGTTGGGCTTCAACTGACATGAACTGACCCACAATGGCATCCAGGGGCCTCAACAGGTAGCTAAGTCTGCATGCATAAAAAAAAAATTGTCGACTCCAGCACAAAAAGAGTGGTAAAAGCTTCTTTCTCAAGCTTCTGCTGAATTGCAAACACAGTACTATTTGGCAGAAAAAAAATACGAGAAAAACGTTTAAATGTTATAGATGATTTGTGGCATGTAGCAGTTTGTGCTAGAGGGGCCTACTTTACCTTACTAGTTATAAGTCAAGTATAAGTCTTTATTTCGTTTAGGTCCAATTCTCTGCTCTAATTATTTGTTTCTTTAAAAACAAAAACAAAAAATTAAGTTACCATTTCTAATATTTGAAAATACCATGGGAAGTGCAATCTCTTTCAAAAATAATAATACTGAAACATCAGTATTACAGTATTTGAGTCCTCTTTGCACACTAGAATAAAACATTTCTTATAAATTCATATAAAAAAATCAGTGTTGGCCTATTTGCCAATTATTTTCAAGTCATAATCTGATTGAACAATTTAGTAAATGTAATTGAGAGTACAATGTATGTACTGAAAAGAAAATAGGCCTAACTGTCCTTATTTGGTCACAGCCAAAAACAGGACACGCACAGACTGTATCCAGATTAAAACTGCTGACCTCATGCATTCTATGAAGGAAACAGAATCTCCAGGCGATAAACAGAAGTAATTGGACCCAGGGGGGAGGGAAGTAACCACCACCTCATCTATAAGTGTAGCCATCTTTGTTTATCCTCTTGTTGCTGATCCAATACCACCTCAATATATCCTCAGAGGTATATTGTATTCCAAATAGCTAAGAGATAAGAGGATGTGTCCCCAATAACTTATCTGGCTAATTAATTTTTTTTAATTTTTTTTTATCAAGACAAAAAAAGAAAGAACCCCCAAAATAACCCCAAATAAACAATAAAAAAAAGAGACTGTGTGGACTGCTGAGCAAATCGTAGTGGTAGTAGTTGTCTTAAATAAAGATCTCTGCTATCTAAAAGAAAGCATCCAATACCGTGGTACTGTAGAATCACCATCCTGATCATTTGGAGCAGCAAACAACTACTGCATCTGACACGTGTTTGTATGTTTAAGAGTTCAGTTAGTGTCTCTTATGCCATTATATTAAATAGGCAAAAACATTAAACTAAAGTTGTTCTGTAAAGATGATATAGAATAATAGAAAGGATGATATTATTGTCACCGTTAGTGACATTACAGGAGCCTAACATTAGTCCTTAGTCCAAGGACCTTAGGGATGGATCGAAACTTACACGATGGGTACCTGGAGGAAAATGGGGGAGGGTTTTGCTTTTTCAATTTCAGTCAAGGGGAAGGTTTAGTATTTTTTAAATCTAGTCCAGGGGAGGGTCATGCAATTTGTAATTGATGAAATGTCAATATTTCTCAGTATTTTTCATAATAAATAAACATTACTTCAAAAAGCTGCCAAAAATCCAGTGTTTCCATGTCAAACGGTTTAGCTATTTTCCAGTCTTTTGTGATAAAGCGTAATATTGGGATGCAAACTCAAAATGTAATACACTTCAACTCTATATCTGACATGGTACAGGTGTCTTCTTTTTTGAAGCCCTCAACCATGTGTGTGAGGTGTATACTTTCGTTTCAAAGTCGATTTGTTTAAGACTACAAAGAAAGACCCTGTGTGACCCTGATTTAGCCAACTGCAGGAAAATCAAATCAAATCAAATCAAATCAAATTTATTTATATAGCCCTTCGTACATCAGCTGATATCTCAAAGTGCTGTACAGAAACCCAGCCTAAAACCCCAAACAGCAAGCAATGCAGGTGTAGAAGCACGGTGGCTAGGAAAAACTCCCTAGAAAGGCCAAAACCAAGGAAGAAACCTAGAGAGGAACCAGGCTATGTGGGGTGGCCAGTCCTCTTCTGGCTGTGCCGGGTGGAGATTATAACAAAACATGGTCAAGATGTTCAAATGTTCATAAATGACCAGCATGGTCAAATTATAATAAGGCAGAATAGTTGAAACTGGAGCAGAAATGTTGGGCTATATATAGATGTGAGCCCGGTTCCACCCCTCATTCTGATTCTCCCCTGTGAGCGCAATATAAAATGAGCCTATAGGCTATTTAGTGTGGTCTCAATTAAATGATCCATAGCCTAACGAATATGAAGTGCATGCTCGGAGAAGCACAGAGAAAAGTTATATTTTTTAAGTACTGCAGCTGCTGGGACACTGTAAATAAAACTAGACTGCATTACACACTGCAGTGGATATTCCAACCCTGAGCCCTGCTCTGCTCTTGCTGATCAAAAACTATTTTGTGCACTGCCTAACCAATGGCTGTGCTGTGTAGGCCAGGCCTATGGTGGCAGTTTAGGAGGAGAGTTAAAGGCTTACCCCAAAAAGAATTGTTGGTGTTCTGTTCGGTTTGAGAAGGAGAGTGCAAAGATGAGAAGGAGGACCGGAGTCTACTTTGATAGCTTTCTACTACTATAATACATTTGATTAAAAACGATATGATTCTTGCCCATGATGTAAGCCTATTTATCAGAGATATTGACCTCACCTAAGCCAGATTCGAGTAACTTACATGTACATTGCGGTGCTGAAACTTGAAGCAGCAACCAAAGGCACAATCAATCGTAAATGGACAGTTCATGGTGCTGAAAGTAGACAAATTTGAGTAGGCATAATTTTAATTACACTACAAACAACAAGAGGGCTTTGTGTTGTAGCCTATTTCTTCCTAATTAAAAAAATAAGAGGTAGGCCTACCTGTTTGACAGAAGTAATTAATAGTGACGCACCAATATTACATTTTCGGCCAAAACCTATATCCAATCTTTTCCTTGCCAAAAAACATGATACCGATACTGATAACAGATATTTAACATTTTAGAGGTCTTAAGCATTCTAGTACAGTTAAATAGTTAACACACACACATGGAGGCAGCGGTCTGAGGCACTGCATCTCAGTGCAAGAGGCGTCACTACAGTCCGTGGTTCGAATCCAAGCTGTATCACATCCGGCCGTGATTGGGAGTCCCATAGGGCGGTGCACAATTGGCTCAGCGTCGTCCGGGTTTGGCCGGGGTAGGCCGTCATTGTAAATAATATTTTTTTCTTAACTGACTTGACTAGTTAAATAAAGGTTACACACACACACACCATACTGACCAAAAAGTAATTTTGTTGGCATTTACGTATGTCCCCATTACCAGTAAAACCTATTTCTTTCACTTACTTGCTGTGTTGTTTCGTTCATACATTTTTTACATAGTTATTACACATTGATTACACTATCACTCGTATTTCATATGTCACAACGATTCATCAATACGTATGCTACATTGCTGGTAAAGTTGTATCGCGCACCTACAGTGCTGGTCATAAAAAAAGCTAGCTAGCTCATGGATGCAAACAATGCTAGCTTCACAACACATGATCCAGTCCGGTGGAGCCTCACTAGCCAGATGAAGCTAGCCTCCTGCTTATAACGTTAGCTTTGGGCAACAGGGTTAAGTAGCTGACTAGCTATTTATTTTCATGAACTGAAGTTCAATTTCAATAGGCAAATAACAAGTGGTAACCTAGCAAATACTTACTCACAAGGATTCCTAATCATTGCTAAGAATATTGAAAATGACTACAGTTTCTACTGGTCATTGTTTTCAGGCTGGTTTTATTGGTGATAGCTAGGTACCAATCTAAAGCTAGCTACCCCAGAAGTTGTGGTCGAACAAATGATGCTTTATTACCAACACGGTAAACACATCGTTCGTGGCCGGTGTTTGCTTGTTTGCAGACTTTTTTGTACAGCTTTGACAGTGCTACTGTATTTTTTTTTTGACACGCAAAACCCAAACGGCATTCCATAGTATGTATGTCGTAAAGCTAATAGCAGGGACGCTATTACTGTGTAACTCCGGTAGGGCAACATTTGAAAAATAGCACACTTGGTATTGTGTACTGGTGCTCGACCAGTTAGTTGGTGAAAGCCAACATCACTCACGACAGAGAACGGTTGATTGTCAAGGGCAATGAATACCATTATCTTGGCTTTAATGGATTTCGCCTTTGAGTTGTCTCGCTGAAATGTTGTTACTCTTTCAAATGACTGCTCAATCCACACAGCAGACATTGTGAGCTAGTTTTGGAATGCTGAGTTGCACGTGTAGCGCAACATTTTACGTGGCATCATTACATCATGTATCTATGTTACATAGGTATGCATGTCAGCTTTGACATAGGTTTTGCACATCGGCATTAAACTGATATGTTCACCGAGATATCGTGCATCCCTAGTAATTAAGCTATAGGCAGCTACAGTATATCCATAGATTTGTCGGGCAATTCCTCCACCCACCATGCGCTCTTTAAATAGCCTCTGTGCCAGTGAAGGGCTGTTAAGTTAAATTAAAACCAAGACTTGAATTGAGGGGATATGAGAAGGTATGCCATAGGCCTGTGCTTTTTATTAATGAAAATTGCAAAAAGCACAGGCCAACCCCTTGTTAGCTTAAGATTTAGAAGAAAACAAAACGGATACGATTTGCCTGGTTGAAGTGATCTATAACAGCGCTTTGTTCCCTGATGCTTTATGCTGGAATCAAGCTAAAATACCTAGGAAAGATGTGACTTCAATATATGTGGGGATATCATTGTTTAGTTTCTTTGACATTGAGGCTGAGCTACAACCTTCTTATAGCAGAGGAGACAAAAAAATGACTTTGCTTGGGAAGTAAGCTAATTCTGTCTATCAATTGATTAAGCTATTCACTTTCTGTACAAATCAAAATCAAATCAAATATTATTGGTCACATACACATGGTTAGCGGGTGTTAATGCGAGTGTAGCGAAATACTTGTGCTTCTAGTTCCAACAGTGCAGTAATATCTAACAAATAATCTAACAATTCCCAACAACTACAAGTTGTCCCCCTCTTCAAAGGGGAGGACACTCTTGACCCAAACTGCTACAGACCTATATCTATCCTACCCTGCCTTTCTAAGGTCTTCGAAAGCCAAGTTAACAAACAGACCACCGACCATTTTGAATTCCACCGTACCTTCTCCGCTGACTCTCTTCTCTGAATACATCAATGATGTCACTCTTGCTGCTGGTGAGTCTCTGATCCACCTCTACGCAGACGACACCATTCTGTATACTTCCGTCTCTTCTTTGGACACTGTGTTAACAACCCTCCAGACGAGCTTCAGTGCCATACAACTCTCCTTCCGTGGCCTCCAACTGCTCTTAAATACAAGTAAAACTAAATGCATGCTCTTCAACCGATTGCTGCCTGCACCTGCCCGCCCGTCCAGCATCACTATTCTGGATGGTTCTGACTTAGAATATGTGGACAACTACAAATACCTAGGTGTCTGGTTAGACTGTAAACTCTCCTTCCAGAGTCACATAAAACATCTCCAATCCAAAGTTAAATCTAGAATCAGCTTCCTATTTCGCAACAATAAATCCTTCACCCATGCTGCCAAACATACCCTCGTAAAACTGACCATCTTACCGATCCTCGACTTCGGCGATGTCATTTACAAAATAGTCTCCAACACCCTACTCAACAAATTGGATTCAGTCTATCACAGTGCCATCCGTTTTGTTACCAAAGCCCCATATACTACCCACCACTGCGACCTGTACACTCTCGTTGGCTGGCCCTCGCTTCATACTCATCGACAAACCCACTGGCTCCAAGTCATCTACAAGACCCTGCTAGGTAAAGTCCCGCCTTATCTCTGCTCGCTGGTCACCATAGCAGCACCCACCCGTAGCACGCGTTCCAGCAGGTATATCTCACTTGTCACCCCCAAAGCCAATTCCTCCTTTGGCCGCCTATCCTTACAGTTCTCTGCTGCCATTGACTGGAACGAACTACAAAGATCTCTGAAACTGGAAACACTTATCTCCCTCACTAGCTTTAAGCACCAGCTGTCAGAGCAGATCACAGATCACTGCACCTGTACATAGCCCATCTATAAATAGCCCAAACAACTACCACTTCCCCTAATGTATTTATTTATTTATTTTGCTCCTTTGCACCCCAGTATTTCTACTTTGCACACACATCTACTGTCACGTTCTGACCATAGTTCTTTTGTGTTTTCTTTGTTTTAGTGTTGGTCAGGACGTGAGCTGAGTGGGCATTCTATGTTGTGTGTCTAGTTCTCAATCAGAGGCAGGTGTTAGTCATTGTCTCTGATTGGGAACCATATTTAGCTAGCCTGTTTTGTGTTGGGTTTTTGTGAGTGGTTGTCTTCTGTCTTCGTGTGTCTGCACCAGACAGAACTGTTTCGGGTTTTCACATTTGTTGTTTTGTATTTTGTAGTGTTCACGTTTACCGTCTTTATTAACTTCTTGGAACTCTGGGGGCGGTATTTCATTTTTGGATAAAAAAACGTTCCCGTTTTAAGCGCGATATTTTTTCACGAAAAGATGCTCGACTATGCATATAATCGATAGCTTTGGAAAGAAAACACTCTGACGTTTTCCAAAACTAAAGATATTGTCTGTGAGTGCCACAGAACTGATGCTACAGGCGAAACCAAGATGAAATTTCAAACAGGAAGTGCCCCAGATTTTGAAGGCGCTGTGTTCCAATGACTCCTTATATGGCTGTGAATTGATTGACCATTTTACACTACATCTACCAGGTGCTCGCTTGGTGTCCTCCGTCGCAATTATTGCGTAATCTCCAGCTGCGTGTATTTTTCCATTTGCTTCCGAGGAGAAACCCAACTGCCACGAATGATTTATCATCGAATAGATATGTGAAAAACACCTTGAGGATTGATTCTAAACAACGTTTGCCATGTTTCTGTCGATATTATGGAGTTAATTTGGTAAAAGGTTCGGCGTTGTAGAGACTGCATTTTCAGATTTTTTTCTTAGCCAAATGTGATGAACAAAACGGAGCGATTTCTCCTACACAAATAATATTTTTGGAAAAAATGAACATTTGCTATCTAACTGAGAGTCTCGTCATTGAAAACATCCGAAGTTCTTCAAAGGTAAATGATTTTATTTGAATGCTTTTCTTGTTTTTGTGAAAATGTTGCCTGCTGATTGCTAGGCTTAATGCTATGCTAGGCTATCAATACTCTTACACAAATGCTTGTGTAGCTATGGTTGAAAAGCATATTTTGAAAATCTGAGATGACAGTGTTGTTAACAAAAGGCTAAGCTTATAAGTGAATATATTTCTTTCATTTCATTTGCGATTTTCATTAACGTTGCGTTACGGTAATGAGCTTGAGGCTATGATTACACTCCCGGATACGGGTTTGCTCGACGCTAGAGGTTAAACATGATGAACACTAACCACGCTGCGCTTTGGTTCTCTCCTTCGTCCACAGAAGAAAGCCGTTACAGAACCACCCACCACAAAAGGACCAAGTGGCGTGGTAACGGGCAGCAGCAGCAGCAGCAGCAGCAGCCAGCATCACAAGACTCATGGACATGGGAGGACGAGTTGGACGGAAAAGGTCCCTGGGCAGAGCCAGGGGAATATCGCCGCCCCAAAGCAGAGCTGGAGACAGCGAAAGCAGAGAGGCGGCATTATGAGGAGCTGGCACGGCAGAGTAGCTGGAAGCCCGAGAGGCAGCCCCAAAAATTTATTGCGCGGGGGCACAGGGAGAGTGTGGCAGAGTCAGGAGTCAGACCTGAGCCAACTCCCCCTGTTTTCCGTAAGAAGCCAAGGAGGAAACCAGGTACGGTCAGGGCGGTAATGGGGCAGTCGGCAAAGTTGAGGGGTGAGCCTGAGATTGTCGAGGAGTTGTTGGACAGATTAGAGGAGAGTGAACAGAGGGGAGATTATGGACATTCAAGGAGTTGTTGATGAAATTGGAGGAGACTGAGGAGAGAGAGCTGTTGGTTTGGCGCAGTATGCACGGCACTCATCCTGAGGTGCGTGCTAGTCGTCTGGTGAAGACTGTGCCAGCTCAGCGCTACAGTGCTCCTAGCCGTGCTAACCGTGGCGGGCGTTGTACTGGTCAGGCACCGTGTTATGCGGTGGAACGCACGGTGTCCCCAGTATGCATGCTTAGCCCGATGCGCTACATCCCAGCTTCCCACATCTGCCGGGCTAGACTGAACATCCAGCCAGGGCAGATGGTGCCAGCCCTGCTCTCAAGATCTCCAGTACGCCTTCACGGTCCGGTCCATCCAGTGCCACCTCCACGCACCAGCCCTCCGGTGGCAGCTCCCCGCACCAGACTGTCTCTCCGTCCTTTGGCTACAGGTTCTCCCGCCTGTCCAGCGCTGCTAGCGCCTTCCATTTCTCCAGAGCTGCTAGAGTCTCCCATCCTGTCCAGAGCCGCTAGAGTCTCCCGCCTGTCCAGTGCCGCTAGAGTCTCCCGCCTGTCCAGTGCCGCTAGAGTCTCCCGCCTGTCCAGTGCCGCTAGAGTCTCCCGCCTGTCCAGAGCCGCTAGAGTCTCCCACCTGTCCAGAGCCGCTAGAGTCTCCCGCCTGCCCAGAGCCGCTAGAGTCTCCCGCCTGTCCAGAGCCGCTAGAGTCTCCCGCCTGTCCAGAGCCGCTAGAGTCTCCCGCCTGTCCAGAGCCGCTAGAGTCTCCCGCCTGTCATGAGCCGCCAGAGCTGCCAGCATGGAGCCGCCAGTCTAGCATGGAGCCGCCAGTCAGCCTGGAGCCGCCAGAGCCGCCAGTCAGCCAGGAGCCACCAGAGCCGTCAGCCAGCCAGGAGCCGCCAGAGCCGTCAGCCAGCCATGATCTGCCAGAGCCGCCAATCAGCCAGGTTCCGCCAGAGCCGCCAGTCAGCCAGGATCCGCCAGAGCCGCCAGTCAGCCAGGATCCGCCAGAGCCGCCAGTCAGCCAGAATCCGCCAGAGCCGCCAGTCAGCCATCATCCGCCAGAGCCGCCAGTCAGCCAGGATCCGCCAGAGCCGCCAGCCAGGATCCGCCAGAGCCGTCAGCCAGCCAGGAGCTGCCAGAGCCGTCAACCAGCCAGGAGCTGCCAGAGCCGTCAACCAGCCTGTGCTACCTCTCCGTCCTGAGCTACCTCTCCGTCCTGAGCTACCCCTCAGTCCTGAGCTACCCCTCAGTCCTGAGCTGCCCCTCAGTTCTGAGCTGCCCCTCAGTCCAGAGGTCTCCCTCAGTCCTGTGGGCCTATTTATTAGGGTTCCCAGGTCAGGGTCGGGTCGCCGTTCCTAGGAGGACACTAAAGCGGACAAAGACTATGGTGGAGTGGGGTCCACGTCCTTCACCAGAGCCGCCACCGCGGACAGATGCCCACCCAGACCCTAACCTATAGGTTCAGGTTTTGCGGCCGGAGTCCACACCTGGGGGGGGGGGGATACTGTCACGTTCGGACCATAGTTCTTTTGTGTTTTCTTTGTTTTAGTGTTGGGGTGGGCATTCTATGTTTTGTGTTCTATGTTTTCTATTTCTGTGTATTTGGCCGGGTGTGGTTCTCAATCAGAGGCAGCTGTATTTCGTTGTCTCTGATTGAGAACCATACTTAGGTAGCCTTATCCCACTTGTGTTTTGTGGGTAGTTATTTTCTGTTTTGTGTGTCTGCACCAGACAGAACTGTTTTGTTTGTTCCGCTTTGTTATTTTTTGTTCTAGTGTTCAGTTTTATAAAAAATCATGAACACGTACCACGCTGCACCTTGGTCCTCTTCTTCAAACAGCCGTTACAATTGTATTTACTTCGCCACCATGGCCTATTTATTGCCTTTACCTCCCTTATCTCACCTCATTTGCTCACATTGTATATATAATTGTTTTTCTACTGTATTATTGACTGTATGTTTGTTTTACTCCATGTGTAACTCTGTGTTATATGTGTTGAACTGCTTTGCTTTATCTTGGCCAGGTCGCAGTTGTGTGCCTGCTCCCAGAATCCGGCCTTCTCCCCAGCCTGGTAAGCCCCGTGGCAGCTCCACGCACCAGGCTTCCCATACATCTTCTCACTCTAGTGATGATCCATGGCACGAAGGCTCCAGTGATGATTCATGGCACGAAGGCTCCAGTGATGATCCATGGCACGAAGGCTCCAGTGATGATCCATGGCACGAAGCCTCATCATTACACACACCTGACAACCAGTATTACGTACACCTGCACCCCTTCATCAGTCACACCTGAATTTCATTACTACCTTTTATTACTTACCATTTATCTAACGCTGTTTCAGTCATCAGGTAGTATTGTTTATGTTTTCCTTGTTAGACGCTTCTCTTGTTTTGTATTCGTTCCATGTTCGTTCTCATTAAACTCACAGTGCATTTGCTTCCACACTCCCTGTGTCTACATTAAAGAACACTACCTCAAAAATATGGAAGTAGCAGAAGAGATATATACAGTATATATTCTAGACGGGCGGTGAACAGGGACACCTACTCCACCAACACCAAGATCAGCTGACGCAACTGTGTGCGACTGGATGGTGTCCTCCACCGCCTCGACACCACCCGAGAGGATTCACATTCAAATAGCAGAGGTCATCCTACCACGAGTCATCCCAGTGAGCCAGTCCCCCAGCCTACCCACCAGTCCACCCAGGTCAGTGATGCCCAACTGTCTCTCCAGTCCTCCCTCTATTTCACCCATCAGATGGGAGCCCCCACCACCAAGAGGTCCAAGGTTTCCACGGTCATTTCCCTGCTTACCGGGAAGACATTGAAGTGGGCTGCGGCCATCTGGGAGAGAGGAGAGGAGGAGCTGGGTTCGTGTGAGGTGCTTATGGCTCTGTTCAGGGCGGTCATCGACCATCCACCGGAAGGCCCAGATGGAGGTGAGCGAATACTCCAACTCTGGCATAGTCCCCAGACCACTGCAGAGTACGCCCTCACCTTCTGGACCGTGGCAGCCTCCAGTGAATTGAATAGGGCGCTCCGCACCCTATTCCGAAGAAGTCATCAGGTAGTATTGTTTATGTTTTCCTTGTTAGACCCTTCTCTTGTTTTGTGTTCATTTTCATTAAACTCACACTGTACTTGCTTCCAGACTCCCTGTGTCTACGTTACACTAGCCCTATTAAAGATGTGTGTCAATTAAACTTTTGTTTCATGAAAATGATTTCTTGCCGTTATGAAAGATAAGGTCCTTAAGCTTCCGAAACCGTACCACAAGCAATGCCTGTTAATGTTCAGACTGAGTGTCGCTGCTCTTAACAAAACTCCCCCCTACAGAAGACGCATTCGTCCAATGACTTATGTTCAATTTAATGGAATTGAGTCATGATCAAGGGCTAACGAGCAACTAACTGGAAAGGGTTACCAGATTTTGTATCCTAGCACCAGAACCCCAAATACCATGCATTGACATTAGTGACAGTCAACATACTGTTCTGTAGTCAGTTATGTTAAGCTGCAGTATTAGAGAAAATAATAGAACAGAGTGAAGGGTGATAATTAACCCTCTTAGAAATAAATGAACCAGAGACTCAGAGAAAAGGGAGAGGGAGTGAGTTCAATCATGCTGAAAACTACAGTGAAATCAAATTTGATTTGTCACACACGCCGAATACAACAGGTATTACCGTGAAATGTTTACTTAAGAGATCTTAACCAACAATGCAGTTAAAGAAATAGAGTAAGAAAACATTTACTAAATAAACTAAAGTAAAAAATAAAATAAGTAACACAATAAAATAACAAGGCTATATACAGGGGGTACCGGTACCAAGTCAATATGCGAGCGTACTGGTTAATCGAGGTAATTTGACTATGCATAGATAATATACAGCGAGTAGCAGCAGTGTAAAAACAAAGGGAAGGGGGGGGGGGGTCAATGTAAATAGTTCGGTGACCATTTGATTAATTGTTCTTATGGCTTGGGGATAGAAGCTAAGGAGCCTTTTGGACCTAGACTTGGCGCTCCAGTACCGCTTGCCGTGCGGTAGCAGAGAGAACAGTCTATGATTTGGGTGACTGGAGTCTTTGACAATTTTTTGGACCTTCCTCTGACACCGCCTAGTATATAGGTGGATGTCAGGAAGCTTGGCCCCAGTGATGTACTGGGCCGTAGGCATCACCACCTGTAGCACCTTACGGTCAGATGTCGAGCAGTTGCCATACCATGCGGTGGGTGATGCAACCAGTCTCGATCTCGATGGTGCAGCTGTATAACTTTTTGAGGATCTGGGGACCCATACCAAATCTTTTCAGTCTCCTGAGGGGGAAAGGTGTTGTCGTGCCCTCTTCACAACTGTCTTGGTGTGTCTTGACCATGATAATTTGTTGCTGATGTGGACACTAAGGAATTTGAAGCTCTCGACCTGCTCCACTACAGCCCGTCGATGTGAATGGGGGCGTGTTTGGCTCTTCTTTTCCTGTAGTCCACGATCAGCTCCTTTGTCTTGATCACGTTGAGGGAGAGGTTGTTGACCTGGCACCACACTGCCAGGTCTCTGACCTCCTCCCTATAGGCTGTCTCATCGTTGTCGGCGATCAGGCCTACCCCTGTTGTGTCATCAGCATACTTAATGATGGTGCTGGAGTCATGCTTGGCCACGCAGTCATGGTTGAACAAGGAGTACAGGAGGGGACTAAGCACACACCCCTGAGGGGCCCCTGTGTTGAGGATCAGCGTGGCAGATGTGTTGTTGTCTACCCTTACTACCTGGGGGCGGACCATCAGGAAGTCCTAGATCCAGTTGCAAAGGGAGGTGTTTAGTCCCAGGGTCCTTAGCTTAGTGATGAGCTTTGTGGGCACTATGGTGTTGATTGCTGAGCTGTAGTCAATGAACAGCATTCTCACATAGGTGTTCCTTTTGTCCAGGTGGGAAAGGGCATTGTGGAGTGCGATTGAGATTGCGTCATCTGTGGATCTGTTGGGGCAGTATGCGAATTGGAGTGGGTTTAGGGTTTCTGTGATGATGGTGTTGATGTGAGCCATTACCAGCCTTTCAAAGCACTTCATACCGACGTGAGTGCTACGGGGCGGTAGTGAGGTGGTTATACTCCTCTGTGCTATTGGATGTATCCCGGAACATATTCCGGTCTGTGCTAGCAAAACAGTCTTGTAGCGTAGCATCCGCATCATCTGACCACTTCCGTATTGAGCTGGTACTGGTACTTCATGCTTTAGTTTTAGCTTGTAAGCAGGAATCCGGAGGATCAAATTATGGTCAGATTTGCTAAATGGAGGGTGAGGGAGAGCTTTGTATGTGTCTCTGTGTGTGGAGTAAAGGTGGTCTTTAGTTTTTTTCCCTCTGGTTGCACATGTGACATGCTGGTTGAAATGAGGTAAAACGGATTTAAGTTTGCCTGCATTCAAGTCCCCGGCCACTAGGAGCGCCACCTCTGGATGAGCATTTTCTTATTTGCTCATGGCCTTGTTGAGTGCGATGTTAGTGCCAGCATCAGTTTATGTTGGTAAATAGACGGCTACGAATAATATAGATGATAGATCTTGGTAGATCTACAGCTTATGAGGTACTCTACCTCAGGCGAGCAATATCTCGAGACTTCCTTAATATTAGACATTGCGCACCAGCTGTCATTGACAAATAGACACACACCCCCACCTCTCGTCTCACCAGACGTAGCTGTTCTGTCTTGCAGATGCAAGGAAAACCCAGCCAAATGTATATTATCCATGTCATTGTTCAGCCACGACTCGGTGAAACATAAAATATTACAGATTTTATTGTCCCATTGGTAGGATAGTCTCGAGTGGAAATCATACAGTTTATATTCCAGTGATTGCACGTCAGCAAATAGAACAGATGGTAGAGGTGGGTTACCAACTCGCCAATGAATTCTAGCAAGGCACCCCGTTCTCTGCCCCCTGTATTTCCGTCTTTTCTTCACACGAATAACAGGGATTTGGGCCTGGTCTCTGAGAAGCAGGAGAAGCAGTATATCCTTCGCTGTTCTGAAATCCAGAGGCTCTTTTCGTTCATAAGAGACGGTAGCAGCAACATTATGTACAAAATCATTTTACAAACAATGCGAAAAACACACAAAATGCCACAGTTGGTTAGGAGCCAGTAAAACGGCAGCCATACCCTCCGACGCCATTGTTTTGGCAATGGAAGCTAGGAGCGGGGAAAACTACAAGGACAATGACATTTACTTAACGCTTGAAATGGTGGAAATATTTCCTGCCTGTGTCCTGCTGGTTGTAAACGGTTTGTCATGCAAAAATATTCCTCCTTTCAAACCGCAGTGCCCCCCCCTATCTTGCCAGTTAGTGCCACTCCACGCACGTGGTTAGTGAAGCACAGGCCCGTTTAAATAGCCTTAATTTCTCATACAGCTGTGACATCAAAATTGGTTTTCAAATGAGTCAAATTTGTAAATGAATACTCAGTTAGTTGAAATGCATGCAGAGAATGTATGTTTTGGTTCCCAGAATACAAGTGTGTGGAGATTGATATACCACCTTTAAGGAATCCGAGGACACACACACACACACACACACACACACACACACACACACACACACACACACACACACACACACACACAGACAAAAAAAACACAAAATGGTCAGTTCCCCAATGAGGTGACCACTAACTCACACCCTTGATAAAGTCACAGGTGCCTCTGCCTCTCAGCCAATTAACAGCTATAATTAAGTAATTAAACGACTGGGCTGGAGCAAAGACCAAAATGACACGCCTGTATGAACTTTTATTATGACAATCAACAGGGCCAGTTTTCTGCAGTGTGAGTTGTGCAGCTGTCTTAAGTTTATTTCAGGGATGTGCAACTCCAGTCCTCGGGTGCTGGAGTGGTGTCACACTTTCCCCCCCATCCCTACCAAACACAGCTGATTAAACAAATTGCATTCTAAACTGACGATCACGATAAGTTGATTATTGGAGTCAGGTGTGTTAGCTGGGGCTGGGGAAAAATGTTACACCAATCAGGCCCCCGAGGACTGGAGTTGCCCAAACCTGGACAAAAATGTAAATGTAAAGAAAAAATAGGTGTTCGTGGGAATGTGGGGGAATAAACATCCAATGGCTATGTTGCCACACCCTGACCTTAGAGAGCCTGTTTATTTCTCTATTTAATTAGGTCAGGGTGTGACTTGGGTGGGCATTCTAGTTTCCTATTTCTTTGTTGGCCGGGTATGGTTCCCAATCAGAGGCAGCTGTCTATCGTTGTCTCTGATTGGGAATCATACTTAGGCAGCCTGTTTTCCACCTGAGTTTGTGGGATCTTGATTTCGTTCAGTTACTGTGTAGCCTGCAGAACGTTACGGTCGTTTATCTGTTGTTGTTTTTGGGGTGTTCATCTAAAATAAAGAAGGATGTACACTTTCCCACGCTTTGGTCTCATTCTGACGACGGACGTAACATATGTAGGTGCTGGGAGGGGACAAACACCCAAAATGAACACTGGACATACTCAGGTGCTATGTTGTAAAAGCTGTTTTCTGCGTCTGAATATTCCCCAGAGAGAATAGGGGAAGAGAAATAACTGTCTAGCGACATTCCATCTAGTGAGAACTTTCCTTTTACGCCATTAACTTTGGAGAGTAATGGATGTGAAAAATAGCTGTTAAGAGCTTTCTGGGACACATGGTACTGCTCTCATGGTACCGCTCATAAGTACCACATAAGAACAGGTTTTTATCCTGTATGTTTCTCATGTATCAAAACTACACAACCTACACAAGGCGACAAATGAGGATGAATTGTATTTCGTTGAGGGGAAGATAAACTGTATGGAAGCCCATTCTGAACAACAATACATAGTTAGATGAATACGGGGTTATTAGCGATGTAAAAAAATTAAATATATGATAAGCGAGCCTAAAATAACACTAGGGGGTAATTAACACAAACATCTCCATCTCCAGATTCAATGGCTGAACTCTTCCTTGAGGGCTTTTCAGAGCGCTGTGTATACTTACAGCATAATTACTGCAGGTGGTTCAGCCCTCAGCCATGACCAACAATCAACACATGATGCTGCATGCCTGCTACATCCCTTACAAAATTACAAATTACTAACAACATGCCCACCAACCAGCTACAGCCACAGTCCACTCAGTCATCACTACATGGAATCCTGAGACACTAGTCGACCATCAACTAACACACATTAGAGGAGTGTCAAAATCATTCCATGGAGGGCCTAGTGCCTGTTGGTTTTTCCCCTTTCAATTAAGACCTAGACAACCAGGCGAGGGAATATTTTCTATTCGGTGACCTTAATTCATCAATCGAGTACAAGGGAGGATCGAAAAGCCACAGACACTCGGGCCTTCCGTGGAATGAGTTTGACAACATGTGCATTAGAGGACTACAAGACCATCAAGCCATAGTGGACCACCCTTTAAAATATCTTGACACCCATTTCTAAAACACCTAATGATCAGGCAACCTGCAATCCTCTCTGTCTCTCTCTCTCTCTCTCTCTCTCTCCTGTTCCACTCCACCTTGCCCACGCACTGACCGTATGAAGCCTCTAATGTTTGATCAATGCTTCAAGTGACTCCGGATTGCTGCAATTAGAAAACAATGCCTCAGAAAGCTCTTTTTGGGCCTCCGCTATCAGGGAAGTGCAACAGAGAGGATAATTGGGTATTGACAAAAAGAAAAGAAGGAAAAGTTGCAACGGCCTACCTCTCTCCAATTTACTGTTGTCATCTTGAGACTCTGGTTACGCTGTATACTGACCAGATAATGGACCAATCCTTAACAAAAATGACACTTACATTCTCCGGCGAAGCGTCAAACATAGACACGCACATTGCGTAACATAATGAAACATTTATTTTCATGTATCTCCTTTTGTAAGCGGTTAGTGTTACATGAACAAGCTCGGGTGGATGGATGCGGCTGTTGAACCCTGGCCTTGAACACTGGCCTTGAACACTGCCCTGTTGTGGTTCAGTGGGTTATTATCCAGTGGTCTGTGTGGTTTCAAAACATATATTAACCGTAGATCTCTCTCTCTCTCTCTCTGGCCTGTAAACCGATGCTCAAAAGGCTAGTTTAGCTGTAAATACCAGCCAGAAGCCCTCAGGGTCTGTCTGTCTTAATGCCTGTCAGATGAAGTTATTTATCATGTTTATCTTCAGCCTTCACTGTATTTGATGTTTGTCAAAGGACTAGGCCTAGTCCACATTTTAAAAACAGCAACCTTAGAATCCGATACCTTACCTCTCTATAGCTTCATAAGCCTTTTTTTTTTCACTCATACTGCCGGACTTGAAGGCACATTTTGTTTCACATTGAGAAATAAAGAAAATACCACTCCACCTCTACTGTGACCTGTAGTCTGTTTGAAATCAGTTTCCTAACTCTTTTGGCCTACAGTACATGAATGATTTTAGGCGGCAGGTAGCCTAGTGGTTAAAGAGTGCTGGGTCAGTAACCGAAATGGTTGCTGGTTCAAATCCCTGAGTTGACTAGGTGAAGAAAAAAACGGTGAATGTGCCCTTGAGCAAGTCACTTAAAGATAATTGCTCCTCGTAAGTTGCTATAGATAAGAGTGTCTGCTAAGATGTGCATTTGGCTCAAGAGGGCATTTTTTGTCAGTCATGGAAACAGACCCATGGTCCTCTCCAATCATCGCCATTATCTACCCAATTTATGTTAGAGATCGCCCTCTAGTGTGTGATGAATGTGCTACAACTGGAAACTCAACAACTTTGCCATTGGTATGCCGTTAAACCACAGGAGTAGCAGGAGTTATCGTGCCTCTTACTGGCCATGTGTTTTTCCTGTAACTCATAATGTTGTCACGAAGGTGCATACACTAAACTGAGGGATTGGGAAAATGTGGAGAGGAATTGTGTGAAGTAATGCAAAAGAGAGATTGAAGTTAAACAAGTTGGTGAAATCTTCTGTATCCTGCAGTTTAAAAAAAAAAATCTTGCCCATGCTCATAAACATCCATCATAAACAGACCATAAACCTGTAACAAATATCTGCAGGGCTATAAGTCTGCACACAAAATATGAGTGGATGTTCCAATATCTCTCTCAGCGGGCCTGTGCTCAGAGCCAGCCTCAGCTCCACGGATGGGAGGAACACAACAGAGACCATCTGTTGCCGGTGTGTTTGCCTTGGTGCCCTGCCACAAGGAGCTCCGCCAGAGGATCTACGGGGGCCTACACATGGAGCTGCGCCAGGGGACCCGCACACAGAAGCACCTCATGCCTGTTGCCTCGTTTGGGGGATTTCAGTGTTCCACCGACCAGAAGCAGCAATTATAAAGCCGTGTAGGGAATGAATCTCATTATGTGAGGGGAGCAACACTGGTTGTAAGCTACCGACGTTAATTGGACCGACTTGGTGATATAAAACAACTTCCACTGTACAGAACGCATAGTTGTTCCCTTGTGCCAAGCAAAACTGAACTGAAGCTCTAAGAGGTCATTGAATTGCATAGTAGGACATACCCCTGGTGGAAATTATGTGGAAGCAGATTGAAAATAAGGAGTGAGAGAGAGAAATTGAGAGAGGGGGAGAGAGAGAAGGAGCGCACAGAGTTGTTTAACTTGGGGTCTCTAGACGAGAAGAGAGAAAAAATATTGTTATTGTTGGGCTGTATCCTAAGCCAGTTATGGTCCGTTCTTGTCCAGGAATTACAAGTAGAGAAATGAAAATAGACAGTGAGAGGCAGTGAGAGCCCAGATCTGTCCACCATAATGGCAGGCTTAAACTAGGGAGGTGACCCAACCAGATGTTACAGTGTGCTGACTTAGTGCTTCGCTTCACCCAAGAGAAGCCTTTACTGTAGAGACATCTTAAAGCCTTTTTAACACATCATCAGAAAACCACCAATTCAATCATGCTGTATCATAACATACTGTAATATTTCGTTTGGAGCATGTATAATTGCACATTAAGTAACAGACTGCCCAAGCTGGGGAAAAATGTTCCTATTTATGTAATTACTAACTTTAATATACATTAACTTGACTAATGATTATTTAAATATCCGATCGGTCGTTTATAAGCATTTAAATCAGTGTTGGCCCCTGAACTCCCCAGAAGAGATGGGCTAAAGGTTGGAAAAGGGTTGCTGGTTCAACTCCAAGGTGGATCAGTATGGAAAGCTTGCAGTGTGTGGAAGGCACTTACAGTTTTTTTCGATTGCTAAACGACAGTGGACACAACTGGAGTCACATGTGCAAAACTCTAACTACAGTCTGCACAGCAGCAGTTCATGTGGTCCAAACTCTAGTTTGTTTTTCATTGCTTGAACACAGTTTTCAAAACTCTACACACTTATCCCATGACTTTAACCACAACCTGCACAACACTGTGGATTTACAGCACTTTGTTCAAATGCTAACACACTGCTGTCAAAACTGTGAACCACACATTCGAAACGGAATAGATTTCAGCCTTGTGCCTTTCAAACACTGCTGATTGCAATTTCAGCTGAAAGGCTAAGCAGGTGTCTTGTTTTAGACTTGTTAGTGAACACACACACATATTACAGTATATATAGGTAGAGCTCAGAAAGACTCATTTTGGAAATGGAACAAGGAAGATGGGTTCGTGGAGGGAGAAGGGTGGCAGGGAGAGGGCGCATGCGTGGAGGAAGACAAAGAAGACAAAGAGCTGTTATTTCAGATGAAATAAGGGCTACACTTATAGACCATGTCGTGAACCATGGTCTCTCATTGAGAGAGGCAGGGTTGAGGGTGCAACCCAATCTGCAAAGATCCACAGTGGCATCTGTAATGCGAATTTTCCATCATGCAAACAGGTGAGAGTTACATCCTTACAGTAAATGAAAACATTACAGGAATCTATTTTGTATTGCAATTATAGAATATTTACACAGATATATATATTACAGTAAGTTTGACTGTAAAATATATTTTTACAACAGGACCCAAAGGCTGCCCCCAACAGGGGGAAGAGGAAAAATATTTTCAGATGTGCAGGAAAATGCTATTGTTGACATGGTTGTTGTCAACAATGCAATAAAACTGTGGGAGATTCAAGATAGAGTGCTGGCTGATAATGATACATTTGAAAATGTTAATTCTGTCAGCACAACAACTATTGCTCGAGTCCTAAAGAAACACCAAGTTACAATGAAACAGTTATACACTGTACCGTTCGAGAGAAACAGTGAACGGGTAAAAGAGCAAAAATACCAATATGTCCAGGTAAGACGTCTGAGGTTACGTACACAGCTATACAAAATATTTACAGTAAAAAAAAACACTAGCAATTCTACAGTAAAACTGTGCACTTACTGTTTTTCAGAGAGTAATGGAGGTGGAAGCACTGGAAAGACCACATTCATTTGTATTTATCAATGAAGCTGGATTTAACCTTGCCAAAACACGGCGCAGAGGAAGGAATGTTATAGGTCAAAGGGCCACTGTGGAGGTTCCAGGCCAAAGGGGGGGGAAATATCACCATGTGTGCTGCAATGGCCAATGATGGTTTGCTTCTCAACACACCACTCATTGGCCCATACAACACAGAAAGGCTTATAGCTTTCCTAGCCAGTAAGAAACCCCCAAGTTTTTGTCATAGTTTGCGATAACGTTGCTTTTCACCACTCTGCAGCTGTCACAGATTGGTTTGCAGCACATCACAGATTTATGGTTTTGTACCTGCCTGCATATTCACCCTTCCTCAACCCAATAGAGGAGTTTTTCTCTGCCTGGAGGTGGAAAGTGTTTGGTCACCACCCACATGACCAAATGTCTCTTTTGGAAGCCATGCGTGCCGGATGTGAGGACACGAGTCCAGAGGACTGCCAGGGATGGATAAGGCACTCCAGAAGGTTCTTCCCCAGGTGCATGGCAAGAGAAAACATTAGATGTGATGTTGAAGAAAACCTGTGGCCTGATGCTAGAGAGAGGCAGGATTAGCCCCTCAATTATTTGTTCGAAATACAGTATGTACTTTTAGTTTCTACCTTTTTTTTCTCATTACTGTAATTCCGTAAATTACTACAGACTATTGAAGCAAACTGCTAATTTTCATTTACCTTAAAGAATTGTTATGTTCTAAAAATTTTAATAAATCATGTGAAAGAATGTCACTCTTTTCTTTGAAGAAAATATTACTTTGTATGAAGTCACTGAAATTGTTCAAACTGTAAAGATGAAAAGTTTGTATTTTCTGTATTGGTGTTTGATGCTAGTGTTTTTACTCTCAGTGTGTTCTGAGTGACAGTGTGTGTTATCTCAGTGAGGGTTGTGCATAGTGTTTGGCTGCACTGAGCGTGTTTTGAGCCATGTGTTAAGAGTTGTGTTGCTTGGAATGAGTTTTGCAGGTGATGTGAACTGTTTAGCTCAGGTGACTGTTGGTAGTGCAGACTGTAGTTAGAGTTTTGCACATGTGACTCCAGTTGTGCCCACTGTCGTTTAGCAATCGAAAAAAACTGTAAGCTGCAGCCCCTCAGTAGAATCATCCTGTGGACTAAATGGAAGAAAATGTTGTTAGGCTTGAGTGAACGTCGTGTAAGACGCTTTGGATAAAAGCACCCACCCAGCAAAGAACACTGTATCCCATCAACTATTAACTTATTAACAAATTGAATCACAACTTTTAAATGTTTCCTTCTCCTCTTTGTTTTTCACAAATACTTTAAACCGGCTTCCAGAATGTCTATTCATCATCATTTACCATCTCAATGACAGAGAGATAATGCCTAGATGTGCATTTTTTGTATATTGTGATCCTATATAAATTGATGTCGTGCCGAGATTGAGTGTGTGTGTGCGTGCGTGCGTGCGTGCGTGTGAGTGTGTGTGCATGTGTGTGCGTGTGTGTGCATGTGTGTGTGTGTGTGCGTGTGTGTGTGTGTGTGTGTGTGTGTGTGTGTGTGTGTGTGTGTGTGTGTGTGTGTGTGTGTGTGTGTGTGTGTGTGTGTGTGTGTGTGTGTGTGTGTGTGTGTGTGAAAAAGGTAGTTTCACCCCCTCTGTGTTGAAGCCACTGTGCAAAGACAACATTTCCAAATCTCTTCATCTCTATACTATAATAGTTAGCTAGCTGGTTTAGATTAATATGATGCATTCAAAATGTTCAAAATGTTCTGATTGGTGTTAGATTGTATTCTATTAATCTATTTGACATGACAAGTGTTGTTAGTTGTAAATTTGTAGAGAAAGGTTTACTAAAGTTGTTTGATCAAACTGTACCACAAGTTGGCACAATGTTATTTTTAGGCAGGAGTATAGAGATCAGCTGGTACCATAATTAGAAAGGCTGGTTTCAAGCTACTTCTAGAATTGTGAAAGTCTATTTAGCGGCACGACCCTTGCGGCCCTATGTTCTCAACTGCATCACACCACACCTTGAAATAAGATATCTGCCTTATAGATTCCTCAGGGAATATGGATGGCAAAACTGTTTCCTCTACTCACTTATTCATTTTTTCAAGAAAAAGGATTGGCAAGCACAGACCACAGTAAGGAGGATCAAGTTTGCTCTGTGTGTTCCACCTACTCAAATAATGTATGGTCCTAAGGGAAGGGGCTTGATCACATGATAGGTTGTTTATTCACAGTTTTTCTTCCATGTGAACATGAGGCTTCTGTGGTATGTGCCTGTGGGTGTTTTTCTATCAACTTCTGGGCAACACCAGAAATGTCAGCCAAGCTTTAAGAAATCACTTCAGGATGTAAGACAGACATACGCTACATTACCAAAAGCATGTGGACACCTGCTCGTCGAACATCTCATTCCAAATACATGGGCATTTATACTGGTTGGTCCCAATATTTTGGTTGGTCCCCCTTGCTGCTACAACAGCCTCCACTCTTCTGGGAAGGCTTTCCACTAGATGTTGGAACATTGCTGCGTGGACTTGCTTCCCTTCAACCACAAGAACATTTGTGAGGCCGGGAACTGATGTTGGGCGTTTAGGCCTGGCTCGTAGTCGGCGTTCCAATTCATCCAAAAGGTGTTCTATTATTATACCTTCATTTTAACAAGGAATACAGACTGAGACCACGGTCTCTTTTACAGCTGGGCCCTGCGTATACGTGTTTACACTTACAGTTTAGGTACAATGATTAAGAAATTACACTATGGAGTTGAGGTCAGGGCTCCGTGCAGGCCAGTAAAGTTCTTCCACACCAATCTTGACAAACCATTTCCTGTATGGACCTCACTTTCTGCACGGTGGCATTGTCATGTTAAACAGGAAATGTATATTTGTAAACAACAGCTGGTGCACGAAATCTAAGGATCAAGGTTTTGCTCACCTGAGGTAGAGTACAGTATCTCATCATAAGCTGTAGACCACACTATTTACCAAGAGAGTTTTCATCTGTATTTTTTGTAGCTGTCTTATATACCACCCCAAACCGATGCTGGCCCTAAAACCGCACTCAATGAGCTGTATACGGCCATAAGCAAACAGGAAAACGCTCATCCAGAAGTGGTGCTCCTAGTGGCCGGGGACTTTAATTCAGGGAAACTCAAATCCGTTTTATCTCATTTCAACCTGCATGTTAAATGTGCAACCAGAGGGGAAAAAAACTCTAGACCACCTTTACTCCACACACAGAGACACATACAAAGCTCCCCCTCTCCCTCCATTTGGCAAATCTGACCATAATTCTATCCTCCTGATTTCTGCTTACAAGCAAAAACAAAAGTAGGAAGCACCAGTGACTTGGTCAATAAGAAAGTGGTCAGATGACGCCAATTTAATTTTAATTTTAATTTTACCTTTATTTTACTAGGCAAGTCAGTTAAGAACAAATTCTTATTTTCAATGACGGCCTAGGAACAGTGGGTTAACTGCCTTGTTCAGGGGCAGAACGACAGATTTGTACCTTGTCAGCTCGGGGGTTTGAACTCGCAACCTTCGGGTTCCTAGTCCAACGCTCTAACCACTAGGCTACCCTGCCGCCCCAATGCTAAGCTACAGGACTGTTTTGCTAGCACAGACTGGTATATGTTCCGGGATTCTTCCGGTGGCATTAAGGAGTACACCACATCAGTCACTGGCTTCATCAATAAGTGCATCAATGATGTTGTCCCCCCACACATACATACAGTACATACCCCAACCAGAAGCCATGGATTACAGGCAACATCCACACTGAGCTAAAGGGTAGAGCTTCCGCTTTCAAGGAGCGGGACTCTAACCCGGAAGTTTATAAGAAATCCAGGTATGCCCTCCCACGAACAGTCAAACAGGCAAAGCATCAATACAGGAGTAAGATGGAATCGTACCACACCGGCTCTGACGCTTGTCGGATGTGGCAGGGCTTGCAAACTATTACAGACTACAAAGGGAAGCACAGTGCTGCCCAGTTACACAAGCCTACCAGACGAGCTAAATTACTTCTATGCTCGCTTCGAGGCAAATAACACTGAAGCATGCATGGGAGCATCAGCTGTTCGGGACGATTGTGTGATCACGCTCTCTGTAGCCGATGTGAGCAAGACCTTTAAACAGGTCAACATTTACAAGGCCACAGGGCCAGACGGATTACCAGGACGTGTACTCCGAGTATACGCTGACCAACTGGCAAGTGTCTTCCCTGACATTTTCAACCTGTCCCTGACTGAGTCTGTAATACCAACATGTTTCAAGCAGACCACCACCATAGAACACTAAGGTAACCTGCCTAAATGACTATCGACCCGTAGCACTTCACCATGAAGTGCTTTGAAAGGCTGGTCATGGCAGACATCAACACAATTATACCAGAAACCCTAGACCCACTCCAATTCGCATACTGCCTTAACAGAGCCACAGATGATGCAATCTCTATTGCACTCATCACTGCCCTTTCTCACCTGGACAAAAGGAACAACTATGTGAGAATGCTATTAATTGACTACAGTTCCGCGTTCAACACAATAGTGCCCTCAAAGCTCATCACTAAGCTAAGGACCCTGGGACTAAACACCTCCATCTACAACTGTATCCTGGACTTCCTGACGGGCTGCCCCCAGGTGGTAAGGGAAGGTAACAACACATCGGCCACACTGATCCTCAACACGGGGGCCCCTCAGGGGTGCATGCTCAGTGCCCTACTGTACTCCCTGTTCACTCATGACCTGATGGCCAGGCACGACTCCAACACCATCATCAAGTTTGCCAATGACACAACAGTGGTAGACCTGATCACCAACAACGATGAGACAGCCTATAGGGAGGAGTTCAGAGACCTGGCTGTGGGGGGCCAGGATAACAACCTCTCCCTCAACGTGATCAAGACAAAGGAAATGATTGTGGACTACAGGAAAAGGAGGAGCATGCCCCCATTCTCATTGATGGGGCTGCAGTGGAGCAGGTCGAGAACTTCAAGTTCCTTGGTGTCAAGTCCCCCTCAGGAGACTGAAAAGATTTGGCATGGGTCCCCAGATCCTCAAAAGGTTATACAACTGCACCATCGAGAGCATCCTGATTGGTTGCATCACTGCCTGATATGGCAACTGCTCAGCCTCCAACCACAAGGTGCTACAGAGGGTAGTGCGTACGGCACAGGACCTCTATACCAGGCAGTGTCAGAGGAAGGCCCTCAAAATTGTTGAAGGCTCCAGCCACCCTAGTCATAGACTGTTCTCTCTACTATGGCACAGCAAGTGGTACCGGATCGCCAAGTCTAGGTTCAAAAGGCTTCTTAACACCTTCTACCCCCAAGCCATAAGACTCCTGAACAACTAATCAAAGGGCTACCCAGACCCCTCTTTTACACTCTCTGTTTTTCATCTATGCATAGTCACTATAACTCTACCTACATGTACATATTACCTAAATTACCCTGACTGACCGGTGCCCCCCGCACATTGACTCTGTACCGGTACCCCCTGTATATAGCCTCACTATTGTTATTTTACTGCTGCTGTTTAATTACTTGTTCTTTTTATTTTCAATTTTTTGCTTATATATTTTTTACTTAACACTTTTTTTCTTAAAAACTTCTTAAAGCATTGTTGGTTAAGGGCTTGTGAATAAGCATTTCACTGTAAGGTTGTATTCGACGCATATGACAAATAAAATGTGATTTGATTTGAAAGGACCTTCCCCAAACTGTTTCCACAAAGTTGGAAGCACATAATCATCTAGAATGTCATTGTATGCTGTAGCGTTTAGATTTCCCTTCACTGGAACTAAGGGGTCTAGCCCGAACCATGAAAACAGCCCCAGAGCATTATTCCTCCTCCAACAAACTTTACAGTTGGGACTATGCATTGGGGCAGGTAGAGTTCTCCTGGCATCCACCAAACCCAAATTGGTCTGTCGGACTTCCAGATGTTGAAGCGTGATTCATCACTCCAGAGAACGTCTTTCCACTGCTCCAGAGTCCAATGGCGGCGAGCTTTACACCAATCCACCTGACGCTTGGTGTTGCGCACGGGGATCTTAGACTTGTTTGCGGCTGCTCTGCCATCGAAACCCATTCCATAAAGCTCCCAACGAACAGTTATTGTGCTGACGTTGCTTCCAGAGGCATTTTGGAACTTGGTAGTGAGTGTTGCTATGCTCTTCAGCACTCGGCAGTCCCATTCTGTGAGCTTGTGTGGCCTACCACTTTTCGGCTGAGCATTTCCACTTCAAAGTTGACCGGGGCAGCTCTAGCAGGGCAGAAATTTGACAAACTGACTTGTTGGAAAGGTAGCATCCTATGACGGTGCCACGTTGAAAGTTACTGAGCTCTTCAGTAAGGCTATTCTAATGCCAATGTTTGTCTATGGAGATTGCATGGCTGTGTGCTCGATTTTATACACTTGTCAGCAACGGGTGTGGCTGAAATAGCTGAATCCACTAAGTTCAATGGGTGTCCACATTTTTTTATTAGTAGATGCCTCAATCATAACCAGTATGTTGCCCTTCTTTTTTTAATAGCATTAAAGATCCATTCCACAGGAATGACTGAAAACTGAAATCACTTTGGTAAGTGCAACTCCAGTCAGTCAGTAAACGGTGAGTGACAAACGAATAGACAGGGAGAACATACTAGTAGTCAGTGCCTACGCCTTCTTGTCCTTCTCTTAATCAGGATAGAGTGTAGACTGCTATGTGAACTGTGAACTGCGACATGTGTACGTGTATTCTGCACTAATGTAAAAAAATAACTGGACAATTAAGACTCATCTAAGAAAGCGTTCAGTGTAGATGATGGAGTCACTGTCCATTGTACTGTACTTATTTATGCGAACAATGTCTTGAATATGACTTTGTTGACTTGTCAGATTTGGCGTACACCAAGATGAAAAGTCAAGTAGGCTACAGACAAGACGGTGACCACCAACAGGAGGAAAGTCAGCAAGAAAGTGAAGAGTGAACACCATTTCAAACTCAGCATACATTTACTTATGCTTTCAGGTTCATTCAGTTGAAGTCCAAGGTTACATATTGCGAATGCAATATTCAGAGTCGTCACCTCCTGATATATAGGTGAGTGGATGCATATACTTTACTGGGACTCAGCAATACCACATGGCACAACAAGCGGTGGTGTGAACCAAAGATATTGCAGAGGGAGAGCAAGTTGCTGCACTCAACACACATGCACTGGCAAGCATCTGTGCATGTGCACGGGAGTTTGCTTCACTCTGTTGTAGCATGAAGGTTGGGTGACAGCAAATGCTGACGAGCTTAGACTCTCGCTTCGCTCTTTGTTTGTTACAGAAGTCGCCCCACTGCTCCCTGTAAAGTCACATTGCTGAATGTACTTTTAATTTGTAATGGCCATTGTATAATATTATAATTGATTTCCATTCTATTCAGTTGCTTACATGTATTCAGCACGTCACCCAGTCGTGTATATTGGCGTGAGTGTGTGACTGGGAGGATGAGTGATTATGTGATGGTGTTTTTCCTGATTACATTGCCGACGTTGCATTGCGTCAACCAATGGTTGTGCGCCACGTCATGAACTGCACGGTCAGGCATCAGATTGCTATATCATATGATGTGGTTAGTTGATATGTTTAACACCTACCCAGGTTGTGAGATCTGGCATGCATCTGCAGTGTAGTCAGGCAGGAATGCCACCAGTGTGTGGCCCTAGTCAATTGCTTGCATCCTCTCTCCTCGCCTCCTCAAAATGCATTGGAGGAGAAAGATTGAAGGGAGCAACTGCTGATCTAACCCGCTAATCCGTGTTGAAAAGGGGGCGGGGAAAGAGACTGTGAGGAATCGAGGTAAATCAAATTGAGAAAGAGCAATATAATACTGTATCTTATACCGTAGGCTGGGCATCTTAGGCCTCGCATTGCTCCTGCCAACCTATTGAGAGAGTGGCATCAACTGAAGGGAGGCTGATCCTATGATACTGCAGTGCAGAGGCATGCACTCTCCATGCACAACAAAATCCAGGTCCTCGAACCGCCGCTATCGCGCTATTCCACCATCTAGCATCCAATCCTCTCAGATCTACTGTGTGTTATGGTGAGTGAATGAGGACCCAAAAGCGAACTAACTTAAACAGAGCTTCTTTAATAACCAAACATAGGTAGGCTCAGATAGACCGGCAGATTCCGACAGGACAGGACAAGGTTACAGCAAACATGACGATAGTCTGGCTCAGGCATGAAACACAACAAACAAGAATCCGACAAGGACAGGAACAGAAACAGAGAGAGATATAGGGACCTAATCAGAGGGAAAAAGGGAACAGGTGGGAAACGGGGTGAATGGGTAGTTAGAGGAGACAAGGAACAGCTGGGGGAAAGCGGGGGAGAAAAGGTAACCTAACAACGACCAGCAGAGGGAGACAGGGTGAAGGGAAAGGACAGAGACAAGACACAACATGACAGTACATGACAGTACCCCCCCACTCACCGAGCGCCTCCTGGCGCACTCGAGGAGGAAACCTGGCGGCAACGGAGGAAATCCTCGATCAGCGCACGGTCCAGCACGTCCCGAGAGGGAACCCAACTCCTCTCCTCAGGACCGTACCCCTCCCAATCTACGAGGTACTGGTGACCACGGCCCCGAAGACGCATGTCCAAAATTCTACGGACCCTGTAGATGGGTGCGCCCTCGACAAGGATGGGGGGGGGGGGGGGAAGACGAGCGGGGGCGCGAAGGACGGGCTTGATGCAGGAGACATGGAAGACCGGGTGGACGCGACGAAGGTATCGCGGAAGAAGAAGTCGAACTGCGACAGGATTAATGACCCGAGAAATACGGAACGGACCAATGAACCGCGGGGTCAACTTGCGAGAAGCCGTCTTAAGGGGAAGGTTCTGAGTGGAGAGCCAAACTCTCTGACCGCGACAATATCTAGGACTCTTAGTTCTACGCTTATTAGCAGCCCTCACAGTCTGCGTCCTATAACGGCAAAGTGCAGACCTGACCCTCTTCCAGGTGCGCTCGCAACGTTGGACAAAAGCCTGAGCGGAGGGGACGCTGGACTCGGCGAACTGAGATGAGAACAGCGGAGGCTGGTACCCGAGGCTACTCTGAAAAGGAGATAGCCCGGTCGCAGACGAAGGAAGCGAGTTGTGGGCGTATTCTGCCCAGGGGAGCTGTTCTGACCAAGACGCAGGGTTACGAAAAGAAAGACTGCGTAAGATGCGACCAATAGTCTGATTGGCCCGTTCTGCTTGACCGTTAGACTGGGGGTGAAAGCTGGAAGAGAGACTGACGGAAGCCCCAATCAAACGGCAAAACTCCCTCCAAAATTGAGACGTGAATTGCGGACCTCTGTCCGAAACGACGTCTGACGGAAGGCCATGAATTCTGAAAACATTCTCGATGATGATTTGTGCCGTCTCTTTAGCAGAAGGAAGCTTAGCAAGGGGAATGAAATGAGCCGCCTTAGAGAACCTATCGACAACCGTAAGAATAACAGTCTTCCCCGCTGACGAAGGCAGTCCGGTGACAAAATCTAAGGCGATGTGAGACCACGGTCGAGAGGGAATAGGAAGCGGCCTGAGACGGCCGGCAGGAGGAGAGTTACCGGACTTAGTCTGCGCGCAGACCGAACAAGCAGCCACGAAACGACGCGTGTCATGCTCCCGGGTGGGCCACCAAAAACGCTGGCGAATGGAAGCAAGCGTACCCCGAACGCCAGGGTGGCCGGCTAACTTGGCAGAGTGCGCCCACTGAAGAACGGCCAGACGAGTAGGAACGGGAACGAAAAGAAGGTTCCTAGGACAAGCGCGCGGCGACGGAGTGTGAGTGAGCGCTTGTTTTACCTGCCTCTCAATTCCCCAGACAGTCAACCCGACAACACGCCCCTCAGGGAGAATCCCCTCGGGGTCAGTGGAGGCTACTGAAGAACTGAAGAGACGAGACAAAGCATCAGGCTTGGTGTTCTTAGAGCCCGGACGATAAGAAATCACAAACTCGAAACGAGCGAAAAACAGCGCCCAACGCGCCTGACGCGCATTAAGTCGTTTGGCCGAACGGATGTACTCAAGGTTCCTATGGTCAGTCCAAACGACAAAAGGAACGGTCGCCCCCTCCAACCACTGTCGCCATTCGCCTAGGGCTAACCGGATGGCGAGCAGTTCGCGGTTACCCACATCATAGTTACGTTCCGACGGCGACAGGCGATGAGAAAAATACGCGCATGGGTGGACCTTGTCGTCAGAGAGGGAGCGCTGAGAAAGGATGGCTCCCACGCCCACCTCTGACGCGTCAACCTCGACAACGAACTGTCTAGAGACGTCAGGTGTAACAAGGATAGGAGCGGATGTAAAACGATTCTTGAGGAGATCAAAAGCTCCCTGGGCGGAAACGGACCACTTAAAGCACGTCTTGACAGAAGTAAGGGCTGTGAGAGGAGCTGCCACCTGACCGAAATTACGGATGAAACGACGATAGAAGTTCGCGAAGCCGAGAAAGCGCTGCAGCTCGACGCGTGACTTAGGGACGGGCCAATCAATGACAGCTTGGACCTTAGCGGGATCCATCTTAATGCCTTCAGCGGAAATAACAGAACCGAGAAATGTGACGGAGGAGGCATGAAAAGTGCACTTCTCAGCCTTCACAAAAAGACAATTCTCTAAAAGGCGCTGGAGGACACGTCGAACGTGCTGAACATGAATCTGGAGTGACGGTGAAAAAATCAGGATATCGTCAAGGTAAACGAAAACAAAGATGTTCAGCATGTCTCTCAGGACATCATTGACTAATGCCTGAAAGACAGCTGGAGCGTTAGCGAGGCCGAAAGGAAGAACCCGGTATTCAAAGTGCCCTAACGGAGTGTTAAACGCCGTCTTCCACTCGTCCCCCTCCCTGATGCGCACGAGATGGTAAGCGTTACGAAGGTCCAACTTAGTGAAAAACCTGGCTCCCTGCAGGATCTCGAAGGCTGAAGACATAAGAGGAAGCGGATAACGATTCTTCACTGTTATGTCATTCAGCCCTCGATAATCTATGCAGGGGCGCAGAGACCCGTCCTTCTTCTTGACAAAAAAAAACCCCGCTCCGGCGGGAGAGGAGGAGGGGACTATGGTACCGGCGTCAAGAGCTACAGACAAATAATCTTCGAGAGCCTTACGTTCGGGAGCCGACAGAGAGTATAGTCTACCCCGGGGGGGGGTGGTTCCCGGAAGGAGATCAATACTACAATCATACGACCGGTGTGGAGGAAGAGAGGTGGCCCTGGACCGACTGAACACCGTGCGCAGATCGTGATATTCCTCCGGCACCCCTGTCAAATCACCAGGCTCCTCCTGTGAAGAAGAGACAGAGGAAACAGGAGGGATAGCAGACATTAAACATTTCACATGACAAGAGACGTTCCAGGAGAGGATAGAATTACTAGACCAATTAATGGAAGGATTATGACAAACTAGCCAGGGATGGCCCAAAACAACAGGTGTAAAAGGTGAACGAAAAATTAAAAAATAAATGGTTTCACTATGATTACCAGAAACAGTGAGGGTTAAAGGTAGCGTCTCACGCTGAATCCTGGGGAGAGGACTACCATCCAGGGCGAACAAGGCCGTGGGCTCCTTTAACTGTCTGAGAGGAATGTCATGTTCCCGAGCCCAGGTCTCGTCCATAAAACAGCCCTCCGCCCCAGAGTCTATTAAGGCACTGCAGGAAGCTGACGAACCGGTCCAGCGTAGATGGACCGACAAGGTAGTGCAGGATCTTGAAGGAGAGACAGGAGTAGTAGCGCTCACCAGTAGCCCTCCGCTTACTGATGAGCTCTGGCCTTTTACTGGACATGAAGTGACAAAATGACCAGCGGTACCGCAATAGAGACAGAGGCGGTTGGTGATTCTCCGTTCCCTCTCCTTAGTCGAGATGCGGATACCTCCCAGCTGCATGGGCTCAGCACCCGAGCCGGCAGAGGAAGATGGTAGTGATGCGGAGAGGGAGGCGACGGAGAGCGCGAGCTCCTTTCCACGAGCTCGGTGACGAAGATCAACCCGTCGCTCAATGCGAATAGCGAGTTCAATCAAGGAATCCACGCTGGAAGGAACCTCCCGGGAGAGAATCTCATCCTTTACCTCTGCGCGGAAACCCTCCAGAAGACGAGCGAGCAAGGCCGGCTCGTTCCAGCCACTGGAGACAGCAAGAGTGCGAAACTCAATAGAGTAGTCTGTTATGGATCGATTGCCTTGACATAGGGAAGACAGGGCCCTGGAAGCCTCCTCCCCAAAAACAGATCGATCAAAAACCCGTATCATCTCCTCCTTAAAGTCCTGATACTGGTTAGTACACTCAGCCCTTGCCTCCCAGATTGCCGTGCCCCACTCACGAGCCCGTCCAATAAGGAGAGATATGACGTAGGCGACACGAGCAGTGCTCCTGGAGTAAGTGTTGGGCTGGAGAGAAAACACAATATCACACTGGGTGAGGAACGAGCGGCATTCAGTGGGCTCCCCAGAGTAACACGGCGGGTTATTGATTCTGGGCTCCGGAGATTCGAAAGCCCTGGAAGTGGCCGGTGGATCGAGGCGGAGATGGTGAACCTGTTCTGTGAGGTTGGAGACTTGGGTGGCCAGGGTCTCAACGGCATGTCGAGCAGCAGACACTTCCTGCTCGTGTCTGCCTAGCATCGCTCCCTGGATCCCGACGGCTGAGTGGAGAGGATCCGAAGTCGCTGGGTCCATTCTTGGTCGGATTCTTCTGTTATGGTGAGTGAATGAGGACCCAAAAGCGAACTAACTTAAACAGAGCTTCTTTAATAACCAAACATAGGTAGGCTCAGATAGACCGGCAGATTCCGACAGGACAGGACAAGGTTACAGCAAACATGACGATAGTCTGGCTCAGGCATGAAACACAACAAACAAGAATCCGACAAGGACAGGAACAGAAACAGAGAGAGATATAGGGACCTAATCAGAGGGAAAAAGGGAACAGGTGGGAAACGGGGTGAATGGGTAGTTAGAGGAGACAAGGAACAGCTGGGGGAAAGCGGGGGAGAAAAGGTAACCTAACAACGACCAGCAGAGGGAGACAGGGTGAAGGGAAAGGACAGAGACAAGACACAACATGACAGTACATGACACTGTGCCTCGGAGATAAGGTCTAGGCCTCAGTGTTGATTTGGGATAAAAGTTATGCGTGTCTGTGTCCTCTCCTTCTCTCATCTCATTGCAGATGATGTACTGCACTTGTCTGGGGGAAGAAGATTGGGTTTTTCGAGTGGGACCCAATTCTTGCCCGGGTGAGCAATTTCATCCATTTGCACCCAGCATATACACCAAAGTACCTGCTGAAAAGAGACAGCAATGCCGGCTACGAGGGGTGGAGTTAAATCAAATAAAAAGGAAAGGCATGTGGTGAAGATAAACTAACTTCTGATCATTGATAAACAAACATTTGACAGCCAACAGTGTTATGTTGCTGCCTGTCATTAGTTTGAAAAAATATTGTCGCTTTTTTCAGTATGTGTTGTGCTTTAGTTACTGACGAGCCCCTGGCTTTTTAAAATGTATTTTATTAAACCTTTATTTAACTAGGCAAGTCAGTTAATTAAGAACAAATTCTTATTTACAATGACAGCCTACCAAAAGACAAAAGGCCTCCTGCGGGGATGGGGGACTGGGATTAAAAATTAAATAAAAATCTAAGACAAAACACACATAACGACAAGAGAGACACCACAACGCTACATAAAGAGAGACCTAAGACAACAACATAGGATGGCAGCAACACATGACAACACAGCATGGTAGCAACACAACATGGTAGCAACACAACATGGCAGCAGCACAAAACATGGGCACAGACAACAGCACAAAGGGCAAGAAGGTAGAGACAACAATACATCACGCAAAGCAGCCACAACTGTCAGTAAGAGTGTCCATGACTGAGTCTTCGAATGAAGAGTTTAAGTGGGGTTTTTTTGCAGCCCATTTCAGTTGCGAGCTGCAGCGAACCGAAGAGAGGAGCGACCCAGGGATGTGTGTGCTTTGGGGACCTTTAACAGAATGTGACTGTCAGAACGGGTGTAGTATGTGGAGGATGAGGAATGCAGTAGGTATCTCAGATAGGGGGGAGTGAGGTCTAAGAGGGTTTTTATAAATAAATAAGACTTTACAGCACTCTATTACAACAGCAATTTCCCCTCAATCCCAAATGGTCTAGGGTTGATTTGCAATTGGTCCCAGTAGGGCCTTTCCATTAGTGTCACCAGTGGCTCCTAGAATACATGTTTTTTTTTCAATGCCTACATGTTTAAAGAGAATTGTGAATAAAGTCTACATTCTGGCTTAATGTCAAATCCAGAGTAGAGTCAGAGTAGAGCCAGAGCTACCAGGCGCCCAGGTCGGACACGCCTTGTTTTATTTTGTCTCTTTTGTTGTATTGTTTTTAAATGTAGAGTGTGTTGTGATTTTAATTGCATTGGAAATAAAGTACGATTTAATGATCCCCGATATGTTGCTTGCTGCGCCACAAAGAAACTGGGTTTTTGAGGCGACTAATGAAGTCAAGAACACAAGTCGGCCCTCTGTGTGATGATGAACACTTTTCATCAATGTCAGTGTGATGTTCCTCTAATATTAGTTTTGTTGTTTGTAAATGTTCTCTTTTTGGTCTATTGAATAGCTATAATCTACTGGTGGGCTTCTCCTATTGTTTATAGCACATCAAAATATATTGTGTTCATTAGGGCTCATGGGCTGTGCATCTGGCTACATAATTGACCAAAAATGATGATTCCATCCTTGTGCTTTCCAATGCTTTTGTGAACCTGTGATTCTGACAATTGAGGTGGGAGACATCATGCAAAAAACAATCTGTGTAATGGTCACAGATATTACACACAGGAGCGACCAATTTGAGTGAAGTTTCTGTACTAGTTTGTTTGACTGTTACCACACATTAATTATGTTTGTACTTTATCTAACAACAATGTGCAGAATTGAAAGCTGCAACAAGGCAAATAACTTGTGACTTCTATGGCATTTTCGCCTGTTTTTAGACGGCCCGTGCCTGGCCCGAGGCTCTTTGAATCTATCCAATCACGTCTCTCATCTTGTTGCCCAATGAAATCGACTCTGAGGGCTATGGAATGTTTGATGCCACTGCAGGACGTGGTTTTGGCATAAAAACTATGCATCCAGGGTCAGTGATATCAGTGATGTATATAAACCCTGGATTGCTGATGCTATGTACTGGCCAATAAAGCTGCAATATGTCATTTGTTGGGTGACTGACCAAATTCAGATTGAAATGTGAGTTATAGATTTGTCATTCTCATTGAAAGCTATTGAAAGCTAAGAAGCAGTAGATCTGTTCTATGTGCTCTATTGTCACACCCTGACCTTAGTTATCTTTGTTTTCTTTATTATTTTGGTTAGGTCAGGGTGTGACTAGGGTGGGTATGTTAGTTTTTTTTATTGTCTACGGTTTTTTGTATATCTAGGGTTTTTTGTAAGTCTAGGCGTATGTAGGTCTATGGTGGCCTGAATTGGTTCCCAATCAGAGGCAGCTGTTTATCGTTGTCTCTGATTGGGGACCATATTTAGGTAGCCATATTCCTTGGGTATTTTGTGGGTTCTTATTCTATGTTTAGTTGCCTGTTCTGCACTAGCCATATTAGCTTCACGGTTCGTTTTGTTTGTTCAGTGTTCGTTCTTTCAATAAATAATGTACGCTTACCACGCTGCACCTTGGTCTCCTGCATACAACAACCGTGACATCTATTTCTTACTGTTAAGTTTAGTTTTTGCATATTTTACTTTGGTTTTGTACACCAGTTTAAAAAAGCTGAAAATACAATATTTTTGGTTATTGAGAAGGTGTTTCAGTGGTTTAGATGGTACAATGATTCTCTACACTTTACATTGAAATCAGGCAAACTATTTGAATTTTAACAACCAGGAAATGGCGTTGTGATATTGGCACTTGAGGAGCAGTCCTCTATAGGATTCAATGGAATTCTGTAGTATTTCAAATGTTTCGGGGCCAAAATATATGCATTTTTGGTTGTAGTGGGGACAGTAAAATTAGAATAAATACTTTAAGGAAAATGTTTTCATATTTTCCTATAGGAGTCTGATAGGTATCAAAATCTGATTGAATTCTTGATTTGGAATCCTGGCACTCCAGGTAGCCAAGTGCATAGGCACAGGTGGCGAACTGAACTTGGGAGGTAGGCTAATTAGCTGTGATGTCATTAACCACTCTTATAGAGACAGGCTTTTTTTTTTTTTTACAGGGGAATAAAACACAAATTAATAACGGTTTCCAATAAATTTAAATATTGTAATGTTGTATTTTACTGGAACCAACGACAGCAAACTATAATTGAATGGGTTCAATTAAGGGAAATATCTTATAGGATTCTGACTGGGGTGACAAAATCCTACAAGACTAAACCTATAGGATACATGTATTTATAATCTGTCTGCATTTTTCAATCCATGGCATATGATGGTGCAATGAGATACCCGATGGGTTGGACGATACTTTACTCATCAATCATCTTGAGAAAACATACTTAACTGGAAATCAATCCTCCATCGTTAACACAATGTAAAGTTCAAATGCTTTAATGTTGAAAGTGCGTGGGTGACGGAGAGAAACAAAATGGTGCCATTTGAGGTCATGTGGCAGAGAGTGATAAGGGCGCTGGAGGTGGGGTTGTGAGCAGGTGGGTCTGTATGTTTTTATGTGCATGTTTTGTAGGAAAAAAGTCGTCCTGTAGGATTCTTTGACTAGGGGCTCCTTCCTATCACTTAGAAGTTACATAGCAAGCTAAGTTGACAATGCCTGCCATGGATGTTTCCCAGTTCTTTGAATGTTAAAAATCAGTGTAAGAACAATTTTAAAGCCTCAAAGGATTAGATGATCCAACTTTCAAAACAAGTCGTTTTTGACTAGCTACAGTAGTCAGCTAGCTGGCTGGGTCCATGTACATTTTGGTACTTTGATTTCCGAGTCAAAACGGAGAATGGAAAAACGGAAAACAGCCTTTTTGTTCTTCATTTTGTTCATACCCGGAAGTACACACCTCATAGAATATTCACGGGGTTTAAGGGGGTGGATTTACAGCCTAGGTTGGCAGCACAAAGAAAGGATTAGACCTTGTGAGTGTGACAGGAAGAAAACAATACTCATGTTAGCTAAGATGCAGAATTTATGAAGTTAGCATGCCAGTGTAGCAAACTCAACAACTGAGCAAAGTTGACTTGCTGGTTACTGGCTATATTGTCATACTAGCTACTAGTATCTAGTGGAAGTAAGTTACTCGTTCAACCTGCTACAAGATGAAGCTGCCCGGTGAGAGCTACCTGCTGCAGAAAAGTCAGGTTTCTCCATTACTTTCTGTAGATAACTTAGCTAGATCTTCTGTCGGCTGATGGTGTATATTGACTATAAACAGCAGTTACTGTAAATGGTTACCTATCTGGCACTTTGCATAGCTAACTTGGCTATTACTGACACATACAACAATATCCAATTAAGCTATAGTGTGTGTGTTCTGAATGTTCCCGCAGGAGAAAAGCACAGTATGGCATCTCAGCTGATCATCATGAACTTCACGTAGTTACAGTACATCAACCAATACAGTAAGTTAAAATAAGCCTTTTTATTAGTATGGGTATACTTCACCAACATCCTATCCTGCTCACTGAAAGGCAGATGTAGGCTATACTTTTCAGTTGTGAACACAACTATTGTTGCGACAATTGTCATACTTCTCTGAACGTATACAGGTGTTGGATCTTAATTTGATCTTGCTGTTGTTGCAGGAAATGCAAACTTGTAGTGTATTCAAGGTTTTAAAAGGCTTCTAAAGTTTGTAATTTCCACTTCAAATCGTCAGACTTGATTTGTACTAACTAAAAAATGTATCAACCCCCACAAAAATACCAAATGATTGTTATCCACACAATAATTCAAGTTTACTGTTGCTGCAGGATGATTGTGAACGGCATCTCAGAACGCACAACTCGTCGGTCCTTATTACGGATAGGCTATTGCAGCAGATGACCACACCAGGATCCACTCCAATAATCTAAAAACAAGAATAACCGGCTCCAGTGGGCACGCAATCACCAATACCTGGACAATTGAGGAGTGGAAAAACATAGCCTGGTCTGATGAATCCTGGTTCCTGTTGCGTCATGCTGACAGTTGAGTCAGGATTTGGTGTAGGAAGCACAAGTCCATGGCCCCATAATGCCAATTGAGCAACGCTTCCATGCCCCAAAGAATTCAGGCTGTTCTTGAGGCAAAGGAAGGTCCGACCTGGTACTAGATGGGTGTACCTAATAAGCTGGGGACTGAGTGTATATTTCTATTTTATGCAGAACTGGGAGGATGTAAAAAGGGGATGGGATTACATTCAAACATTATTAGGTCTATATTCTAAAATGCAATGGTAGGTAGTTGACTGAACTTTATAAACAAATGTGAATATTCATCATTTATTATTATTAGAATTCCAATTATTATTAGCCATCAAACAATGTTTCCCATTTTAAAGTCAATTATGAGCAGGTGACCTAATAACATAATACCCTCACATCTGGCCTATGACTATATCTCTGTCATATCTCTTTCACACTCTATGACACATGCTTGCAAAGAAGGCAGACTCACTCACCAAAGCTCTAATTTTCTCCCATTGGCACACACACTCTGCCAGCCAGTCAAGCGGATCTCTCTCTCGACGGGCACAGTAATAGTTCAAAAATGGGCCCGGAATACAGCAGTTCTCAATACTGCCTATAACGCTTAATGTGCTGTTACTGTAATATCTGCATATACAGTTCCTTCAGAAAGTATTCACACCCCTTGACTATTCTCCATTTTGTTGTGTTACAGCCTTAATTCAAAATGGATTAAATATATATTTATTCTCACCCATCTACACACAATACCCCATAATGACAAAGTGAAAACACTTTTCTTGTGCAAATGTATTGAAAATGTAATTTACATACAGTACCAGTCAAAAGTTTGGACACATACTCATTCATGGGTTTTTCTTAATTATTACTATTTTCTACATTGTAGAATAGTACTGTAGTGAAGACATCAAAATGATGAAATAACACATGTAGTAACCAAAAAAGTGTTAAACTAATCTAAATATATTTTATATTTTATATTATTTTAAGTAGCCACCCTTTGCCTTGATTATACCTCTGCACACTCTTGGCATTCTCTCAACCAGCTTCACCTGGAATGCTTTTCCAATGGTCTTGAAGCATTTCCCACATATGCTGAGCACTTGTTGGCTGCTTTTCCTTCACTCGGTCCAACTCATCCCAAACCATCTCAATTGGGTTGAAGTCGGGTGATTGTGGAGGCCAGGTAATCTGATGCAGGTGTGTTGGGTCAGTGTCCTGTTGAAAAACAAATGATCGTCCCACTAAGCACAAACCAGATAGCATGGCGTATCGCTGCAAAATGCTGTGGTAGCCATGCTGGTTAAGTGTGCCTTAAATTCTGAATAAATCCCTAACAGTGTCACCAGCAATGCACCATCACACCTCCTCCTCCATGCGTCACGGTGGAAACCACACATGCGGAGATCATCCGTTCACCTACTCTGCATCACAAAGACACAGTGGTTGGAACCAAAAATCTCAAATTTGGATTCATCAGCCCAAAGGACAGTTTTTCACCTTTCTAATTTCTGAAACCCTCAGATGTTTCCTAATGACACAAAATGTAATTTGAATTTGAGTAGGCCATACCCCCACATGAAGCAGAATTAATTAATTGAATTTGTAGAATTAGTAGAATTAAATTACATTCAAATGGTTTATGTATTCTTCACATCATGTATGGTTACCAAGTACCATGTTGCATAAGGTTGAAACATTTCATTTTTAAAACTCATTCTCCTAAAACTATTTTAAGTAATTACAGTGGTCTGGAAATATTCTAAGACAATGTTCTGGGTTGCCTATAATAATTAATAATTCCCTTAATGTTTTTACATATCAGAAAAAAATCATTTCCCGAAATGCATTAGATCAAACACTGCAGTATGGAAGGGAACAACGTTAACATCTCAAGCCAAATAAAAATAATGTTTGACGTCTTTGAGTTATTTTATTTATCCATTATTTTATCAGATACATTGACTGAGAACAAGTTCTCATTTGCAGCAACGACCTGGGGAATAGTTACAGGGGAGAGGAGGGGGATGAATGAGCCAATTGTAAACTGGGGATTATTAGGTGACCGTGATGGTTTGAGGGCCAGATTGGGAATTTAGCCAGGACACCGGTGTTAACACCCCTACTCTTGCCATGGGATCTTTAATGACCTCAGAGAGTCAGGACACCCGTTTAACGTCCCATCCGAAAGACGGATGATAATAAGATTATTATAATCAAACTAATATTTGAAATGGTATATGAATTATTTGCATTAATATGTGGCATAACCTTTGATAAATAATTTGTCAAACAAATGAGACTCGTGTTTCACATCTCAGTTGAATTCAATTCTACTTTCTTAATATTCAAATTCAATTCAAATTCTGCTTTGTGACCAATTCAAATTCATTGTTTGAAGTGGATTCAATTCAACCCTGGTAGCAAAGTTGTGGAACTTTATAGCTCGGTTGAACTTGGGTGCGAGTGTGATGCGCACAGGCACAACTGTCGCCATCACACTGAGGGAGTTCTGTTAATGCCCCAGGTTAAGCTGGTTAGCGTTGATTGCATTCGTTTTGGAGTGAGCCAGGTGCCCCGTTTTGGCCGAGAATAAAGTTGGCTCAAAACAAAAGTGACGTAGCCTAAGCATGTGGAGTAATGAGTAGGATTCTGTGTTTTTACAGGAAAGGGTGATTGCTTTTGATGAAAACTCGTTTGAATCTTCAAACATGTATTTTATGGAAAAGGGATGTTGTATGTTTCTGAACGATGCATCTAGCTGCCTTGTCGACAGCATGACTGGGTGGTGCAGATTACTGTTTGATTTGAGAAGGGCTCTCCTCCCTCACTGCTTTCGCCCTTCAAGTCACGGGCCGTAGCCCGGTGCACCGGGGGTCAGCTTAATCAAACTCCCTCAATGCGTGTGTTTGTTTCTTTGTGCTTCTGTGTATAGCCTCTCACTCTTAATCCTGCAACCAATTCCATCCTATCTGGGACCATCTAAATATAGACTGCTTAGAGTCCAACCAACAATGTGTAGGTTATGGCTGTATTTATCATTGTTTATATAACTACTGTTGGGAAGCTGGAAGAATCTACAGGACGTCAGTTCAGCGTCTAGTTTTCATTTACATTTGATTGACTTGTCATCTAATGTGAATTCAACGTGAAATCAACAAAATAAAATATTGGATTTAGATTTTTAAAATTCCCTCCGCTTTCCAAGTTTATTCATCATCATCAAAGTTTAATTCTTTAGTTGAAATAACGTAAAAACAATGTTGATGCAACCAGTTTTTGGCCAGTGGGTAGCTGCTACTTTCCCAATAATTCAACACAGGCCTGGTTCTGTGGGCAACACAAAACCCTTAGATTATACTTCTTTACAGTCACCACCAGAGAGCAGAGTAGCACAGTTCCACTTCACTGTGCAACCTGGAGAGAAATGTCCCTAAACATGATTTGTAATTTCTCCTTTTCTAGATACAGAACATCAACCATCAATGTAGCATACAATATACTGTTCCCTGAACACAAATAGAAATGCAACATGCCACAATTTCATGGAAATCAGTCAATTGAAGTAAATTATTTAGGCTCTAATCTATGGATGAACTACGGATTTCACATGATTGGGAATACAGATATGCATCTGTTGGTCACAGATAACTTAAAAAGAAAAGTTGGGCCGTAGATCAGAAAACCAGTCAGTATCTGGTGTGACTGGGGTTGCAAGATTTCAGGAACTTTCAACAAATTCCTTGGTTTTCCAGAAATCCTGTTTGGAGGATTCCAGATTTCCTGCTTATTCCCTCTTGATTCCAGATTTCCTGCTTATTCCCTCTTGATTCCAGATTTCCTGCTTATTCCCTCCTGATTCCAGATTTCCTGCTTATTCCCTCCTGATTCTAGATTTCCTGCTTATTCCCTCCTGATTCCAGATTTCCTGCTTATTCCGTCCTGATTCCAGGTTTCCTGCTTATTCCTTCCTGATTCCAGTTTTCCTGCTTATTCCCTCCTGATTCCAGATTTCCTGCTTATTCCTTCCTGATTCCAGGAATCCTCCAACTGGGACTTCGGGGAAAATTGGAATTTTGCAACCCTAGGTGTGACCACCATTTGACTCATGCAGTGCAACACATATCTTTCGCATAGAGTTGATCAGGCTGTTGATTGGGGAATGTTGTCCCACTCCTCTTCAATGGCTGTGAGAAGTTGCTGGATATTAGCGGGAACTGGAACACGCGGTCGTACACGTTGATCCAGAGCTTCCCTAACATGCTCAGTGGGTGACATGTCTTGTGAGTATGCAGGGCCATGGAAGAACTGGGACATTTTCAGCTCCCAGGAATTTCGTACAGATCCTTGCGACATGGGGCTGTGCATTGTCATGTTGAAACATGAGGTGATGGATGGCACGGATGAATGGCACGACAATGGGCCTCAGGATCTCGTCACGGTACCTCTGTGCGTTCATACTGCCATCGATAAAAATGGAATTGTGTTCGTTGTCCATAGCTTATGCCTGCTCATACCATAACCCCACCGCCACTATGGGGATCAGTTGACCACTGAAGTCAATTACAACTGCAGTCAAATCAAGACTGGTGAGGACGATGAGCGCGCTGATGAGCTTCCCTGAGATGGTTTCTGACAGTTTGTGCAGTTTGTGCGGCCGGTTGAATGTACTGCCAAATTCTCTAATTGGAGGCGGTTTATGGTAGAGAAATTGACATTAAATTATCTGGCAACAGCTCTGGTAGACATTCCTGCAGTCAGCATTCCAATTGCACACTCCCTCAAAACATGAGACATCTGTGGAATTGGTTTTGTGTGACAAAGCTGCACATTTTAGAGTGGCCTTTTATTGTCCCCAGCACAAGGTGCACCTATGTAATGATCATGCTGTTTAAACAGCTTCTTGATATGCCACACCTGTCAGGTGGATGGATTATCTTGGCAAAGGTGAAATGCTCGCTAACTGGAATGTAAACACATTTGTGCACACAATTTGAGAGAAATATGCTTTTTTTGCATATGGAACATTTCTGGGATCATTATTTCAGCTCATTAAACATGGGACCAACACTTTACATGTTGCGTTTATATTTTTGTTCACTCTATTTTAGCCGTTGCTGAAGCAGCAGCTACTCTTCCAGAGGTCCACACAAAACAAAGAACATGACAAAATACAGAACATCAATAGACAAGAACATGGACTGAACTACACCAATGTAAAAGAACAACAAATGTTGACAATGGAAAAAAAGCTCATTGCTAGATAAAGAAATGATGGTCATAAAATGATGCTGCGGCAAATGATTGAGAGGCTATCAGCATTCCCTATCAGTAATATATTTGTGTACGTATAATCTGGACAGGCATCCTATATCTGCAGCCTATACCACAGCAGCTGTCTCCCCTTCACTTATGTGATGGACGTAACCTTAATCAGGATTACCCTGCACAAACATGACAGGTGCAATAACAACACACACACGCGCACACACACACACCAGATGCTGTTTACCTTAAACAACGCCACTTTAATGATGTTTACATATCCTACATCACTCATCTCATATGTATATACTGCTTTATACCATCTACTGCGTCTTGCCTATGCCGCGCGGCCATCGCTCATCCATATATTTATATGTACATATTCTTATTCATCCCTTTACATTTGTGTGTATAAGGTAGTTGTTGTGAATTTGTTAGATTACTTGTTAGATGTTACTGCATTGTCGGAACTAGAAGCACAAGCATTTCGCTACACTCGCATTAACATCTGCTAACCAGGTGTATGTGACCAATAAGATTTGATTTGGTTTGAAATTTGATTTATTGGAAGGACAAATTAGATGTGAAGTGCTTTCCTGTAGTGGGATTCAATGACAGAAGGAGGTCAGTCCGAGGAGCGAGGAAAGGTCAGGTGGCCTATCAAAAACATTGAAAATACATTGTCACGGCAAAATTGACAGAACATATATTTTGGGCAATATGGGCCCTCTTGTGAGAGTAGAGAACTACCAGGAAATGGTTTAGTGAAGAGCTTCTCACATGATTGTTTAGTTGTTTTTCTAATGTCTGCAAGTTTGAGAGGAGGTGGTGAAGAAATGAAAGTCAAAATCCTTTCTGTCTTCTTTCTCACAGAAGAGAGCGTTGCGATCTTTTCATATTCCATGCATATCTGATAATGCGATTAAAAGGATTGTTTTGTTGAGGTAACAATGTAAAAAGCACACTTTTCTAAAGAGCCTTTCAAATGACGCTGCCTGGCAGAAGCAGCTTAATATCACACATCTCCTGTCTGTCAGTTAATGGGCACAGCGGACATGGTTGTAATGTTATTCAGGGATAAATAGTTTCTGTCCTTCTGGTCCTTTTCTGCTCTCAGATCCCAACAAAATGAGCTCAGCACCATAAGCCTTTAAATCTATATCTGTTGGATTATCCAACAGCGGGCTTCCGCCAAATTTAGCCACCTCAGTAATTGTGCCTTCGGTCTGTGCTGCGGGACTCTGGGAAGAGAGAAAATGTTATAAATGTGTAATATGTCTGTTTGACAGGCTGAGAGAATTCACTGCTCTGTCTTTGTTAGGTATAACTGTCTCCTGAGAGAGAGGGTATATGAGAACAGGTTTGTGTGACAGATCTGGGATAACTATAGTTTTAACTATGCTTTGTGGGAAGTAACTATTTTTTGCAGGGGAACAAATAATTACTTTGGAGGTGACTACAACTATTTGAATACAGATCCCAAAAAAATGACCTTTTTAAAACTATTTGAATAAAGATCTCTGGAAGTCACTACTTTTCTGAAACTATTGGATTGGCTGCCTTCAACTAATGGCAGGGCTAGGGCTGTTGCGGTGACCGTATTACCTCCACACAGGCAGACACGAGTCACGACTGCAGTCAAATTCCACGTGACCATTGAGTCAAGTTAATCTCATTTTATGCACTCTGGACATGCATTCAGTACCCAACTTGCTAATGGCCATCAGGTCGTTAATGGCCTGGTACTCAGGGCCCTATTGTCCCTTTAACCACTCTGACATCAATGCAAATGCAATGGAAAATCACATCAAACACATCTCTCTCGCTTTTAAAACTCACCGCACTGTGATTGATTCACTTGAAGAAAGAAGTACAACAGGTTGAAACTGAGTGGAAAACATGGTCGTTGTGTATGTTGTTTCAAGCCAAACAGCACTTTCTAAGGTGATTAATTCAAAACACTCATAAGCATATTAGAGTTAATGCATATCCATAGGCCTATATTAGAGCCCAAGCCCGAAAAAAACTAACAACTGATTTAAAATAATGACTGTGTCATTAGAGCCTACAATACATAGCCTAACAGCATATCATGCACGGCAGAAAAACATTAAAAAAAAACATAGATGTAAGATGTCTTTGGTACATACAGTAATTGGTCTAGCCTATACAAATTTTAGTAATCACCTTTAAGTGTGGGCTGTATTACTATGCATACTGGTTGGAAAGGTTGCCTTGTGCTTCTCTTCCAACATTTTATCCATTCATCTAGGATTCTCTTGGTTCATTGATTATACAGGGCAGCTTTTGAGTTAGCCTACAATTATAGTGAATTTGTATTAGATTTTGAATAGGTCATAATAATAATAGCAATAATAGTAATAGGTCATTTTTTATATTTTCATAATGATTAGGCTGACACGTTACCTTTAGCTATAGAATGTCTCACCACCGTGCAAACAGATTTCACTTTGTTTCCCAAATTAAGCACTGGGTAGCTGCAGCAACCAGGTTGGAGAGCCCATGGCATACAGAGTTGGGGCGGAATATCACATGTCGTCCAGCGAGAGGCTGCATGCTGCTCAAACAGTGTTTGATGCGTGGAGTGAAACAAGCCCAGACATTTCTATATGCAATCACATGTGAAAGCAGAGTTTTGATGGTTCCCACTAAAAAAGGATCCCAGCTGCTACTATATATATTTATCAGCTATTATTAAGCACATGCTCTGCCATAAACTGGGAGTAGCCTACCTCGCGTGATTGAAAAACGAACCGCGGGCAAGTGGCTTCCATTCACTATTCCAGTGCATAGGGATGACATGCATTTTTCCTCTGCCCCTGTTCCTGTCCATGTGATCATGGGCCATTCTAAATTGAAACATATTTTACATATTAGTAAAGACAATTTTACATTGAGAATAGTCTGATGGGTGAACATATGATCACTTCATGAGAGAACAGCCTGTGCAGCCTGAGGCAAGGAACAGAGTGCAAGCTTTTTATTGCGACTTTTTACCAATCATCAATATCCTATAGTCGCATCAAGCAGCCCATATATGTTTTGATTTCTTAGACATTCTAAGGGTTGTGTCATTCACAACTAAAGTTGCCAGATAACTCTAAATTTAGCCAAAATGACCTGTTTCAAATGATCCCTTTTTCCACTCAACATAGCCACTTCATATGCACACTTTGTCACGACTTCCGCCGAAGTCGACTCCTCTCCGTGTTCGGGCGGCGTTCGGCGATCGACATCACCGGCTTTCTCGCCATCGCCGCTCCATTTTTCATATGTCCATTTGTCTTGTCTGGTTTTCATTCACACCTAGTTTTCATTTCCCCAATCAATCTAATTGTATTTAACCCTGTTTCCCATCATGTTTTGTGTGTAATTGTTTTTTTGTCTCACAATGTTCTTTAGCGCTTTACTTTATTGTTCCGTGTTTTTGAGCGCGTTTGTTTTGTTGTGTTGTGCTAATGTTGCGGTGATTCTATGTCCTTTGTGTATTTAATTCTAGGCTATAGGCCATATTAAGATTCATATCTAAGAGCCATTCAACCCATATGCTAATGATCATATATTTAGACTAATTCAACTAAATCTTGTGGTTTTCAAATACATTTTTATTTGTTTTCAAATAACTTGCATATATTCAAATATTATTTGGTTTTCTGAAAGGTAACGTGCATTCGGAACATATTCAGACCCTTTGACTTTTTCCACATTTTGCTGCGTTACAGCCTTATTCTAAAATAAATAAAAACATTTCCTTAGCAATCTAGACAAAATACCCCATAATGATGAAGCGAAAACAGGATTTTAGACATTTTTGCAAATGTATTATAAATAAAAAACAGAAATACCTTATTTACATGAGTATTCCGCTTGGAGTTTGCCAAAAGGCACCTAAAATAATCAAGATTATCTGGTTTGATGAAACCAAGATTGAACTCTTTGGCCTGAATGCCAAAAGTCACGTCTGGAGGAAACCTGGCACCATCACTACGGTGAAGCATGGTGGTGGCAGTATCATGCTGTGGGGATGTTTTTCAGAGGCAGGGACTGGGAGACTAGTCAGGACAGAGGGAAAGATGAACGGAGCAAAGTACAGAGATCCTTGATGAAAACCTGCTCCAGAGCCCCAGACTGGGGCGAAGGTTCACCTTCCAACAGGACAACGACCCTAAGCACACAGCCAAGACAATGCAGAAATGGCTTCAGGACAAGTCTGTAAATGTTGTTGAGTGGCCCAGCCAGAGCCCGGACTTGAACCCGATCTAACATCTCTGGAGAGCCATGAAAATAGCTGTGCAGCGAAGCTTCCCATCCAACCTGACAAAGCTTGAGAGGATCTGCAGAGTAGAATGGGAGAAACTCCCCAAATACAGGTGTGCCAAGCTTATAGTGTCATACCCAAGAAGACTCAAGGCTGAAATTGCTGCCAAAGCTGCTTCAACAAAGTACTGAGTAAAAGTGTCTGAATACTTATGTAAATGTAATATAATATTTCAATAGTTATTTTTTTTAATTGCAAAAATGTAAAAAAAACTGTTTTTGCTTTTCCATTATGGGTTATTTTGTGCATTTTGATGAGGGGGATTTTTTTTTAATTTAATACATTTTAGAATAAGGCTGTAACGTAACAATATGGAAAAAGTTAAGGGGTCTGAATACTTTCTGTATGCATTGTAGTTTCCTAATAGTTGAAACTCTATATAAACTATATTGGACTACATTGAATATTTGAAAAGTTTTGGTATTTTCAAATAAACTACAAAATACTACTATTTTCTGGTCAAGTCTGTTGTGTGTGGACAAATGGATACTATCTGCATTAGCAGAGTATCTGAAGTGAACTAGCCTAATGTATAGTCTAACAGGTGGAAAGTCTCAACATTGTGTGTGATCAGATACACTACGCTTAATTGGGGTAATACTATATCTGTTAATTTAACACTGTGAGCTCAGCACTTAAGCATTGAGACATTCTGTAATGTGTTTAGGTGCTCTTCACCCAAAGATGTCTAAAGTGTTCATACTGTAATGTACTCCAGGAAAACGCAGTGGTTACATCACTGTGGCCTGAGCTAATGTTTAGACAATCCCTGATATAAAGCACTTTGTAATAACCATCAGAGTGGCTTGAGTAACAATATACAGAGGCCTAATGTCACAAAGATACAATATCTATGATGTGCTAAGAGAAGAATCAAACCCAATGTGCAGTTCACAATTTATTTACTGAATAAATTTGGACAAAACACCAAAATCTGTTACATTTTACAATCAGAACATCCGAGGCAGAATTCCCACCATGCACCACTCCCCTCCAAAACAAAAAGACTCCTTGAACATTAGCACCAAATCAGCACTAAACGCAAATATGGGCAGCTCATTCTACGAAACAAAAATAAAAGCAATAGTCAGTTTTTAAAAGCGACTCAAAATAGCAAATTTCTGATAAAATGTTCACTTGTGTTTTTACTTTTATAAAAACAAGCTTGTTTTTGTTTGACCCTGCTAGGCAGGCAATAGCATTCATAGGGCACATGCCGAGGACTAGTTAATAAAAACACAAATTCAAGTAACATTGAGATACGACAGAACATGTCCACTGGTACCCATTCAGAACAGGACAGTTTCACAGGACCTACGCAGGCAGAAGAAAATCAACATGGGCTACTGCAGACCATGTTACTGTGATGGTATCTTTTAATAATTTGTTTCAAGTTCAAAATAAAATATATTAAGGGTGACTGAAGTCGGCATGGGTGGTGGGGGCACAGAAATACTGGCACAAAAGTTGAATTGTTTTTTTCTAAAAACTTCGGACAGCCTTTTCCCCATCGCACCTGTCCTGTGTCCAAAATATTGCCTACAAATACATACATGTAAAAGGAATCTCTGGAAAAAAGAAAAACCCTGCAATGTTTTTTTAAATATATATATATATATTTATATGTATATAGTTGATGTTACAATTTAAATAAAACGTAACGTTTTCCGTTCCTACAAATGAAAAGCTAAACTTAAATAGAGAAAGCGCATCTAGAGCGGTGAAAACGATCGTTCACCGAGCCTAAACAAATCAAGTGCATGATGCAACTGGTGAAGGCTTTAACGAGAGAGAGAGAGAGAGGTTACAAATGAAGGTTAAGGAGAAGATATGAAAGCAGCAGTAACAACTGAATGGAATAGCTTAACACAACAAGGTGATATCAAACTTAAAACCTAGCCTTATTAATTCATGATAAATGAATGGTGGTGGAACAGTTATTTTTTATTTTTAAGAAATGCACACAATAAGTGGGGAAGAGGAATAAGGCTACACAGAAAAAGATGATGAAGCACACAGGTTTCTGAAGACGGGTACGTACAATAATTGAGTAACTATCCGTCTTCTATGTCAGTAAGAGCTTTATAACCTAGGGTCAATGGTCATGTTAGGTAATGAGAGACAAACAATGAGTGAGCAACCAAAAATGAGGTCATCTGTCCTGATGATTGTTCGAAACAGAGTAGGTATTAGTTGGCCCTAATCACTGGTCCAGGGTCAGATATTGTTTTAATCTTCCTAATAATGGTTTAGGATTGAGTTGGGTTATCTGATCTTAGATCTGTGGTTAGTGGGAAATTTATACCTGGTCATGTGAAAACTCAGAGGAGTGTAGTAGCAGTTTGACTGACTGACATGTGTCTTGTTCTCCTTGGCTGAGGTCTTGTGTCCCTTCGTGCTTGCTGTAGCGTCACAACATGTCGTATGTATCTACTTTTAAAAGCACCACGAAAAGAAAAAAAAGATTATGTTTGCTACATTGTTTGCGACTTGCATGTCTAGTGGCGGCAACTCCTCTTAACATAAGTCCCGCCCCCGTGATGTTTGTGAGCCATTCACCACCTGGCTCCGCCTCGAGGTTGGTTTTCCATGGAATGGAAAGGAAAAAAAGATGGAAACACCTTTTCTGTGAGTGACAATGTTTCACCTGCTAAACAACTAATCTACCGTTAGGCTCTTTCTGAGCGTGTCACATTTGTTCCACGTTGTGGGGTAGTCCTCCCTTTGTGCTTCCTGTTTCCTGTCTGCTCAGCTGAAGAACTGATCCAGCTCCTCCTCCATGTTCACCTCGGGCACAGTCTGCTCCTGCTCCCTCTCCCCTCTCCCCTGGACCACAGCGCCGCCTGCTGCCCCGGAGGATAAGAACCAGGGGTGCTCCAGGATCTCCCGGGAAGTGAGGCGCTCTGCGGGCTCCCGGCGGAGGATACTCCGGATCAGACACTTGGCCTTGGGCGTCAGGGTCTCTGGGATGCTGAAGTGGCCCCGGCGGATCTTACTGAACAGGGAGCCGGGCTCTACGTCGTGGAAGGGGTAGCGGCCCACCAGGATGGTGTAGAGCATGACGCCCAGGGACCAGACGTCGGCCGCCTTGCCCGAGTAGCTGCCGCTGGCGTTGAGGATCTCGGGGCTGACGTAGGCGGGGCAGCCATGTTTGTCTGACAGAGAGTCGTCATGGCCCTCCAGGATGTAGGTGTCTTCTAGGCTCTCCAGCTTCACAAGGCTCCTGGAGGGAGACAAGAACAGACAACAAACAAATATGAATGCCCAGAGTCCTCATTCCACAGGAGGATGAACACAAAATACATTCTGATAAGAATCATATCTGACCTTTTATATAACCGATGGACAATGACGCATTCTCATTTAAATGCAATTGGTCCATAAAATCAAAAGTACATTGTGAGTATAGAAATGCCTCTGCCGCACAGTTCTTGATCACTGTAGGCAGTTGACCTCCTCTAGTGGGATCGCAGTGTAATTCACTGTGATGGACATCGCCGATCCATAGCTTTGGACATTAAATTACATAGAGCACATAATGCCTGGGGCTTACATCTGACATTTCCATTCACAGAGATAAGAGCAGCGCAACCAGCCAGCCAGCATGCATCAGCCTATTTATAGCCCAGCTGATTCAATAGACCTCTCCAGTCCAAGAACCGCCATTATGGACGACTTCAGTTCAGAGGCCTTGAGCAAGCATGTGGTAAGAAGAGTTTGAAAACGGGAATCAACCCTCAAAAGTGTTATCATCCTAAAAAAAACAGAACCATTAAGCCTCGTCTCTTTTCAAAGCAGACCCTCTCACAGCCATGGTTCTCTGAGATCATAATGAAGGGTTGTTCAGAGGCATCGTGACTGATGAGGACTCTGGAGCGGTTCACGGTGTACAGACCCTATACACAGTCATGGTTCTCTGAGATCATAATGAAGGGTTGTTCAGAGACATCGTGACTGATGAGGACTCTGGAGCGGTTCACGGTGTACAGACCCTATACACAGCCATGGTTCTCTGAGATCATAATGAAGGGTTGTTCAGACGCATCGTGACTGATGAGGACTCTGGAGCGGTTCACGGTGTACAGACCCTATACACAGCCATGGTTCTCTGAGATCATAATGAAGGGTTGTTCAGAGGCATCGTGACTGATGAGGACTCTGGAGCGGTTCACGGTGTACAGACCCTATACACAGATGAGAACGGGACACTTGTGAGGCTCCACCTAAAGTGGCTCCATCTGTTCGCGTGGAAGTGGGCTCTGAGAGACGCACACGCACATATTCAGGGAGAACTGAACACTTCCGTCCATTGTAGCCCTTTCCTGCAGTTAAATGACCTATTATTAATATTTTTCATAATTAATAAACATTTTGGACAATGGACATGTTGGTACTTTTTACACCATTGGGCACAGGGGTCTTCTTTTTTGAAGCCCACAACCATGTGTGTGACGTGTGTACTTTGGTTTCAAGGTAGATTTGTTTAGGACTACCAAGAAACCCGGTGCGACCCTGATTTAGCCCACTGCAGTAAAAGGTTCATTAAGGAGAAGAGCAGAGCTGCAGCAGTGGCTAATGCATATTCCGAAAATATCTTCCACTCACATGCACAAGTGCTCAAACACACACCTCCACTGATTTGGGCTTAGGCTTGACTTTGTGTTAATTGTGGGATTTTGTACCATCCTCTTCACTTGTTTCCGATTTCTTTTGTTCCAGGAGCTTGAGTTCAGGTAGTTGAGAGTATGCAATCAGTGCATTACCTCAATGGGTCCAATAATAACCTTTATAAGCAGCCCATTTGAAAATGTCACTGACAGAGCTACCTGCAACATACATACCAGCACACACTCGAGGCAGCCATTAGAATAAAGAGGTTGACATATGCCTTACTACTGCCTACATAGCATCTCATGTTTAACATCCTCATAAAGATGTTAAAAATACATTAAAACACGTTGCTGGGTTAAGAGGTCACTGTCTGGTACAGTAAGGGACAGTGCTTGTAGGTTGGGTTCTAGATATCCCCTGGCTGATGCTGAATCCCAGCAAGTAAGGCCTATAACCATTCCTGGGGGACAGTGAGTGGTGAATTCAACCATGATGACATAAGCAGGTTTCCCAGTCTGTCACCACACACTGCAAATACTGTGGCCATATCAACTTACTGGGACACCTATCTCTCTCTCTCCCTTCTCTGGCCTGCCACTAAAAGCTCTGGGACTTGGCTTTTGGCCAGGGTGACTCTGAAGAGTCTGAAGTGGCGTCCTCTCCGGTCTCCTCATCTCCTTTCCTTCATCTGCACTAATTTGAAAGAGCTGGATAGGCGAAAGCAGATTCCCAGTAGCCTACCACTGTACTGCTTAGATTTTCTTTCTATTGTTTTCATATCGTGCTAGCTTGTGTTTTACCATCAGTCCAGATGTAGGAGAGGATACAAGGACAGGAGTAGAGGAAGGAAGCCACTTAGAATTAGATGCACCCCCAGTCCCCACCCCAGTGTCTTTCTTCACCCCCTTTAGCCCCGCTCTGCCCCCATCAATCATTCAGTGGAGGGTTTCACATCCCACCCTGTCACATGGTTGGTCCTGTCATGGCAGCCAAGGTCGTGAAGACTGCTATTAAATGAGTGTGGCTCAGCTTCCCTTTTCAATGAGCAGAGCCAGAGGGTGACGCAGCCACATATTCACATAGATAAAAGGGCCTCTACTCCACTGTCAGGTTGGAGCAGAATGAGGTCCTGAACAGATCTAGGATCAGCTTACACTTTGCCCAATGTAACCTCAACCATTGGAGGAGAAAACACAAAGCTGACTTGAGTTCAGTGTGTGTCTGGGCTGGGGCATTCAGATAGAGGGCATCCAGTCAGTGCCAGGAACAACACATGCTTGCGTCGACAGTCAGTTAAAAAAGCAGCATTAAAATATGTTTTTATCACTGTTCTCCTGGATCACTATAGTGATAAATGTGGACAGCCCACCACCAGGGGTCAGTATATACTACAGCCTGCACTAGCTGATGTCGGTGTAGAACCGATTCATTACTCTGTGCCACAGCCTTACATGGTAAATCCCAATGTAATTGAACATCTGTCAGGCAAAGCAACTCCTGGCATCTCTGCTTCACTGTTAACCAGTTTAACAGCAGTTCAGCTAGCTAGCCGGGGGTCTAGACTGTATCCAGTCTCCCTGCTTGTCCCGAAACCACATACATGCGTGTGTACTCCTAGTTATATTGCGTACCTCCAATATGGCGACCTCTGATCTCAAGAGAAACTGCTCAACTCCATTATTATGTAACAATTACATTGTTACTGTAGTAATCACAGTGTTAATGCACAGTGTAACTTCATGTAAAGAGTTACCGTAGGGTTATTTACATTCACATCGATTGACAAAGAGCCCCCCCCCCCCCCCCCATCCATCACCCCTCCCCACCCCGTCCACTTCCTCACCTGTCCTCGTTCCGGAAGACAAACTTCCTCAGCTTGAGGTCCCGGAGGACCACGCCGTTGTCATGGCAATGCGCCACAGCCGAGGCTATCTGACGGAAGAGTCTGGCGGCCTCGTCCTCGCGTAGCTTCTTGCAGGTGCGGACGAAGGAGTGCATGTCTCCGTGGCTCCTCTCGAAGAAGACGTAGGCCCGCTTCTCCCCCAGCAGGACCTCCACCACCTGGTTGATGTGCTCATGTCTGCCCAGGGCGAAGTAGGCCGCCAGGGACTCCTGGTAGCGGCCTATCTCAAACACCTGGAGAGGGGGAGGGAGCAGGGAGAGGGGGTGGGCGGGGAGAAAGAGGGGGAAGGAGTTTAGTACCCAATGGAGATGACAGTCATTGCTCAGCACATTGTGTAGACTAGAACAGATGTGATTGTCTATCATGGTGTAGAATAGAGAACCGGGTAAGCTCTGTATTTCTCCAATGTTTCACCTTAATGAATATGCCTATGCCCCCTGGATGTATTTCTCCAATGTTTCACCTTAATGAATATGCCTATGCCCCCAGGACTCCAGAACCTTCAGACCAAGGTTCATTCCATGGGGTGCAACATTTAGATTGCTGCTGCAGATAGAGAGGTAAAGACATAGAACTACAGGGTAACCGTTCCATATTCTGCATGCACACATTCATATCTGAATGTGAACATCCTGTAACATTGTCGCTGTCGCCCTCCTTGCATATGCTACAGGCTCCCCCGGTTTCCATAGTAACCCTTCTCCCCTCTGTTCTCCACCTCGACTTTCCGCAAGTGCAGCCCAGGTGAACGAGCCTCTCGACTCCGAGTCGATAAATGGTTAGAAAACAGTAGGCTCTGGCTCACCCCGCAGTGTGTGTGTGCTTCTCAAGGTCTACAATTGTAGCTGGGTTCTACTAATACGCCGAGGCAGTAAACTGTCAATTCTGAGATTACAAATTGATCTTTGATGTTGCTTGGCAACATTCAGTAAAAATGGAGGTCAGAGGTATAAATATAGCTCGCTGGCAGTGGCAGTGGCAGTTCCAGTGCCAAAGGCCATACTTATCATTCTAGGACTGTGCTCCGATGGGACCTGTGTGCTTTTAGCCTAACTATTTTGTCTATTAATCAGGTCAGGTTTATGACCCTGTTTAGGGTTAATCATTTGAATGTACCCAAGGGTGCATGTATCCAATGCGCCAATAATCATAATATACAGTTAAGTCAATAATGTACTTTACAGTGGTGGAAACAGTGGAACCTCATGTAAAGAGTTACCGTAATGTTATTCATATCGATTTACAGTTAAGTCAATAATGTACTGTACAGAGGTGGAAACAGTGGAACCTCATGTAAAGAGTTACCGTAATGTTATTCATATCGATTTACAGTTAAGTCAATAATGTCCTGTACAGTGGTGGAAACAGTGGAACCTCATGTAAAGAGTTACCGTAATGTTATTCATATCGATTTACAGTTAAGTCAATAATGCACTGTACAGAGGTGGAAACAGTGGAACCTCATGTAAAGAGTTACCGTAATGTTATTCATATCGATTTACAGTTAAGTCAATAATGTACTGTACAGTGGTGGAAACAGTGGAACCTCATGTAAAGAGTTACCGTAATGTTATTCATATCGATTTACAGTTAAGTCAATAATGTACTGTACAGAGGTGGAAACAAAGGCCAAAAGGTTGCCCTATGCACAAATTGAAGTCCTATCCGACAAGTCGACCACATATCGGATCTTTCAGACCCTCTGGTGATGTGTGTCCTATGAGAAAAACAACAACAACAAGTTGGAAATGTAACTACAATGAAATGTATTATATTCATATTGCACTAGAAGAACTAAAACAATATTATATTATATATCCATTTGCCATGGGAAATGGTGGGTCATTTTGGTAGTAGTGAAAAGCGGAGCACGTGTGCTATGTGCCAACCTGGTCTCAGAGCATTTCGTATTATTATGTAAGTAAATAAGTACCTCCATTTTAGTATGATACTGTATGTTCCGTTTTGTATGGTATGTATTCATTTGTGGATGTCCATCACCCATTTTATATGCTGTTATGAATTACAATTCGTATTATATGTTAAAGAATTTGCAAAACGTACAATATGTTAAGAATTTGCTAAACTCATGATATGTTACAAATTCTAGCTAGGTGGCTAACATTAGCATTAGGGTTAACTAACAGGATTAAGGTTAGGTTTAGCTACATGCTAAGTAGTTGCAAAGTAGTTGCTAATTCTTATTATTATTTAACCTTGATTTAACTAGGCAAGTCAGTTATGAACAAATTCTTATTTAAAATGACGGCCTAACCCGGCCAAACCCTAACCCGGACGACGCTGGACCAATTGTGCGCGCGCCCTATGGGACTCCCAATCACGGCCGGTTGTGATACTGCTTGGAATCAAACCAGCATCTGTAGTGATGCAGTGCATTAGACCGCTGCGCCACTCAGGAGCCCCAAGGACTAAAATGCTAAAGTTGTCACTGATGAGATTCAAACTCGCAACCTTTGGATGGCTAGACATTTGCGTTATATGCCCTACCAACCCCCCTACTGTAGGTTTTTGCCATAAGTAACCGTCTGTCTTATGTAACCATACCACACTTAACATTTGTTACTAATTTCAGTTTCCCAGATTTTAATTTACTATATTACGTCTAGCCTATGAGACCAGGCTGCATGCGCAGGAGAATGGGGAAAACCTCATTTTCATTTTTTAACAATGAGGAACAAAGGACTGGGTAGTGCTACACGGGCTATTAGTTTGTGAGAGCAGTTACTAACTCCTTTGTCGACGTTACATCATGCAACCGGACCCACATAGCTATCGAGACACGCGTGAGCTGAGCTGCCTGCTTGTCTGCCTGCTTTGCACTCCATTCACTTTTCTGTATTTCCAATTCATGCATAAAATATCAGGAGATAAATTTCGCGCCAACACCGGGTATTTATCTATACAGTGCATTGTTTAGTTGTGCATGCCCTATTGGACAGTCCGTGGGTAATTTGCATTAAAAAAGGCAACCAGCTAGGCCTGCCCTACAGCTATAAACATGTAACTACTGTATATTTATATATCTAAAATAGATGTCTGCATTGTGAGCAAGTGCAGGTTTATTATAGTGCTATAATTCTATTCTACATTCAACTTGCATATGACCCTGGTGGATTGACCAAATATGGTGTTTTGTGGTTAGGCTAATGTGATCTCCTCGAGATGATTGGAATTTGCATGACGTTTGCTACAATATAGGCCCATTTCTGCTGCAATCTCTCGATGACTAACGCGACCGTCAATCAACCCAAGGGCCCATACAACTCTTATAGCTCGAATACCCACCTTACATACAAGCTCTTCACCGGTGTGCAGGTGGGCGGCTCTGAAAACGTGGTCCCCCTCCAATGGCTCGAGGAGCAGGTAGTTCCCGATGCAGGAGATACAGTGGGAGGAATCCGGTGTTTCGGGGGGGCTAGGGGATCCTAGGTTAGGACTGAAACTCTGGCTGGATTCTGTAGTCCTCAAGCAAGATAACTCCTCGAATTCGGTTGCTTTGTGCCGTGATCTCCCATAACGCGAGATGTTGATGGGATTTGATCTCTGTATGTTCATCAGGATTCCCTGAAATACTTCCAAACTATCGGGGGTCTTCTTCTCTTCGAAGGCAGGGATGTAAACTTGAGTCAATAGATTGGTTATTGTGGCCCAATACTTTGTAGCTGCCGTTTAAAAAATGTCAATCTAGATTATATGTTGTGCTACCTTTGCAAGGGCACCTATTACACTGTAATACGTAGGCTAGGCTATGTCAAGCTGGAGGGCTCATATGCAATACATGCAAAGAAAAGGGCAATTCGAAGATAATTTTTGCAATATGTGGTCTTTATCTACCCAGCTGTAGGACGAAAACAAAATCCTTGTTCACTGCCCCATAACGCACGGCAGCCCTTTGCAGAAGAGGATGAACGCTTTCAGAGTGCGAGACAGCAACGCCGATTTGCTACAAACGAAACACTCAAATCCTACCGAATGTCAGCTTTGTAATGACGATTGGACTGCTAGATTGAATATTTAGCATAAAGCTATCCCGCAGATTAATTGAATTGCATGACACGTTTCAGAAAATAGAAACAATGTATCCGTCTAATAGCTTGCAGACTGAGACCATACAAAGTAACCGCGGTCAAAATCGCACCGACGTTGCAAACTACCGTAGGCTATATATAAAATCAACATGAATTATTGATAGCGAAAGCAATGCTATTGCTTCATAGCTACCAGGCCAGTGTCAGATGGGCCTTGTTCGTTCCACAAATGCAGCGAGCTTCGGGGATTGCCATCGACCAAATATGGAGAGAAAACCATCCAGAATTCGTAGCCCTTTGTTGTGTTCGGAAGTGGATGTCCTTTGCGACGAATTTTAAAAACCGAAGGAACTGTCGTCGACTGTTTCAGCTGCTGGAATTAAGGGATGGCCGACTTTCCCAGGCCTTTCCCTTGATTCAGCAAGACATCCTTTCCGGCCGTGGTGTGTACTTACGTGGCTGGGAAAATCTAGTCCATTCAATGCGAGGTCAGCCGCGCAACACACACCGTGCCTCAGTGCAGGAGCCGACAGCCTGGCGGATAGGCTTCCACACACACTCTTTCGCTCACACACATACACGCAGACCTGCCTCCGACCCGCCTCCCTTACGTCACATACACACACACACACACACACAAATACAGAGAGGAACCCCATTGGTTTTCCTGCCGATCTTGACACAATGTCTACAGTAATATGCAGCAGTCATGTGAGCTGCAAGTACACCCCAGGAATCTAAATGTAGCCTACCCACGGCATGGGAGTGTGGTAAGGCAGGCTACTGTAGCCTACCTTATATGCTGCATATGCATTTCCCTCTACAAATGCCTTCCATAGAAATACACTATATATACAAAAGTATGTTGACACCCCTTCAAATTAGTGGATTCGGCTAGTTCAGCCACACACGTCACTGACAGGGGTGTAAAATCGAGCACACAGCCATGAGATCTCCATAGACAAACATTGGCAGTAGAATGGCCTTACTGAAGAGTGCAGTGACTTTCAACGTTGCACCATCATAGGATGCTACCTTTCCAACAAGTCAGTGTGTAAAATGTCTGGCCTGCTAGAGCTGCCACAGTCGACTGCAAGTGATGTTATTGTGAAGTGGAAACGTCTAGGAGCAACAATGGCTCAGCCACGAAGTGGTAGGCCACAAAAGAACGGGACCGCCGAGTGCTGAAGCGCGTAGAGTATAAACATCTGTCCTCGGTTACAACACTCACTACCGAGTTCCAAACTGTCTCTGGAAGCAACGTCAGCCCAATAACTGTTCGTCAGGAGCTTCATGAAATGGGTTTCCACGGCCGAGCAGCCGCACACAAGCCTAAGATCACCATGCGCAATGCCAAGCGTCGGCTGGAGTGATGAATCACGCTTCACCATCTGGCAGTCCGACGAATGAATCTGGGTTTGACGGATGCCAGGAGAAAGCTACCTGCCCCAATGCATAGTGCCTACCTTTAAAGTTTGGTGGAGGAGGAATTATGGTCTGTGGCTGTTTTTCATGGTTCGGGCTAGGCCCCTTAGTTCCAGTGAAAGGGAATCTTAACGCTACAGCATTCATTCTAGAGGATTCTGTGCTTCCAACTTTGTGGCAACAGTTTGGGGAAGGCTCTTTACTGTTTCAGCATGACAATGCCTCTGTGCATCAAGTGAGGTCCATACAGAAATGGTTTGTCGAGGTTCGGTGTGGAAGAACTTGGCTGGCTTGCACAGAGCCCTGACCTCAACCCAATCGAATACCCTTGGGATGAATTGGAACGCCAACTGCGAGCCAGGCCTAATCGCCGAACAACCGTGCCCGACTTCACGAATGCTCTTGTTGCTGAATGGAAGCAAGTCCTCGCAGAAATGTTCCAACATCTCGTAGAAAGCTTTCTCAGAAGAGAGGAGGCTATTATAGCAGCAAAGGGGGGGACCAACTCAATTTTATTGCCCATGGTCATGTAGTGTATATGGAAACATTATTGTCTAAGCCATGTAGGTTGACTGTCTGGTAATGCTTTACATTCATTAATAATGCATTATTAATAAACTTGTTGTAAGCATATCATTTTGATGCTTAGAACCTGTAACAAAGCATTACTAAGGATCTGTCTATAATAGCCTCTATGGTGGAGAGACCTGTGCGTGACATTGGTAGGCCTATGTGCGACCTGGGCCTTCTACTGATGGAAAGAGCAAGGAAGGGGGTGTGAGAGCAAGATTGAGCAATTCCACGTCGGAATGTGGCGCGTTTAAAGGAATGCCTGCAGCTGCATTGGGAGGGAGACACGGACAGAAGCGTTCATTTTACCCCTTTCCTCCCATACATGCTGGCAGCTATAGAATTACAGTTAGGGTTCCACACAATATTCCGAGGAAGGATATTCTCATCTCACAGCCATGTCTGACTAAACCCACTCTACATGGTAATACATTTTTCACACAGAGACAGGTCTCTTCTATATTAGTGGTGGTGGTTAACAGCTGCTAAATGCAATGCACCTACACACTATCATATAATATGGTGTGTGTTTGCGTGTGAGTGCATATGCATTGCTCCAATATCCACCACATACCACAGCTCCCACCCACCCAGGATCCTTCTTTGTATCGTTTCATACATGGAGCTTCGGTTGAAATCAAAGGCTTTGTTTGTCCTTCACAGATCTCAAAGAGACTATTACCATATCATGAATTTAGATAACGTAAACATGTTCATCTTGGTTTTAGTTATCCTTGGGAGTTAAACGTTATCACTGAGCAAATGCCGTTGGAATTTACATGCCCGCCCCACTCCAACTTCAAACATCCGAGCTATGGCCCAACATACACACGTCCTGCTGGATTTCACCGTAGATTCTGTTAATCTGTGACAACAGAGCAGCTGTGCATGAAATAGAAAAATAATCCCCAAAACACTTTGACCCATTCCCTGGCGGTTTGATCTATTCCTAGAGGAGAAGAGAGGAGTAGAGAGATGAAAAACCACGAGATTGAAACACATTCGCTCTCTAAACACGTTTGTGCTGAGGAGAAATGGCAGGCCTACCAAGCACCTCGGAGCATGTGTGTGAGAGATCTGTCCTCCAGGACTGCAAACATCAGTGAGGAGGACTCCTGTCTGGAATAAGTCCCCGGAGCGTCCTTATTCACTACTCAGTCGCCACACTAGGAGTAGGAAAGGAGTAGGAAGATGTTGCCCCTAAGATTCAGACCTGCTTTCCACCCTAAGTCTTCCTCCAGTGATATTTGAAATTGTCCTGTTGAAAAGTGAAATCCCAAATGTAAATGCAGTAAAGTATACACACACTAAAGGGTAAAAATATATATTTTTGAGCAAAATAGTATTTTTTTAGACAGAACTGAAAACTTCAAGGAGTTGCTTTGATGGGAAGTGGTGATGTCATCAGCCTCCCTCTTGCTTGAGGAACAGTGGAGGAGCCCCGCTCTATGTCATGACTTACCTGGACCACCTATTGAGATGTGCCTTTTGTTAAGTAAATAGGTCTTAAATGAGATGAAAAGGAGACTGGAGTGCCACTTTAAGATGAAGATTTGGGGAAAGTTAGCTGACCCTAGAGCTGTGCCATGAGACCATAGAGGAAGAGGGGAAGAGCGGCTCCGGGGGGACTGAGATGCGCTGCCCTGCTCTCTAGCATGCCTCAGTTCGGCTGGCGCCTAGCCGAACCAAACGAGTGTGCTCGCATATTTTTTTTAACAAATTGTACCTTTATTTAACTAGGCAAGTCAGTTAAGAACAAATTCTTATTTACTGTGGGTTAACTGCCTTGTTCAGGGGCAGAACAACACATTTGTACCTTGTCATCTTGGGGATTTGCTCTAGCAACCTTTTGGTTATTGGCCTAACGCTCTAACCACTAGGCTACCGCCCCATCGCTTTAAAAACAAGAAAAAGCGTCAATAGTACTGTTTGTCTATTTTGCGAATAGTCAGAATTAATCTAAGATAACTCAAGAAATGTGTCATTTATTTGTACGTTTTTGCTGAGGAGATCTTCGTTGCGTGATTAAACATCTAAGATGTTTGGTGCAATATTTCCCAATGAAAATATTTGCATGAAAACGAGTCGTCTCTCACTGAATGACAACAAAGACTTTATTGAAGAACCCCTACTGTTGGCCAATCACTGACAAAGGAGCGTATACTTCGGCTCTGAACTTCGGGCCTTGTGTCCAGAAAAAAATGGCGTGTGCCCGAACAACCGAAAAAACCTTCACCAAAGTCAAAAACTAACAAAAATGTCCCAAAATCTCGTTCATAATATATGCTCAAACTCTTCCAAACTGTTTCATCTGGGAAGCATGCGGACGCCTTAAGGCTGTCTGTCAGCCAGACCGCTACCATATAAAAAGTCACGGAGGCATTTAGCATTCGAGGTATTACTCGTCATTTAAGGAGATCAAAGAAAGATAAACGTTCAACATGTTTCAAACCTAAAACGGTCAGTCCATCAAGTGTTTTTCTGCAGTCTGCTCTTGGTAACAATGCAAAGCATTCTAATATGGATATATTCAGCAGGACTTATTTATCATAATTACGTAAAAACCTTTCACCCACCATAAGGAGCCACATTGTGTACCTCTATCACCTTTCTCAATTCACACCTTGTCATAAACATTCTCACTTGTCGTTTCGACAAGCCCCCCCGCACCTCTTACCCCTTGCACAACTCTGCCCCCCCTCGCATGAAATCAACCCTCAGAAGTTACCCATGGGTTTATTTTGATATCTTGAACACCCATGATTCAGACCTTGCTGTCTGCTTAAGCTGACGTTTCCCAGAAGTGAGTCAGTCTATTGGGTAGAGCAGCTGCAACGGCTCTCACTTTCAACTGAGTGTAAAAGAGGTTATTTTGAGGATGAGTACGTACGTGTGCCACATTCTGGCCCAGACCTCGTCCCTTCGTAGGGACCGCGAGCCAGCTTTCACCTGAGAGCAGGAGGAAGAGCGAGAGAGAGAGGTGAGGATGATGTTACAGTGATGATATGACTACGCTCATATTTCCATCCCTTTCTTTCCTCTGTGACCTGTTTGTGACAGAGCCTGGTCACATTGAATTACAACACAACAATGACACTCAAACAATGTCGACACAAATTACAGCTGTACTAGGCCATAGGATAGGCCTATCAACGTGTAATCAGATCTGTCGACCACGGACAATGTCCTACATGTCAATAACAGTCTACTAATTGAGAGCATGCGGAGCTGTTATTCTATTTCAGAACTCCTTGCCATGGTATGCTATAGGACAGTGTTTCTTTATTGTTATAGCAGGAGCAGACTAGCAACATCCTTCCTATTCAAAGCACCACTTTCATTAATAGTTACACTTGAGAGCAGACACTCTTAGAACCATAGGGACCACTGCTTAGAACCATAGCTCTAGACTTACATTATTATTAACCTTTATTTAACTAGGCAAGTCAGTTAAGAACAAATTATTTTACACAATGATGGCCTACCAGAGGAACAATGGGTTAATAACTGCCTTGTTCAGGGGCAGAACAACCTTTAGGTTACTGGCCCACCACTCTAACCACCTAGGCGACCTGGCGCCCCTAACCTTACAGGCCTACACACTGCATACCTTTTCAGATCGTGTGCTTGCCAGTAAAAATGGGTCTCCCTGCCTGTAAAGTAGATGGGACTGAGGATTCAAACTCAAACAAACTAGCACTTTGAGAGCAAACCATCTGACAACATCCCAGGGAGCAGTGCTAAGAGGCAGCTCCTTACTTACTTGTAGCCCCATAACCCCAGAGCTTAAGCTTGGCAGTACAGTAAGTATTTGTCTCCCTGGCTGTCACAACAGAAGATGGAGTGAGGGCTGTATGGGTTCAACAGTGTGAAGAGAAAGACCAGAGGCTGATTCTAACCTTATGTCTGTGTCTTACACTATCACCAATAAAAGGCCGTTCCACTGCATGTCTCATGGGTCACATAGACCAATAATGTCAGTGTGGTTTATTATCATCTCAACATCGACGGACAGGAGAGTGTGAACCCTGATGCTTGATGTTATGGCTGCATCGTAATTATTTTGTGCTTCTATGGATGTGTTAGGAATGCTTTGTGTACCAGGTACTGTCCCTGGACAATATGACCCAACTCAAGAGAGCAACATTCTAATGTGCTTGAGATATGCATAAGTGAGCACTTAATTAGGAAACTGCACACTGTTAGGATGATCCGAGAGTTTATTATAGCAACATATCGACCATAAACACTGTCTGGGAGCATATAAACCAATAGTGTGCAGTTTTTGCCCTATCTCAGCACTTTGTAACTTTATAACTTCATAAGCATCTTATATACTTAGAACAGCACAGGGAAATGTTGGGGGTTGAAAACAATGAGGCCTTTGCTGAAGTCGGGGGGGAAACCAACCAGTCAGCATTGGGGTGAAGAAACCCTGCAGGACAACTTCTCCAATCAAATAAACACTGGCATTTCCATTGACCCTAATTTGACATGTTGGCCTCAGCCCCAAATCCTTTTATGCCTCAATAATAGAACATGAATCAAAATGGAAATGTGGTCTTATTCAAAGTACCACAAGTTTGGTGTGTAAATGTCTGAGTAGGTACGTTGTGTTATGAGTTCTATTTTTTTTGTAAGGTTGCGGGCTGCACAGTAATTGTGTGTGTGTGTGTCTGTTTGTGTAAGCGTGGCTGTCTGAGTGGGTGATTGTGTTAATATACAGTGGTGGGTTCCACAGAGGAGATGTTCTGTGTAGACAGTCATTGCTGCTAGATTCGGGGAGCCATCACGATGGGCGTCAGTTGCTTGAATCTCTCCCTCATCTCATCGAGCCAGACAGCAGAAACAGGCTGTGTGGCGGCTCTGTCATCTCACTGAATGACTCACTCATAGGTCGAGAGAGATTAACGACAGTAGCGCAGAAAAGCCTAACAAATGAAAATATACAACAGTGGCTGGAGGCTTAAGTCTTCCAAATGGACCGACGATGAAGAGGAGATACACTTGTGCCCTGTTCTGCTAGCGTATTTGATTAAGTTGGAGTGAAATGACTGAATGTGTCACGCATTAACTTACCATAAAACGCCTAAGAGCATACGGTTTAGAATAGGCTAAGTGTGAAAGTGCAGTAGACCTATTTGCTGTTCCACTTTGTGTGTTTCAGTAGCTTATGTATGCTTTTTACATTTTATTCTGGGGGGGGGGGGGACAGACAATGGAGCTATTTGGGTGACCACAACCCCAGCAAAATGAATAATAATAAGCCCTTTAAAATGTTCTCTCTCCTGTGTCCCATCACTACCAATAGATGTAATTAACCATTGTGTGTGTGGTGTTTGTGTGTGTGTGTGTGTGCGCCTCTGCATGTGTGTGTGTGTGTGTGTGTTTTCATGTGTCCCATCACCACCAAAAACAGACACAAAACATCACTTTCATCACATCACATTTATTCTTAAACTAATGAGTAAGTCTGTATTTAGCGACACGACTCTAGGCCAGCAAGTCAGTATTCAACAGTCACAGACAAGGTCACGTGATCCAACAGGCCATTGAGAACCAGCCGGTTTATAAGGAGTGATGTGAGTTGATCCACAGAGACAGGCTTGTCTGTGACAAGGCTTGATTGAAGATGACAGGGAAGGCCCAAAGTCTTTTTGGAGTTTGTCTAACTGGTATTAGCTCATTTTAGGAAGAGTAAGATCTGCCTACAAGCTCTGGAGGGCCACAAGAACTTACTGTTCGGCAAGTTGTTATATTTCAATACACTGCCAGTTTTGTCCAATGATTGTAGTGAACATTAACCTGGTCAAGCAGACAGGAGATCAGGGAAAATAGTTTACTACACTGTCAGTCTGTGTTTTGATGCAAAAGGGTAAACCAGGGTTAACAAGGTTATGTTTATGGTAATGCAATACATGTCATGTAATTACTATATAGGCATGTTATATAGGCATTTTGTAGGGTTGACAAGTGCTGGTTGACCTCTATGTTCCATAATAATTATGAAAGGTTGTGAAATTATGTTGGGCACAATGTCCTTGTCTTGCACCAGCCTCAATCATGATCATGCACACACACACACACACACACACACACACACACACACACACACACACACACACACACTGCTGTGAACATTCAAGCTGCTACCATGGCAACCCTGTCTCCATCCCCAAGGGAACACACCATGGAGGGATGTAAACACACACACACACACACACACACACACACACACACACACACACACACACACACAGAGTTCCCCTGGGAAATAACATTCTTCTCTCCATGTATAAACGCTGTCATGTTTCAAATAGGACATTCTGTGTCCTGTGCTTTCCGATGAAAGTGAACAAGCTGGCATTTATGATTCGTATTCACTTACATCTCAAAGTGCCAACCTCCTCTGCCTCCAATGTGTAGCACCATTTTGCAACCAAACACTCCCGTCACATCTACGATCATAGCGGAGAGATGAGGAGTAACATTGATCAATACTAAACACCAAGATTCTGCATTATTTCCACTTTCTTACTTATGAGAAGTCGTCATAGCTTTAACAATAACGCCATGTTTAAATTGTCAGTGTTTATTATGATTTTAGTGGCAAAACAGAATAAAAAAAAAATCTAAATATGAGGTAAACTCCCAGCAGAGCCCCAAGTCCAATGGGTATATCCTCTGGCTGTTGATGTTAATGTGTTGATGTGCTCCGTATCCATAGCCAGATTGATTTTGCAGTGCATGGTGATCAAACAGGTTTCCTGTTATATTCAGAGGTGAAATCTGTGTTTCCCCCCAAAAAATAGTAATTATACAGATCTTTAACAAAACACGCATATGACAGTATTCATACCTTGGTTGTTGTGGTGAATGTGAAATTTAGAAAAAAACTGTTTTGATAATGGGTTTCATACGCATACCTTGTCCATAATGTAGAGGCCTACGGGATATTAATTGAAGAGGTACAGTTGAAGTCGGAAGTTTACATACATTTAGGTTGGAGTCATTACAACTCGTTTTTCAACCACTCCACAAATTTCTTGTTAACAAACTATAGTTTTGGCAAGTTGGTTAGGACATCTACTTTGTGCATGACACAAGTCATTTTTACAACAATTGATTACAGACAGATTATTTCACTTATAAGTCACTGTATCACAATTCCAGTGGGTCAAGTTTACATACACCAAGTTGACTGTGCCTTTAAACAGCTTGCATAATTCCAGACAATGATGTCATGGCTTTAGAAGCTTCTGAAAGGCTAATTGACATAATTTGAGTCAATTGGAGTCAACCTCCAAACTCAGTGCCTCTTTGCTTGACATCATGGGAAAATCATGGAAAATAAATCAGCCAAGTCCTCAGAAAAAGAATTGTAGACCTCCATAAGTCTGGTTCATCCTTAGGAGCAATTTCTAAATGCCTGAAAGTACCACGTTCATCTGTTCAAACAATAGTATGCAAGTATAATCACCATGGGACCACGCAGCCACCATACCGCTCAGGAAGGGGACGCGTTCTGTCTCCTAGAGATTAATATACTTTGGTGCGGAAAGTTCAAATCAATCCCAGAACAGCAGCAAAGGACCTTGTGAAGATGCTGGAGGAAACAGGTACAAAAGTATATACAGTGGGGAGAACAAGTACAGTGGGGCAAAAAAGTATTTAGTCAGCCACCAATTGTGCAAGTTCTCCCACTTAAAAAGATGAGAGAGGCCTGTAATTTTCATCATAGGTACACTTCAACTATGACAAACAAATTGAGAAAAAAAATCCAGAAAATCACATTGTAGGATTTTTAATGAATTTATTTGCTAATTATGGTGGAAAATAAGTATTTGGTCAATAACAAAAGTTTCTCAATACTTTGTTATATACCCTTTGTTGGCAATGACAGAGGTCAAACATTTTCTGTAAGTCTTCACAAGGTTTTCACACACTGTTGCTGGTATTTTGGCCCATTCCTCCATGCAGATCTCCTCTAGAGCAGTGATGTTTTGGGGCTGTTGCTGGGCAACACGGACTTTCAACTCCCTCCAAAGATTTTCTATGGGGTTGAGATCTGGAGACTGGCTAGGCCACTCAAGGACCTTGAAATGCTTCTTACGAAGCCACTCCTTCGTTGCCCGGGCGGTGTGTTTGGGATCATTGTCATGCTGAAAGACCCAGCCACGTTTCATCTTCAATGCCCTTGCTGATGGAAGGAGGTTTTCACTCAAAATCTCACGATACATGGCCCCATTCATTCTTTCCTTTACACGGATCAGTCGTCCTGGTCCCTTTGCAGAAAAACAGCCCCAAAGCATGATGTTTCCACCCCCATGCTTCACAGTAGGTATGGTGTTCTTTGGATGCAACTCAGCATTCTTTGTCCTCCAAACACGACGAGTTGAGTTTTTACCAAAAAGTTATATTTTGGTTTCATCTGACCATATGACATTCTCCCAATCTTCTTCTGGATCATCCAAATGCTCTCTAGCAAACTTCAGACGGGCCTGGACATGTACTGGCTTAAGCAGGGGGACACGTCTGGCACTGCAGGATTTGAGTCCCTGGCGGTGTAGTGTGTTACTGATGGTAGGCTTTGTTACTTTGGTCCCAGCTCTCTGCAGGTCATTCACTAGGTCCCCCCGTGTGGTTCTGGGATATTTGCTCACCGTTCTGGTGATCATTTTGACCCCACGGGGAGGATGGATGGGGCCATGTATCGCGAGATCTTGGCCAACAACCTCCTTCCCTCAGTAAGAGCATTGAAGATGGGTCATGGCTGGGTCTTCCAGCATGACAACGACCTGAAACACACAGCCATGGCAACTATGGAGTGGCTCTGTAAGAAGCATCTCAAGGTCCAGGAGTGGCCTAGCCAGTCTCCAGACCTGAACCCAATAGAAAATCTTTGGAGGGAGCTGAAAGTCCGTATTGCCCAGCGACAGCCCCGAAACCTGAAGGATCTGGAGAAGGTCTGTATGGAGGAGTGGGCCAAAATCCCTGCTGCAGTGTGGGCAAACCTGGTCAAGAACTACAGGAAGCGTATGATCTCTGTAATTGCAAACAAAGTTTCTGTACCAAATATTAAGTTCTGCTTTTGTGATGTATCAAATACTTATGTCATGCATTAAAATGCAAACTAATTACTTAAAAAATCATACAATGTGATTTTCTGAATTTTTCACAGTTGAAGAGTCTCTCACAGTTGAAGTGTACCTATGATAAAAATTACAGACCTCTACATGCTTTGTAAATTGGAAAACCTGCAAAATCGGCAGTGTATCAAATACTTGTTCTCCCCACTGTATATCCATAGTAAAACGAGTCCTATATCGACATAACCTGAAAGGCCACTCACCACTCAGTCAGGAAGTTAAAGCTTGGTCACAAATGGGTCTTCCAAAAGGACAATGACCACAACCATACTGCCAAAGCTGTGGCAAACTGGCTTAAGGACAACACAGTCAAGGTATTGGAGTGGCCATCACAAAACCCTGACCTCAATCCCATAGAACAATTGTGGGCAGAACTGAAAAAGTGTTTGCGAGCAAGGAGGCCTACAAACCAAACTCAGTTACATCTGCTTTGTCAGGAGGAATGGGCCAAAATTCCCCCAACGTATTGTGGGAAGCTTGTGGAAGGCTACCCAAAACGTTTGACCCAAGTTAAACAATTTAAAGGCAATGCTACCAAATACTTACTGAGTGTATGTAAACTTCTGACCCACTGGGAATGTGATGAAAGAAATAAAAGCTGAAATAGATAATTCTCTCTACTATTATTCTGACATTTCACATTCTAAAAATAAAGTGGTGATCCTAACTGACCTAAGACAGGGAATTTTTACTAGGATTAAATGTCAGGAATTGTGAAAAACTGAGTTTAAATGTATTTGGCAAGGGGGAATGTACACTTCCGACTTCAACTGTAACATACCAATCAATACCAATTGACATACCTTTGTATGCCTCCTCGTCTGTTTACCTGTAGAGACAGACAAAAGTGAGCAGTTCAGTCATCTGCACCCATTACAGCTAGCCTTCAACATATTCTTATAGACTGCATATTCTTACCTCTGTTGATTGATATCCATTGAATTGTCTCCAATTTCTGTTTTTGAGAGATTTGCACAAATATTTAAAAAATATATATATTTTAAGATTTTATTTTTTTAAAGTAACCTTTATTTAGCAGGCAAGCCAGTTAAGAACAAATTATTATTTACAATAACGGCCTACCCCGGGCCAAACCCTAACATGAACAACGCTGGGCCAATTGTGCGCCACCCTATGGGACTTCCAATCACATCTGGTTGTGATACAGCTTGGAATGGAACCAGGGTCTCGTAGTGATGCCTCTAGCACTGAGATGCAGTGCCTTAGAGTGTTTCTTCACCCGGGGAGCCCATCTGCAACACTCGCAAGCCCTGAAAAGATCGATGGTATCATAATAAAACCATATCAATTTAGATCATATAAGGGACAAACTTTACCTTAACTGAAAAATGTAAAGAGCTCCTCAGTTTAAGTGCCGGCACTTGCCCCCTTTCAAATTAAAATCGAAATGTTTCAGTTGGGCAGTTAGGTTCTTGCAAAACCCCACACCAACTAAGGAGGTTCCTCGATGAACCCCACCCTCCTATGGGGTTCTTTGAAGAACATTTTGGTGCAACTTTCAGTGCCAAGAACCATATGCTTCTTTGAAGAACTTCGAGGATCTTTGAAGAACCCTTGTTGAACCCCTACTTTTAGAGTGTAGCTATATGCTGATACGCTGATTGGTGTACCCATCCCTTATCGATTATTATGAATCACTATGAAGCATTGTGAAATTGTTTCCATATTGTAACTGATGACAATAACAACATATCCCCAAAGAAGACAATTAAGTCAGTGAAAAGTATGAGAGACCTTTTTTAAAATGTGTCAATGCACCAATAACTAGCGCATCTACAGCAGCAGTATCTATCCACCTTTGAAGTCTCACCACGTTGCCATCATCGGTTATGACATTGCAGGTGGTAGGCCCCATCGTCTCGACTGTAGCGTAGAAGCATGATCTGAGCAGCAGAAGCACAGTTCAAAGAAATCAAACTATGCCGTTTGGATGTTGCTTTAAGCATGCATCAAACAAGTAGCAGTCTTCCGCTGTGCTGCGGGGGTGCGGCGCTGAGAAGTTTGTAAAAGGAGGTGGTGTGGTGTTTGGGTTTCCTTGCTCACTGATCTCGTTGTTCAGAAGAGAATCTGGCCCAGGGATTATCAACGAGATTCAGCCGCGTAGACAAACAGATAGAATATTTGACTGAAACATAAATCATTTCTAACCTTGCTAACATTTGTACACGATCACGTCTCTCTATTATGCGTGGGAATACTTGGGAGGATTTCCAAAATTAAAATCACTTGGAGCTGATTTCCTGGTGTTTTTAAGGTCTTATGTCCAACAATAAAAAATTACATTTAAAATTGATGCCTCAGGGTCAGATTAGAGGGCACTGTGCAATTGTAGGACCGGATTGATGGTTTCTTCCTTTTGAAAAAGTTCCATGGGGAAGAAATGGAAGTGTTTGCCAACAATGGGTTGGACCCCTAGCTTGTGGTGATATACTGTGTTGGTACAACTGAAAAGCCCTCACCAGACAGAGATAGATGAAATGGGGAGAAGGAAGGGAGGAGAGAGAGAGAGAAAAAAAAAACACTATTGAGTCAAGACCGTACAGTACATCAACATTCAACCGTCATGTACAACCGCGCTGATGTGTACGAGTCTGTAAGAAAAACAGAAGTTTGGGCAGATAAAAAAAAAAAAAAGACAAATGCAGATCCCCCTCATCGTCAACAGAGCACAACACCCCCTGATGGCCCTATGTATGGATGAAGAGCCTAAGGTTCCCAAACAAAACTGTAGTAGGCATATTCCACCTTCAGTCTTGTTGCCACCAACCCCTTGAGCTTGCCCACGACCAGTGTTGGAGTAATCACCTTAGAAAAATAATATATGGCCTATTATTCGTTAATTCTTTCAACAACAATGTATTACTTTACGCATTAACTCCCGGGGGAAAGTAATTGGTTACATTGAAATAACTTTAGCATTACACCTAAACGTTGCATGTCCTCACTCATTGTAAACAACGTCAACGTTCTACTACGCAGGCCTATAACACCAACACAAGTAGCCTAATGATGACCGATTTATACGACTCAAATCAAGCCTCGTTTGGATGAGGTAGGCCTACGGTCGTCTTCAGCAGCAGTGGTCAGGTCTCGGGGGTCTTTCGCTGAAAGTTTTGTGTTGGCGTGTTGCCTTTGCAGGTGCTTCAAGGGATTGGAAGTCGTGTTGATAGCAGAGGAGAGGTGTTTCTCGCCTGGTCACAGTCTTTGTCATTTTGTCCTACAAATCAAAGTAAACTTCCACTCTGAGAAAGTTCATGTTTTAGACGCTTCTGCCATGTTTCACCTCCCTAACTAAAGCTGTTAGTAGTAGTGTGTGTGTGTGTTAACAGGAACTTGGTGACGGGACGAAAACAACTTGAATCTGGGGCAGGGGGATTATTTTATATTGCGTCAACAGAGAGGGAACAATAATCATAAATATTTATATGGATCAATAACTACAATAGGAAGGGAATGATAAAAGTAACAACTGACGTCTTTGATCAGTAACTAATATTATTACTCAAAATGGAACAGTAACTTTGTTATGTTACTTGTTACTGCAAAAAGTAATGGTATTAATGTAGCCCCCCAACACTGCCCACCACATTCACAGACTCCTGTACAGATTACACTTCTACCTGGTCTTCCAGATGGTCAACTTGGCTTCTCCTGACAGAAAGTTCAGCAGGACTACCGCTCCTGTGCCTGAAACTGTATTTCAGTCCTAGAATGAACAGCCTGGAAGAGAACCTCTCCGCCAAGAACCAGCTGGTTAGCAGAGTAAACATTCTTACCTGTCTTGGACACTGTACGAAGAGATGAGCTAACGTACAACATGGACAACCCTCCCCAACGCTTAGATCTAGACGCACCAGGGGCTATCACCCCATGTATGATCCTCCATTGGAGGTCAGCTGTGCGTTTGTCGATTGGTAGCTTGTACAGTGACAGCCAGCAGCCTTTTGGACCAAACAACCCACCCCATTGACCTCACCTTCGCCAGAGAACATTCATTCGACACCTTCACACATGTTGTGTACATCGCCTTCTTTCCAACTGCCTTAAACTCCCACAGTTCTGGGGTCAGCAGCAGCCCCTCCCCCTCCTGCACCACCCACCACAGCAGCAGTGGTGATATTCATGCTGGGGAGGGTGTTTTCTTGACCCTCAGTCCACTGGTCAGAATGTGTGTTGTTGAACACAAAATAATGCTTGATAGTTTGTTGGCAAGGACTCAGAGACCTCGGTTACCATCTGCTTCAGCGGGCGGCATGACCAGATCCCCTATCTCTCTCCCAGCTCCTCATCTGACCTGCTTGTGCTCTGCATCAGGTGGCCCAGCTTTGCACACCCTGCAGTCAGCATGCTTGAGTTACTGTATTACTGGCGACCAGTAATGATGCATTGCTATTATAACCAGCTAACAGAAGGCCACATGTTGTACAGAACATGCCTGAGGTGGACAGTACAGGTCACGAGGTCGCAGCATTCCATCACAGCTCACATGACTGGAACGTTGGTTACCGCAGGCAAGCCAACATGAACGGAAACCATTACAAAAATATGTCTGTGTGTCTCTGTTTTCCATGAGTAGGAGATCATGGTTTAGAGAAATAGATATGGATGTTGTGACTAGAGTGGAGAAAACTGCCATATCCTGTCTAAGGGCACGTGTGTGTGTGTGTGTGTGTGTGTGTTAGGACACGGCCTGTTACTGACTCCAAATCAGATAAAATGTGACTGTATCTGGTAGATAATGCCTGTAACTGATTTGAGGTTAGGAGAGTCTTGCTGTAGAAGATCAGAGAGAAACAGCTAACGGAGTGTGTATGATACATTCTACTGTAGGTTTAGAGGTCTTTCTGATCTCTGCTTTACTACAAGAATGACTTGACTACTGAAAGCATGCCGAATGCACGTTACTATACATCAGATGTTTGTAAGATCCCTGCTTTGTGATAAGAGCTCAGGGATCCCATCTTTCATGTTTTGTCCTGTAAGTAGGGCACCCCCAGAGCACTACTCAGACAGTTGTGAAGACATGCAGAGATGAGACAAGGCTGAGAATACCCTGTATTGTATGTTAATTCTCATGGACTCAACCCAGCCTGCTCAATCAACCATTCCTGCTGACTTGAACAGCATCATGTGTGGTTGGGGGACAGCTGAAGTTGTTGTCCTGTGACGTGGTGACTGAGCTCCGTGTGCATAGTCCACAATCATGTCAGTGTGTGTGTGTGTGTCACTTGTGTACTGTGTCAGCAATCAGTAACAATGACCCCTAGCTAGCAGCTCTGTTTAGTGACAGTTCACTCTCTGCCACTCAGCTTACATTTTGTCAACATAAACAAAACTGTCATCTACTGTGCAGTCAGGTAAGGTCACGCTGCTGGTCTCACCTCTCCATTCCGCTTCACTCTTTTGAAATGGATGGTGTGCGTTTTAGTCCGAATGGTACCACCATAAAACCACACAGACCGTGTTCATTTCTGTCAATGGATTCATCGGCATTTATGCAAAACACATACATCAAAAGACTGAGCTCTTATCACCGTTTCAACTTCTCTGGAGACACAATCCCTTTCAAAGACAACTGCATAAATCACCCGGAGGATGTAATCCTTCTAACCTTGTCTTCTGTTCTTTTCTAATGGGCCCGGTCACACATACGTCAACATGCACACAAACGCAGGCTTCGAACGTAGGCGCACAACCACACGGGCAGACACACACACACACACACACACACAAACACACACACACACACACACACTTGGTCCCAGAGTAGTGTCAATGCCATGCCAGCCAAGAAAATAACATAGCAGCTCCTTCACAGTGTTCAGGAGCAGACTAAACAGACATGCCCAGTACACATTCCACAGTCACTACTCACCTCACCTGGCAACTGGACTACTGAGGGAACACTGTATATAGAGACAGTACTATTCTAAACACTGACAATAGCCTGGGTAACACCTGAACTGTAGTATCCCATCGGGTCGAATAACCACAACCACGCCTGGAACTTGGCTGAACATCTCATCCCAAAGACCTACTCATCCCAAAGACCTACTCATCCCAAAGACACTGGGAATATTTAGTACATGTCTTTAAAGATTTAGCTAAATGTATCTGGTAATGGGATATACCATTAGCGTTTGCTATACAGTAGGTGAGATGTTTTTGTTTTTTATGGTGCGAGAGATATCTGCTGTGTACAGTAAAACACATTGGTGCCGTAGTGTGAAGGACATTCGTTCTGTGGTATTGCTTTGTGAAGTGGATTCTGAGAGCTAGCGGCAGTGCAAGGTCTACAGTGAGAAACCCAGCAGATGGTTTCTAGAATACTCAGTTTGTGCAATATGGTGCTGAGATGACCCTCTGACTGCTGATGTAATAACAGAGAGAGGAATGAGTGAGCCACTCTCAGAACCAATCTCACAGACAAGGTGATATAATCACTATGTGGAGGAACAAACGCAAGATAAAAGGCTATAAAATGAAAGGAAATGTCAAATATCAACAACAGCAGTTGATATCAATGTTATAGCTTTGTATTTTCATATTGTTTTGCCTCATGCTGTAAAATACCTGTACACACAGGTAAACATTGTTTTCTATATAGTGCCAAATAAAGGCTATTTTTGGTGCTAAATAGAACCCTTTTTGAAGGTTCAATGAAGAACCGTGCGCATAAGAATCTAAATGGAACCTTTATGGTGCTACAAAAAGATCCATACATTGTTTTAATTTTTAGCACTAAAAAGGGTTCCGCTATGGTTACAACGTCTTTTGGTGCTATATAGAACCTTTTCTAGAGAAAGGTTCTTAATAGAACCATTCTCAATCTCAAGGGTTCTACAAATAACATTTTGAAGAACCATTCATGTTTTTTCATTCCAGTTAACCCATGTGTCTTATTATTGTGTTAATAATTGACAAGTTGAATCAGGTGTGCTAGCTCAGGAGTGTCTGTGAGTCCCTGAGGAAAGAATTGCGAATCAATGACTTGGATAACCATTCTCAATTGACACAAGGCCATACTTGAGTCTTCTACAAGACACCATCACTGGCCATAGTCATATATAATGCAATGGCATAACACAACACATTACATAAACTGGAATGACACTCACTCACGGTTGCGCAAAAAGAGCTGTGCGCAAACCCCGCCATCCAAATATTCAAATGAGCCGCCGACCCTTAATTTGAATTATCACTAAGAGAGGAAATAATCATTTTCTGACCTGCAAAGAACCATTAACGGCCTGCAACGGTTATTTGAGTCATTATGGTTCCACATAGAACCATCACCCTTACCAAAGAACCCTTGAGGAACCCTCTTTCTTAGTGTGCATTGTATACAGGTCTCTTGGCTCTCCTCACACTTTGATTGGATCTGGTGCAAATGCTTGCGCTAGTAGCAGACAGACTATTAGGATGGTCACACTACACACATTCAAACTAGAGATTTCATTATTTTGTCCTTTCTATGTGACAGAGTTCTGGTGACTCGATGTTTACCGTGTACACATTGTATTATGCATATTGAACCTATTGCATGTGATTATGCAAGAACGCTATTGCTACGGGGATGCGCAATGCTACACGTTGTTAAGTCATGTTCATGAACAAACTAAATGCATTTCGGGACACTCTCATTCGTAAAAACCAACAGGCATAGCCAGTGTACTAGGCCTCAACCCCTCTCTACTATGAATGTGACTCACTCAGTCCCAGTCTTCTAGCAGAATGAATGGCAGCCTGCCTGTTATGTAGCAGTCTACTGAGAGAGCCTGCTCACCTGGCCCAGCGCCAAGCCTCTAATTTAAACTTTAGAACTGCTGGAGGCTGCATGTCGGGGGAGAGGAGAGGAAGCCCAGCCCAGGCGGGAGGGCCGTGTGAGGGGGAAAGAAGACGAGAGGAGAGCTCTGGGCTGCTGGGGTCTGCGTAGCTGATGAGAAGGGGAGAGGAGGCCCAATCCAGTCAGGAGAACCATGTGTGGGAGAGGAGAGCTCTGTGCTGCCTCGGCCTGGTTCCCTGAGGTGGAATGGATGGCTGTGCTGCTCATCAATGGAGGATGAGTCATCTCAGGCAGCCAGCCACTCCATTCTAACAGTTATGTTCTGCTACAGTGGATGGGAGCCAAGACACTGATTCTGGCTGGCAGACTGGCGGGCTGTTGCTGGTTCTATTCAGAATAGAGGAATTCAAAGAAAATACTTTCTAGCAAACTGTTGGAGCTGTACAATATGGGTGTATTTCATAATGCAGTCAGTATGGATATATTTCCATGTTTCATAATGCATTTTAGATGTTGTGTCAGTTAGAATAATCTACTGTAACAATACGCGTGCGCAGGGGAGTGCTTTTAAAACCGTATCCATCAATCAAATTGTACTGACTTAATACAAATATGTTTGTCACAAAGTGCTGTGTAGCAACCCGAGCCTTAACCCGAACAAAGCAGAGGCATGTTCTCATTATCACCACAATCATGATAATGATCATCCCAGCTTTGATATTAGTTAGCATCCCTAAAAGGTCGGCTGGTGTTTGTGAGAATGCAGTAGGCTGACTGTGGATGGCTGAACACTCATCTGACTCCACTAAGGCTGGTTTCAGTCTCTCGATTTCCCCCACCTACCTACCTACCTGTCTGTCTGTCTGTCTCAGACTCACTCCTACTCCTGTCAGTGCTGTCACACCACAACACAAGCTACATTTTAAATCTACTTTACATCTAGCTAGAATCTGTTAAAAACAGAATAGCGTTGGACTGCCCAACCTGCCACTACGGTGCCTGTTAAATCCTGTTGGGGCTGTGTTACCACCTCTGTTCGCGGGCTGCCAAAGTCTCCCTGATAGAATCTGAGGTGCCGTATCACAGAGAAACACAGCCAGGACCAGAGACGTAATGTACCGCTTCTTATCTCCATGTGGATTCACATGCATTTACATGTAGGGCCAGTGCACTGCTTATCACACCAGTGCAACCACACACAGGCCATTATTTGTGTGCGTGTGTGTGTGTGTGTGTGTGTGTGTGTGTGTGTTTAAAAGGTCTTATCTGTATGGAAAATGTGTGGCGAGTCGACCAACGTCAGTGACATATTGACCATATTTGTGCCCAGCAAAATGCATGAAGGCTTCAGACTTAATGACTTAACGGATGGAGATAAACCCAGCAGCAGGTACTATGTCTATCTTCGAGAGGAATGTTCTCTGTATATCTGAGAAGGACCGCGTCACTCATTTAGTGTTACAGTGTGTCGACAAGAGGAAGGCCGAACCACTCTCTTTGTCAAGGAAAAAGAGCATTCATGTTGACTGTGGCAACAGGGCAATTAATGAATTACAGGGTTGACTTTTCCCGTCACTTGATTGCAAACTTTTGTTATGGATTGTTTTGAGGCGTTTCCACAGTTCCCATAGAGATTCACCTTTAAATGAGTGAATAAAGGTGCTGCCTCCGCCTCCCAGCTTCTGCTGCGGCTTCTCTGTTGGATAGAAGAAATCCCCCAAGCTTCTATTTCAAGCTTCCCTGACTGCCCGCTGCCTTAACTTTGAGATGGCCTGCTGCCCACGCCTCAACTGAGTAGTCTGTTAGCACGCCTCTTCTCTTCTTCGTCTCATGAAGTTCCTCTTTTCTTCTTCTCTTCTTCTCTTCCGTTCTGTTTTATCTCATCTCAGTAAGGACAGACGGAGCCGAGGGAAAGAGAGGAAAGAACAGATTAACAATACACACCCAGACTCCCACACGACAGGGAGGGAGGGAGGGAGGGAGAAGCTATGGTTTCAATTGTACCTCCTCATGGAGAGAGGATTTCCCCTCCACGCTGTGCCTGCCCTCTGCCTTACTGGGTAAAGTATGTGTGACACACAGGCTGGAAGGCAGGCATGCACATATAGGTAGGTATACATGCACAAACACACATTCGCATCCAAAGATAAACACACAGGCTTACAAACCCACGCAAGCAAGCAAACACATTGTGCAAGCAAGCAAGTGCGCGCCACATGTGCATGTGCTCTTACTAATGGAAACATTCTGGTACAATATGCTTGTACACACTCAGGAAAATGGCATGCACACACACACAGACACACACATACACAGAAAGCCCTGTGGTGACTCAATGCTAAATTGATTTAGGTTCAGAGTGGCAGCAGAGAGCATATGACTCACAGTTTCCATTGTGACCCCGTGGCTCCCTGGCTCTGTGTGTGCGTGTGTGTGTGTGTGTGTGTGTGTGTGTGTTTGTGCGGGCGTGTGTGTGTGTGTGTGTGTGTGTGTAGTGACAGATTAACGGAGCAGGTTGTGGCTGCTGCTGTTTGGATGTCTGTAATGAGTTGTACATGAGCTGCTATGTGTGTGGCTGTGGGGTGTTTGGGTACAAACTCACAGAGAACATCAGAGAGAAAAAACAATAGGTTGGGTAGCACCTCCTATAGCAGAGTTGATATATCTATAGCTATTCAGTTGGTCTCCCATTTCCAGGGTTTTAACCAAGCCCAGGCCTGCTTAGCTTTGATATTTTTCACTGACTACTACCAATGTGCTATCGTGAAAAAAATAATTTCTTAATAACTAAATATATACACTGTTGCTATCCAAATCACTCCAATGGGTAGGTCTAAAAGAGAATATGAAACATAACCATGCTCTTATATCCTCAATGATACTCTTCAGGCCTATATAGCATTTGCAAAGTCATCAGCAGCTGTCGTTTCAATTTAATCCAGGCTTCTACTAAAAATAGGGCAAACATATACATGAATCCAACATATCAATTATTAATGTGTAGACAAATGGGAATTAAAGACAGACTAAGTCAGTGGCACAGTTGCAACTATGCAAGCAGAAGAGACAACTCCTTCAAATGTTTATATATGGTTGCGTTGACAACCAAACAATTCACTATCCAGTTTGTCTACAAATGAATAATTGATATGTTGGATTCATGGTCGCCATCTCAACCAAAGATCAAAGTTCAAGAATAGGAAAGGAAAGTAAAGGAATGAGGGATGTCTAGTCAGTTGTACAACTGAATGTATCCAACTCCAACTGTTGGAGATTCTGCAACGATTACTACAGCAATATTGAAGATCTCCACAGACCTGCGACCTTTGCATGCAATTTTAAACATGAGCGTTTTTTGCGGCTACACGAGAAGACATTTATAGTTACAGTAGGCTAACTTCCAAATGTGGATGTGTTACTCATTTTAAAGTTGAATAAATGCTGTTACATTAGTTTGTAAAATAGCCTCAAATGTGGACTATTTAATGTATCACAAAAGTATTATTGAATTGGTTATCAATGCAACCATATCAACTTTTAAATGATATCTAATGCATGGATTGTTTCATCTGAGCCACTGGCTTAATCCTATTCTTTAACTTTAATGTTGGTTTAGTTAGAGACCATGAATCCAAGATATAACTTGTTAACTTGTCAGCAAGTTAATAGGCTATTTACTGTATTGCAAAAGTGATATTGAATTGTGTTTGGTTGTCGACGCAACCCAATATCATAACTTGAAGGAGATGTATCTTTTGTGCCACTGACTTAGTCTGTCTTTCATTAAGGTTTGTCTAGGAAATAATGACGAACATGTTGGATTCACGTCTCCGTCTCAAACAAATGTCAAAGTTAAATAAGAAAAGTAAACTAAATCAAACTTTATTTAAAGTCTATTTAAAGTCTGATTAGATTTCGTCCGCTGGATGGAATCCCCGAGCTGACAGGGTAAAAATCTGTCGTTCTGCCCCTGAGCAAGGCAGTTAACCCACTGTTCCCCGGGCGCCGATGACGTGGATGTCGATTAAGGCAGCCCCATGTACCTCTCTGATTCAGAAGAGTTTGGGTTAAATGCGGAAGACACATTTCAGTTGGATACATTCAGTTGTACAACTGACTAGACATCCCTCATTCCTTTACTTTCCTTTCCTATTCTTGAACTTTGATCTTTGGTTGAGATGGCGACCATGAATCCAACATATCAATTATTCATTTGTAGACAAACTGGATAGTGAATTGTGTTTGGTTGTCAACGCAACCATATCTAAACATTGGAAGGAGTTGTGTCTTCTGCTTGCATAGTCGCAACTGTGCCACTGACTTAGTCTGTCTTTAATTCAGGTTGATCAACTTCTGTACCAAATGTTACCAACATTTCCACGTTGAAATGACTTGTCGTGCCCAGGAGGCAGGAACCTTTAGAGGTGTCGGGATGAGAAAGAGAAAAGTCTAACCTATGAGTCGCTGCTGAAGGACACTGATACAGACAGAATACATCTCTCATCCTATCAAAGAAGTGTTCGCGTGTCTGTGTGCAAATGTGTGTGTGTGTGTGAGTGTCACAATGGTTTCCTACCAGCCAGTTATGGACCCGGCCGTCTCACTTAGCTGACCTGCCCCTGAAGATGAAGATGCTTCGTTCGTGATGCATTAATGGACAGGGCCTTTGGAAATCCTGTCGGGGTAACGAGAGGGTGTAATAGAATATGAGCACTCCACTTCACCAGGGCTGGACTCTCCTCTGGATGTTGTGATTCACTTGATGTGCTTACACTGGAAACCAAGTCGTCTTAGGTCTGTAAAATAGATAGATCGAAGGCACTTAAACAAACAAGTATGCTAGCACTGCAGCCTTGCTATGTTGTTGTCGTTGCGGTTGTGATTGTGTTACTAATCAAGACATGATGCACGTCCAGGGGTCTACAGTATGTCAGAAACAGCTTGAAACAGCCTGGCTGAACTGAATCACCATCCCCTTCTTTCCTGTGGAACTAAAAAGGAATCTAACACACACCTGGCGTAGGAAGATGTGACAGTGGACTGTAGATGGTAGTCAATGACATTTGTAATTCAGTTTTGCATCAACCCTAAGGGCCTGGACTCTTTGATCATGTTTCCAATGTGCTTCCATCCTGTATCCACCATCTTTCCTGTGATTTTTAACTGGCAGCCATGTTAATCACCATCCTTCCTGTGATTTTTAACTGGCAGCCATGTTAATCACCATCCTTCCTGTGATTTTTAACTGGCAGCCATGTTAATCACCATCCTTCCTGTGATTTTTAACTGGCAGCCATGTTAATCACCATCCTTCCTGTGATTTTTAACTGGCAGCCATGTTAATCACCATCTTTCCTGTGATTTTTAACTGGCAGCCATGTTAATCACCATCTTTCCTGTGATTTTTAACTGGCAGCCATGTTAATCACCATCCTTCCTGTGATTTTTAACTGGCAGCCATGTTAATCACCATCCTTCCTGTGATTTTTAACTGGCAGCCATGTTAATCACCATCCTTCCTGTGATTTTTAACTGGCAGCCATGTTAATCCCCATCCTTCCTGTGATTTTTAACTGGCAGCCATGTTAATCACCATCCTTCCTGTCACGTTACTCTAGCTCCTCTTGACTTGACGCTGGCTAAATGACACCCGGGGTGGAAATTCCAACCTTCACTCTGGGCTCTTTGGTCTGGGTAGCTTTACCGCTTGGCTGATCTCTGATCCTGTCTTCTTCCAATCCTCCAAGGCCATGTCACATTCATTCCTCATAGTCAGGAAGCCAGGAACGTCGTGTGTGTGTGTGTGTGTGTGTGTGTGATTGTGTGTGTGTGCGCTCGTGTACGTGTGTGCGTGTGTAAGCAGGATGTGACCTCGCAGTCTTCCACTTCAGAAGGGAGAAGCTAAGCTGATTCCTTACACCTAATTAAATCACGATGGGGGGTTTGACTTGGGGGGGGGGGGGGGGGGGGGTGTTGACATTAACATTGCCTCCTGCCATCTCACAAGATAAAAGACCATCATCATCACTGTCTTTTTCTGTAATAAAACTATGAACGGTGCGCATTCATGGTAGTAGAGTCAAGCCCTGCTTGCGTGTGCCTGTATGTTTCCCTCATAAATAGAGATCTAAAATGCAGAAAATAACATACACTGTGAATGATTCATAATTTCCCATCTTTTTGATCAACTCTGTAAGGAAGATATGAAACAAAAGTCGTACAAAGGAAACCACTGTAGGCCAGCGACTTGCAGTGACAAGAAACCCCAGATGACACCAACGCTCCTACTCAGCGTATATCAAAGTGAGCTTTGAAATACTTTTCAACTTTCCACTCTATAATCTTTTTGTACATTTCAGATAATTACAACAGTATCTCTTTTCTAAAAAAAAAAAAAAAAAACCTGCTTTGCATATCTGAGAGAGAGAGAGAGCTGGGTTAGAGGGCTGACGACATGCAATCTCTCCTCCCTAACGAGATAGTCGTCCATTCAGTCTAATCCTCCTCTGTCTGACGATGTGTCCATTTGACCAAACTGCAGCGAACCCTGAGAAATAATATCACTTTTGTTACGAGGATGCCTTCATGAGTGTCTTATTAAAACATCAAATAATTGATCAATTATGTTTTAGATGTAGACTAGAGAGGGTGTTCTTTGTTGCTATTGCTATAGTACATAGGCAGTGAGAGGGGCTTGATTCTTGACTCTGCCTTATGTGTCTACGTATTATAGGATTATCCCTCAATGTCAAACGATGCAAATGTATGTAAACCGTATGCAAACTGGTCTGAGGTGACACACACCTGTTAATATGTGGCAGCATCAGATACAGAGGGAGATTCTAACCAATGTAATTGGGAGACATTTTGACGATCATGCCGAACGTACAACCAGATTTCACCATTCTCTCTCTCTGTTCCCTCTGTGATATTCTCGGTTGATGTAAAGTTAGCAGCTTGTGTGTTTGTGTGGGTAATTACCTGGCCTGGGTTTCTTTGGCCATGTTCTGTTCTGTTCTGTTCTCTCGGTGGAACACGATCTCTCTGTTGCTAAGAGAAGAGTTTAGAACACCCACGGACTCTCTCACCCACCACATCATGCCACACACAGCAGAAAATGCCTGTTTATTCCCTCTCTTTCTGTCTCTCTCTGTCCCTCTCGATCCCCCCCCCCCATGGGATAGGCAATGTTTTGTTGCGTTTATGGAACTACAGGGAAAAGAACAGAACGGCTGTCTGTCTATCAAACAGGGATGAGAGAGGACAGACAGACAGACAGACAGACAGGCAGACAGACAGACAGACAGACAGACAGAACGAGACAAAAGGAGACATACCGTACACTGCGAGAGAGAGAGGGATAGAAAGAGAGAGGGAGAAAGAACAATGTAGAATGAGGCAATCAATCACTTTTGATTTAACACGAAGGATACCTACAGAGAGCCATTGTCACCGATGCAGAGGACGAGTCAAGAGCTGCAGCAGCAGCATAATAGACTACAACATTGAAATTAGACTCATTATCAGCCCCATCAGCAGCCTTCATCCTTGGCATCATCTTATCAGCAGAACGTAAGCGCTAATGTCAAAAGAAGATTTTTAAGGTCCCACGGCAAACAACTACAGAGACAGGCAATGTACAATTAAGGTTTTGTATTACAAGTTCAGATTTTTATAATAGTGACAATATCTTAAAAAGCACTTGATGATTTGTTCTCTTTTTAAAAAAAGGTACTGCTGTCTAAACGTGCGTTCAAGAGGTGTGGAATTTAGAGTAAGAGCCCAGATAGGAACTTATAGGGAGGCTAGGAGTTAGGACTATAAGTATCAATATGAGCCCGGGGGCAAAACTAACAGCAGCAGTTAGTTCACTCACAGAGCGGTGGTTGACCATTGCTCCTTCATTTGTCATCTCCCAAGCAGAGTTCATTCAGCTCTTCCCGAGCAGGGTCGTCCTCTGTATGTGGTTTTGTGAGCGTTGTATTAGTCCCCTCTCCCGCTGTCGTCTGACTCGGTAATCGATGGCAGGTTCGGTAGTCGTTGGCTGGCTGCTGGGCTCTCCTTCACACCAAGCCGATAGCCTCTTTGCAGGTGCGTCGGGTATGCCCCCCCACCCCACCCCCCCGGGTCTGTAGTTGCGGAGGACAACAAACATACAATTAGAACATGTACTGATCTACCAACTTGAAATCCCACTTGCACGTTAGACACAAGCACTTTCCTTTAGTAGTGCTTTAGCAAGCGTTGTGTGAGTGTCCTTGTCGGTAGTCAGGCTCGGTAGCTGATGGCTGTTTGCATGCCGGCTGTCTCTCTCTTCCTGCTGGGCCTGCTGGGCTTTAGGTCTCGGGGGACAACAAACAAACGATTAGAGCAGGGATAGGCAACTGGCGACCCGCAGATCCTCCTTTGTAGGCCCACGGATCAATTTCCCCCGGCCCCCCCAAAAATCTACTTACTGCTGAGAGTTAGAATAGTAGAATAAACTAGGTGCAATTCTGAAATTTGTTTTTGCATCAGCAGTTTTTCTCTTGTTATGTCAGTCACTGATAGTCACTCAATTAGCCCATGTCAGCTTGCATTTTTAAGATTGGTAAGTTAGGCTAGCCAAAACTTGTAGTAATCATGGTTGAATTACAGACGGGGGGGGGGCCATTGTTTTGTTAGTCATTCTCACTCAGATATCATATTAAGAACAGCAAACGTTTCTCTTTGACCCATGGCAAAATGAGTAGAATTGCATGAAATTGGTTTTAAAATTGCAGTCTTCTCTCCTTCACTTGGCAAAATATGTAGAATTCAGCAAACTTACTTTAAACTGCAACATTTTCTCTACGCCCCATGGCAAAACGTGCAGAATTAGAGGAAATGAACACAAAAACCCCACCCCGTCAAAGTTATTTGTGAACCCCACCCTTATGTATAGATAATAACAGAGAGTAGCACCAGTCTAAAAGAGGGGAGGGGGAACAATGCAAATAGTCTGGGTAGCCATTTGATTAGATGTTCAGGAGTCTTATGGCTTGGGGGTAGAAGCTGTATAGAAGCCTCCTGGACCTAGACTTGGCGCTCTGGTATCGTTTTTCATGCCATAGCAGAGAGAACAGTCTTTGACTAACGTGGCTGAAGTCTTTTACCATTCTTAGGGCCTTCCTCTGACACCGCCTGGTATAGAGGTCCTGGATGGCAGTAAGCTTGGCCCCAGTGATGTACTGGACCGTACGCACTACCCTCTGTAGTGCCTTGCAGTCTGAGGCCGAGCAGTTGCCATACCAGGCAGTGAAGCAGCCATTCAGGATGCTCTCGATCGTGCAGCTGTAGAACCTTTTAAGGATCTGAGGACCCATGCCAAATCTTTTCAGTCTCCTGAGGAGGAATAGGTTTTGTCATGCCCTCTTCACGACTGTCTTAGACCTTACATTTCACCTGTTGTATTCGGAGCATGTGACAACTACAATTTGATTGGATTTGAAGAACACGAAAAGGATCCATCAAGCGCATTTTGTGTGTCACCATAGGGGTCTCTGACTTGAAGGAAAATTCAACTTGCGCCTTTTTTCAACGCTGAATTCAATGTCATTGAGAAAAAAGAAAGGTGTCATAATCTTTTTTTTTTCGCAACATCCTTTCTGAATTTAAAAGTAATCCAAGAAGTAATCATCTAGTTTTTCTAAAGAATCTGTAATCTGATTACAATATTTTAGCTGGTAATGTAACTGATTTCGTTTTTTCATTTTTATCATATTGTATCACATTGAATCACAACCCATGCTCATAGTTAATATAGTCCATACCAATCTGTAGTATCACAGCACGCCATGCAAAGAAAGCAAATAGTGCAATTCAATTCCACACGTAAGAATGTAAGGAATTAAGTGAAGGCAATCGTTGTAAATAACACATGAGTGAAAGGCACTCTTAAAATAGGGATTCACCTGGATTCACCTGTTCAGCATTGTCATGTTTTGTATACTCAGCAGTGGAGGCTGCTGAGGGGAGAACGGCTCATAATAATGGCTGAAATGTAGATGTAGATGATAATACAAGTTATACACGTGGAATTATAGATATACCTCTCCTTAATGCAACCGCTGTGTCAGATTTTTTTTTAAATGTACGGAAAAAGAAACCCATGCAATAATCTGAGACGGCGTTCAGAAGTAAAAGTCACAATAGCCACAATGATTGCGTCAACATAAACAAGAAATTACATGATAAATATTCCCTTACCTTTGATGATCTACATCAGAAAGCACTCCAGGAATCCCAGGTCCACAATAAATGTTTGTTTTGTTCGATAACGTTCGTTATTTATGCTCAAATACCTTATTTTGTTAGAGCGTTTGGTATACATATCCAAACGCTAATTCTGGTCAGCGTTACATCGGACGAAAACTTCAAAAAGTTATATTACAGGTGTAATATATTACAAGAAACATTTCAAACGTAGTACAGAATCAATCATTAGGATGTTTTTAACATATAACTACAATAAAGTTCCAACCGGATTATTCCTTTGTGTCTTCATGAGCAATGAAACGCAAGTGGATACCATGAGGAATAAGCATGATCAGAAAATGGCTGACTGCCAGACACTTGATAGATTCAGCTCTCATTCACTCCCACAACACAGTAGAAGTCTCATTCAAATTTCTAGCAATGGTTGACATCTAGTGGAACCCCTATGCAGTGCAACATCTTTAATATCTCAAGGGGATTTCATTGGGGACTCTGGTGAATACAAACAATGCTCAGATTTCTCACTTCCTGTTTTGATTTCTCCTCAGTGTTTTGCCTGCCATATGAGTCCTGTTATACTCACAAACATCATTCAAACAGTTTTAGAAACTTTAGTGTTTTCTATCCAATACTAAAAATAATATGCATATATGAGCAACTGAGACTGAGGATCAGGCTCTTTACTTTGGGCAACTTATTCATCCAAGCTACTCAATACTGCCCCCAGCCATAAGAAGTTAAGGTGCCACCATTCAGGACATAAAGTCAACTTCCTTGACATATTTCTTTGGCAGTTTTACTTTAGTGCCTTATTGCAAACAGGATGCATGTTTTGGAATATTTGTATTCTGTACAGGAATCCTTCTTGTTACTCTGTCGTTTAGGTTAGTATAGTAGAGTAACTACAATGTTGTTGATCCGTCCTCAGTTTTCTCCTACCGCAGCCATTAAATTCTGTAACGGTTTTAAAGTCACCATTGACCTCATGGTGAAATCCCTGAGTGGTTTCCTTCCTCTCTGGCAACTGAGTCAGGATGGACACCTGTATCTTTGTAGTGAATTGATTGATACACCATCCAAAGTGTAATGAAGTACTTCACTATGCTCAAAGGGATATATCAATGTGTGCTTTTTACCTACCTACCAATAGGTGCCTTTTGTTAGGCTTTAGAAAACCTCCCTGTTCTTTGTAGTTGAATCTGTATTTGAAATTCACTGCTCAACTGAGGGACCTTACAAATAATTGTATGTGTTGGGTACAGAGATGAGGTGGTCATTCAAAATCATGTTAAAGATGCAATATGCAGAAATTGCTTCGCCATTTCCTGGTAGCTACAAATCTAATTGTTAACCTATTAGTATCAGAGATTCCAGTTCATGTGACAAAACACAGTGTAGTGAATCATTGTACTATCTAAACCGCTGTGAAATATCTTTTCAATAACCAGCAGTTCGAAGCTGGTATACAAAACCAACAGCAGGAGAAGCAAAAACAACATTTAAGCATGGGAAGCATAGAAATATCACACATAGAGCAGATCTACAGCTTCTCAGACTTGATTTCAATGAGAATAACAGCTCTGTAACTACATTTCTACGTGAATTTGGAGGAAATATCCAGATTTCATGGCTTGGTCTGTGTTTTGCATATGACCTGCATGTTTTGCATGTGGGCCACATTATTGTCACCTTGCTGAATCACATTAAAGAGACTAAGAGGAGCAGAGAGAGCCCCAGCGAGTCTTTCACTGAATCACAAATCAACCCCTCGTGCCTTGTAGATCTGAGAGGTTTGAATAGGCCTAAGCACTATTGGTGATAGCTACATGGGCCAGCTGTAATTGTTGTGTTATTGCAGACACCTATCCAATCCTTGCAGATCAAGGTGACTAACAATCTGGATGTGCTGCATGTGAGAGATGTTTAGACACTCTGGGAGGATAGTGGAAACTGTGGAATAGAAAATGTATCTTCTGAATGATTGAAAACAATGTGTTTAGGCATTACAGCTAACCTCAGGATGAGGTGAACTACACTGAGGGGATGTTAAGGTGGGCGTTCACATTCCCAGCCCCTTGTTATAGTCTCTATTTTCTAACATGGCATATCTAGATCCATTCTGAGAGTCTGGAGAATTCTCCTCAGCTGGCCCAGGTTGAAATATTAAAGAGCTTTCACAACAACGGCCATGTGCTGAAGAAGCTATGGTTTCCCTTTAGGATGAGAGCTGCAAAGGCACACCGCAAGATGTTTTGTACACAGTGTTGCATTAAAAGTGGAATATGCTTGAAATGTCTAATGTTCTGTGGCAAACCTCGCGGTAATCAAATAACATTGGTCATCGGGTCTCTGTAGGGATGGTTGTGTGTGTGTGTGTGTGTGTGTGTGTGTGTTTGTGTATCAGGTCACATGACATGGCTTCAGAAGGGTCAGTCGAAAGCGGAAGAGGCCACATATGCTGCGGCAGATTGTCACCATGGAAACGTCAGCAAGGGTGGACATCCTGAAACCCGGCAACCATAGGCTTGTCCTGTCCCTATGGAGAGGCAGGTGTGGTCAGAGGACTATTAGTATCAGATAACAGGCTATAACAGACTATATTCAGAGCCACTGACAGATAGGTACAGTGGGGCAAAAAAGTATTTAGTCAGCCACCAATTGTGCAAGTTCTCCCACTTAAAAAGATGAGAGAGGCCTGTAATTTTCATCATAGGTACACTTCAACTATGACAGACAAAATGAGAAAAAAAAATATCCAGAAAATCACATTGTAGGATTTTTAATGAATTTATTTGCAAATTATGGTGGAAAATAAGTATTTGGTCACCTACGAACAAGCAAGATTTCTGGCTCTCACAGACCTGTAACTTCTTCTTTAAGAGGCTCCTCTGTCCTCCACTAGTTACCTGTATTAATGGCACCTGTTTGAACTTGTTATCAGTATAAAAGACACCTGTCCACAACCTCAAACAGTCACACTCCAAACTCCACTATGGCCAAGACCAAAGAGCTGTCAAAGGACACCAGAAACAAAATTGTAGACCTGCACCAGGCTGGGAAGACTGAATCTGCAATAGGTAAGCAGCTTAGTTTGAAGAAATCAACTGTGGGAGCAATTATTATGAAATGGAAGACATACAAGACCACTGATAATCTCCCTCGATCTGGGGCTCCACGCAAGATCTCACCCCGTGGGGTCAAAATGATCACAAGAACGGTGAGCAAAAATCCCAGAACCACACGGGGGGACCTAGTGAATGACTTGCAGAGAGCTGGGACCAAAGTAACAAAGCCTACCATCAGTAACACACTATGCCGCCAGGGACTCAAATCCTGCAGTGCCAGACGTGTCCCCCTGCTTAAGCCAGTACATGTCCAGGCCCGTCTGAAGTTTGCTAGAGAGCATTTGGATGATCCAGAAGAAGATTGGGAGAATGTCATATGGTCAGATGAAACCAAAATATAACTTTTTGGTAAAAACTCAACTCATCGTGTTTGGAGGACAAAGAATGCTGAGTTGCATCCAAAGAACACCATACCTACTGTGAAGCATGGGGGTGGAAACATCATGCTTTGGGGCTGTTTTTCTGCAAAGGGACCAGGACGACTGATCCGTGTAAAGGAAAGAATGAATGGGGCCATGTATTGTGAGATTTTGAGTGAAAACCTCCTTCCATCAGCAAGGGCATTGAAGATGAAACGTGGCTGGGTCTTTCAGCATGACAATGATCCCAAACACACCGCCAGGGCAACGAAGGAGTGGCTTCGTAAGAAGCACTTCAAGGTCCTGGAGTGGCCTAGCCAGTCTCCAGATCTCAACCCCATAGAAAATCTTTGGAGGGAGTTGAAAGCCCGTGTTGCCCAGCAACAGCCCCAAAACATCACTGCTCTAGAGGAGATCTGCATGGAGGAATGGGCCAAAATACCAGCAACAGTGTGTGAAAACCTTGTGAAGACTTACAGAAAACATTTGATCTCTGTCATTGCCAACAAAGGGTATATAACAAAGTATTGAGATAAACTTTTGTTATTGACCAAATACTTATTTTCCACCATAATTTGCAAATAAATTCATAAAAAATCCTACAATGTGATTTTCTGGATTTGTTTTCCTCATTTTGTCTGTCATAGTTGAAGTGTACCTATGATGAAAATTACAGGCCTCTCTCATCTTTTTAAGTGGGAGAACTTGCACAATTGGTGGCTGACTAAATACTTTTTTTGCCCCAGTGTATAACTTTCTCACTCAGATGTACTGTAAATATCAGCAGAAACACAATTTCAGAGGTTCATTTCTTTAGAAACAACAAAGTACGACCACGCAGCCTGTGAAAGGAGGAAGGGCAAAAGTGTGAAAGGTCCAAACAAAGGACCCAAACGTGCATGTTACATTTTGACTGTGTAAAATTATTATTCCTGTAGAGAAAAACGACATCCTCAAAGCAGAAACCAACCCACACACGTGACAGCCAACAGCTAGCTCCCATGAGGGATAACCGTTGGAACAAGTGACAGTGGTGACAATACTGTACCCTGACATTAGAGAGAGTTGAAAGGGACAGCTCCAGCTTCAAAAACACTGTGGAATCCTGCTGCGTTCACACACACACACACACGCACACACAAGCACACACACACACACACACACACGCACACACACGCACACACAAGCACACACACACACACACACACACCAACTAGAGCTGCGATAAACAGTCTCAGCTGGAGTGATTGAATCTTCGGAACAGCTGCCAATCTATTTGAGTGTGATGATTATACAACACCAATGTGAACGTGGCAGAGGAGAGTGGAGATGCTCTGCGGACCGTGATGGTTCAAATATGGAGATATACTGTGATTGCTTTCAACTTGTCAGTTAACACAGGCATAATTGCTTGCTGTTGTGTGCTTGTCTCTACACAGTGTTTTGAAGTTAGAAGTGCATATTCCACAAGAAAGGGTCCCAGAGACTAGACTAGACGTAACAAAGTAAACATACTAGTGTCCCGGATTTACATGTACTATGTTATGTCTACCCCTGAGTCCAGGTTGAACTATTAGGTACCATTAGGCAACTGTTGTAGTAAGTGTAAGCATCCCAAAGGGCTTGGATGACACATATCGTTGAGTTTCAAATATACAGAATATATACAAACAAACATGCAAAAAGTAACTACTATTCCTCGCCAAGGACACAAGTTAACTATTCATAACAGCCGTGGTACTGTGTGTAGTGTTGAATTATGAATACAGAACCCAAACAAAGCAACCACAGAGAGAACGTGTGGAGCTCTCTGATTGGTTATATAAGGCGAGCAGGCAGAGAGCACACACACACATGCAAGGCCCCAGAGGCGAGTGTTTGCGTTTCCTGTAATCTGAGCTTCCGTTCTCTAAAGGATGATGTAACTAGATGCCAGCCTTAAACGAAGCACATTTCGAGCCACTGGAACATCCATGTGTGTGTGTGTGTGTGTGTGTGTGTGTGTGTGTGTGTGTGTGTGTGTGTGTGTGTGTGTGTGTGCGTGCGTGCGTCAGTGTGTATCAGTGTGTATGCATCTTTGTGTGTGGCTGTGTGCAGCTGCATATGAACTTGTGTCTCTAAGTGTGTGTGTGTGTGTGCAGTCCTTGCTCCCATACATTGGTGGCTATACATTTCACATGGGTATAAATGTCACCGGGGAGGGCATGTCTGTCTCTTTACTATGGATGTGACAAGACGTGACACTCTACTAAAAAGCATTCCTCTCTATCTAAGACCAGTCACCAAAGACCAAGAGCGTTGTGTGAGTGAGACAACAGACAGGTTCCAAGAATGAGCCAAGATGATTTCCTAGAGACATAAAACAACCATCAAGGTTGTGTTATGAATCACATACAACCTGAATGTCTGAACCGGTCTTTATTCTCTTTTCTTTTGTTTCCTTTTCCTCACCTCTCCTCTCCTCCATTACATCATCATGTCATTTAATGACAGCATGCTCTCATAAAATATATATATATTTTTTTTATCTCAATGAGACTCACCTGGATAAATAAAGATTGAACAAGATTTTGAACAGCCAGGGTTCAAAATCCCTTGGTGACGGATCAACGGTGAACATAGCCAGACCACAGCATGTCTGTATCTTGGCCCAACACATGACTAGCCTCCTTCCCAATGCAAAAATTGTTTCTGTGTGTGTGTGTGTGTGTGTGTGTGTGTGTGTGTGTGTGTGTGTGTGTGTGTGTGTGTGTGTGTGTGTGTGTGTGTGTGTGTGTGTGTGCGCGCGGGGTGATGACTCATTGAGAAGGGTTGTCCTGGAACAGGAGTGGAAACACAGTGATATGCTCCATTGAGCAGGAAGGAACTTCACCGAGATGAATTTAAACGTTACTATAAACATTATAAATGTTCCAGATGTTACTCCAGACACTTAACCTTTCTCTCTGCTTCCTGGATGGATGTTCCATCTTCTCTTTTGCGTTCTGTTCCGGCATCCATTTTCTATAGAATTTTTACATGTCTTAAAAGGGAACCTTCCCTAACTTTAAATGGGGACTTCTGTAATCGCAGAGAAGTGTGTGTGTCTTGTGTCCTGGGGATGGGATGTAGGTGTTCAGTTTCTGGTGGGTTGGTGGCCATCTGGCTTCACCTCTAAGGGTTAACCTCAACACCCTGACCTTGACTACCTGGAATTTTGACCTTTGACCCTAGATGTCATTTATTTTACCTCCTCTTTCATATGAGCCCATGAGTTTTGTATGGAACATTTTGGGGTCCCCTTTTACCAAGGTATCGCCTCTCGAGGCGAGAGGGTTATGTCCCTATACCGGGAAGGTTGATGCTAACGTATGCTAATGTGCGCTAATGGGACTAGAATGACATTGTAAGTAACAGCAAACTTTCCAGGACATAGACATGTCTTATATGGGCAGAAAGCTTAAATTATTGTTAATCTCACTGCACTGTCCAATTTACAGTATCTATTACAGTGAGAAAATACCATGCTATTGTTTGAGGAGAGTGCACAACAACAAAACACTTATCAGGACAACTGGTTTGATACATTCACCTCTGAAGGTAAGTAATGTACTTACATTCAGTAATCTGGCTCTGATTTGTCATCCTGAGGGTCCCAGAGACAAAATGTAGCATAGCTTTGTCTGATAAAATCAATTTTTATATTCAACTGGGTTCTACAGTTTGTACCCCTGCTGTGTCTGGCTCCACACCCACCCCGCCCAGCCATCTAGAAGTGTGAAAGTTAGTGTTTTTTTCTGTAGGGAAGCTAATTATCCATCATATCATGACATTCCTGTGAGTGTGTAAACAAAAATGTTGTATTACCAAATCATTTTTGTATGTTCTCTATAGTTTTGTACTTGAAAATGTATCAATTGACCAATTCAACACATTTGGGCAGACATGCAATGATTCACTGGATCAATCTGAAACTTTGCACTCACACTGCTGCCATCTAGTGGCCCAAATCTAAATTGTGTCCAATATTATAATATGGCCTTTCTCTTGCATTTCAAAAATGATGGAACAATTGTTTTTGTTGAAAATGAATGTTTTTTGGTTTGTATTATCTTTTACCAGATCTCCTACTTTAAGTTCACAAACTTCAAAGCGTTTCCTTTCAAATGGTATCAAGAGTATGCATATCTTTGCTTCAGGTCCCGAGCTACAAGCAGTTAGGGTCCAAAAAAGGGTCCAATTCTTAAGAAGTTTTAAGAAAGTACCCCAACCCCCGAAAGGAATTCTGCATAAGATATCATAATATGATTAATGTCATTTTTGGTGGATCTAAACTGTACAGTTTAGCAGATTCCCATGGGAGTTCCATGCTGTGCTGTACATTGGTAATATGTTCCTACCATGGGAATTGAGTGTCTATATCATGCTGCAGTGTGTATCTCCCAGATTGAGTGTGTGTGCCGTTCTCCCTGTGACCCATTTGCCTATCGAACAGAGTGTTCCCCCACTCAGCTCGAGTTTCCATGCCAACGCAGGCAGTTGCGAGACGCAAGAAGAGGATCCAGTTCTCTCCTGAGCTTTAAACGAGAGACAGCAGTTTGTGTGTCTGTGTGTGTTTGTGTGTGTTTGTGTGCACCCATGCATATGCAGCTCTCCAACAACCTCGACGTGACAGCTGTAATCAAAGGAGTCTAGGGATTGAGGAGGGAGATATACTTGAATTGTGGTGTTAATGGCAAAAAAAGAGACATCATGCATTACTAATCATTGTATTATGTTGGGTTAAAGGATAGTTCACCCAAATGACAAAATGGCGCATTGCCTATAAGCAGTCTATGTACAAGGGACGACAACGATCCATGCTTTAGTTTCCCTGGCAATGTTTCCAAATGCTGAAGTTTGGGGATTTTACAAATCCCATTAAAGTTATGGTAGCAATATTAGCCATTTTCAGTCATCATGTCCAATCATCCAAAAGTATCTAAAATGATTTGTGAAGCTCAACAAAGTCACTTGTAGATGATTTGAACATGATGTGCTAAAAATGCTAAAATCAGTACCATGACTTGAATGGGATTTGTGCCACAAATGCTAAAACATTAGCATTTTGAAACAATGCCAGGGAAACTAAACCAAAGCATGGATTTCTGTCATAAGACTGCTTAGAGGGTAAGGAAACCAATGTGCCATTTTGTAATTTGGGTAAACTATCCTTCTGACTAAGTGAGACAGACAGCAAGACCACACAGACAGCCAGACGTATGGAAATGTATATAAATATAGTGCAGTATCCATACTGTGGTTGTGTTACAAATGAATGTAACCAAGCAACATAGACACAATTGTAGTGGAGAGTGGGGTAAGTTGAGCCATGTTTTTTACATTCAGCATCACTTTGCCAAGGAAAATCGGGTATTCTTTCTAACAAAGATATCTACATGTATTTCAGGATGTTGTGTATCCATGGAAATAATCTTACTGAATGTAAACATAACAGTTTTGAAAACATAGCTTGTCCAAAAAAAGGTGGTCTCTTGGCACAACTTACCCTGGGTATGGGGTAAATTGAGCATAGGGACAGGGTAAGTTGTGCCACCTTGGGGTAAGTCAGTCTGGTCTCATAGACTTAACATATCATATGAAATGGATGATGGACATCCACAAATTATACCAATATCATACTAATTTGACATATCATACTAAATTGTGTGTTCCCGGATTTACATGTATTATGTTACGTCTACCCCTGGGTCCAGGTTAGCTAAGTGGGTGATGGTGTCCTGTGACAGGGAGGTCAAAGTTTAATTCATGGGATGAAGGTGTGGTACGTTGTATATATGTATATATGGATGCTTGAAATTCATGTACAGTGCATTCGGAAAGTATTCAAAAAAATAATCCACATTTTGTGACGTTACAGACTTATTCTAAAATTGATTTTTTTTTATATCCTCATCAATCTACACACATTACCCCATAATGACAAACCAACAACAGGTTTTTAGAAATGGTTGCAAATAAAATAAAATAAAACTTTTAAAAAACTGAAATATCTAATTTACATAAGTATTCAGACTCTTTCCTCAGTACTTTGTTGAAGCACTTTTGGCAGCGATTACAGCCTCAAGTTATCTTCGGTATGACGCTACAAGCTTGGCACACCTGTATTTGGGGAGTTTCTCCCATTCTTCTCTGCAGACCCTCTCAAGCTCTGTCAGGTTGGATGGGGAGCGTCGCTGCACAGCTATTTTCTGGTCTCTCCAGAGATGTTCGATCAAGTCCGGGCTCTGGCTGGGCCACTCAAGGACAGAGCCTTGCCCCTAAGCCACTCCTGTGTTGTCTTGACTGTGTGCTTAGGGTCGTTGTCCTGTCGAAAGGTGAACCTTTGCCCCAGTCTGAGGTCCTGAAACTGGTCCGTTCATACAGTCCTTCATACAGTATGTTTCGAAAACTCAGACTCCATGTCATCAGATCAGACCTTGTGTTCCTCTGCTACTCTATCATAGCCTCTCTCTCGCGCGGGCACATGTTCATTTTCCTTTTTGTCAATGCCTCTTCAGTGTCATTCTGTACATTGTTTCATGCTTTGCTGCTGCTCAAATGGACTTATTCTCTTCTCTCACTTGTGCACACAGGGCATGATGATGTCTGCTCTGTCACAAAAAAATAACTATCTTGAGTTCATATGCATGGCACATTGCAAAATACAATGCATATTATGCATTAAACTGACAAAATGTAATCATCATTTGTATGGGGTATCGTGGCCAAACCTCAACTTACCCCATGGCCATTGGTTCAACTTACCCCAAGGCAAACATTTTGACTATATTATCCCACACAGCTACAAGGATGCACTTTCATGCTAGGTTTAGGACCTCATTTTGTAGCTTATAGAGACCCCAACTGATGTATAAAACAATTCTTTAAACTGCCTACTTCGGGTTTAAGTACAAGCATCATGAAACCTCTAACACAATAAATGCATCTGACCTAACCTGCGTAGGGATTGATCTTTATTTATAATAACGGTTACATGGAGAAAATTGGACCTCTCTGAAATGAATATGGACGGCCCTCCCTTCAGCAAAATATATTTGACCTAACCGCTCCCTGACCGCAAAAAAAAGAAGAAGTGACCCTCCCGTATACCCAAAATAATAATTAAAACATAAAATGGATAGCAGAGGACATCCTTACCGTTTACCCTCATTTCTTGGACAGACCAGAGCCTTAGATACTCCGTTTTAAAAACTCTTCTTCGTCCTGTAAGCATTACATGGCAACACAGGAATTTTGATAGAGCACAGGGCAACGTGAACAACAGCAGGGGTAGAAAGATCTTATTGCGTAAATCTATCGTCATATTTACAGGTCTGATAAATAAAATGGCCTTTTATGAAAATATAATGCAATTCTACATAATTTTACATATTAGCAGAATCTTTTTTAATAGCATACAAATGATCGAAATTGCAGGCTAAGAACGGACAGAGAGATAGTCCTATGTGTTCATCTTATCATATTTCTCCAATGCCAAATCAGTCTGTCTTGTGTTCAACGAAACTGTCCGTTTGAATTATTTACAATCTGAGGCATCAGTAGGAATCTGACTATGGTACTTTCAAAAGTTAGGCCTACCTTTCCACTGCAGACAGTAGGCCTACCAACACAGAAATATGTAATGTTATAGAAGGTTGTAGCTCAGCCTTTGAATGTCAAAGAAATAAAACAATGATATCCCTAATGTGCATTGGAGTCACATTTTTCCCAGGTATTATACAGCTTGTTTCTATCGTAAAGCGTTGTGGACCAAAGCTCTGTCATAGATCACTTTGTATAATCAGATCTGTTATATTCTCTTTAAAATCTTAAGCGAACAATGGGTAGACCTGTGCATTTGCCATTTTCTTTAATAAAAGGTATGGCATACCCTCTCATACCTCCTAAATTTGAGTCCTGGTTTTAACTTAACAGCCCTTCACTGTTAAGTTGAAGGGCTGGGGGGGGTGGAGGAATTGGCCGACAAAATCTATGTACTGTATATAGCAGCCTATAACCTAATTACTTCTGTGAAAAAAGTAGGCCTACCGCTTATTTCTTAAATAGGAAGAAATAGGCTCCAACACAAAGCACTCTTGTTGTTAGTAAAGTCTAATTCAAATTAAGAAGTTGAAATTAATTATGCCTATTCGTATTTGCCTACTTTCAGCACCATGAGCTGTCCATTTCCGATTGTTTGTGTCGCAACTGCTGCTTCAAGTTTCAGCACCACAATGTAAGTTACTCGAATCTGGCTTATTGCGGGGTCAATAACTCTGATAAATACATCATGGTCAAGAAACATTTTCATTTAAATCAATTATGGTAGTAGCAAGCTATTTAAAGTTGAACTCCTGTCCTCCTTGTCATTCTCCTTCGCAAACTGAACAGAACATAGGCTAATGGCTAGTATGCATGCAAGGCCTAATCAAAAATTATTTTCCGAAGAATTCTTTGACTCTCTTCCTGAACTGCCACTGTAGGTCAACACAGCACAGCATTGGCTAAGCAGCACAAAAATCAGCAAGAGCAGAGAAGGCCGGGGCTCAGGGTTGGAATGTCCATTGCAGTGTGCAATGCAGCCTAGTTTTATTTACACCATCCCAGCAGCTATCTTAGAAAAATATAACTTTGCTCTTTACTTCTCCAAGCATGCACTTCGTAGCCTATAGGTTGTGGATCATTTGATTGAGACCACACTAAAAAGCCTATAGATGCACTTGATATTGTGTGCCCAGCAGAGAATCAGAGATGAGGGGTGGCATCGGGCACACATCGATATATAGCCTAATAAGCAACTAGTTCTAAAACACTGGGACATATTGACATTTCATCAATTACAAATTACATGACCCTCCCCTAGACTAGATAAAAAAAATACTAAACTTTCCCTTGAAATTAAAAAAGCATGAACCCTCTCCCATTTTCCTCCAGGTATCCATTCTGTAAATTTCAATCCATCCCTTACTACTCTTTCCATGTGGTTTCTTCCTTCACAGACTCCTTCACTGAAATGATGACCTCTTCGAAAATATTTGTTCACATTACACATTTTGTGAATGGTTTCCTAGAAACAAGGGGAGGCTCAACTAACCCTTTGGCTCAATTTACCCCACTCTCCCCTACAGACTCTCGCTAGTTAGACAAACGTGTAGATGCCACAGGTTATCTATCATCCCTTCTGGTAGTGCCTGTATTTACTGCATCAAAACTATATAAAGAACCGAGCTAATTTCTCCCCTAGTAGACAAGGAAGATATGCTTTACATGTACAGTGTATTGTCACTGCGGCTGTCAGTGTAGAATAAGTCATCCCTTCTAAACATCCTCTCTTTGACTGTTATGATGAAACTGTTTCTTACACACTCGTTGAAGCAGACCATCAGACTCATTAATGGCAGTGAAAAGCTCAAGTAATGCATTCATATAAACTGTGAGGTAAGTCAGGCACTAGGGAGTAAGGAAGTATAAGAATAACCTGTGGTTAAAAGAGGAACGATACTTAAAACTCTGTAGAGAGGGAGAGGGAAACAAACAAGCGCAGCTGTGCATGGTGATATGGTAATACAACTTTCAACTACAGACATCGGCTAGGAGAGAGAGTGGAGGGGGGGGGTAGAGAGAGAGGGGGCTGAGAGGGAGAGAATGAGTGGGAGGAGAGAGAGAGAGAGAGAGAGAGAGAGAGAGAGAGAGAGAGAGAGAGAGAGAGAGAGAGAGAGAGAGAGAGAGAGAGAGAGAGAGAGAGAGAGAGAGAGAGAGAGAGAGAGAGAGAGAGAGAGAGAGAGAGAGAGAGAGAGAGAGAGAGAGAGAGAGAAAAGGGAAGCGAGAGGAGTTGAAAGGAATGTTATAGATTCCCAAACAGATGCAGTGTGTGTGTGCCTAATTTGGCAGCACTGAGCCTTCTATCAGATGACGACCAATTTGTGCAGCTCAAGGTGACCCCCGGGATCTGTGTGTGTGTTTATGTAGGTCTGAAATCTCAGTCACAGATACCCAGAAGCCCCTGGGACGTATTTAACTGGGTGGCTTTCTGCTTGGTTAAACCAATATGGAGAATGACTATAAGGAATTTGTTTTCACCACCTTTCACATCAGTACATATGAAGAGGAGAGAAGGAGAGGAAGTGACTTTAGACTATTGAGATGCAGCTGAGGTATATGCCTCTCTCTCGAGGTGTAATCTACACTGCCATGCACACACCAACACACAGGTTTTAATCACAATGGTGATTAATGGGGTTAGTTAGTGCACTCCCAGGCAATGACGTTATCAACACAAGGTGCCACTCTGATCAATAACAAACAGCAGGCTGGTACACTTATCAATCATACACTAATCACACTGGGGAGAAAATAAACACTGGCTGTTCCCTATTTCACGTTTAGTGAAGTACTGTTGAATAGAGCCGTATAGAGGGTCTGCAATGAGAACTCACCAGGTCAAGGCCAGTGCAGGTTCTTAGTAAGCAAAAGCTCAATTTTCTAATAACGTGAAACCTCTGCAGAATGAGGGGCATGTGGGATTTTAATATGTGCTGTTCCTCTTTTAATCAGGTTCCAGTAGAATCTCTAATAACCTCTAACATCTTTAATGTCTCTTCTTTCTGCTGCAGAACCTTGTACTCACCAAGTCTCGAGTGTTTGAGGGTAATCACTATGCTAGAAGAGTCTTCAGTCCTTCTGCTCCTTTTCAGAGCCCACTCCCTTCATAATGTTGCTAAGGAGCAGAGCAAGTTTTTTATTTACTTTGCAGTGTGATTTGTAGATGGGGGATCAGGGGCTTTCTGCTGCCTTCTGATATACAGTACACATTAGGTGTAATGGGGTCAACCAATCCCCCAAGCATTCCTTTGATTACACACACTCACACTCACAGAGAATGTCCAGAGAACACACAAATACACCATCGACCCACAGCCTACACACACACACACACACACACACACACACACACACACACACACCAGTGGAGGCTCCTTAGAGGAAGAAAGGGAGGACCATAAAAATAGTGAAACATTAAAAAAGTTCAATTTTTTTGATAAAACTATACTAAATATATTCACATATCCCCAAATAATTTATTAAAGCACATTGTTTGCAATGAAGGTCAACAGTAGCCTCAGCAGCACTCTGTAGGGTAGCACCATGGTGTAGCCAGAGGACAGCTAGTTTCCGTCCTTCTCTGGGTACATTGACTTCAATACAAAACCTAGGAAGCATTTGGTTCTCACCCCCTTCCATAGACATATCAGAGCTCTTGTAGCATAATCTTACATTTTGTCCACCCAATCAAAGGATCAGAGAATGAATATAGTACTGAAAGCATAAGCTACAGCTAGCTAGCACTGCATTGCATCAAATGTGGTTGACTCAAAGAGAGATAAAGACAACAAATTCATGTATTCAAAAATGAAGGAGAAGCAAGAGAGAGAGAGAGAGCTAGCTGTATCTCGTAGTATTTTATTTTCACTTTCACTTACTTAGCTAGCGAATGCAACTAGCTTGTTAAGCCTACTCAAACACCTGGCTCAAACAGAGAGGGGTGCTATGTTAGCTAGCTGGCTATGGCTATCCAACACTGTAACTCTTCCAAGTCAAGGGATGTTTTTGTTTTTATTCATTTATTGCCACCGGGGTCAGCCGGGGTAACTGCTAAACTGCTTGCTGACTGTACACTGTACTGCATGTTTGAAACAGGTTTATTAACGTTATTGGCTAATATAGTGACAACAATTTTTCTGTGTATAGCGATTTGCGGTTATGATATGAAGATTTAGCTTGGAAAGTTTTCACCTGGTCACAGACAGCTAATGTGTTATGCACTGAAATAGGTGAGAGGATGAGAGGAGGAGAGCACGTAGTTGAGAAGGAATTATACCGCGTTCAAAGAGATCATGCTGTTTGTATGTGGCTGCTATAAAAGTGAACTGTGTTCTCGTATTATCAGGGGTGTATTCATTCTACAAATTCTGTTTAAAAAAACATTCTTAAAAGGAAGCAAACAGGTTAAGTAAGCAGTGTGTCAAGAAGCAGTGCGGCTTGGCAGAGTCGCAGAGAGAAAAAACAGAGTCGCAGAGAGAAAAAACAAAAACAAAAAGGAAGCAAACAAAACGGGAATTAACATACCTGAATTTGTCCAATAGAAGCTCCAGTTTGTAACTGTTGGACTAATGATTACGCCTTAGATCAGCTAGATGCAGGTAAGAGTGTGCAAGGCGGTATTGGATGTGTCAATGTCTGTCACCTTAATTTCTCAAGTTTCTCTCAACCTGTACAGCTACATTGTACACTTTCAGTCATAGGCTAGGCTGTAGCAACCTCATGATGGGTATAGGGAAAATTTGAGTATCATGTAGTAGCGTAAGCCTATCGCTGTTACATTTTAACTGGGTGAATAGAATATGAATGACAGTCATCCAATATGCTGTAATAGAAATAAGGCCATGCTCATTAAAAATAATCCTCCCTCATATTAATCAGCACACACACACACACACACACACACACACACACACACACACCCATCCTTGGGGTCTCCTCAGGGATGAGTCACACTCTTCAAACGGCAACCCTCTAAGAACCAGCCACAAACAGACACACACAACCTCATACCCACGCACGTGTGTGTGCGAACGGAATAGACATGTGATAGGGTAGGATGAGTCATAGCCAGGTCTGTCAGGGAGTGGCTTTGAGGATTGTTATTAGGGCATCCAGATCCAGCCAGTAGGGGCAAGAGATGTGTGAGTAGAGTATCTACAATGGTAACAGTCTGTAGGTGTAATGGAATACGAATGCAAATGCACCAGTTTTTAAAACACATTTCAGTCTACTGACCTCCATCAGAGAAGCAGTTTAGAGGAATCATTTTTGCAGTAGCCTGCTTTTACATTAACCTTTCTCTCCTGTTACAGTTTTTCAAACAAAACATCTCTTGTGTTAGCATTTTTTTGAACAATGTTGTCAATTTTCAAATCAGAGTTCACAAGACACAGAACTCCTGTGTCCTTTTGCAAAACAGGAGATGTGTTTTCAAAAGGAAGTTGCCTTCTCAAAATACATTCATAAAAACTAGTTTTATCATATCTTGATTATTGTCAAATGGTCAAGTGCTGCAAATAAAGACCAAGTTAAGCTGCAGCTGGTCCAGAACAAAGTGGCACGTCTTGCTCTTAATTGTAATCAGAGGGCTAATATTAATACTATGCATGCCAGTCTCAACTTGTACACAGGACTGACACACGCACACTTACACTTAGGGGTCTTTTCACAGTCCCCAGGTCCAGAACAAATTCAAGGAAAAGTACAGTATTGGACAGAGCCATGAATGCATGGGACTCCCTTCCATCTTATATAGCGGAGGTGAACAGCAAACCTGGTTTCAAAAAACAAATAAAGCAACACCTCACGGCACAACGCCTCTCTCCCGTGTGACCTACTTGTTGTGTGTATGTACTGACATGTACAGTGCATTCGGAAAGTATTCAGACCCCTTGACTTTTTCCACATTTTGTTCCGTTACAGCCTTATTCTAAAATGGATTAAATGGATTTGTTTTCCTCATCAATCTACATACAATACCCCATAATGACAATGCAAAAACAGGTTTTTGGAAAATGTTGCTAATGGAGAAATGAAATATCACATTTACATAGGTATTCAGACCCCTTACTCAGTACTTTGTTGAAGCAAGTTTGGTGTAGCAGTATTGCTTCCGTCCCTCTCCTCGCCCCTACCTGGGCTCGAACTAGGGACCCTCTGCACACATCGACAACAGCCACACTCGAAACATCGTTACCCATCGCTCCACAAAAGTTGCAGCCCTTGAAGAGCAAGGGGAACACCTACTTCAAGGTCTCAGAGCGAGTGACGTCACCGATTGAAACGCAATTAGTGTGCACCACCGCTAACTAGCTAGCCATTTCACATCGGTTACACTGGCAGTGATTACAGCCTCAAGTCTTCTTTGGTATGACGCTACAAGCTTGGCACAGCTGTATGTGGGGAGTTTCTCCCATTCTTCTTTGCAGATCCTCTCAAGCACTGCCAGGTTGGATGTGGAGAGTTGCTACACAGCTATTTTCAGGTCTCTCCAGAGATGTTGGATTGGGTTCAAGTCTGGGCTCTGGCTGGGCCATTCAAAGACATTCAGAGACTTGTCCCGAAGCAACCCCTGGTTGTCTTGGCTGTGTGTTTAGGATCGTTGTCCTGTTGGAAGGTGAACCTTCACCCCAGTCTGAAGTCCTGAGCGTCATAGATCAGGTTTTCATCTCTCTGCTTTGCTCCGTTCAGCTCTGCATCGATCCTGAATAGCCTCCAAGTCCCTGCCGCTGAAAAACATCCCCACAGCATGATGCTGCCACCACCATGCTTGACCGTAGGGATGGTGCCAGGTTTCCTCCAGACGTGATGCTTGGCATTCAGGCCAAAGGGTTCAATCTTGGTTTCATCAGAGAATCTTTTTTCTCATGGTCTGAGAGTCTTTTAGATGCCTTTTGGCAAACTCCATGCTGGCTGTCATGTGACTTTTACTGAGGAGTGGCTTCCGTCAGGCCATTCTACCAATAAAGCCTGATTGGTGGAGTGCTGCAGAGATGGTTGTCCTTCTGGAAGGTTCTCCCATCTCCACAGAGGAACTCTGGAGCTCTGTCAGAGTGACCATCGGGTTCTTGGTCACCTCCCTGACCAAGGCCCTTGTCCCCGGATTGCTCAGTTTGGCCAGGCAGCCAGCTCTAGGAAGAATCTTGGTGGTTCCAAACTTCTTCCATTTAAGAATGATGGAGGCCACTGTATTCTTGGGGACCTTCAATGCTGCAGAAATGTCTTGGTACCTTTCCTCAGATCTGTGCCTCGACACAATCCTGTCTCGGAGCTCTACGGACAATTCCTTTGACCTCATGGCTTGGTTTTTGCCCTGACTCTGATGATTTCCAAATCATGTCCAATCAATTGAATTTACCACAGGTGGACTTCAATCAAGTTGTAGAAACATCTGAAAGATGATCAATGGAAACAGGATGCACCTGAGCTCAATTTCGAGTCTCATAGCAAACGGTCTGAATACTTATGTAAATAAGGTATTTCTGTTTTTTATTTTTAAAACATTTGCAAAAATTCAAAAAAAACTGTTTCCCCTTTGTCATTGTGAGGTATTGTGTGTAGATTGATGAGCTTTAAAAAAAAAATCAATCCATTTTAGAATAAGGCTGTAATGTAACAAAATGTGGGAAAAGTAATGGGGTCTGAATACTTTCTGAATACGAATGTGTAACTGATAGATGCATACACACACACTACATGTTAAGGTTTTTCAATGTATGTCAATTGTAATGTCTTTATTGTTATACATCGGACCCCAGCAAGACTAGCTGTCGTCATTAGAGTCAGCTAATTGGGATCCTAATTAATCTAATTAAAAAATACATATTATACAGTCAAAATTGCAAATAGATTCATCAAAAGAACATGACCGCCTGAAAAAAAGATTAATGCAACCATTCTTATCTCTTGGGTCCAAGCAGACAAAACAGAAAGTTAGCCTGTAGATCAATCCATGATCTTTGCTGTCACTAAATCATGCTGATCAAAATTGGAGGTAAAACGATCCAAAGCTGCAGAATCATGGTAAATACCTCTACTTTTATGTATATTTAACCAAACAATTTCATACGCATCAAATAAAATATTATTCCTGATATTTGAACATATTCTAGAAGCACATTGTGTGGCAGGATTCATTCATTGGTATCATCGCAATACAATTCCATGTATCCAGTACAATGTGGTTTGCTGATAGTTTTGTAGACTTTTCATTGGTGCACAGATACACAATCCACAACAGAAATAAGGAAAGGTGAATACAAGGAAGGAACACAACTGATATGAATGTACTGTATAGGCCTCAAACCGTACCAAAGCAAAGCTCTATAATGGAAGGTCGCAATTGTCAAAGATGATAACTTAGGAGTCAGACAAAGTTACTTTAGAAGTAACCCAGCTTCATTATCTGCATCTCTCCACGTCCTCAATATGATAAAACATCATAACAATTAGGCAGTCACCATTACCTTCCGTATATTGTACATGGCATGACACTGATGGGGTGATTTTATAATTGTTTTCCGTGGTATTTACTGATTGCTGGAAGCAGTGAACACAACTGCAGACATTTCTCTTCAAAGTCATTATTTGGGCTTCTTTTCAGCCTAGTCTCCAGATCTCAACCCCATAGAAAGTCTGTGTTGCCCAGCAACAGCCCCAAAACATCACTGCTCTAGAGGAGATCTGCATGGAGGAATGGGCCAAAATACCAGCAACAGTGTGTGAAAACCTTGTGAAGACTTACAGAAAACGTTTGATCTCTGTCATTGCCAACAAAGGGTATATAACAAAGTATTGAGATAAACTTTTGTTATTGACCAAATACTTATTTTCCACCATAATTTGCAAATAAATTCATTAAAAATCCTACAATGTGATTTTCTGGATATTTTTTTATCTCACTTTGTCTGTCATAGTTTAAGTGTATCTATGATGAAAATTACAGGCCTCTCCCATCTTTTTAAGTGGGAGAACTTGCACAATTGGTGGCTGACTAAATACTTTTTTGCCCCACTGTATATAGACTTTGTTTTCGTTTTCTTTTTCTACTGTATTATTGACTGTGTGTTTTGTTCATTCCATGTGTTGTATGTGTCGAACTGCTATGCTTTATCTTGGCCAGGTCGCAGTTGCAAATGAGAACTTGTTCTCAACTAGCTTACCTGGTTAAATATAGGTGAAATAAAAAATAAAAAATATAATAAAAATACAACTTAATTATATAGTACAGTAGAGAAATAATGCACAAAGTGACCTACACAATCACAACGCACGTGAAATTAATTCACATGCGTGCATCACACAGCCTATTATCAGCGGGAAATCATCTGCAGACAGCAAGAGCGCGCAGCTCTCAACTGGTTGTTGCATGGAACAACTCACAGAAGAATGACATCGGTAGCCGATAGGTAGGTAACTTATGTTATCTACCAGTAAATGCTTACTAAGCCAACAATGGGTATGCAGCCAGGTATTAAAACAGTTTGGCCCTTAGTCTTGGCAGAGGGATATCATGATGATTTGTATCAGTGGGGAGGGCATTTGTTTTGCTCAATTTAATTCATGTCTACAGACTACAGCCTCCAATTTTTATATTTTTTCTTCTTTTTTTTCCCAGACCTAAAAAATGGTCTCCTGATGTGGTTTAAGTATTGTTGTGAACATTACATATTATATTTTTTTAAAGTGTGATTTTGAGAGTGAAAATCTGACAAATCTATAGATAAACATAGGATTTGTCACACAGGGAGCCTTTCCTTCACACAGGACCCACTTCTCCAGGCACCACTACACCACTGCATCGGGCTGATAGAAAGACAGCAGTCCATTCAATCGAACATAAGAACACTAAGGTAACCTGCCTAAATGACTACCGACCCGTAGCACTCACGTCTGTAGCCATGAAATGCTTTGAAAGGCTGGTCATGGCTCACACCAACACCATTATCCCAGAAACCCTAGACCCACTCCAAATTGCAAACCGCACGAACAGATCCACAGATGATGCAATCTCTATTGCACTCCACACTCCCCTTTCCCACCTAGACAAAAGGAACACCTATGTGAGAATACTATTCATTGACTACAGATCAGCGTTCAACACCACAGTGCCCTCAAAGCTCGTCACTAAGCTAAGGACCCTGGGACTAAACACCTCCCCCTGCAACTGGATCCTGGACTTCCTGACGGGCCGCCCCCAGGTAGTAAGGGTAGACAACAACACATCTGCCACACTGATCCTCAACACTGGGGCCCCTCAGGGGTGCGTGCTCAGTCCCCTCCTGTACTCCCTGTTCAGTCATGACTGCATGGCCAGGCACGACTCCAACACCATCATTAAGTTTGCTGACGACACAATAGTGGTAGGCCTGATCACCGTCAACGATGAGACAGCCTACAGAGAGGAGTTCAGAAACCTGACTGTGTGGTGCAAGAACAACAACCTCTCCCTCAAAGTGATCAAGACAAAGGAGATGATTGTGGACTACAGGAAAAGGAGGACCGAGCACGACCCCATTCTCATCAACGGGGCTGTAATGGAGCAGGTTGAGAGCTTCAAGTTCCTTGGCGTCTACATCTCCTACAAACATGGTCCAAATACACCAAGACAGTCGTGAAGCGGGCAAGACAAAACCTATTGCCCTTCAGGAGACTGAAAAGATTTGGCATGGGTCCTCAGATCCTCAAAAGGTTCTACAGCTTTACCATCGAGAGCATCCTGATGGGTTGCATCCCTGTCTGGTATGGCAACTGCTCGGCCTCAGATGGCAAGGCACTACAGAGGGTAATGTGTACGGCCCAGTACATCACCAGGGCCAAGCTTCCTGCCATCCAGGACCTCTATAACAGGTTGTGTCAGAGGAAGGCCCTAAAAATTGTCAAAGACTCCAGCCACCCTAGTCATAGACTGTTCTCTCTGATACTGCACAGTACCGGAGCGCCAAGTCTAGGTCCAAGAGGCTTCTAAACAGCTTCTACCCCCAAGCCACAATTAAATGCTACCCAGACTTTTTGCCCCCCCCCCCCCCCATGCTGCTGCTACTCTGTTATCTATGCATAGCCACTTTAATAATTACCTATATGTACATAATTACCTCAATACCGGTTCCCTGCACATTGACTCTGTACCGGCACCCCCTGTATATAGCCCCGCTATTATTATTTACTGCTGCTCTTTAATTATTAGTTATTCTTAGCTCTTACTTTTTTTGGGTTATTTTCTTAAAACTGCATTGTTGATTAAGAGCTTGTAAGTAAGCATTTCACTGTTGTATTCGGCGCATGTGACAAATAAAATTAGATTAGATTTTTAATAAGCCAGTAGGTCCCAATCATAAGAATAAAAAAACACAACCATTAGACTAAGCATTTCCCAGTCGAAATGTACAACTATTACTTCCTATTGCAAAAAAACGTTTCACGTTTAGCACACAAATGAAAGTTTAAATGCAACAATGTTTCACACACATACACTGTATATGTATGTGGACACCCCTTCAAATGAGTGGTTAATCTGACAGAATGAAGACAAAAATGCTATGCAGACCAGAGCATGTGAGTTAAGCGGTTGGAAATCCAGTGATGAGCATCGCTCGGGAGCTCCATGTCCTTTCCAACCTCTTGTGCAAACAGGAAAAAAAATGCCACTCCAAATTCGCTCCATTCATTAAAATCACAATTTTATCACGGATCAAAGGAAAGACCCAAGTGCAGACTGTGTGAAGTAACAATGTTTATTGTAATAGGGGCAGGTAAACGACAGGTTAAGGCAGGCAGGGGTCGAAAATCCAGAGTAGGAGCAAAGGTACAGGACGGCAGGAAGGCTCAGGGTCAGGGACAAGCAGAGTTCAGTAATCCAGGGGTGGGGCAAAGGTACAGGACGGCAGGCAGGCTCAGGGACAGGTAGAGTGGTCAGGCAGGTAGACAAAATGACCGGCATTACCGCAGAACAGACAACTCTGGGTCTCAAGTCTGCTTACGCGTTCGGCTTGAGGCAGCCTAGCCCTGCTGAGCTGCATCGGCTCGGGAAGAGGTGAATCCCCGGATCCTCTCGGGGATGTAGACGCCGGGGACTTATGGAGTTCATCAGCTGCAAGGTAGGATTCTTGAGTAAGCGATTGGGACCGCATTCGAACCTCTTCTCCCTCCTATGTTCCTGCTGCCGACCATCGATCCGGATTGTTAAAGTGATGAGTGAGTTGAGATCCGTCAGTAGTTCTTGGGCTGCCAGTTCATCCTTTACCTCCTCTGATAATCCGTGCAGGAATGTGTCGAAAAACGCTTCCGGGTTCCAGATACCCTTCGCTGCTAGCGTGTAAAACTCCACCGCATAGTCTGCCACACTGAGGTTGTCCTGCTGAAGTTGGATTAACTTCTGGGCAGCCTCTCTCCCGGACATCGGAGCCTCGAAAAATTCTCACCTCCACCACGAATACCTCCAGACTGAGGCAGATGGCGGATTTTTGCTCCCACAACGCCTTGACCCAGGCAAGTGCCCTCCTGGACATCAGCGTAATAATGTATACTATCTTCAAGTGGTCTGAGGGGAATAAGGCTGCAGTGGGAGAGGAAGGCCTGGCAGGTTCTGGAATCGGCATCGTAGCGCTTCCCAGGGTTCCCGGGAAACCTATGTGACGTTGCTGCTACCAGCTGGGTTACAGAGAGGCTGGGAGGTAACCGTCGTGGTAGGGTGCCAAGTAGGCAAACCACAGAATTGCTCCCGCAATGCGTCCAAGGCTATGATGTGACGGTCGGCCACGGCCTGAAAACCTTCCATCAGACCGCGAAGCAACTCTTTGTGCCTACCAATGGTGGCTCCTTGGGAGGAGATGGCATTGCAGAGCTGGTCCAAGTCTGCTGGGTCAGTCATGGCCAGTACTATCACGGATCAAGTGCAGACTGTGTGAAGTAGCAATGTTTATTGTAACACCAGGGGCAGGCAAACGACAGGTCAAGGGCGAGAGAAGAGAAACTGGAAAAGGCAGGCGCTGAGACACAAAACACTGGTAGGCTTGAACAAACAAGACAAACTGGCACAGACAGACAGAAAACACAGGTACAGTGCCTTGCGAAAGTATTCGGCCCCCTTGAACTTTGCGACCTTTTGCCACATTTCAGGCTTCAAACATAAAGATATAAAACTCTATTTTTTTGTGAAGAATCAACAACAAGTGGGACACAATCATGAAGTGGAACGACATTTATTGGATATTTCCAACTTTTTTAACAAATCAAAAACTGAAAAATTGGGCGTGCAAAATTATTCAGCCCCCTTAAGTTAATACTTTGTAGCGCCACCTTTTGCTGCGATTACAGCTGTAAGTCGCTTGGGGTATGTCTCTATCAGTTTTGCACATCGAGAGACTGACATTTTTTCCCATTCCTCCTTGCAAAACAGCTCGAGCTCAGTGAGGTTGGATGGAGAGCATTTGTGAACAGCAGTTTTCAGTTCTTTCCACAGATTCTCGATTGGATTCAGGTCTGGACTTTGATTTGGCCATTCTAACACCTGGATATGTTTATTTTTGAACCATTCCATTGCAGATTTTGCTTTCTGTTTTGGATCATTGTCTTGTTGGAAGACAAATCTCCGTCCCAGTCTCAGGTCTTTTGCAGACTCCATCAGGTTTTCTTCCAGAATGGTCCTGTATTTGGCTCCATCCATCTTCCCATCAATTTTAACCATCTTCCCTGTCCCTGCTGAAGAAAAGCAGGCCCAAACCATGATGCTGCCACCACCATGTTTGACAGTGGGGATGGTGTGTTCAGCTGTGTTGCTTTTACGCCAAACATAACATTTTGCATTGTTGCCAAAAAGTTCAATTTTGGTTTCATCTGACCAGAGCACCTTCTTCCACATGTTTGTTGTGTCTCCCAGGTCGCTTGTGGCAAACGTTAAACGACACTTTTTATGGATATCTTTAAGAAATGGCTTTCTTCTTGCCACTCTTCCATAAAGGCCAGATTTGTGCAATATACGACTGATTGTTGTCCTATGGACTGAGTCTCCCACCTCAGCTGTAGATCTCTGCAGTTCATCCAGAGTGATCATGGGCCTCTTGGCTGCATCTCTGATCAGTCTTCTCCTTGTATGAGCTGAAAGTTTAGAGAGACGGCCAGGTCTTGGTAGATTTGCAGTGGTCTGATACTCCTTCCATTTCAATATTATCGCTTGCACAGTGCTCCTTGGGATGTTTAAAGCTTGGGAAATCTTTTTGTATCCAAATCCGTCTTTAAACTTCTTCACAACAGTATCTCGGACCTGCCTGGTGTGTTCCTTGTTCTTCATGATGCTCTCTGCGCTTTTAACGGACCTCTGAGACTATCACAGTGCAGGTGCATTTATACGGAGACTTGATTACACAGAGGTGGATTGTATTTATCATCATTAGTCATTTAGGTCAACATTGGATCATTCAGAGATCCTCACTGAACTTCTGGAGAGAGTTTGCTGCACTGAAAGTAAAGGGGCTGAATAATTTTGCACGCCCAATTTTTCAGTTTTTGATTTGTTAAAAAAGTTTGAAATATCCAATAAACGTCGTTCCACTTCATGATTGTGTCCCACTTGTTGTTGATTCTTCACAAAAAAATACAGTTTTATATCTTTATGTTTGAAGCCTGAAATGTGGCAAAAGGTCGCAAAGTTCAAGGGGGCCGAATACTTTCGCAAGGCACTGCATAAATACCCAGAGGATAAGTGGGGAAGATGGGCAACACCTGGAGGTTATGGAGACAAGCACAAGGACAGGGGAAAAATATCAGGGTGTGACAAATTTAACCAACACCCATCGATTTTTATGAATGCCTGGGCCTACCATTTGGTTTTGAAATATTGAAACCAAATTATATGGATTTTAATGAAAATTATTTGAATAAACATGAAAAGGTGCATGTAAGAAGCACACATAATTTAGTTAGGCTACATGTCATATTAAACAGCATATAAACAATCTAAATAGGTCAGGAGCCAGACAGGGAGCCTAGGAAGGAACGGAAAATAATTATTAAGGCTATATTATTTAAAGTATTTCAAGGCTATAGCCTACAAAGAAATACATTGTGAAGCATGTGCGTGTGCGACACTATAGGGACATAAAGCGTTCAGAATTTAAACAACAATTAGTTGGATTAAATCATTCTAGTCTATAAATTGTGCACATAGCGATTTAGGGTAAAAGAAAATCGAACTAATCCTTGGTTCTCCTGTGATTTGAAAATCTTTTTTTCTTCAAAAGAATCAAGCATGGGCCTTGGCGAGGGAAACTGGTGAAACAGCTGATTGGCTGCTTTTTAGGCAATTGAGAAATAAATGGACCGGAGGAATAAAAATGGCAAATCTAGGTATTTCCTTGATGCTCTGACAGAGTCTGCTGGTGATCCCGCTAAATTCTGGAAAACTGTCAACTCACTTAAACCAGGAAACTCCTTGACTTCCCTGCCGAAGCAAATTACATCGGAATCTGGGATCATCAGTGACCGAACTGAAATTTGTGACGTTTTTAATAAGCATTTTATTTCTGCTGGTTTTCTTTTTGAAAGAAAAAACGTCCAACATGATCCTGACCGGTCTATGGTTTCAGTCCCTCGGCCTTCAGCTGATGTGGAAAACAGTATGCCGGTTTTTAATTTTCAAAAAGTCACAGAAGATGAGGTCTTATCTGCACTAATCTGTTGCTGTATTTTTTGGTGTTATCTGTGATCTTTTTGTTTGTCTTGTGTAGTTTCTTAATCATTGTACCTAAACTGTATGTGTAAACATGTATACGCAGGGCCCAGCTGTAAAAGAGACCTTGGTCTCAGTCTGTGTTCCTTGTTGAAATAAATGTATAACAATAATAATATAGGCTGTGACTTACTTAGAATCAAATACAAATTAAACGCAAAGTATTAATTATTAGACGTATTAGTACCTTTGAATACATTTTTGGGATACATTTTTAGAAACAGTAGTCTGGCCAGTCTGTGGCTTCAGGCTCATGCGATGGTGCCTGGAGAGCAGGCCAGCCGCGGAGAATATCCTCTCCACACTTGCAGAGCCACTGGGGACGCTAAACACCCTTTCGGCTACTCTTGCCAGACTGGGCAGAGATGCAGTTGTTTATTTTTATTTTTATATAGGTAGGCTTAAAGGTTTTTAGTCAAAATAACCCAATGAACATGGGAATATGTCAGGCCTATTGGGCCAAAATCAATTATGGCGTATATTGTATAGATAATAGAACAAAAATGAACGAAACGTTTAAGATATTTTTAGTTTATAAATACTTCGGTACAATGACACACTTGGTTATTTACCCACCTCGTTCCTTTCATTTAGCAGTAAGTATACCATCATGCTTTCGAGATATGTGTCTTTTCAGATTCCACATTGATTATTTAGTTGTGGACACTACATCACCACACTCCCTCTCTTGCTCTTGGTCCTCATCTTTGTAATTCACCTTGATTTAGCACCTGTGTGTTTTATTAGTTCCTTATTGAACATGTTTAGTGAACTCCATGACAGTAGGTAAAGCAAGGGGATATAGCAAGCACACAAGTAGACTATACATGCATGCTGGGCCGGGCATGCCCTAAGCTCCTGAAGTGAGCGCTACTGGAGCCCTACTGGAGTGAAATTGGAGCAGAAGGCCGAGCTCCAGCCTTTGGGAGTCTCGCTCTGTGCTTCAGTCAAATTGGGCAGGCTCAGCTCCTCGCCCTGCTCCGCTCACATACTCTGATACAGACACATAGTTATTATGATTTAGTAGAACAACTTACATGCAGTGATTGTCAGCAGCAGCTGAAAGAGAGCTCCGCTACCTGGGTTACTGTCAGAATGTCAGGTAGACAATTATTGTCATGAATCTTGCCCTGGAAGCAGAAAATTTGCCAACCGCAAAAATTGAATAGATCATAAACATTTCTGAAACTAAAATGAGCTTTTTGGTCTTCATTTAAGGTTAGGCAGTAGTGCTAGCAGTGTGGTTAGGATTAAGATTATGGTTACTTTTTAATAGGTGAAATTATTCCTTTTTTTATTCAATAAAAAACTTTGAACATTAATAGCCAGATCATAGAGTAGAAGCAGGTGAGCTGGTTCTACTATTTTTGGCCATTTTCTGGTGTTTTGAGGTGGAAGACGGAGCGGGTCGAGCATAACATCTTAACCCTGTTACCCATATACACTGAGTGTACAAAACACTTTCTTTCCATGACATAAACTGATCAGGTGAATCTAGGTGGAAGCTATGATCCCTTATTGATGTCACTTATTAAATCCACTTCAATCCGTGTAGATGAAGGGGAGGAGACAGGATAAAGAAGGATTTTTGAGCCTTGAGACAATTGAGACATGGATTGTGCATGTGTGCCATTCAGAGGGTGAGTGGGCAAGATACAATATTTAAATGCATTTGAACGGGATATGGTAGTAGGTGCCAGGCACACTGGTTTGAGTGTGTCAAGAACTGCAACGCTGTTGGGTTTTCACGCTCAACAGCTACCCACAGCTACCCATGTATCAAGAATTGTCCACCACCCAAAGGACATCGCCTTGACGCAACTGTCGGGAAGCATTGGAGTCCCTGTGGAATGCTTTCGCCACCTTTTTAGAGTCCATACCCCAACGAATTGAGGCTGTTCTGAGGGCAAAAGGGGGTGCAACTCAATATTAGAAAGGTGTTCCTTCAACAATTCTTCAATCATGGTTAAATGACACAAAACTAGTGGCGTGTATTCATGCATACCAAGGGAAGCCAGGCTTCCCAAAAAAACGCACCAAGAAAAGAGAAAAACACATACAAAATGATGTATCTTTCCGTCAGAATGTGTAGCCCACCTATCTGATGCTATCTTGTCAAAAAGTGTATGACATTATTGGCGCCCGTATCATTGAATGCAAGGGAAGCCAGCGATTATTTGGCCTCCCTCGATAATAATAAAAAAAAAATAATAGCCAATTTGCATTGAGCTAAACTGAGTGAGCTCAGCTGTGAATGGTCTTGGCACACCAAAAAACAAGTGTCAATGGAAGCCAGTTTGGATTTGGTTTCACACCAATCACATCACATCAGAAGCCAAATGTCATTGAATTGTTGCATCTCGTTGTGTTGTTGTCCTCCGGTGGCTAGCTAGCTAGCTACAATCATCCCTTTCCTAAATTAGCCATGGATGGAGATAGGGATTTGGACTTGTGGTTTTACTTCATTCTCCGTACTGGCCGGCGATTCTGATCCAACCATAAATTCATACATTCTGAAAGGATGGAGCTCGATGTAGTAGGCTAATGTTAACAAGCTGGATTGGCGCATCGTTGCCCATGAAGGAAGTTAGGCTATCGAGCAAGCGAGGTAGCCTATGACAACAAAAACTTCAACCGTGACCGAGTCATAGACCATTTAGGCAAAGTTAAAGAGGAGGATGGGATTGGCGTTTCTCTACAAATAGGGTGAGTCAACAGGTTTTTTCTACCCATAAATCAGTACCATGGACAACCACAACATGTTTAGCTTATGTTTATTGGACTAAATAGTTTTTGGTATCTTTTAGTTGTCACTGCATAGGTGATTAAAGGATGTTGAAATGTTGAAGCTGAAATGGTGCTGGAGTAGTGGAGGTAGCTCCTGTTTTCTTTGTGACTTGTGGTAACTATCCTTGGTTCTAAATCAATTGTCGTCTAGTATTCCGAAAATGTCAGAAACATTAACTTGCTTGACCATGCGTAGGTCATGTAACTGTTTGTTACACGCAATGTGTTTTGTGGACAACCAGCTGTTGCTCTCCGGTTTTGTGATGAAACAAAGGTGTGGTTACATTTATTCTGTCACTGTCTCTTCTTATTGTCTCGGCCTTAGGCCTACATATCACGGTGTCAAGGCATAGAATTGAACTAACAGGTTATAGAGCAAACAACGCAATTATCACAACACATTGGCTGTAATATACTACACATAGGTGTAGAATGATGGTGCCGATGGAGATGGCAGCATCGTGACTAGCTCTTAGAAAACTTGCAGTAGTTTGTTTTATCATGTACTATTTTTTTTTACATTATTAGCTCAGGAAATGTTTTGTGTCATTACATACAGCCAGGTTGAACTATTGGATATTAGAGCGACGGTAACTCACCAGAACTACCAGCATTACGACCAAGAATACTACTTCCCTGGAGCAGATCCCAGACTTTCCCCAGAGCAATTGAACTTATTCCAGAGGCCGACCCAAGACTTCACCGGTGGAGGAGAGGCACTCCTCCGTATGCATGCTGACCATATTATCTCCCAAGAGAATTCTCCTCCGTCATTGCCACGGCCGTTTACATTCCGCCTCAAGTCAATGCCACAACGGCCCTCAAAGAACTTCACTGGACCTTATGCAAACTGTAAACCACATATCCTGAGGCTGCATTTATTGTAGCTGGGGATTTTAACAAAGAAAATTTGAGGACTAGGCTGCCGAAGTTCTATCAACATATAGTTAGTACTACTTGCGCTGCTAAGACTCTCGATCACTGCTATTCATACTTCCGGGAATGCTTACAAGGCCCTCCCCTGCCCTCCTTTCGGCAAATCTGACCACGACTCCATCTTGCTTCTCCTTTCCTATAGGCAGAAACTCAAACAGGAAGTACCCGAAGTAATATTTAATGCTGGTCTGACCAATCGGAATCCACGCTTCAGGACTGTTTTGATCACGTGGACTGGGATATGTTCCAGGTAGCTTGCGAAAATAATCTAGACGCATACACGGATACAGTGACTGAGTTTATAAGAAAGTGTATATGAGATGTAGTACCCACTGTGACTAATAAAACCTACCCTAACCAGAAACCGTGGATAGATGTTAGCATTCCTGCGAAATTGAAAGTGCAAACCACCGCATTTAACCATGGCAAGGTGACTGGGAATGTGGCAGAATATAAACAATGTAGTTATTCACTCCGCAAGGCAATCAAATAAGCTAAACGTCTGTATAGAGATAAAATGTAGTCGCAATTCAACGGCTCAGACATGAGACAGGGACTACAGACAATCATGGACTACAAAAGGAAAACCAGCCACGTCGCCGAGACCGATGTCTTGCTTCTGGACAGGCTAAACACATTCTTTGCACGCTTTGCGGATAACACAGTGCCACTGACGCAGCCCGCTACCAAGGACTGTGGGCTCTCTTTCTCCGTGTCTGCTGTCCCCACATGCTTCAAGATGTCCACCATGTACCCAAGAAAGCAAAGATAACTGAACATAATGACTATAGCCCAGTAGCGCTCACCTCTGTCATCATGAAGTGCTTTGAGAGAAGAGTCAAGGATCATATCACCTCTACCTTACCTGCCACCCTAGACCAACTTCAATTTGCTTACCGCCCCAATAGATCCACAGACGATGCAATTGCCATCACTCTGCACACTGCCCTATCCCATTTGGACAAGAGGAATACCTATGTAAGAATCCTGTTTCTTGACTATAGCTCAGCATTCAACAACATAGTACCCTCCAAGCTCATCTACCTTCGCCACCTGAAGGGCCACCCCCAGGTGGCGAAGGTAGGAAACATCACCTCCACTCAGCTGATCCTCAACACTGGGGACCTACATGGGTGCGTGCTCAGCCCCCTAATGTACTCCCTGTTCACCCATGACTGCTTGGCCAAGCACACCTCCAACTCAATCATCAAGTTTGCAGATGACACAACAGTAGTAGGCTTGATTACCAAAGATGATGAGACAGCCTACAGGGAGGAGGTGAGGGCTCTGTGAGTGTGGTGCCTGAAAAACAACCTCTCACTCAACGTCAACAAAACAAAGGAGATGATCGTGGACTTCAGGAAACAGCAGAGCGTGCACCCCCCTATCTACATCGACGGGACCGCAGTAGAGAAGGTAGAAAGCTTCAAGTTCCTTGTTATACACATCACTGACAAACTGAAATGGACCACCCACACAGACAGTGTGGTGATGAAAGATCAACAGAGCCTCTTCAACCTCAGGAAGCGACAGAAATGTGTGTATACATATATATACTGTATATATTGTACATACTGTACACACAATGTCCAAGTTTTTCAAGAATTAAACAAGATCAAATAGGCAAATAAATATATGTCGTTGTTTTTTTCTTCCATGATAAATACCTATATATTCCTTTTGCACCCCTCTCTCTATTCCCCTTCCCGCCCAAACAAATTACTATAATCAATGAATTCCAAATGGTAGAAAGAGAAACACCCAAATGCTTGGTGGGTAATGGGTTCGCAATCCCCTTCAACAGTACATGAGACAGGTGTTTACGGTTACTATTTAATGAAGCTGCCTGTTGAGGACTTGTGAGGCGTCTGTTTCTCAAACTAGACACTCTAATGTACTTGTCCTCTTGCTCAGTTCTGCACCGGGGCCTCCCACTCCTCTTTCTATTCTGGTTAGAGACAGTTTGCGCTGTTCTATGAAGGTGAGTAGTATACAGCGTTGCACAAAATCTTCAGTTTCTTGGCAATTTCTCGCATGGAATAGCCTTCATTTCTCAGAATAAGATTAAACTGACGAGTTTCAGAAGAAAATGTTTTGTTTCTGGCCATTTTGAGCCTGTAAACAAACCCACAAATGCTGATGCTCCAGATACTCGACTAGTCTAAAGAAGGACAGTTTTATTGATTCTTTAATCTGGACAACAGTTTTTAGCTGTGCTAACATAATTGCAAATTAACACAACGTGCCATTGGAACACAGGAGTGATGGTTGCTGATAATGGGCCTCTGAACGCCTGAGTAGATGTTGCATAATAGTTCTACAATAGTAGATGTTCTATAATAGTCATTTACAACATTAACAATGTCTAAACTGTATTTCTGATCAATTTTATGTTTTTTTTATGAACAAAAAATGTGCTTCTCTTTCAAAAACAAGGACATTTCTAAGTGACCCCAAACTTTTGAATGGTAGTGTATATATACAGATATATAATACCAGTCAAAAGTTTGGACACACCTACTCATTCAAGGGTTTTTATTTATTTTTACTATAATAGCGAAGACATCAAAACTATGAAATAACGCATATGGAATCATGTAGTAACCAAAAAAGTGTTTATACAAATTGAAATATATTTTATATTTTATATTATTCAAAGTAAACACCCTTTGTCTTGATGACAACTGAATACTATTGGTATTCTCTCAACCAGCTTCATGAGGTAGTCACCTGGAATGCATTTCAATTAACAGGTATGCCTTGTTAAAAGTTCATTTGTGGAATTTATTTCCTTCTTAATGCATTTGAGCCATTCAGTTTTGTTGTGATAAGGTAGGGGTGGTATACAGAAGATCCATATTATGTCAAGAACAGCTCAAATAAGCAAAGAGTATTGGCAGTCCATCATTATTTTAAGACATGAAGGTCAGTCAATCCGGAACATTTCAAAAACTTTGAAGTATTCTTCAAGTACAGTCACAAAAACCATCAAGCGCTATAATGAAACTGGATCTCATGAGGACCGCCACAGGAAAGGAAACCCCAGAGTTACCTCTGCTGCAGAGGATAAGTTCATTAGTGTTACCAGCCAAATTGCAGCAAAAAATAAATGCTTCACAGAGGTCAAGTAACAGACGCATCTCAACATCAACTGTTCAGAGGAGACTGCGTGAATCTGGCCTTCATGGTTTAATTGCTGCAAAGAAACCACTACTAAAGGACACCAATAATAAGAAGAGACTTGCTTGGGCCAAGAAACACGAGCAATGAACATTAGGCCGGTGGAAATCTGTCCTTTGGTCTGATGAGTCCAAATTTGAGATGTTGTGTCTTTGTGAGACCCAGAGTAGGTGAACGGATGATCTCCACATGTGTGGTTCCCACCGTGAAGCATGGAGGAGGCGGTGTGATGGTTTGGGGGTGCCTTGGTGGTGCCTTGGTGGTGATTTATTTAGAATTCAAGGCACACTTAACCAGCATGGCTATCACAGCATTCTGCAGCGATTCGCCATCCTATCTGGTTTGCGCTTAGTGGGACTATCATTTGTTTTTCTACAGAACAATGACCCAACACACCTCCAGGCTGTGTAAGGGCTATATGACTAAGAAGGAGAGTGATGGAGTGCTGTTTTAGATGACCTGGCCTCCACAATCACCCGACCTCAACCCAGTTGAGATGTTTTGGGGTGAGTTGGACCGCAGAGTGAAGGAAAATCAGCCAACAAGTGAGTGCTCAGCATATCTGGGAACTCCTTCAAGACTGTTGGAAAAGCATTCATGAAGCTGTTTGAGAGAATGCCAAGAGCTTGCAAAGCTGTCATCTAGGCAAAGGGTGGCTACTTTGAAGAATCTCAAATCTAAAATATATTTTAATTTGTTTAACACTGTTTTGGTCACTACATGATTCCATATGTGTTCTTTCATAGTTTTGATGTCTTCACTATTATTCTACAATGTGAAATAGTAAAGAAAATGAATTGTAAAAATAAAGAATAACCCTTGAATAGTAGGTGTGTCCAAACTTTTTTTTTTTTATAATTGTTGGTTTTGTCTGTATGGAAAATATCAAATGAAATGTTGGAAAGAAAAGAAGGTGTTCCTAATGTTCTATACACTCAGGCAAGAAAGGGTTGCATTCAATTGTCACTCTCTGTTGCACACAACAAGCTTCCATTCCCCCTGTCACAAGGAGATTTCTGGCTGATTTAAGAATAAATTGTCCACCCTTTTATGGTTTGTTACTTTATTTGGCACTTATAAGCACTTACTATAGTAATTTTTTGACTTAAACTAGTTTTCCGATCTCAATAGTTTTTTATGAAGTTGAACATGTGTTCTTTATGACAGAATGTTAAAATTGGGTGTTTTTTTACCAAGTTACTTCTCAGTAGGCACCGAATTGGTGGAACGACCCAGAACCTTCTTTAGTAAAGGGTTCTTTAATGTCTTCCAAAGAACCAAAAGGTTCTCAATCGAACCCCAAATAATCATTTTTTCTAAGTGTGCAAGTGGCCACTGCACTGCACCACAAGAAGACTAAACATGGTGCACCTCAGGATTTCTCAACCTTTTTTTAACCTCAAGGTCCAATTTGTGATTGGGCACGGTGAGGCAGGAATGCTGTTGAGCACCATTCTTTGTTTGGTCCAGTCATTCTCTGGTCTCCGTGAGGTTTCTTAGCCCTTGGTCTGCCCTTGTCTGACGTTGTAACCTGGTTACCAATGTACAGTATTTGTGTTTCTGCTTGCCACCATACCAAAATCCTTTTAAATCAGAAGTTGTTGTTAATCGACCAACCCGGTTAAATAGTGTAAATAAGTTGAATTAAAAGTAGTTTGATGTTGTCGCACCTTTGCAGATACAGATGTTGATACCAGAATACTAACCATATGGGTTTTGATAGAATCGTTGACCTCTTGATGCTTTTCTTTAGCCTCCATAAGGCTACACACACACACACACACACACACAGAGTGCTGGACATCTGGTGTGTGTGATAAGCAGGAAACACAGTAAGTATTAAAGAGAGATCTGTAAGAGGAGTAGAAAGACGATCAAATAACCTCTGATGACAGAGACCCACAGATAGCAGAAGTCTGACCAGAGATAAAGCTCCCTTCATCTACGTTATACAGTCAAATGCAACAGAATCTATTTCCATGCTGTTGGTTATTAGAGCAACAAAGATATTCAATAGATAAGGAGTGGGTAACCTGGAGTAGATGGAGTCAAACACGTCCAAGACAGTATTATACAGGTGACTCTGTCCTGGGCTGGGTTAAGGAATGAAGAGCCATCTTAGCCTACACTTTCTATCCTCGTTTTGGACGAATACCATAGTTCCACCTCCAACACCGCCAAAAGATCCGCAGACATCTGCATTGTCAGATGTCTGCCAATGCGGGTTAACGTTCGATCTGATTGAATCAAGGCCCCAGTATGAAAACATGCGTGCCGTTGAGGATAAATAATCGTCTTTTCAAACCCGTAATCAGCTGACAAGCAGATAAGAAGACGGGCTGTAGCCAAGTGAACATATGGCAGGAAACAACACAATCTCTCATTCGATGATACATTCTCAGTATGGGTGAGCCTCATATGTCAGTATTTGTTGCTTTAATAAAAAAGTATGTTCTAAATAGTATGTAGTGCAATACTTACACAGTACCCACTGGGCAGAGACGTCAATTAAACGTCAATTCCATGTTGGTTCTACTTCATTTCATTGAAGTGCTGAAAGGAGACCGACAGACAAATACACACACACACACACACACACACACAGACACACACATACATGTACGCACGCACGCGTAATCCTACTGAAAACAACTGACAATACAGCAGTGTCACCATGACAACTCGGCTCTGGCTGGAACCATAGAGAACATAGAGATTTTTCTTAATGAATGAAAACCACACACACACACTACTCAATAGTCACAGCAAAAGTCTGCACATGGATACAGAACTCCCTCTGCTAGCTTCACGAGTAGTGTAATCTCGGAAACCCAGAAATAAAATATTTGCGTAATTACGTCAGCTGCTCGATTCAATTCCGATGGAGATATGATAGAAAAGATACTAGCGTGAGGAGCGGAAGGAAGTAGGGCAGGAGTTCCACCCTCCTCGCTCTGAAAGTTTTGTCAAGTCTATGGGATCAAATGTCGACTCCCCACGCGAACACCTGCAGAATCGAGATTTGTCCAAATAATCAGTGACGAAAACTCTGCACACTGGAACATAAATCCTTTGTTAGCTCCTTGTAACACCATTTATGTGACGTGCGTCTGTCCAGGAGAGATTATGCGTACTCCCCTGCCCCTATTAAACACACAGTATTGATATCGAAATGTTATATTGGCATACATGACATTTTATCACTAGAGCCTGTTTCACTAATCACAGAGGTGGTAGAATAGAGGAGCTACTTAGTTGGTCTATGTATATCCATATGTGGTATTGTGCAGGTTTGACACCTCTGTGACCGTGACTCTCATTCCTCTTAGTGGGCTCAGATGGGATTTGGGCTGTGTTGGTTTGAGCACTGCAGCACAGCATACCTGCCAGCTTTATAGAGCTGATTTGATATGGGGCTCAGCAAGCTAATGTGGAAAAGATTGCCGTCTAACACCGATGCCACATTCTCAGGGTGACCCATCCTAATAGCACAGGTATTACTGCCGTTCACGCACGCACGCATGCACACACAAACAAACAAACACACACACACACACACACACACACACACACATAGGCCTATTGTGCCTCTCTATAATGGATGTGGAATGTGTTATCCATAATCTTCCAGCCCACATGAGTGGTCCACATACTGAATAGAAAAACAATTGGACAGATCATTTATTATACCAGATAAAATGTCAGGTTGTGGAACGATGAGACTACTGCCTCTCTCTTCTGACGGTAATGTCTGTCTGTGGATATAATCGTGTATAAATGTGGTTTGATATGTCTTCGTCACAGAGGTGGAATCCTATTTGAAGTGTGTTCCTCTAAGTGTGTCTCTGGATCAAATGGAATGAAGGTTCAGCTGGCTGCCTCGTCACTAACCTCTTTACTGACAGTCAAATAGCCTACCCGCTGGTGTGTTTTAGCATACATCCAGTAGAAACACATTTTCTTTCTTTCTTTTTTTCTTTCTCTCGCTCTCCATATTTGGTTTCCATCGTGAGGTAAATCAAGGCATAACAGGTTTAATTGGACAGCTCATCCAAGATGGCGCCAGAGGGGAAAATGAAGGTCTTAGCTGTGATCAGCCGAGTAGAAAGGAATGTTCTGTAGGTTAGCACTCTGTCCTCAAGCTGCCTCAGGGTTAAAAAAAAAAAACCTGGAACTGTAAATACTGGCTTCCTCTGTTCACACACAGGGAGATACCTGCATGGGCTGTGTTTCATTCCAAAACATGGTCCCCTTCTCTAGCCACTGGGCACTGACGTCAATTCAATGTCCATTCCACATTGGTTCAACGTAATTTCATTTAAATGACATGGAAACAACGTTGATTCAACCAGTGTGTGCCCAGTGGGTATGGCTTCGTTCATTCCCTTAGTCAGCAAAACTCAGGAGCAAGGACCCTTATAGGCAATGAATGCTATAAAATAGAATTCAGCTATACACAGGTAGTTTGTGTTTCCTCTGCCTTGTTCACTCACCATTCCAAATCCGATTGCTATGGAAGAAATATTGCTGAGTTAATTGGTTGGAACAATTGCTGCACATTTTCTGTCTCTAACGTGACTGTTTATTTGAGAAGCAGTTGTGTATTTGAAAAGCCAGTCCATCTGAGCTGTTGTGTCAACAAGCAGAATGGAGCGGTGCAGTCTGGTGTTGCCAAAGGACAATTTGGGATTATTTTTATTCAGGACGAGTCTTTTCTTTTTTGTCAATAACCCAGTGAACGGATGAAAGGATGACCAGAGAACCACTGTTAATTCACTCGGCTGGTTATACAAGAGTTGGACTGTTGCCACGTTATGCAACTCTAGGATGGGTGAACCGAACAGCGGGGTTAACCAGAGCCCGCAACACCCCTCTGTGTGAATCTGCCACACAGGAGTTATGAAACTCAAGATTAGATTCCAAATTCAAGTAAAAAAATGGGCCCTGGTGATACTGGGAACCTTTGGAGAGAAAGGATGGTTTTACAAGTGTGTGTGTATATATAAATATATATGTGTGTGTGTGTGTGTGTGTGTGTGTGTGTGTGTGCGCGTGCGTGTGAAGGCATATCCGGAGGGATCAAACCTAAACCACAAGATATTTCTGACTGTGTGTGCAGGGAAGGAGAGCGGGAAGAGGGAGGAAAAGAATGGGGTAAGAAAGAGGATAACTCTGGGGCTGATGTGGGAGAGAGAGAGAGAGAGAGAGAGAGAGAGAGAGAGAGAGAGAGAGAGAGAGAGAGAGAGAGAGAGAGAGAGAGAGAGAGAGAGAGAGAGAGAGAGAGAGAGAGAGAGAGAGAGAGAGAGAGAGAGAGAGAGAGAGAGAGAGAGAGAGAGAGAGAGAGAGAGAGAGAGAGAGAGAGAGAGAGAGAGAGAGAGAGAGAGACTGCGTAGAGCAGCTGGCCAGCTTCCAGAACTCTGGTCTCTATCCAGCCATGAAATTCCTGCTGCCCCATGAAACCAACGCCAGGAGGAAGCCTCACACCCCACAATGGGGAAGGGTGTGTGTGTGATCACAGAGGCCCAAGTGGAGGAGGCCAGGAGACAGATGAGTTATGCGATCTACAGAAGAGAGGGAGAGGATGTGAGGTCGGGAGGAAGGAAGGAAGAGGGAAGAACGTAGGGAGAGGTACTCATGAAGTTTTAACTCTCTAGGAGTGTGCTGATGGTTGTGTCCCACTCAGATTGTAGAACTGCATGCTGGGGAAGTGTAAGGAGGTAACACCACCTGCTGCTGTGCTTATACTCACATCAAACCAGGAAACATTTGCGATTTGTCAACATCTGCTGAAGGCCTTCATAACAAAAAGGAACATGATGGACCCAAAAAACAATTTTCAAATGGATCCCTCGCCCCTACCTTTAGACGCCTGGAACTCAAATAATTGGATAGATAGTCTTTCATTCATTTTCACATTTCATTGGAGGTTAACTTTTCATTTTCCTTTTTCTAGGAAGGAGTTGGCATAATCCACATACACACATCATCAATTACAATGGCCATGTTTTTCTATCACAACATCATGTCATGAGCATGCAACGTCTCCTCCGACCTCCCACACATGCTCAATGGTTAAGGTGATTGGTACGCCATGCACTGACAAAGGTGCTATTTCTGAACGGCACAGACACAGTGCAGGTGATTGTCCTTGAGTGTGGCGTGTCTTTCTCTCCTGATGTGCTAAAGGGCTGTATACAGTTACACCATAGAGCCACACAAGGACAGCTCAAGGAGAGATGGGGGGAGGAGAGCACTGTTGAAGAGCCAGTGACTCAGAGGACATTCTGAAAGTAATTTAATCTCTGAATGCCGTTCTATCTTTTCATCAATTAAATGAAAGCTATTTCTGACTCAGGAGAATGAAGGGCCAGATCTGCCTGCATTATCCTGACTGTTTGTCTTTTCTATCTATTAATGTCCCCCACTCCTGTGCCACTCTATTAATGTCCCCACTCCTGTGTCACTCTAGTAATGACCCCACTCCTGTGTCACTCTCCAAACCAACGTTATCTACACTCAGAGCTTGAACTAAATATAATTTGCAGTATATCACAGACATATTTTCCAACTTTTTTTTCTCATTTAATGCTGTATGTCAATTGCTCCTGACTGCTTTGTATTTCTTGCAATAACCAAAAAGAGAAGAAGACAAATAGAAGGCACATTCTCCTACAGTCTAACCTCTGAATCATTGGGTTTATGCATCCTGATGAGTTGCCGCTATATTCTGGACAGCCTGTCTGTGGTTTGGAACCGAGCCACTGAGGAAAGAAGGGAAAAAGGGAACTATTGAAGTAGTAAGAGCAGCTACCAGTGACAGGTCTGGATTGTGTGTGTGTGTGTGTGTGTGTGTGTGTGTGTGTGTGTGTGTCTGTGTGTGTGTGTGTACATGTATGTGTTGATGTGTGTGTACATGTGTGTACATGTGTGTGTACATGTGTGTTTATGTGTGTCTCTGTGCATGTGGGTACGTGCGTGGCTGACCTGGAATGGCCTGTGTGCATCCTGGCAGTGTTAAGGCGTACCAGGGAGTTAGCACCTTAGCCTTGACAGAGCTACATAAACACACAGCTTAGTCCGTTTCTCACCTGGCTCCAGTTCCATTGCTTACATACTGTAATTATGGGCGGAGATTCATATTCATTGACAAAAACAATAAGCCTAACTATAAGCCTCTTCCACATCTCCACAAGGTTAACAAAGACCGACTATCCCAAGGACAGGACAGGGAGGCTTATATTAAGAACAACAACAGTGAATACAGCATTTATATGTCCACCATGTCCGCACTTGAAGAGTTACACAGAAATACTATTTGAACAGAATCACTGCAGGCTATTCAAGAGCCTTCATGAATATGCTATTTCATAAAACATGTTTTTTACTGAGAACACTTTTTACTGAGAGTCACCACAGAATGAATGCTGAGTTGGACAGAGTCTGGTCGGTCTGGCATTAGCCCTGTGGTTGAATGGAAAGAGAGAGAGAGAGAGAGAAACAGAGAGAGAGAGAAACAGAGAGAAACAGAGAGAGAGAGAGAGAGAGAGAAACAGAGACAGAGAAACAGAGAGAGAGAGAGGGGGGGAGAGGGAGAGAGAGAAACAGAGAGAGAGAGAGAGGGGGAGGGAGAGAGTGAGAGAAACAGAGAGAGAGAGAGAGGGGGAGGGAGAGAGTGAGAGAAACAGAGAGAGAGAGGGGGAAGAGAGAGAGAGAACTGGGGGGAGAGGGAGAGAGAGGTTATTTTTTCACAGCCAGACCAGTAAGCCACAGCTCTATGTAATGGTCTGGTGTTACAGTCAGCCTTTCAGTTCATCATCTGCTTAGATTATGACTCGTAGGCTAACAGGCAACTATGGAGAGGTCCTACTAGGACACGCTCTCTCCCCCACCACATCCAAATCCACATCAAAGTGTTTGCATGACTCCAGCTGACAAACCCTGACAGAATTCCCCTTTAGCCATTGAATATCAGAGTGTTTATGAGAATGTCCTCTAAAACCCCCATCAGAAAATATGTATTTCCAGGATGTGGGGGTTTGTTTTCTCCTCTCACACAGTCAATGTTTTGTCCCGTTGCTTGTGTACCGTTCAATGTAAGCAGTGGTATTTTGCTTGTCTGCCCTGAGGCAGGGAAAACATGTCCCAACGTGGGGGAGATTGTTTGCTGAGCTCATCACCTTTTACTAAGCATTTGCATCACGTAGGGCTCTGGTCAGAAAACAATAGAGCACTACGAATAGGGAATCATTTGAGATGCAGTCAGTGTGTGTGTGTGTGTGTGTGTGTGTGTGTGTGTGTGTGTGCGCGACTGTGCGTTGAGGCGCGATAGACAGAAAGACGTGGTAGCTAGTCTCCAGGCCAGAGCTGAAAACCACAGCCTCCTGTCCTCAGTAGAGCACTAGCAGGGTGACTCACCACTACCGGAAGAGGCTGAACGCTTGCAGAAGTCATTAAGGGAAATGTAAGGTATATGGATTTCCTCTGACAATAAAACTCCACTGGCAGCTGCACAGGCCCCCAGTGATTCCTCCTAAAGTATCTTAGCGTACAGCCTTGGAATGACGATCTACAGTCTGGAAAACGTGGGGCTGATTTGTGTGTTGGATCGAGTTCAAGTGGAATCAACTCTGAAGGCTTCTGTTTTATTGCTCCTCTCAGCCAAAATGTCTAAATTTGACAAGAAGCTCAGAAATGCATATACCAGGGATTCAATTACTGGTTGGGCGGGCTTTTGTTTCAGCCCAGCACTTACACCCCTGAAATAATCAAGACCCAGACAAAAGACCATAAGTACAGTTTGCACTTATCTATTCTCTGCAGAGGCAAGACGGGGGCTTCTAAATCGCACAATATTGAAATACAATGAAAGGGCACCACCATGTGGACACTGTGATTTACAAAATACATTATTAATCTATTATCTATGAATTAAAACAAAAATGGCAATGCAATTGATATGCGTCTGAAGATGTTATTTTCTTCTTCTACATAATGACAAATACATTGTTTGTTTTTTTTGCATTTGCAAAGGTACCGCGACACCATGAGCCGAATAGACTAATAATGATTTATTTCATTTTGATGTCCAGTTATTTCTAGAAACACGTTCGAATGATCCTAAGAACTGATCCAGAGTCGCTTTGTTCTGACGTTCCTTGTGAACATTTGAAACGGGTACTTAGAACCTATCCCAAATCATCCGAAGCGGACCGAATCTATCCAACATGGCCGAAGTGAAAACGGATCTCTCGATTTCGGGTGCAGATTTTACAGGAAATACTTTCGTTGTGTTGCATTTGTGAAGGGCTGCCATTTTACCGAGCTTACGGTAAGAAAGAGTTGGTTGTGATGCGTACACGTTCATTGCACATATTCCGCTGTTGCTTGCTGATCATAACCGAAACACTGCAAAAGAAAGTGTTTCGTGGAAAAACAACCAACTGTTTTTTCTGTCTTTTGACTAGCTAGCTTATTGCCGCGGCTCAGTCTAGTAAGCTTAACGTTAGCTTGATGCTAACTCGCTTGTGCGCTAACGTTACTCCGTTTTTGACGGCTGGCCAGTCGAAACATGAGCAGCTGATTGAGTCAAACTCGTTTTTGAGCTTGCCTAGCCAGCTGTTTTTCCCCATCTAGCCAGCCACCTAACGTTAGCTATGTTAAGCTATCCCCAAGCACAGGCCTTAACCATAACGTTATATAGCTAGCAAGCTAAGTTAATAGATCTAACTAGCTAACGTCACTAACGTTATAAGTCCACATGGTCACTCCAACAACAAAAAAGTTAACTTTAGCCAGGAATGGATTGCTTTGCTACCATTGATCTGTTTTTATAACATTTGTCTTATCAGCATCAACAGTATGAACCATGAGTGACCAAGTGGTCCAACTCTCCTCAGCCTTCCACCATGAGGACATGCTTCAGTCTCTGCACCAGCTCAGACTACATGGTCACCTGTGCGATGTCACAGTCCAGGTCGACTTCCAGGGTGAGCTGGAAGAGTTTGAGGCTCACCAGGCGGTCCTAGCTGCCTCCAGCGGCTACTTCAAGAACATCCTACTGGCACCGGACCCACCCAAGAAACTATTCTTGGGGAACGTTCGAACCACTGATTTCACCAGGTTCTTGGAATATGTATACACTGGCAAACTGGAGGTGGATAAAGAGTTTGCTAAAGACAAGATTGGTGTAATACATGAAGTGGCAACACTGTTGGAGTGTAAGAGCCTTGTCCAGGCCTGCAGCTCGGTTCTCTATGAAGGCAGCTTGAGTCTGCACAGGGTTGAGGCATCCATGTCACAAGACACGGAAGCTGATTTGTATGATGTAGGAGAGGAGGATGGGGCGCTGGGGGTCGGAGTCAACAAAGTTCCCAAAATAGCCTCCACCAAGAGGCTGACCCCTCCAACCAAACCAGAGAGGGGGGAGAAAAGGGCAAAGGTCGCGGTCACAGCCGAGGAGGAGAAGTCAGAGGTGAATAAAGACACTGAGGTCTCTGGGAGGAGGAGTAATAGGCTGGCAGGGCGCAGAGTCTTCATTGACATTCCTAAGAAGAAGTACGTGAGGAAGATGAAGGACCAGACCCTGGCGCAGATGGAAGATCTGCCTGACAACAACACTCAGACAACCAGTCAGGAGGAGAACACTTACAACACACAGGTAGGTGCAATGTTTTGATGCTTTGATTTGGCGGATGAGGCATGTAGTAAAGCATTTAAAACATCTAGACAAAAGTGCTGTCCAATTGATCTTGACGATTATTGTTATTACACAGGGGGCAGAAGAGGCCCTTCCAGAGCCGCTGCCTGAAAAGGGGGGGGCGGGACTGGAGTCGACAGACGTTGATGATGAAGATGAGGTGGAAGAGGGAGATATACCAGAGGATTGTCCAGATGACTCCCTCTTCTTGCCCAGCAAGGAAGAGGAGGGTGAGGAGGAGGGAGAGGAGCGTGCCACCAACAGATCATCCAGACGTATTGACACTCAATACAAGTGTGACAAATGTCAACGGACCTTCCACTATGAGAAGAGCTACCTGAAGCACGTCAAGTAGGTGGAGTTGGATATTACACATTAGTTAGACATTCGTTGGATCATGAATGGGTGGGTTTGAAAATGAGAGAAGACAAATGTAGACCTACTCTGTACTGTACAATGTAAAGTGCTTTGAGCACTTGTAAAGGGGTTAGGAAACCTGAGCTCTCAACTATTGTCATTGTTGTTCTGATCACGTCTCTAATAACTACATTGTTACCATGACCACCAGGACGAGCCACAGTGTGCAGGGTGAGGTGACGTACCGTTGTGACACCTGCCAGCAGACCTTCGCCAACCGCTGCAACCTGAAGATCCACCAGAGACACGTCCACAGTGACGAAAGGCTGTTCCCCTGTGACGTCTGCACCAAGACCTTCAAACGCAAGAAGGACGTGACGCGCCACCGACGACAGGTTGGGATGGGTCCGAGTCAGAGGACTTGGGACTGCTTTTGTAACACTTTTATGTAGGATTCTCTCGATTGACGCCCTGTTCCCCACGTAGGGCACAACTTTTGACCAGAGCCGTCGGTGGCTAAACCCATGTGTGTCTGGGCAAAATGTGAAAATGGTATATCCTTTTCAATTTGCTGCAAGACTAATCATTAATTGAGACGATAAATATTGACTCTTTTCTACGTCTAGGTGCACGAGGGAGGCGGCGAGCGACACACCTGTCTTGTGTGTAACAAGGCGCTGAGCTCTAAGACAGCGTTGACGCTACACGAGAGAACGCACACAGGAGACAAGCCCTACTCCTGCACTGACTGTGAAGCCAAGTTCTCCCAGAGCTCAGCCCTCAAGACACACCGCAGGACTCACACAGGAGAGAAGCCTTTCGCCTGTGACCAGTGTGATGCGAGGTTCACCCAGAACCACATGTTGTCCTATCACAAAAGGGCCCACACGGGTAAGACTTTCACTTCTTACACAGATGCACTGTACATTTTTTAAAGCTGCTAGGTTTGGCTTTTCCTGATTTAATCAGGATTTTTTACACTGGTTTAGACTGGTTTGTGTAGATCTAAGAAACAATCTGTTTTGTTTGGCCTACCAGGAGAGAAGCCTTTTATGTGTGAGAGCTGTGGGAAAAGCTTTGCCTCTAAAGAATACCTGAAACACCACTCCAGAATCCACACAGGCTCCAGGCCTTACAAGTGTGAACAATGTGGTCGGGCCTTCGCCCAGAGAAACTCCCTCCACCAGCATATGAAGATACACACAGGTAACCACTGCGTTATTACATCTAATGTAGCCATTTTATTTTCATGCTGACTGCATCAAATGTTACAGTTAGTCATCACAAGACACATTGCTACTACCGTCTAATAGTTCGGTATCTTGCATTTTATAGTGAATTATTACCCCTTGAAAATGTCTTCCTCTGCTGACCCTTGCCCTTTAACCCCTGTCTGACCTGTGTGTGTAACTGTCTCAGGTGAGCGTCCGTACCACTGTACAGATTGTGATAAGCAGTTCACCCAGCTGAATGCCCTCCAGAGGCATCAGAGGATTCATACAGGGGAGAAGCCCTACATGTGTGGCCTCTGCAACCGTACCTTCACGGACAAGTCCACCGTACGCAGGCACACTATGGTGCGTTACTACACTACTGCAACAACACTTGTTTCAATACTCAAATGTGTGCGATACGTCATGTTGGAGACATTGATATGTGCTGCAAAACGCCTGTTATTTGAAGATGTGCACTTTATTCCACAGACTCACGACCAAAACACTCCATGGAAGAACTACCTGGTGGTCCTCAAGGACAACATGGAGAAAAAGACTAAGAAACCCAGAAGCCTTGGTAGAAAGGTTAAAATAGAGACTGTGGTTCGGGAGGTGGAAGGGGATAGTGGAGCTGGAGGTAGGCTCCAGGAGGGGACCATATTGGTTCCTGGTGAGCCCATCACCCTCTCAGCCAGCTGGGGCGACCCAGGGACCATCGCCCTGGTTAGCCACACCACCCTGGGTGGGTTCACGGTCATCCAGACAGAGATGCCGGCTGGGACCCAGCTACCCATCGTCACCACAGACTGCACCGGGGCCAGTGTCATCTCTCTGGATGGATCCACTGTCTCTGTCCCCTTTACTATCCCTGTCTCTATGTCCTCCATCTCTGTGTCCTCGTCCTCCTCTGGCGTCCTCCCTGTCCAGACTGTGTCTGTCTCTGTCCCAGTCACTGTTTCAGGGGCCATATTTGCCCCAGTTTCAGAGACCAGTCTTTCAACTTCATGTGTTCTGGAAACTGCGGTGTCGCAGACCATCTTGGCTCCAGATTTGGAAGCTGGGCCGTGTTCAGATACGACGGCCATTGCGGATCCCGAGGAGGCAGTTTCAGAGTGTGCCCCTATCTCTGAGGAGTGTGTCACAGTGCAGACATCAGAACTGGAGACTGAGACACCGAGTGCTGCTGTCTCTAATGAGGAACAACACAGTGTACCAGAGGACATTGGTACTGTGGAAGACCTGGAGGTGTCCACTGAAGATACTGTGGTGTAGGTTGGCATGTATTTCAATGTACACTCCCTTCCGTATGCATTTGGGCACTGAAGATAATTCCTTTCATTTGGCTCTATACTCCGGCATTTTGGATTTTGAGGTCAAATGTTTCATACGAGGCGACAACAGGACACTACCTTTTTTTCCGTGTACAAATTGAAAGCACTGTATCGAAATCAAATCAAATGTATTCGTCACGTACACAGTTTACAGCTGGTATACAAGGTGCAGTGAAATGTTTGCCCTAGCTCCCTCAATGCAGTACATCAATCAACAATAACAGTGAAGAGTCAAGTAGAAAATAACAAGTAGTAGAAGAGGCAATATGAGTAGTAATAATGGACTGTATTTACACTATTAACAAATATAAAGTGGGTTGTGGAATCAATAGTACTAGAACAGCAGCATTGAGTGTGTGAGCTCAGTGCTTGTGTGTGTGTGTGTTTATGGGTGTTTGTGTGGAAGGGTTGAATATGTGTGTAGTGCAAATCATTTCTAAGGTGCCTAATGCAAATAGTCTCTACGGTGCAGATCTGTGCTAGGTTTGGATTTTTAGCAGTCTGATGGCCTGGTGGTAGAAGCTGTCTCTGAGCCTGTTCGTCCGAGACCCAATACTCGGATACTACTTGCCAGATGGTAACAGTGAACAGTCCATGACTCGGGTGACTGGAGTCCTTAAAGATCTTTGGGGCCTTCCTAAGACACGGGCTGGTGTAGATGTACTGGAGGGCAAGGAGCTCGCCCTAAGTTATTCATTAGGTCGTCCGCACCAACCTCGGTAGGGCCTTCCAGTTGAGGGCGGTGCGTTTGCCGTACCAGGCGGCGATGCAGCCGTTCAAGAGGCTCTCGATTGTTCAACTTCTTTAGGATCCTAGGGCCCGTGCTGAATGTCTTCAGGCGCCTGAGGTTTGAGAGACACTGCTGCTAAAATCACTGCGGGGGTGTGATTGGATCATGTCCGGTTCTCTGTAATGTGCACGCTGAGGAACTTGAAGCTTTTTACCCTTCTCCACTGCAGCCCGGCCGATGACAATAGTGGCGTGCTCCTCTCCTCGTTTCCTGTAGTCCATAATCAGCTGCTTGGTTTTTGCTGACTTTGAGGGAGAGGCTGTTTCCCTGGCACCACTGACTCTAGTCCCTCCCATTTGAAGAAGTCATAAGTATTTGGACACATTCACTTATAGTGTATTAAAATTGTCAAAAGTGTAGTATTTGGTTCCATATTTGTAGCACGCAATGACTATGTTAAGTTTGTGACTACAAACTCATTGGATGCATTTGCAGTTTGTTTTGGGTTATGTTTTGACCAATGAACTGTATGGTGAATCATGTATTGTCATTTTGGAGTGACTTTTATTGTAAATAAGGATGTTTTTGAACATTTCTACATGAATGTGGATGCTACCATGATTATGGATCATTCATAAATTAATCGTGAATAATGATGGGTGAGAAAGTTAGAGGCCCCCCCCCCCAAAAAAATGCTGAACTCCCATGTTAATGGTCAGGTTAGCATGTTCTGTAACCTTCTCACTAGTCATTATTCATCCATGATTTTTCTTAATCATGGCATTATCCGGATTCATTTTGAAGTGTTCTGAAACATCTTATCTACTCAGAAATACAATTACTCCATTCACCATTCAGTTCCTATCAGGCAAAACTTAACACAGAGTATTAAAATACCCTCAAATAAAAAGTGACATTCTGTACTGTTGCCCCATATGTCTCATCCAAAAATGCTGGAGGATAGAGCCAAATTAAAATGTGTAGCTTCACTGTCCATATACATACGAAAGTGTCTATTTATTGGGTCTGAATTCATATTTTATGTCTGTCCTCTACTCTGTTGACGAAACGTTATGGGGTTGCCTTTTTGAAATTTAGGCTGGGATTGAATCGGATTGTGGGTTCTAGGTATTGCGGATTTTAACCACTCAAATATTGAGCAGTTCTGAACAGGTTCCAACTGATATTTTGGTGTACAAAGCCATATGTGAACGTCGTAGGGTTCAGTGCCTCGAAAGCTTTATCTGTCTGCACTCCGCTACCACTCTCAGCAGAACGGACCTGGAAGTGTCAGGTTTCAGACCGCATAGGGAGTAACGTGTCACACTTTCTGGCCTATCCAGACAAATAATCGATTTACTCTCCCTCTGGGAGACAGAATATGAAAGGGGACAGTCTAGTGCACAGGTGTCAAACTCATTCCACTGAGGGCCGAGTGGCTGTGGGTTTTGCTCCTCCCTTGTACTTGATTGATGAATTAAGGGCCCTAATTAGTAAAATAAATAAATAATAACTGCTGACGCTAGGCCCATGGAATGAGTTTGACAACCCTGGTCGAGCGCAAGGGTATTCAACTCTTAAAGGCTCTGATTGGTCCATCTGATGTCTGTAGTGGACGTACAGCGTTTACTGCGACGCGGCCTCCGCAGAGGTCAGAACGTTCACACTTCTTCACGGAGCAGAGCTGTTGTCAAGGAAGTGGGTTTGTGTTTATACAGGACCTCACCTACCATCAACTATTCATGTCGATGCGGATCTATACAGAGCTATAAGGAGACCTTCACATTGTTACATCATTTGGGAGGCACACGGCGATGCGGTATGGAGTTCGATTTGCTCTCCGAAAGCCTCCGGAGGCGCCGCATTTGCGTCACATCCTCCGTACTGAGCCTCCGGTCCACATTTCGGAAGCCTGCTGGTTTTCTGTTCTACCTGATAATGAATTGCATACACCTGGTGTCCTAGGTCTAAATCAGTCCCCGATTAGAGGGGGAATGATGAAAGACAACAGTGGAACTGGCTTGAGGTCCAGGGTTGAGTCTGAGGGGTCTAGCGAGTCTAAATCTAATAGCTAAATGATCCTTGCTATTACAATTTTAAAACAATTACATATGTTAGCTTGGTAAGTTGTTTATTTGATTGTTCCTATATTTAGAAAAAACATGTCATTTTAAGCCCCACTTTTGTTGAATAGGAAAATAAATCAATGTATTTTCATACTATTTGTACTATGTATTTGAGCTTGCATCAAGTGAGTACATCTCAGCAATGTATAACAATTTTTTTACCAGAAAGGTGAGTTCCAGACCCAAAACTAAGCTATAAACAATACATGGTACGGTTGCAATCTTGTTTGTGTATAAATGTATCATTCAAGGCAATGATTCCGCTGAGACCCCATTCACGGTCGACGCGGCATATGTTGGCTTACTCGGAAATAGCCTTGATCGGGAAAAAAAGCTGCAAGGTCTATAACCCGCAATCAGAATCTCTGCCTAAGTATGCCTAATTCATGGTTTCTTTTGTGCAACATGTTTTGACATTTACTCCTAACATGATCACTAATACAAATTCAAATATACATGCACATATCATTTTCAAATTGCGTGGACTAAGTTTTCGACAAACAGCAATATCAGTAGAGACCCACAGAATGATAAATTATTTTATTTAGTTAATTTTGAGACACAGACCAAATAAAAAGAAAAGAGCACCATTCCATCTGAAAGAAGCTTGATACGCAGGCTGACTGCCCCCTACGTTGTGGGGCACTCAGTAAAAACCTTGCCGCAGCTCATCACTACTAAGAAATGTTGCGCAACACTATTACCTATACACACAAAGAACTGCAGCTCTGCTAGTTGCCAGCTAGAGGATGCACTAGCAAACACCAACATGGTTACAACTTCACGACACATAGTACATCAACATGAGTGACAATGAAAGAACAAAGCTGGAGTTTAGAAGTGAAACTGTTCTTACAGTGGGCAAGGGATTTTCTTAGCTCTGCGTTTAAAAAAAATAATCATTTACAAGCAGAATTAGGAAGTCGCCTCACATAGGCAGATTGTGTAGATAACCTCATAATACAGAATAAGAAATATGGAGAAAAAATACCAACTAAGCAAAATATACTTTCTGGCCATGTCTTGATTGTTTTTTGTATCAATTGTCCCATTTCAAGAATAAGATTTTTTAAATTTTAAATACGAAACAATTCATTGTGTCATCTCAGGCTGGATTACCTTTGTTTTCAGCTGGAAGCCAAGCAAACACAATATAAATATATATTTAAAATACTAATTCCTAGATGAAAAGTCACACCTGTTGAACCTAATAGAATCATGAATTACAACTGTACAAATCATGCAGTGTTTGTGCGCTCAATACTAACATCAGTGGTCAATGCCTTGGAATTAGAATGCCTCTCTGCCCTTCTCAGAAGTTCACTCACCACTAAACAGGAAACGTATCGGATCTATCCTCCAGAAAGAGGTGCGACTGGACCCAGATCCTAACTAGAGTTTGGTGATAATAAGAGAGCACTGATATAATAGAATTCAACAGCGTATACATAAGTCTTTATAAAGACCTACACCGGGGGTAGGCAGCTAGATTCAGACGCAGGATCATTTTTGTAGGAGCGGATGGTTTCGGGGCCAGAACATAATTCTAATAATTTGTACACTGCAAATTTACCACAACGAAGCCCAAAAAGAGATTGTATTTGAAAATAAAATAATAATAATTTCACACCTTCATTGCATTGATACACAATCGCATATCCCTATTTTTAATTTGTGGGAATACTTGGGAACAGATTTGCTAAATTAAACACATTTTTTTAGCTGACCAAAACCTCAAATCCCTCCCCAAAAGTCAGATCCCTGGACTAGACATTGCAGCGGATTTAACTGGACATTCTGTATGTAAGAACCTGGACTGAGTCATTGCACAAAAACAATATGGGATGAGGGGTGAAGTCGTGGAGAGGGGTGGCATGCCATGTGTTCCCCCTGTCGTGGTCTCACTTCAGGTCTCCCTCGTCCCCTTGGATGGTCTTCTTGATGCGCAGCAGCATGGTGGTCTGCCATTGGTCCAGACGAGAGATGGAATCAAACTCTTTAATCTGATGGAAGTCGAAAGGGAATAAGATTAAATCTAAGCACCTGTTAAAATACTAAAAGGAATCCATGCTTTCTTTCCTTAAATCATTTACTGATCTGGCATGACTGCATTTGTGAATGCCATGTACTGGAGTCAAGGGCTTTCACCAATCCAATGATAGGCAACGACATCAGACCTACATTTTTTCCAAAGGGAAAAAGCTGTGAATCAATGAGCCATTTAGACTTACTGCTTCTGTGAAAGCTTCACAGTTCTGTTCCTCATGAGCATCCAGGAGTTTCTGTAAAACAGTGATTTACAGTAGCTTATCAGATTGCTTCTGCAAAATGGCTGCCGTGCAGGTGCTACACAGTAGTAGTGGATGACATAACCACATCCCATGTAAGCGCTTTGAGATCTAGTGAACTTTGCACAATATAACTTTAATATATTACCATGATCAACACCATAAAGGGATACAAATAACAAATCGAAGGCTTTAGATGGGGTCAGTGATATACCTTCAACAGCTTGCACTCTCTTGAGTCAGAGAAGGCTGGGAACATCTCTTCGTACTTCTCGACAGCAAGCTGCAGAAATAAAAACATTTAAATGCAGTTGTCCTTCATACAAAGCACTAAGTCAGAGGACTGCTTCATTTACAAATCAGAAGGGCACTGAATCCCTTATGGTCTAGGTGACATGACGCTGCCGACTGACTTTGGCGTTGAGTTCATCCACGATGAAGTGGCACAGAGAGGCTTTGAAGAAGTACTCTTTGGCGCTGTATTTCAGCAGGGGGTTATCCATGGTGCTGGATCCAACCTGGTAACACACACACACACACACACGGTCAATTCACTGGGTTCATCAATTTCATTGGGAAACCATTGATATACAAATCAGTTTCTGTTCAGACACACGTGCACCCACAAGCATGCCGAGTTGACACACACACACACACCTGTTCGTAGATCTCGATGGCCTTTGCGTACTGCTCCAACTGAGCGGCATAGGCCCCCACCTTCAGTAGACACTTGTTTGCAGAACTGTTGGACTCCTCTCCTTTGTAGTAGTCTGCTGCCTGCTCATAGTGGGCGATGGCCTAGAGTAGGACCAGGGGGAAATGGGAACCAAAACACTGAGTAGAGGTCCAGAAAAGGCAAAATAATGGATTTTCTTTCTAATGTAAACCAATAAGGAAATGAGACGACGAGAATTTGGTAAACTATTCCAAATATTCCATGTCTTCAGACACCTTTACTAGTCCAATAACCATATACGACGACACGCACAAACATATTCAAAACGCACCTTCTCTATATCCACCAGTTCTGACTCGTAGATCTCTGCGATGGTGATGTGGTGTTTGGCTGCGATGGTGAACCTTCCCTGGACGAGCCAAACACAGGACAGGAATCAATACTGGGGCCGGGAGTTTTACCTTACTACGTGACCAGACCAGGAAATGCTCTGGACCCTGATCGTTACTAAGTGGCTTTAGAGAGGAGAGAAATCATTACTAAGAACTGGCTTTGCAGAGAAACCAAGTACTTTAAAATCTAGCCTTGCGTCACAATACAAACGTTGCAGTTGAAATGGCCTTCGTAAGCTACTCCACGCAATACAGCACTCTCTTTTGAAACAGAGAGGAGCATCTTCAAGGGGGCTGGGCTATACTTTAGGGAGGGTGCCATTGAGAGAAGAGCATTGGAATGAAATAGTACAACCTGCATCATCAGAACAGTTTTACAACTACAGCCAAAAGGAATTCTGACAAGGAAATTAATCGGTCATTCATGAACACTGGTGATGATGAACCATGACAATGTATTATATGGTTCTGGCCATGCATGTCCTCGTCTGTCTTACCATGTCTGTGTATATATCAACAGCTGCGTTTAAGCACTTGATAGCCTCTATTGGCAGCATTAAAGGAAGAGGGGAGAGTTAAGAGTGACAGACAGTATTAGGGTAGGTTAGATGCATACATACGTCAAAAGGTAAACAATCCAAAAGGAGATTTCTGAAAATTGGAAAGTAGTGAAAGAAACAATGCATGCTCTTGCGTTACGATTCTCTCGTGGATCAAGGTTGCATCACATTAAATCTTATTTTTCCTTGTGGCTGGCTGGGCATTTCATCTACAGTAGGTTATAATTCCATCACCACCAGTGGGTGGGTTTATTATTAAACCCACTCTCGACAACATGGCAGGCTAACCTCAATAATAACCATCCCAGGGATGGTACTCCAGCCCCAACTTTCTACCGTTTTATTCATACCAAAAGGTAAAGAGGAGAGCCCACTGGAGCTACTCAATTCTACTCAGTAAATATTTATTGAACGGTACTCAAGGGCATTTCTTTTTGCAATATAGTCACAGTTTAATATAGTAAAGCAATAAGGCACGAGGGCATGTGGTATATGGCCAATATACTACAGCTAAGGGCTGTTCTTAGACATGACGCATTGAGGAGTGTATGGACACAGCCCTTAGCCGTGGTATATTGGCCATTTACCACAAATCCCTGAGGTGCCTTATAGCTATTATAAACTGGTTACCAACATAATTAGAGCAGTAAAAATGTAATGTTTTGTCATACCCATGGTATACGGTCTGATATACCACGGCTGTCAGCCAATCAGTATTCAGGGCTTGAACCACCCAGTTTATGGTCATCAATACAGCATGGCTCTCTCACCTCTGACCCCGGAGCTGATGGTTGGCCCACATGTCAGATGCAAACAGACAACCTATACAGGGTGGCCTGATTTCTGACACAGTACCCAGAAAGACTTGGACGTATCGTGTGTAACACTAAGAAATGACTGGGAATTCTAATTCAAAATCACTCTTCCCAGTAGACTAGCTTCTCCATAGAGCCCATTCTGCTCAAGTTACCTTTCTAGAGCCACAACTGTGGATCTGACTGACACATACCACAGACTTCTATTAGCCCTGGAAAATGTGCAGCAGTTTTTGCTACTTTCACAAGGGACTGAAATGTAGTAAACTAAGGTTAAAGCAGGCTGTTTGAGGTCAACTACTGTAGCCTAAAGGCCCAGTTTGGCTTTTTGGTGTGCGGGATCTCACCGCTGGGGTCTGCCTTTTTGAAAGCGTTTCCTGCATCGATGAAGCTGGTGGCCGAGTCGTGTTTGTTCTGGAGCTGCATGTGGATCCGGGCCGCCTGGCAGAAGGCATTACCAGCAGCTGGAGACACACACACAAACAAACACATTTAACCTCAACATAAAGCAAATTCATTGCACCTTGTTCCTCAAGGCCCTCCAAGAATAGTGCTGTGCAATTACAGAATTATAGACGGAATCACACAGCTAAAATGACTTCAAAACACAGTGACTCCATCCACACAGAGGAGTGGGCAGCACACCCTGCCAGTCTCATGTGTGTAGGCTACTGTTATTTAAACACGTCAACCTCGTGCCGATTCGCTCTATATTTGCATATTTCTGACACCGAATGTTATCAGATCTTCAACCAAAATGGAATACTAGATAAATGGAACCCGAGTGAACAAATAACACAGATACTTATTTCATTTGTTGAATTAAAGTTATGCAACACCCAATGCCCCCCGTGTGAAAAATTAATTGCCCCGACACTCAATAACTGATTGCGACACGTTTAGCTGAAACAACTCACAATCTGTGGATGAATTTTGGCCCTTTCCATGCAGAACTGCTTTAACTCAGCGACATTTGTGGGTTTTTGCATGTGAACTGCTAGTTTCATGTCCTGCCACAACATCTTAAAATCAGGTTTAGGTCTAGACTTTGACTAGGCCATTCCAGAACTTTAAAAATGTTGCTTTTCAGCCATTCTGGTGTAGACGTGCTTGTGTGTTTTCGGATAACTTTCTTGTTGCATGACCCAGCTGCGCTTCAGCTCACAGACGGCGGATCTGTTTTCAGAGCAGAATTCATGGTTCCTTCAATGATGGCAAGTCGTCCAGGTCGTGAGGCAGCAAAGCATCCCCAAACCATCACACTTCCACCATGCCTGACCGTTGCTACGAGGTTCTTAATGTGGAATGCAGTGTTCGGTTTGCGCCAGACACAACAGGACCCAAGTCATCCAAGAGGTCGACTCAAATTTGTCAATAAGCACCTGGATGATGGTCAAGACTCCTGGAAGAATGTTCCATGGATAGATTCCGTTTATCTAATATTAGATTTCGGTTAAAGATCTGATAACATTCCGTGTCCAAGATATGAAAAAAATGACAAAATCAGAAAGGGGGGAAATACTTTTTTCACAGCACTGTATAGTCAATACTTCCCATACTGACAGCATTAAACGCTTTAGTTTGAATTACTACCTTCGTCAGAGATGCACAGGCACACACACCTCAACTCTGACACAATGTCACAACCACTAATGGGCTAATCGTTCAATCAAGGTCAACCATGTTTAGTGTGAAATAGAGCACACAGAAGTGTACCGTTCCAGTTCTTGGCCATCTTGAACATGTTGGCTGCTCTGCAGTACATTTCACAAGCCTCTTCAACTTTATGAGGGCCGCTGGAGAGAGAAGAGAGCAAAATACATAGGGTTAACACTCAAGACTCAAACCTATGCCATACAGTTTCAGATCCAGGTGAAGTTGCTCGTATAGGAAAAGACTACAATGCAGTGCTTTCATCAACCAAGCACTTTCATTATTGACCAAACACCTTATGCTGAGAGAGAAGACATCAGTCAGCCGGCCATGTTGGATGGTGGTGCCGGTATTGATCTCCGTCTCTCTCTCCCTGACCCCGTGGGAATTTCCTCCAACTCTTGACTAATGATGCTCTAGCTGTCCAATCAGTCATTAACCAGGTTTCCATCCAACCTTTTTATGCACGTAAAGTACATGTCAGATATTTAAAAAAAAAAAATAATAATTTGCAGCAGGCCTGATGGAAGCAGCAAATTTGTATGTAAACTTTCCGACAAAACAAAATACGCTAGACAAGGTGGATCTTTGTGTCAGTATAATGTATTATGCAAGAAATGTTGGTGGAAACCCCTTTATGTAGAAAAATGTATATAATAACCATCACAGGGAAGCAAACTTGGGAGTCACGCGATGAAATATTGTGTGGTCCTCCCACTACGACTCGGGAAAGCATGCAGTTTATTAGGTGACAGATGAATATAAAATATGATGAACTTCACAGGGTGGTGAATGTGCACAGCGATGAGCTTAATTATCCTTTCCAATAAATATCGAGGGTCTTATTCTAGTGACATCATGATCGATGCTTGGCTGCAGTTTGACAAATAAAAATAATCTTGCTCTTGTCCATAATAACTCATGTAGTATCTCGTACGTCTGTAAGTTAACAATGAAGTAAGGTACGGTGGAAGTTTATGCAGCAGGGCTTTATAAACAAAAAGAGTGTAATGCATCCTACCAGACTTCAAAGAGGGCCAGTCTACTTTCATATACAGAATGCAATGATGTGTACTGAACCTATCACTCGTAATAAAGCAAGTACTCGATGATAAACTGCATCCCATGGCTTCAATACAGTGGCACCTGCATTCATATAGACAATATCGCCATAGTCTATAAAATCGGTATGAAAGTCGACTGCCATTTAATGAAAGGCTTTAGGCCTACCTCAATCTGATATGATCCTCATACAGCACGTTAATGGTTGTTCCCCGGTATAGTACAGTAGAAAGGCTGTGCCCAAAGCCAGACACCCAGGTAGGCTTTTCTCTAACAATGGAGAGTTAGAAGTGTCAGATTTAGACCCCTCCATTGCTTTCATCTTAGTGGCCCTTTTGAGAGCCATTTCATTTAATTAAGAAGACTATTGGATGGCTGCCAGGAACTGAATGCAGTGAATCTTAGTGTGTGTACACCAAATGCAACATAATTCTTCTCTTCACTGATATGGTATGATTAGGGCCCCGTGTTTTGGGCAATCATGTCACATATGTAAGACAATGTCAAAGGAGACAGTTTGATGAAAAAGTTCAATAAAGGTTCAAATCCAGGCATGTCACATGATTGTGCAAAAGACAGGACCCTAGGTAGGGTACAGACAGGTGACGATGGTTAGATACTACCGCACTGTTGGAGCCAGGTAGACAAGCATTTCGCTACACCCACAATAACATCTGCTAAATATGTGTATGTGATCAATACAATTTGATAAGGCTGCCAAATAGAGATCATCAAAAGGCTGGCTGGTTAGATACACCAGAGACTGGAACCGGACTGACCTGCATTGCAGTGGCCTTGGAACTGGCAGACACACCCACTCCTAGGCCCTACTATTGGAATAAATTACAGGCACATGCATTCATAAATACAGCACACACAAAGGTGGCATATAGGATTACACTTCATAGAAATGGTTAAAGAAGTCGAGATCGAATTGGTGTGCTGTATCAGATGGGTGTTTAAGAATTTAAAAAACGCAAAAGAATAATACAAATGTATGCATGGAGAGTCATCGCCTGCCTTTGGGATGTTACTTAGCCTTCATGGCACAGGCCCAAGAGTCGTGACCTGCTTCTAGGTTGTTTACATTCACTTGAAGGGAATAATGTAACTGCTTTGTGGCAGACAATAGTAAGTCACTTACTAAGTGTACGTGCACAAATCATCCAAAAAGGTGGTTAGTTCGATATTTAGCATCAGAGCCACTGCCCAAATGACAGATTGCCATTACCTGCATATTTCAAGGCTTAGATTCGCTAATTTAGCTCATTAGAAGGCGCAATGGTAGCTAACGCTACTATAGCTGGTTAAACAGACTGTCTGCAGAAGCATGCATGAGGATGTAGCTAGCAACTAGTTCGTTATTTTAATGACAAAATGTTTACTATGGCATGCTTAGAGGATGTCACATAACGACATATTGTAGAGCTAGCTACATACGATGGCATGGTGCCAATGATTCATCTCTAATGGTGAACAGCTCTGTGCTAATACCCAGAGACGGAGTTAGCATGCGGAGTGATGACAAACTAGCTAACGAAGGTTAGCTTTATTGACAACGTCGTTGCTGAAGCGCTCTTACCCAAACATGCCTCCCAAGAACGAGCCAGACGTTTTCACTTTCTTGTCGGCGTCAGCCATCAGCTGAATCGCTTCCTTCTCTTTCCCGGAGTTGTCCATTCTCTGATTATTAAACAGGGCAAATACTAACGTTGAGTGGCAGTCAGAAAAATAACACCAGCATTCGCTTCTAGTAACGAAGGATTACAGTCGGTGGTTTTATTTAGCGTAGGCGTGCCTTTGCAGTAGCCAAGAGAATCATGGTACTTTGAGTTTCCATCGAGGCACAAAAAACTTGACCTTGTATGCAGTTAAACTACAACTCCCATCTGAAAAACAAATACATTAAAGCCCCTGTTACGTAATATTTCACACGCTTTAGTTAGATCATAAATTATACCTTTCTGATCTTAGAACAAAACAAATTCTGGGAAGCAAAATAGCTCCTATCGTGACAATGAGACATTAACTAATGCATTTTGAGTCTGTTTACGTCATTGAGCACCTGATGGCGCTTAACACATGGCTCAAACCCTGGACCACATACATACCACCCCAGTCAAGATGTGATGGGCATGCATAGAACTAAAGAGAAATACAGGCACCCCCCTTCCATACATGTTGACACAGCAACACAAAGAATTGCAGTCCACACTGCCATTTCCCACCTGGATAAGAGGAACACCTATGTGAGATTGCTGTTCATTGACTACCGCTCAGTGTTCAACACCATAGTGCCCGCCAAGCTCAGGACCCTGGGAATGAACACCTCCCTCTGCAACTGGATCCTGGACTTCCTGATGGGCCGGCCACCAGGTGGTGAGTGTAGGCACCCACACATCGGCCAAGCTGACCATCAACACAGGGACCCCTCCCAGGTGTGCGTGCTTAGTCCCCTCCCGTACTCCCTGTTCACCCATGACTGCGTGGCTGCGGACAACACCAACACAATCACTAAGTTTGGTGACGAGCATGACGGTGGTAGGCCTGATGACCGACAACGACGAGACCGCCCTTAGGGAGGAAAAGGGGGGTACCTAGTTGTACAACTGAATGCCTTCAACTGAAATGTGTCTTCCGCATTTAACCCAATCCCTCTGAATCAGAGAGCTGCCTTAATCGACAGCCATGTCTTCGGCGCCCTCGGAACAGTGTGTTAACTGCCTTGCTCAGGGGCAAAACAAAATATTTTTTACTTGTCAGCTCGGGATTCAATCCAGCAACCTTTTGGTTACTGGCCCAACGCTCTAACCACTAGGTTACCTGCTGCCCCCTGAGGGAGGTCAGGGACCTGGCAGTGTGGTGCCAAGACAAACTTTCCCTCAAAGTCAGCAAGACAAAGGAGGCGATTTTGGGTCGAGAGCTTCCTCTGTGTCCACATCACTAAGAAATTAACATGATCCACATACACCACCACTGTCATGAAGAAGGCACGACAATGTCGCTTCCCCCCTCAGGAGACTGAAAAGATTTGGCACAGGCCCTCAGATCCTCAAAAAGTTGCACCATTGAGAGCATCTTGACTGGCTGCATTACGTATGATCGCAAGGCATTTCACCTTTATTTAACCAGGTAGGCTAGTTGAGAACAAGTTTTCATTTACAACTGCGACCTGGCCAAGATAAAGCAAAGCAGTTCGACACATACAACAACACTACCGCAAGTGTGTACGGCCCAGCACATCACTGGGGCCGAGCTCCCTGCCCGCCAAGACCTCTATACCAGGTGGTGTCAGGCCCTAAAAATGATCAAAGAATTCAGCCACCCAAGTCATAGACTGTTCTCTCTTCTCCCGTACGGCAAGCAGTACCAATAGACCAAGTCTGGAACCAACAGGACCCTGAACAGCTTCTACCCCCAAGCCATAAGACTACTAAATGGTTAACCAAATTGCTACCCGGACTATCTGCATAGACCCTCCTTTGCACCAACTCTTTTGACTCATCACATACGCTGCTGCTACTTATTGTCTATTCTGTTGCCTAATAACTTCATCCCTACCTACATGTCACAGGAGACTGCTGATGGGAGGACGGCTCATAATAATGGCTAGAATGGAATGAATGGTATCAAACACATGGCAACCATGTGTTTGATGCGTTCGATACATTTCATTTCAGAAATTACTATGAGCCCATATTCCCCATTTAATGCGCCAACGGCCACCTGTGCTACTTGTACATATATACACCTCAATTACCTCAAAACCCTGCACATCGACTCAGTACTGGATGCCCGCGTGTATGTATGTATGTATGTGTATCTCCAAGTTATCTTTGCTCATTTTGTAATAATTCCTTGTGTTATTCTTTTATTTGTCTCTCTGCATTGATGAAAGGACCTGTAAGTAAGCATTTCACTCTTAGTTTACATCGGTTTACAGAACAAGTTTAAATATGGCGAATTAGAAAATTTCACTTTATTCTACTCAAGTAATTACTCACGTTTTTGATAACTGTTCTATATATTTTTTTAAAGAAGCATATTTCAATGTCATAAAATATTTTATTTACATGTATCCCTTTCCACACAAATTGTAAGTATTTCACTTCATTTAGAGGGATCTTTTTACAGTTCTCTTATAAAGTTTCACTCGCTTACCCTCAAATCCTCCAACAGCCAGTCTGCTGGCACCAGGGGCCGGTCTCCCGGACCAAAAAGTATTCCTAACAGACCATACATTTTTAGAAAACAGCCCCAGGAGAACAAACCAGTTAGGAATAAGATTTTTAATCACACACACAAAAAAAAGCATGTCACATCCATATTTTGCAGGGTTGCCTCTACAGGGTTACAAAATTGTTGTTTTCAAACAGCAACAACCAGATGCTTGGTTGGTTATGGGTTGACAAACCCCTTCAACAATATTCACACACACATCTCCTATATACCGAACTACAGGTCTTCAGACGTGCAAAAACATAATCTGCATTCAGAAAGAACTGAATTGATTAGCGCCAAATTAGACACCCAGGATTTGCTCAAATGCATCCCTCCGATTGTGTTACTCTGGGAGTGTCCGAGTAAAGTTGACAGAGAATAGGTCCAGCTGTGCTTGTGGCAACAACTGCTCTACCCTGTCCACTAGACTAGAACAGGTGCTGCACATCTCCTGGAAACAGCACTTCAGTGCCAACACACAAACATGGCGACTTGCCAAGGCAGAGGGAGTCCAAGTACACCCAAGACAAAGTGACAGTTGGTGAGACTGTTTCAGGCAAAAACTGAAGGCCTCTAGTGGATGTAAATTCATAACAAAAACCCAACATTATTTCTCTAATAAAGCACTCATACTAGTACCTACCAGTATGTCCATCGCAATATATAAAAAGACAGAAACTCCTACAAAAATAGTATGTTTTTAAATCATTTTATTCATTTCATATCAGTTAGCTAGCATTGTCCTGACAGAATCAAGGGTGTGACATGAGTGACCCTCAATTCCAGTCACCCATAGCACTCTGAAGGGCATGCATTATGACTCCATACACCTAGGTAGGGGTAAGAGTCAACAGTCATTTTACTTAACGAACTCAGACAGTGCTTGCGTCTATGTTTTCCAGGGATATCACAGTACACCATTTAGGAAATATAGACTGTTACATCTTCAATGTGCATAAAAAAAAGACTGTACAAACAAAATACACCCGGTAGGAAAAATGAGTTAAAAATGTGACAGGGAAACTGTGCCATGTGAAACAATCTTGGTCTTCTATTGCATTAAGTAGAGTGAGGTATGACGAGATTCAAACAAGTGGCAGTCAGACTAGTTCATTCATACAACTTCCCCAGCAAGGCTTTCTAAAGTGTAGCGCAAACACCGTTACTTCCCTTCAAATCAGCCAGAGAGTGAGTTATTAAGTGGATTAGATCTAGCCAGTACAAAGGGTTACCTATATACCCCTCCCTAATGGTGAACATTGAGCTCACAACTCACCCATACATTTTAAAGTGATGCTGAAAGCAAAAAAAACAAAAACAAATGTGTATTCAACAGGTCATTAAAGCAATATTAAATGAATCTGTTCAGATTTAGGCACCTGTAGCAACACTTCATTATCTGGTCATCCAATAATGACACTTCATTAATGGCATAGCTCAGGGCAGTCCTAATACAAATCAGTTTGTGCGAGTTCAAATGCACCATTGAATAAAAAATAAAATGCACATCAAATTTAAAATAAAATCACCTGAGCGAGAGAGTTTTGGTCAGTGTCCCAAATTCTCTTGTTCCATTGAAAATCTATTATGAATTGTAGCCACTGCCATTCAAAATTAGATTAGTAAATCTAACAAAAATAACACTGTAAAATGCTGGCTTATTTCATATGCGGACAACCATAATGCAGATGCAAAAAAGTAAGACTAGTGTGGTAAATCATTATCCGCATAAAACTACATCTTAGTTAAATTAAACCAGCAAGCTGAAGGCAAACTGTGGGCTGTTATCAGTCATGAACTGCAATACATACGTGTAGACAGATGTCACCAATAAGAAAAGCTCAATCTGGAAAGCTAATATACAGTACATTTTACCTTCAATTTGTATTTAGCAAATCGGCATAATAAAATATAAAGCTCAAAATAAATTCCTTGAGTAGGCATTCATTTCCAAGTGAAGACATGTGGATTCCTTTGTGAAATTGCGACTGAGGTGCATATCCCACAGTTTTTCAACTGAAGTCCTAATAACAAACACCAGATGCCATTTTTGGCAAAACACCCTCCTCCTTCCAGTTAAAACAAACAGCTGCGAGAAAACATCTGGACACAGCTTGAATATTGCTTCAGTGGACAGAGTGGATGTCAGTTCGGGAAGGGGTTGTCAATATCTGGCCATGCTACAAAAGGACAAAGGGGCTTTTTAAAAATCACCTAATGTAGAAGCAACACCGGACGAGTAACAATTGCAGAACGTGACACGCTTCTAATTTAAATGAAACCATTAAATAAGAACAGCAGCTTTGTGAGAGGCTTGGTTCCATTTTCAAGATTGTGCTCCAGTGAGCTGCATTAGGATAAAGTGGCTCACGTTGGCAAAAAGTTACTCTTCCAGTGTAGCAGGTAAAAAAAACTGACTGTTTTTCTCAGCGTCTAGTGTAGCTCCTATGTAACTCAAAATAAAAAAAAATAGTGTACACTTGCTCATAAATTCTGCCTATATTCATTGCCGCTTCTGTCCTGTCTAGCATGCTGATCTAGAGACAACCTTCGGAGGCAGACAGTTGCTCAGGAAGAGCTGAGGCCCGAGTCGGACTCTGCACTGCCGTTGTGAACCGTGGAGCTGGCGGCGCAGATAGGCGCCTGGCAGGGGATGGAGTAGCAGGAGCACACAAAGCTCTTCAGAGTCTCCTGCAGAGTGTGCTGCTCCTCCACTTTGAAGACGTTGGCCTGCTCAACCTGGTCGTCACAGATCCTGGAGTGAAACGCAGAAAAGGAAAAAAAAAAAAAAGAGAAAGGAGGACAAAACATCTGTTATTAGGAGCCAAACATACAGTCGAGACAGAATTACTGCCGCAGGTACACAAATCCTAGTTCAGGATTTAACAGGGAACAAGGAAGTTCAAAAACACTGTTGAGGTTAATAAGGATTGGAATCTGGTTCCGCGGTGGCTACAGAAAGTGCTAATCTACATGATCAATAGCATGTCAACATCACCTTATCAATAAAATCTAACTTACATTTACATGATCAGCAACTGTACAATGTTGTAGCACAAAGCTGGAGGGAGTAGCTTCTAGTAATAATCTCAGTGCACACACACACCCATGGATCAGATTTCAGCTCACTGTAAAAACAGGTTCTTACAGCCACACTGCCTGCCTACCTGACGTTCCAAAAAAAACAACCAGTCTCTGTGTGCTGTATACACCATGCACTTAACATAAGCCTTTGTCTGGAAATGGCCAATACTAAAGAGTCGTACGCAGGAGTGATAAAGCAGAACACAAAATTGATATACGCATGAATATATAAAAGGGGCAAATTTTATCCACTACCAAGAGAGTTCACCTATATTATTCGTAGCAGTCTATTTACCACCACAAAGCGATGCTGGCAGTAAGACTGCACTCAATGAGCTGTATAAGGCCATAAGCAAACAAGAAAATGTTCATCCAGAAGCAGCGCTCCTAGAGGCCGGGGACTTTAATGCAGGGAAACTTAAACGTTTTCCCTCATTTCTACCAGCAGGTCACATGTGTAACCCATTAAAATAAACTCTAGACCATCTTCACTCCACACACAGAGATACATACCGCTCTCCCTCCATTTGGCAAATCGGACCATATTTCTATCATCCTGATTCCTTCTTAAAAGCAAAAACTAAAGCAGGAAGTAACAGTGACTCGCTCAATACGGAAGTGGTCAGATGACACGGATGCTACGCTACAGGACTGTTGTGCTAGCACAGACTGGAATATATTCAGGGACTCATCCAAGGAGGAGTATAACCACCTTAGTCACCGGCTTCATCAATAAGTGCATTGACAACAGTGTCCCCTACGTGCATATCCCAACCAGAAGCCATGGATTACAGGCAACATCCTCACCGAGCTAAAGGCTAGAGCTGCCGCGTTCAAGGAGTGGGACACTAATCCAGATGCTTATAAGAAATCCCTACGCCCTCAGGCGAACCATCAAACAGGCAAAGCCTCAATAAAGGACTAAGATTGAATCCGATTACACTGGCTCTGAAGCTCGAATGTGGCAGGGCTTGAAAACTATTACGGACTACAAAGGGAAACGCAGCCACGAGCTGCCCAGTGACGCGAGCCTGCCAGACAAGCTAAATGCCTTTTATGCTCGCTTAGAGGCAAGCAACACTTAAGCATGCATGAGAACACCAGCTGTTCCAAACGACTGATCACTCTACGTAGCCGATCTGAGCAAGACCTTTAAACAGGTCATCATTCACAAAGCCACGGGGCCAGACGGATTACCAGGACGTGTACTCAGAGCATGCGCGGACCAACTAGCAGGTGTCTTCACTGACATTTTCAACCTGTTCCTGACCAAGTCTGTAATACCCACATGGTTCAAACAGACCACCATAGTATCTGTACCCAAGAAAGTGAAGGTAGCTTGCCTAAATGACTACCGTCCCGTAGCACTCACGTCAATAGCCATGAAGTGCTTTGAAAGGCTGGTCATCATGCCGGGAAACCTTAGACCCACTCCAATTCACATTCCCGCCCAAACAGATCCAATCTCAATCGCACTCCACACTGCCCTTTCCCACCTGGACAAAAGGAACACCCATGTGAGAATGCTGTTCATTGACTACAGCTTAGTGTTCAACACCAGTTCCCACAAAGCTCATTACTAAGCTAAGGACCCTAGGAATAAACACCTTCCTCTGCAACTGGATCCTGGAACTCCTGACGGGCCACCCCCAGGTGGCAAAGATAGGCAGCAACAACGCATCTGCCACGCTGATCCTCAACACTGGGGTCCATCAGGGATGGGTGCTTAGTCCCATCCTGTACTCCCTGTTCACTCACGACTGCATGGCCAAGCACGACTCCAACATCATCAAGTTTGCTGACGACAACAGTGGTAGGCCTGATCACCAACAACGATGAGACAGTCTATGGGGAGGAAGTCAGAGACCTGGCAGTGTGGTGCCAGGACGACTTCCTCTCCCTCAATGTGAGCAAGACAAAGGAGCTGATCATGGATTACAGGAAAAGGAGGGCAGAACAGGCCCCCATTAACATCGACCAAGCTGAAGTGGAGCAGGTTGAGAATCGCCAACTAACTATCATGGTCCAAACACACCAAGACAGTCGTGAAGAGGGCACGACGACACCTTTTCCCCTCAGGAGACTGAAAAGATTTGGCATGGGTCCCCAGATCCTCAAAATGTCGTACAGCTGCACCATCGAGAGCATCCTAACCGAATGAATCACCGCCTGGTATGGTAACTGCTCGGCATCCGACCTCAAAGCACCACAGAAGGTAGTGCGTACAGCCCAGCACATCACTGGGGCCAAGCTTTCTGACATCCAGGACCTATATACTAGGCAGTGTCAGAGGAAGGGCCCCCCCCAAATAAATTGTCAACGACTCCAGTCAAAGTCATAGACTGTTCTCTCTGCTACGGCACGGCAAGCGGTACCGGAGCGGCAAGTCTAGGACCAAAAGGCTCCTTAACAATTTCTATGTAATATAAATAGTCCAGGTGGCCATTTGATTAATTGGTCAGCAGACTTAAGACTGCTGAACAATTAAATGGCCACCCGTACTATTTACATTTGTTTACACACTGCTGCTACTCACTGTTTATTATCCATGCATCGTCACTTTACAAAATTACCTCGACTAACCTGTACCCCGACTCTGTTTATAACCTCATACATTTTGGTGTTACGTTTTGATTATTATAATTTTTTACAACTTTAGTTTAATTAGCAAATATATTTTTAAACTCTATTTATTGAATTGCATTGTTGGTTAAGGGCTTGTAAGTAACAACTTCATAATAAGGTATAATGAATGATATATAAGGCACATGTATTTTATTTGTCATAGGCGCCAGTTGACCAATCATTGCTTTCCTAATATTTAGGAATATTTAATATAATTTAAATATAATTTAAAGTTGTGAAATTTGGCTACACACTTTCATAAAAAGTGCAAATTATCTCAGGAAAGGCATAACAATGGCAAAATGTGTGGAGAACTACCTAGGCTAAGTTCAAAGTGAAATGTTTTGCATCATTGTCATGGAACCCTGCTGGTCTGTCAGGAGGAACCAAATCGGGGGTGAGTAAATAAACACCAGCACAACAAGGAATCAGAGACATTACTGGCATCAAGAGAACCAGTAGAGTCAATGACATGATTTGGCCACCAGATTTAACACTCTCTAAAAGAAAGAGACACTTATCAGCTGCAGGTAGAAATTGCCCTCTCAACCACAGATCTAGGGTCAGATTACGTTACTCCGAATTCATACTTTAAATCACGAGGGTTGAAAGAATATCTGACCCTGTATCAGAGGCTAGGGGAAAGTTCTACCAACTCCGAGTTGTCATGACAACACACAGGGGACTGGAGAAAAGGGCTCTGGTCTATTCCAATGATCCGACACAGCTGGAAGAAATACGGACCTCCGAAAACCAGGAATCCACTGAATGACTTCAAACACGCAGGCCATAGTTCAAATGTGTGTCATTTCCGTAAAAGTTGCTTGCTGAAGCAGTAGAAAACCAGTTCTGAGGTCAGGTCACATGACGTTGTCTGTTCATTGAACAAAGCCCCTCTCCGACCCAGCCATCTCTACTTTACAGAAAGTAACACATTTATTTTCTTCTGATTTCATAGGTTCCTAATTACATAACTATTACATTCATTCGCTACAGTGGCGGAACACCAAGTGATTCAATAATAGCCTACGGTGCGTTCTTAGCTTATGTAACCTCTATGACGATGTCCTTAACTGATACACTGATTGATTGGGTTCACACGACACTGACTGAAGCGCTGCTGTGTAAAAAGCAATGCTGACAGAAGTCCAATCAAGAACCTTGAGCAACAGTCAACAGTATGAGAGACCGTGTGCATTACAGGCTGTTGATAGTGTGATCAGAATAAATAGAACTCAAAAAAAAGGTGCTCACAAAGGAGACCATGTGGCTCAGTTGGTAGAGCATGGCACTTGCAATGCCAGGGTTGTGGGTTCAAGTCCCACGGGGGACCAGTACGAAAATGTATGCACTTACGCAAGTCGCTCAGGATAAGACCCTGCAAAAATAACCTTTTGAATAGATTTCTGTATAACAGCAGTAGCAGCATGAGGTGGTTTCCATTAAACCTAGTCCTGGACAAAAAGAAAACATGATCAAATCATCGAAAGTGCTTTTTATTCTAGGAATATAGGCGTCATCTGTGTCTGGGAAACCGCCTCTAAATGAGCCAAAATGGATTTACCCGTTCAGCCAGATGTTTACCTGTCATAGATGAGTCCGTCGATGCCCTGCTCCCTTAGCTTGGTCCTGTTGTCGTGGTCGTTGTTGAGGTCTCCCCAGCAGAACACCACCAGGCCTTTAGATTGAGCCTCTCGGATGTGCTCCAGGTTCTGAAGCAGCTCCTCTGTGTGGGCACTGATACCCTAGATAGACAGACAAAACGTCAGTGTGTCGACTGATCCGCTACATTCGTACAGAGACTTAATCAACGAACAACTGAACGCCATATCCCAGTTCCACCACTCACCAGGATGTTTTCGCTCTGCGCAAAGCTCATGGCGATCTGTGTGGTCCTGCAGCGGATGTCCATGAGCTCAGGGTAGGTCTCAGAGATGCCCTGGGTCAGGAACAAGATGGGGTACTTGTTCTGCTTCTGACGAACCCTGGGGGAGAAGACAACATTTATGGTTACACTTACGCGTCACCCCGTGGAACGGTCGTTAAGACACTAACAGCTTACGTCTTTAAGCCTTTATAAACAGGCACATAAAACATTTGTCATAGGCAGTCCAACATTCAAATTACAACTGTGCAAACTAGGCTTCAGTTCAGCAGGCTAACAGATTTCTGGATAAATAAATCATAGTTTTTGGTCTCATTCAGTAGTTTACCTGACGAAGTACAATCCTGTTCATTTGTTGTTTAAGTATTATTTATATTCCTAAAACAAGTTGAAAATGACACTGTCGCTGCTTCGGGGTGTCTTGGATTTCTGCCCAGTGTCAAAACAATATGCTCAAATTTGAAGACCTAAAAATATAAATGTATTTGTAGAGTATCACGTGTTCAGGTAATACCTTAAACTGGACACGCACCAGAATTGAACAAGCGTGTCCACTCGAGCTGAGATTGATTTGCTTGTTCTAACTGTAATCCATAGCGACAGCCAGCGGCTTTTATACAGACAGCGCCGCAAATTTCACATGCTATTTGGGTTTCTGAATTGGTCGCCCTGGTGTGAGCTGCACATTCTACCTGGACACCTGAATCAAAAACATCCTTATTTTTTTGCAACCGTGAATTTGTTAAACAGTGAATTGCATTATCCTCATGCCGTGCCACTGTGCTGTAATGAGCGAGCCTCTCAGACGGTCTCCTCCTTTGTGTGCCCCTATAACATTTCAAAATTCAATTATAAGAAGAAAGATTGCTCATTGGCCAACACAAGTGCACTAAGCCTCATTGCAAAGTTGTTTTTAGGACATTATATTTACTGTTAGATTAATACATAGCCACAAGCAGTAGGTTGTTATAGTTAGAGTTAGCGATCTAGCTAATGTGTTTTGAGTTTACTTCCTCGGGTGATGAATTGGCACCAATTGAATTAGACCTATATAATATCAATGCACATAAAGATGAAGGCAAATTCAATTTACCTTTAAATGTCAACCCAAAATTCATGACAATCACTGAATTAGGTTGCATATCAAAATATATTTAAAATCATGCATTCCTACTTGGACATGGTACTCAATAAATAAGTTACATCTAACATCTCAGTAGTCTATTACACGTGTCAATAAAGCATTGTGAAATTACTTTATAAGAGGACTCAAATGTATTGTATTGTGGGACGCTGCACAATTTTTGCGGGGAAAGTCAGTGGAGCCCTGCAGACACTTGTAGAATCTATGCCAATGGGCAATGAAGCTGTTGGTGGGTGGCCAAACGCCCTATTAAGAAACTGTCGGGGTTCCCTTTTATTTGGGCATTTACCTGTATGTTGACAATCCCGCTACTTTAATCATTTAGCTGAACCTTTTATCCTCAAATGACAAGTTAACCGGGCGTTCAAGACTAGAGCTTCCATAGCGACTGTGCAGCAGGCTGAAAGTTGGACGCCCTTGAGTAGTGCTTACATGGTGCAGACGTCGGGGTCGAAGCAGGAGAAGACGACGCGTCTCTTGCCGGCTCTCTGCAGCACACAGCTCAGTATGATGTCCAGGAACAGGTTCATGTTGAAGTACGAGGACAGGTTTCCTTCCCACGAACCATCCTGTTGAAGACAATACAATGAGAAAAGGGTTGTTACTATCGGACCATGTTTGGATTTACAAAGTACAAAGCTTTCCCATTTCACTTTGAACCACGAGCCCAAACCCTAAAAGAACAAATAGCTGTCTGAGATGGCAATTTGTTTCGCAAAAATCAACAATTGCCTGCATATTATGCAAGAGTTTGCAAATTTGAGCAATCAGCACGTCGCCGTATAAAAGAGTCAAATCGTCACATAAAACTAACCTATCGCTGCAGTACAAAAAGAGGGCTTGCAATGTCACCCAATCAACTCACATTTACCATATAATATGGTTCAATCAAGCCACACGACAAACTTCTTCCCTCATCAGCGCATTTTCGCGACAAATTGCTCAAATCCAGCACCTACTGCCTTGCAAAAATGTCCGAATTGCCGCAGCAAAAATCAAGCAAATTTGTGCGCAAACATCACCAGAATTCCCTTTGAAATCCAGGAGATACTGAAATAGGTTATAGGTCGGGTCAGATTACACAGCCACTTCTGTCCTTTCTGGCATGACCAACTAATGACTTCCCATCACCAGTATCACGGACTGGCTGTACATACCTTCATCTGACAAATCCACTTCAGCTCGATGTTGAAGCCCACATTTTCAGGCACTGCATGGAAGATCTGGAACATGACATAGGGAGGCAGTTGTAATGGGACACAGAACCTCAAGGGATAAGCTAGTCCACACTTTCAGTAACCTCCCAGGTGATGACGTCGACTAAGGTCATTTACCTGCGAGAATGAAGGGAAGGGCTGGTGTTCGTCAACCTCTTCCTCGTCGTCGTCATCTAAGAAGCAAAGCGGGAGTAAACCATGTACTTCACCACACACACACCTATACACAGCACCTGCTCTGCTGGTTCACATTCAACTGCTTTACACAATGACACAAGCAGAGGACATAGGTTCATTCTTCACCATACCAATTGAAATTATTGTCAGTTAATCTATAACTTCTAAAACAACTATGGCTTTGCAAGAGTAGAGGATGATGAGAGCATTGTTTGCCTCAAGGATAAATCATTCACGCAGTTAATGAAACGGAAGATAATATACCTTTGTGGTCGTTCACCTTCAAGGCAGAAGCATGGCCCAGCTGTAGATCAAACACAGAAGTCATCCGTCATACCACATCACTTTTGCCTAGTCTTAAAATAGTGACAAACCACAGACTAGCAGAGCTTTTACCTTGAGCTGCTGTAGCTGGTCGTATGTGAGATCTTTGACCGGCACTTCAAACAGCTCCAAAGAGTGTTTGTCTCCTTTCTGACAGGAGGAAGAGAGGAAAAAGTAAAGCAAGGATGCTGTACAGCAGGGTTACCCCAAACTCGGTCCTGCGGGCCATCCCTGGGGACACACGTTCTGGTTTATGCCCTAGCGCTACACAGCTGACTCAAATAACGAGTTAGTTATTTGAATCGGCTGTGTAGCGCTAGGGAAAAACAAAAACGTGCAGGTGAGGGGGGGGGGGGGGGCTGAGTTTGGGGGAACCCTGCTGTCCAGAGTGCATCGGATGGTATTGTTGAAACAGAAAACAAACTGGATTTGTTTCGGTTGACCTTCTTAGTGGAGATGCAACAGGTGAGATCGTGGTACACGATGGGGACACAGTCCTTGGAGAGATGGACGTCGAACTCCACATAGGCAGCCCCCTGCAGAAACACACATGCAGTCAACTCTGATGCGACAAACAGATCAGAGAGACATTTAGATGGTCAAGAGGAAAATGTTTATTTGTTGGTTTTTTTACACTCCACGTGGGAATACTCACATGATTGGCAGCACTTTTGAACGAAGCAATGGTGTTCTCCCTGACTTTGGTATGTCTGAAAAACCAGACATTTTTAGGAAAAAAACCCCCAAAGACATCCACATCACGATGTACTGTATAAAAGATAGGCGTAATCTTGTGAAGTATGAAGTGCATGATCAGACTACTAGTTAATGACCTGCACGCTAACACACACACACACACACACACAACTCCTAGCTGAGATTCAGAGGCAACCCTTCGCTGTTCGTTGACCGTGACTTCCTCTGTTGATGTGCACTCGGACTGAGCATGTCCTAACCTGCACTGCAACTTTGAAGTCTTACGGGACGGAACAATTGTATTCAAACATTCAATAAACAAAGTATGAAAGGGTCTTTGTGTTCTCATGAGTAGGCCCTTCCTAGAGTCCTGCGTCAACACACGCACACATTTAACAACTTCTAATAATCTATTATGTAAAGTGCGTGCGCGTTTCTCTCACTTGGCTGCGTGTGTGCTGCCGGCCCCTCTGTGGCCCACGTCCAGGGGGGCACTCCTCTTCCTCCAGTACTTGGTGAAGGAGGAGCTCATGTCACACTGCAGTCCCTCGATAGGACGGATCACCAGGTAGTCCACTGGAATAGAAAAATGCCTTGTTTAAAAAGATTTTACTTTAAATCTAAGCTTGATTTTTTTACCCAGGAAACATCTTAGCTAACCCTGTGGCCCCAAGTAATCTCAAGTCAGCCTACCCTTTATTTATATTCTAGTTCCTGCCCCCCCCCCCCCCATCTTGTTTGACAGTTACACGCTAAAGGGAAAGCTGATTGTTTACGTCGGGAAAAGGTCTGCAGGAGGAGCTATACGCACAGACTTACAGTACTCTAGTTCCACGTCTAGTAAAAAGTCAAAGACCTGTTAGCCAATACAGGCTGCATCCTAGTGATTGATTTCTCTTTAGTACATCCTATATTTCTCTTAAGAGTGACAGAGAAGTGCAATAATATCCAAACCAAGTTCCGTGCAAATCCCCCATCGATAGACACCTGATTTACAAAGAAGTCAGAGTTACATGGATGCATCTCAAGCAACTTAGTTGAAATGTTCCATGCTTCTACCAGACGACTCGTTGCGGAAGGGGGTAGGGTTGCTCACCTCGGACTTTGCCCAGGGTCTGTCTGGAGTTGCGTTTCATGATGGGCAGAGTGACCACGCCAGTGTCCTTGCCACTCTCCACGAAGAATGAGGAGAGGAGGCAGGCCGTACCCGCCGTCCCTGGGTGGGCATCCCCTGGCATCACGTGCTCGCCCATGTCTTCCTGTAGAAGGGGAGGAAAGGGTTAATACACCCACTATCGTACACATACAGAGGCCCGACGCTCATTTTTTGGTACAATAGTGGTTTGGGAGTACACCTACAAAATCAAAAATGTATTGGTGGTTTACACGGATTTACAAACGGTTATCGCAGGCGCAACAAAATGCTAGTGTTTCTAGCGCCAACATTGCAGTAATATTTTTTTAAAACATGCATTTTTCCATAAATAGACACACCCTGTGTGTTTTAATACAATCAACTAAACTCTGCAAAAAAAAGAAAGGTCCTCTCACTGTCAACTGCGTTTATTTTCAGCAAACTTATCATGTGTAAATATTTGTATGAACAAAAGATTCAACTGAGACATAAACTGAACAAGTTCCACAGACATGTGACTAACAGAAATGGAATAATGTGTCCCTGAACAAAGGGGGGGTCAAAATCAAAAGTAACAGTCAATATCTGGTGTGACCACCAGTTGCATTAAGTACTGCAGTGGTTAAGTACGGCAGGGTAGTGAAAGGTGAGAATTGTCTGTTAATTGAATGATTAGAATATTCCGCCCTGAAACATAATTGTATGGAATTGATTAGAATGTATGAAATCATAATCAATAAATGTGTAGTCCTAGTCAGAATTAAGGTAAAACAATATGCCTTTATGGTATTTTCAACAGACTCTCTGAGCTTGGTGCCGACCTGACTAGAGATTTGGGAGAGAACAAAGTCACTATCTCTGTCGGCTGGGAAGTGAGACAGACAGTGTGTGCGTAGCAGGACGTGTGTGCGTACGTTTGTGTGTGCATACGTTTGTGTGCATACGTTTGTGTGTGGGCGTGAGAAGTCTGCATAAAATGAATTGATTTGTTTTTCTTGACTTCAGAACGTTCCGTGAATAAACCTTAACCATTTAGCTGGGCCTCCGTTTGTTTCATTTGACCAGGATCTTACAAATTCTGGTTTACAGACAGAGTAATATAATTTGATTGGGTAATGTACCTGGAGAACATAATGTACCTGGAGAACATAATTCTCCTAACAGGTAGCCAAGTTAAATAATAATAATCTCCTCCTCATGGACTGTACCAGATTTGCCAGTTCTTGCTGTGAGATGTTACCCCACTCTTCCACCAAGGCACCTGCAAGTTCCTGGACATTTCTGGGGAGAAAGGCTCTAGCCCTCACCCTCCGATCCAACAGGTCCCAGACGTGCTCAAAGGGATTGAGATCCGGGCTCTTCACTGGCCATGGCAGAACACTCACATTCCTGTCTTTGAGGAAATCACACACAGAACGAGCAGTATGGCTGGTGGCTGGAGGGTCATGTCAGGATGAGCCTGCAGGAAGGGTACCACATGAGGGAGGATGTCTTCCCTGTAACGCACAGCGTTGAGATTGCCTGCAATGACATCAAGCTCAGTCCGATGATACTGTGATACACCGCCCCAGACCATGACGGACCCTCCACGTCGAGCCTGCTCCAGAGTACAGGCCTGAGATTGTAACGCTCATTCCGTCGACTATAAAGGCGAAGCCAACCATCACCCCATGTGAGACAAAACCACGACTCGTCAGTGAAGAGCAATCTTTGCCAGTCCTGTCTGGTCCAGCAACGATGGGTTTGTGCCGATAGGCGACGTTGTTGCCGGTGATGTCTGGTGAGGACCTGCCTTACAACAGGCCTACAAGCCCTCAGTCCAGCCTCTCTCAGCCTATTGCAGACAGTCTGAGCACTGATGGAGGGATTGTGCATTCCTGGTGTAATTCGGGCAGTTGTTGTTGCCATCCTGTACCTGTCCTGCAGGTGTGATGTTCGGATGTACCGATCCAGTGCAGGTGTTGTTACACATGGTCTGCCACTGCGAGGACGATCACCTGTCCGGCCTGTAGCGCTATCTTAGGAGTCTCATTGTTTGGACATTGCAATTTATTGCCCTGGCCACATCTGCAGTCCTCATGCCTCCTTGCAGCATGCCTAAGGCACGTTCACGCAGATGAGCAGGGACCCTTGTCCGGGGGTCTGTTTCTCAAACTAGACACTCCAATGTACATGTCCTCTTGCTCAGTTGTGCACCGGGGCCTCCAACTCCTCTTTCTATTCTGGTTAGGGCCAGTTTGCGATGTTCCGTGAAGGGAGTAGTACACAGTGCTGTACGAGACCTTCAGGTTTTTGGCAATTTCTTGCATGGAATAGCCTTCATTTCTCAGAACAAGAATAGACTGATGAGTTTCAGAAGAAAGTGCTTTGTTTCTGGCCGTTAGGATTCTGTAATCGAACCCACAAATGCTGATGCTCCAGATACTCAACTAGTCTAAAGGTCTGTTTTATTGCTTCTTTAAATCAGGACAACAGTTTTCAGCTGTGCTAACATGATTGCAAAAGGGTTTTCTAATGATCAATTAGCCTTTTAAAATGATAAACTTAGATTAGCTAACACAACGTGCCTTTGGAACACAGGAGTGATGGTTGCTGATACTTGGCCTCTGTACGCCAATGTTGATATTCCATTAAAAATCAGTTTCCAGCTACAATAGTCATTTTCAATATTAACAATGTATTTCTGATCAATTTGATGTTATTTTAAATGGATTTATTTATTTTTTAAATAATTATTTCAAAAACAAGGACATTTCTAAGTGACCCCAAATATATATATTATACACACAGTAAAATAGTATGTAAACATTACAACACAAAGCAGTTGTTTCCATAGTGCTCATAATAGTCAACTGGCGAATATATTGATCCTGCTGTGAACTGTACCTCAAAGAAGTCAAAAGTGAGTTCTAGGTTGTCGGGGTCCATGGAGTGGATGATGTACTCTGTCCACTGTGAGGCCTCCAGGGCGTAACCACACTCAGGCTGGGAGTGGCGGGACTTGTACCCATCTCCACTGATCATACTGGTCTCCAGCGTGGTGGTCATCTTGTGCCACGATGCTGCACTCTGCTCCGGCTCTTCATCTTCATCATCCTCCTCCACACCCTCAAGCGTCAGCTTGATCCTGGGGACAGATGGGAAAGGTCACAGGTCAAAAAGGGGAGAGGATCTGAAAAGGCGTGACTATGACTGATAGACTAGTGTATTTACGGCTGCATATTTCATCCATAAAAGGTGTAGCTGTTTATTTTAAAGCCATATTTGGTTTGATCCCGTGAGTTATTTTGGGATCAATTCTATGGGCATTTGCATAAATGCTTATATTGAATAGGAGCCACATCTCTTGCTCTCACCTGAAGCGAGACTTCTTGTATTTCTTCTTGGTGATGGATACGGGAGACGTCTTGGAGAAGTGCAGACGCAGACGGATCTCTGTCTGGCACGTCAGCCACCCAGAGTCCATACACACTGAGCCGTCTGCAGAGAGGAGTTGCAGGGAAACAGGTGGTAAGCATTCTGGCACAAAATGGCTACCGTTGAATTCACCCAGGTGAGTAACAGTACATATTGGTGGTGGATGAGGTTCGCTATCCGCAAAACAACGCAAAGCACTGAGTTTGAGAAAAGAGATATGGGAATAAAAGTAATTGTTCAAACACTGAGTCAACTGACAGTCAAATTCACTACCAGATAACTAACCATCTCTAATGGGAAAGTGTTTTACATGTAATCTGTGAAGAGTTCAGTTCCACCAAAGGTTTGAGTCATAGCTCAGGTATTTAGCATAGTATTTTCTTTAAGTACTTAGTCTGTGATTAGCAGTTTATGAGCCCTTAGTTAATCTTCATCTTGTTTTTAGGGCCCGATCCCAACATAAGAAATGTATACCTTTCCTCTACGCACTTCTCAGTATTCAGACTTTTTTTAAATTGTTATTTCACCTTTATTTAACTAGGCAAGTCAGTTAAGAACACATTCTTATTTTCAATGACAGATTTGTACCTTGTCAGCTCGGGGATTTGAACTTGCAACCTTCCGGTTACTAGTCCAACACTCTAACCACTAGACTACCCAGCCGCCTTAGCTTATGTAGTCGCATAACGCGCTCTGCAGGTGTGGCTACCTTGCGCACACTGAATCCATTTCATTCAACCGCTGAAAACCCTCCCACACTTGCAAGGCCAACTGATTCTCATGGAGTTTTCGGTTCAATAGGGTTTTCAGTACATTTATCTTAAGCTATCCCTTTAAAAATAGGGTGCGACTTTTGATTCTAATTTTGTCGACATAGTCAAATAGAAAACGGGCTCAGAATATAGGGATTCATGAAATCCACTATGCTTATTCATCTCCGTTTCAGCACCAAATGATAAAAAAATATATAAAATATTTCATAAATACTCTGATTTTGTAGATCAGTTATGAGCATTTTAGGATTAGGAGCGCATGTATGAATCATAAATAATAAAATAAAAGGCTCTTCAAACAGCTACACACGTAATATTGAGGAACTTTAAAAAATGACAGTGGTTTGATTCATCCTGAAAGTTGTCCTGTTCAAGTTCAATCCATGAAATTTCGGAAGGTGGAAATAAGCATATAACGAGCTTTGAAGAATAATCCTATCAATCATGGAACTGTATGACAGAGGTCCAGTCCGTGCGAACCGTCCGTGAACCAGGCGCCAGGTTTAACCTACAACGTGTGGACTGAGTTCCACAATGATTCTAATACATATCCCAAATTTCTGAACAGTGTTAACCTAATATGATCCACTAAAACAATTGCTATGTGTATTTTACAATCCCCTTCTCCAAACAGACTACTCATTTACAGTTCATGGAGGAAGGTGGTACTTCTATCAGAAAATAATGTTGACGCTTTTCCCCACTAGGAAGCGGTAGGTTTGCTAGACCATATTCATTGTTTCCTTGTGCGTAAACGTGGTGGAATTAGGGAATTAAGTCAAGGTCAGAATGTGACGCAGTTGGTCGACACCCCTGCACACCTTTTTGTTTGAGGTGGCGCTCGAATAAACATAGTGGGTGAATAGCATGCTATTCTCATGCTTACGTTGAAGAGCAGACAAGCCATAAAAAGAGAAAAGCACACCAAAAGGAATAATGTTTCATTTACGCGTGCTTAACCCTGGTCGGGATCTGGGCCTTGGTGCATAACAAAGTACTACCCTGAGGTCTTTGCATTCAATGTCAAATTGGCTTTTTCCTAGTTCACCTGTGCAATGGGGTGAAGAGACTGCAATTATATTTTACCATTACATGGCCAATGTATTTTCCATACAACAGCGAGACAATGATTATTTCCCACAAATGGATTAATCAAGACGTGATGTAATTATTTGACTTACTGTGGAATCCAAATTGGCCATCGTCAATATTAAGTTGCGATTCTGCAAGATAATAAACAGGCATGAGGCCTTTTACAGACATAACATCCAACAGCACAAAAAGGTTTGTTTTAAACATTGTCCAAAAAGTGTCAGGTGGAAGGATTTAGGGAGAAAAAATATGGTTTATTCAATCGTTTACTATTAAGCTGATTTTGAATGACCTTTGTCTGAGTTTTTTGTTTTGTCTGACTGGTCACATCTACTAGCGTTTCCTCCGCTCTAGAACATTCTAGTTAAAACAACACAATGTGGCCTCCAACCCACTTGCCTCAGCAAAGCATAGATACTGTACATTCCCCCAAACCAAGCCAGGTATTGTTCTGGTGTATATACCTGTGGGGCTCATCAGACGTGGCTGCTGATGGGTCTCCCACTTAGTGACTATCACCTGGCAGGGACCACCTGCACTCTGCAATGCCAATGTTTAGTACAGCATTAAGACTTATCAAATACAGTCAATGTTCACTTTGGTCTCAAAGGTATATTCACCAATTAGCAAGCCACTATTGGTTGAAATCTGAAAAAGGGATTCATTAGTCGGTAGGTGGAAGAACTTGAGCATCATCTCTTCAGCTACGCTAAAATATCTAATCTTCTGAAAGATTGTATGTTTTTATTTATATATATATTTTTTAGCAAAGTTGATCGGCTACAGTATTTGGTATTTTAAGGGTTAGATCTGCCATTAATGGTGCAAAGTAAACAAAGCCTTTAAATTACAAAATGGTGCAAAGTAAACAAAGCCTTTAAATGACAAACTGTAAAAACAATCAAAACTGTATGTGGTCACAGTTTTAGACCCCAGAGACAGTTGTCATTACAACTGGCCTATCTGAATGTGTGGGCTCCACCCATGAGTCAAGATTGTATGCTCTTTGATGAGTTAGTAAAGCCGTTTGTCCACTGGCAGTAGTTCAGAGCAGGCAGAGAGACGGCACTGTTCAAATGAGTTTGCTTTGCCTCGTTTCCCCGTCGTATCACGGGTGTGATAGCGTTGCTTCATATGCCACTTTCTGTAGGACATATAACAGCCTGACGCTCTCTCTCTGTACGAGGGAAAGCTTTTTTTTTTTATTGTGTAATTTGAACGACGTATCGCGAACGTTGCATACCGACATGAATAATTGGAGTGGTGAAGAACACGCTGTATGTGTTCCAACTTCCGTGTTATTTACTGCTGCGCTAGGATAGACAAGGGGGAGAAGCTTGCGTCCCGTGCTCAAATCCAAGCTCAGCTTAAAGCCAGCTGGCAGAGCTCCAGGCATGGACACTCTCCTCTGAGCATTACGGAAAAACTGCACTGAAGTGAGCTAGAGGGGATCAACACAGATGTGGGGAAAGTGAGCTAAATAACCCACGAATGATCTTAAAAACGGCTGTAGCGTAGCTAACCTCATGCTTTCTAACTTTACTAGAATTTTAATAGGCCAAAACACAATCAAATAGGGCACTTCTTTAATATGTCCGATTACTTCACACGCTGACCGGACATAAAAAAGATAAGCTCACCTTTGACTCCAGGAAGTGGCCTTTGAAGTAACGATAGGTTGGCACAGCACCTCTGGGCACACTGACGGTCCTCTTCCACAATGTGCTAAGGACCAGAATATTAACAGAATATTTACATTTGAGTCATTTAGCAGACGCTTTTATCCAGAGCGACTTACAGTAGTGAGTTCATACTGGTCCCCCGTGGGAATCGAACCCACAACCCTGGCGTTGCAAGCGCCATGCTCTTACCATCTGAGCCGGCACAATGTTGAATTACTTAAAACACACAGAAATCATTCAGACCATAGCACATTCAAAAGTTAAGTGATATTTACCCATCGTGTTCAACCGGTTGTAGGGTCACAGCTCTTTGATGGCACCAGCCTCCTAAAGCTTCACAGCTACCAACCACAGCTATCACCTCACCTAGTCATACACCATATTATTACGTTCAATTAAACAAGTCATAACTGTTTACATTCACCACACACACTCTCTCTCTCTCTCTCTCTCTCTCTCTCTCTCATCAGGCTCTAATGATCAAGTGCTTTTCAGCTAAACTCTCGTGGACAAACTACGTAAATCGAGAATCTGACCAAATTACTCAAGATTTTAGTTCCGGGTCAGCTAACTGAGATGAACTAAAAGCTGACATTCTTGACTGTCTGGTTCGTTGTCAATCTTTCTGTCTAAAGTTGTCTTGAATTGAATAGTCTTCTTGTTTCAGATGAGTCTGCTGCCCTGCAGTAGGGGTTGGTCTTACCTGGGGATGTGTCTCCCCTAACTGCCAAAGTCACTTGAGTTGTCTCCATAGTTGACACAGGCACAAACAAGGACAATTGCAGGCGCAATCAAGCTGGAAAACCAGGAACTTAATGGTAAAACAGGCATAAATTTAGTGGATTAACAAAGCTGTGCTGGGTAGTAGAACCTCTATGACTGGACCAGAATATGGCCTTGGATATTCAACATCTCCTGTAAAGCCAGATTCTGGTTCAATCTATGACGACAACAAAAAAAAGTGCCCACAACCACTCGGACTAGCTAGTTAGCTACTAAGATAACAGATCAAAAGCTAGTATTAGAGCATCCAAGACTGGTGTATCTATAGAACTTGCCAGTTTGTGGTCCTAACATGAAAATGAGTTAACCCCATGGCTTGTTGGTGCAGCGCAGGGGAAATAAAAATAATAACTATTTTTTGGGATAAAGCAGAAAATAAAAAGGTTCTGAGGTTAACACAGGTTGAGTAGATGTTATACGTTTTTTTTTCTATGACACAACCAGTCAGTTCACATTACCTTTAGCCAATGTTTAAAACACTGATGAAATCAAAACGAGCACAAAATGTCCCCATAGGCTTTGACCAATATACAAATCACTGGCTTGGACCAACGAGCCACGGCAGAGTTAGTGCACACAAACTCCACTACTGTTACTCTGTCCGAGCAGACAGCCCAATTCCGGATTTGTCAGCAAAACAGACACTACTGTAGCTAGCCATGCAAACCAATTGTTTACCGTAAACGATTTAGCTAGTTACGCCTTTTGCGCCAACTCGAGCAGGCAGCTAACCTAACTAACGTTACTAACGTTAACGCGCTAGCCATTGTAGCACAACAACATCGAGTTGACTTTTCCCCTCGCTACAAAAACTGAAATAACCATTATAACGTAGCAATATCTTCGCATAACAAAAAAATCTAACATATCACAGAAGGTATCAATTTACCTTAATTCATCAGCAGACAGATCTTGCTCGGCGTGGTAGATTTGGCATACTTGTTGACAACGTTTGGAGCTACTGCGACGCGATTATTCTTGTCGCCCGTGTGACATGAGCAGCATTAGCGGCGAGCAACAATCGTTAAATAGCCTTCAAAATAAAAGTCAAACAAACGGATTCAAATAGTGGAATTGTACAATAATTGGACTAGGGCTGTTCAATGTCGGTACTGGAGGGCCGAAACACTTCTGGTTCTTCTTCTTCAAATAAGGGATTATTTCAGACCTGAGACACCAGGCGAGGGCTATTAACTACCAAGTAGAAACAAAAACCAGAAGTGTTTTGGCCCAGGACCAACATTGAACAGCCCTGGATCAGATCATGGTTTCCCAAACTCGGTCCTGGGGCCCACCGTGGGTGCACATTTTGTTTTTTACCCTAGCACTACACAGCTGATTCAAATAATCAACTCATCATCAAACTTTGATTAGTCATTGCAAGATGGTCTTCAACCGATGATCCATATAAAACCTATATTGCCGATGCCATATGTATGGTCTTTGAAGCCACAGGACGGCCATATTGGCACTCACTAGTAGGAGCAGTCTTCCTTAGGAATTAATGGAATTCTGCAGTATTTCATTTAAATGTTTCAAGGACAAAATTACATTGAAGTCTTTTTGTTGTTGCAGTGGTGACTGTCACATTAGTACTCTCAACAGAAAAACGTTAAGGATTTTTTTTCTATACTTAGCTCACATAATATAATTTGGAATTATGCATTAAAGTGTATGTAATAGAGTAAACATGTCAAAAACGAATGCAGACATTAATAAATGCATTTCTATAGCTTCCAAAATATGTTTGATAATTGAGGAGCGGTGCCAAGGTGGCTGCCTGGTCACTTCACAGGCCATAGCCTGGTGCACCTCAGTTCAGACAAATCGAACTCGTCCATTTGTCCTGCCATAATGATCAGACAGAGATCAATAAACAAAAATGTCATATGCTTGCTTCGCTCGAGTTTCCATTTGATTACAGCTATCACTGAAGTGTAAAAGCAGGAAATACTTCATAAAGATTCAACGAAGACTGCTTACTTAGGCCACTCAATATATAACTGATAGGCCTGCTATTACTGATCAGTATCTCTCAAATGTGGCCCACTGGGTATATCAAATGTCCTACTGAAGAGCTATGAGGCAGTTAAGAGTAAGTCAATTATTTAGTTACAGTCCTACTAATGAGAGTGTGCCTATCTCTGCCTGAAGTAGAGAAGGACCCGGTGCTTCAGCTATAGCCTATCTATAGCCTATAGGCCAAGCTCAAGTGTCCGTTTACTCTGATTATTACAGGGTCATCAAAACAAGCATCTCATGTTCCCCAACATGTCCTGTACTGTGCCACCTGTTGTTGTGTTTCTCCATTTAGATTGTAAGTGGGTAAATGACTGTAAAGCACTATGCCATGTCAGAAAAATAGCGTACCAGTACCAGCCATATGAGTTCCTGTGATGCTTTTTTAAAGTAAAACATTCTGCATGTTTTCTAAATTGAGTATAGCCTAAGGATGCTATGGAAACTTGTCTTGACGTAGCCTAGTGTAGTGCATTAGCATGTCAGTTCCTGCATTGCTGGAATACAAAAACTGCTATTTACGGTTCAAAGTCAAAATACAGTACACAACCAAAAGTATGTGGACACCTGCTCGTTGAACATCTCTTTCCAAAACCATGGGCATTAATATGGAGTTGGTTCCTCCTTTGCTGCTATAATAGCCTCCACTCTTCTGGGAAGGCTTTCCACTTGATGTTAGTACATTGCTGCAGAGACTTAATTCCATTCAACCACAAGAGCGGTAGTGAGATCGGGCACTGATGTTGGGTGATTACGCCTGGCTCGCAGTCGGCGTTCCTATTTATTCCAATGGTGTTCGATGGGGATAAGTTCAGGGCTCTGTGCAGGCCAGTCAAGTTCATCCACACCGATCTCGACAAACCATTTCTGTATGGACCTCGCTTTGTGCATGGGGCATTGTCATGCTGAAACAGGAAAGGGCCTTCCCAAACTGTTGCCACAAAGTTGGAAGCACAGAATCATCTAGAATGTTGTTGTATACTGTTGCACTAAGATTTCCCTTCACTGGAACTAAGGGGCCTAGCCCGAACCATGAAAAACAGCCCCATACCATTATTGCTCCTCCACCAAACTTTACAGTTGGCACTATGCATTCGGGCAGGTAGCGTTCTCCTGGCATCCGCAAACCCAGATTCGTCCGTTGGCCTGCCAAATAGTGAAGCGTGATTCATCACTCCAGAGAACGCATTTCCACTGCTCCAGTCCAATGCCGGTGAACTTTACACCACTCCAGCCGACGCTTGGCATTGCAAATGTTGATCTTAGGCTTGTGAATAGCTGCCCGACCATGGAAACCCATTTCATGAAGCTCTCGACAAACCGTTATTGTGCTGAAGTTGCTTCCAGAGGCAGTTTGGAACTTGGTAGTGAGCGTTGCAACCGAGGACAGAATATTTTTACGCGCTTCGCACTTCAGCACTCTACGATCCCCTACCACTTCACCACTGAGCCGTGCTCCTAGATGTTTCCACTTCACAATAACAGCACTTACAGTTGACCGGGTCAGCTCTAGCAAGGCAGAAATTTGACGGACTGACTTGTTGGAAAGTTGGCATCCTATGACGGTGCCACATTGAAAAACACTGAGTTCTTCAGTAAGGCCATTCTACTGCCAATGTTTGTCTATGGTGATTGCATGGCTGTGTGCTCGATTTTATGCACCTGTCAGCAACGGCTGTTGTTGAAATAGCCGAATCCACTAATTTGAAGGGGACTCCACATACTTTTGTATATATATAGTGCATATGAATATACTGATATGTATGTGCCTACTGCGTAGTTCAGCAAACTTGCTAACCGTCCAACAATTGCCTGTGTTTCTGTCCTCGTTAGGGGTCTTTCTGTTTATGAGGTTGAACAAGGATCATGGCCTACAGCGACACATGGACGGGCAAAAAATGGCAGCAGACAATGACCTTCCAGAGTTTACCCTTGATCCTATTTCTGAACAGAATTAGTCAAGAGACAGACTGAACCTAAAAACCACAGTGGCCATGGCATCATGTGTTCTAAGGCCTACTGGGATTCCCACTTACACCCATAGAAAAGTTTGGGGTCATACGCACATCCTTTAAAACGTAGGTGATTGGTTAATAAAGAATACCTGTAAAACTGATCTTTGTCAGGTCAAACAGACCTGAGTGCTCACATGCCAAAATATACACATTTCACCGGAGCACTGTACAGAGAGCTCCTTGATGAAAACCTGCACCAGAGCACTGTGGACCTCAGACTGGAAAGGTTGACCTTCCAACGGGACAATGACCCTAAGCACACAGTCAAGACAACACAGGAGTGGCTTCGGGACACATCGCTGAATGTCCTTGAGTGGACCAGCCAGAGCCCGGACTTGAACCTGATCGAACATCTCCGGAGAGACCTGAAAATAGCTGTGCAGCGACGCTTCCCATCCAACCTGACAGAGCTTGAGAGGATCTGCAGAGGAGAATGGGAGAAACTCCCCGAATACAGGTGTGCCAAGCTTGTAGCGTCATACCCAAGAAGACTCGAGGCTGTAATCGCTGCCAACAGTAAATCACTCAGTAAAGTGTCTTGAATACTTATGTTAAAAAGTCGATAAAAAGTCTATCTGTTTTTGCTTTGTCATTTTGGGGTATTGTGTGTAGATTGATGAGGGAAATTGTTCCACTTATTCCATTTTATAATAAGGCCGTAATGTAATAATGTGGAAAAAGTCAAGGGGTCTGAATACTTTCCGAATGCACTGTATATACATGCAAATGGGTCTATGTTAAAACCCAGGCAACAGTATAAAAAAATGTACATTGGAAACTGTTGGAATACCCGCCTAAATGGCCATTACGCATAGGACGAGCGGTGGCGTAGATGTAATTACAGTGACCTAAAACAACTTTAACAACTTGTGTACCTCTAATCGTTTTATATCAACGAGATGGGCATATGTAGTAGTTACAGAAAATGTCATATATGTGTACAAAATGATCACGTTCCTCCTTACACAGCCATGACTGACTGTGTGTGTGAGGTTAGGGAGTCCCAGAGTGTAAGCCTGACTACAACCCTTTGAAAAGCCTTGGGTCAGCACTGAAGCACTATGTCCAAGTTAAGTATACTGTGGCAACCACATGTTATTTTACTGAAGCCACATTCATTAGTTTGTGTTGTCATATGACATCATAAATGTGTCATTTTACAAATCAAATCAAATGGATTTATATAGCCCTTCTTACATCAGCTGATATATCAAAGTGCTGTACAGAAACCCAGCCTATGAACCCAGCCAATGATATCAAAAAATACATAGTTGAAGTTGGAAGTTTACAAACACCTTAGCCAAATACATTTAAAAAATAATTTTGGCCCATTCCTCCTGACAGAGTTGGTGTAACTGAGTCAGGTTTGTAGGCCTCCTTGCTCGCAAACACTTTTTCAGTTCTGCCCACAATTGTTCTATGGGATTGAGGTCAGGGCTTTGTGATGGCCACTCCAATACCTTGACTTTGTTGTCCTTAAGCCATTTTGCCACAACTTTGGAAGTATGCTTGGGGTCATTGTCCATTTGGAAGACCCATTTGCGACCAAGCTTTATCTTCCCGACTGATGTCTTGAGATGTTGCTTCAATATATCCACATAATGTTCCATCCTCATGATGCCATCTATTTTGTGAAGTGCACCAGCCCCTCCTGCAGCAAAGCACCCCCACAACATGATGCTGCCACCTCCGTGCTTCACGGTTGGGAAGGTGTTCTATGTCTTGCAAGCCTCCCTCTTTTTTTCTCCACACATAACGATGATCATTATGGCCAAACAGTTATATTTTTGGTTCATCAGACCAGAGGACATTTCTCCAAAAAGTACGATCTTTGTCCCCATGTGCATTTCCAAACCGTAGTCTGGCTTTTTTATGGTGGTTTTGGAGCAGTGGGTTCTTCCTTGTTGAGCGGCCTTTCAAGTTATGTCGATATAGGACTCGTTTCACTGTGGATATAGATACTTTTGTACCTGTTTCCTTCAGCATCTTTACAAGGTCCTTTGCTGTTGTTCTTGGATTGATTTGCACTTTTCACACCAAAGTACATTAATCTCTAGGAAACAGAATGCGTCTCCTTCCTGAGCGGTATGACGACTGCCTGGTCCCATGGTGTTTATACTTGCATACTATTGTTTGTACAGATGAACGTGGTACCTTCAGGCATTTGGAAATTGCTCGCAAGGATGAACCAGACTTGTGGAGGTCTACAATTATGTTGGCTGATTTATTTTGATTTTCCCATGATGTCATGCAAAGAGCCACTGAGTTTGAAGGTAGGCATTGAAATACATCCTCAGGTACACCTCCAATTGACTCAAATTATGTCAATTAGCCTACGAGAAGCTGCTAAAGCCATGACATCATTTTCTGGAATTTTCCAAGCTGTTTAAAGGCATAGTCAACTTAGTGTATGTAAACTTCTCACACACTGGAATTGTGATAAAGGTGAATTATAAGTGAAATTATCTGTCTGTAAACAATTGTTGGACAAATGACTTGTGTCATGCACAAAGTAGATGTCCTAACCGACTTGCCAAAACTATAGTTTGCTAACAAGACATTTGAGGAGTGGTTGAAAAACGAGTTTTAATGACTCCAACCTAAGTGTATGTAAGCTTCCGACTTCAACTGTCCACCAGACAAGTGTGATTTTACATTGTAGACATGTGTAAAGATGTAATGGTACTATAGCCCCCTCGAGTGTAAACAAAGTGTATTACATGCCGCAGAGCAGGCGGTATCCCCCATGACTGTGTTCCTTCTTGCCTGTATAATGAAGTCCAGTGTGGCACCAATGAGTCATGGTACGGTCCTGGGGAGACAGAGGCAGAATCATTTTCATGACAAAGAGAATGCTATGCCAGTGGCATTATGTTGATTAGCATTTCTGCTTCAATTGCAAATGTTCCTTTTTGTTGTTACGTGTGAAGAATATACTGAAGTCTTCAGGGAGAGAGAAGAGAGAGAGAGAGAGAGAGAGGAGGGATCGTGTCTTCACAGCGATGTCTTGCTACACAACACTGCATAGATGTCTGGCAGTGGCTGCTACTGCAGGGGGTGAGAGAGAAATGAGGGAGAGATTGAAGATGATGAGAGAAACTGCAGCATTATAAATATTTAACACTCCCAGAGCAATGTGTTGCTCTCCTTTCCTCAACTTTACTGTTCCTCTCCTCCCTGAGACAACGTGCTGCCGCAGACTAAAACACTACTCATACTGATGTGATGATGAGGAATTGTATTTACACGTACACACACACAGCAATATGACAATCATTGTTAAATGACACATTATTGGCAGTCATGGTAACTGACACACTATTGACAATCATGGTAACTGACACATTATTGACAATCATGGTACCTGGCACATTATTGACAATCATGGTAGCTGACACATTATTGACAATCATGGTAACTGACACACTATTGACAATCATGGTAACTGACACATTATTGACAATCATGGTAACTGACACATTATTGACAATCATGGTAACTGACACACTATTGACAATCATGGTAACTGACACATTATTGACAATCATGGTACCTGGCACATTATTGACAATCATGGTAACTGACACATTATTGACAATCATGGTAACTGACACATTATTGACAATCATGGTAACTGACACACTATTGACAATCATGGTAACTGACACATTATTGACAATCATGGTAAATGACACATTATTGATAACCAAGGGAACTGACACATTATTGACAATCATGGTAACTGACACATTATTGACAATCATGGTAACTGACACATTATTGACAATCATGGTAACTGACACACTATTGACAATCATGGTAACTGACACATTACTGATAACCAAGGGAACTGACACATTATTGACAATCATGGTAACTGACAGAGTTGAAAGTATACTCTCCGAGTATTTCTGGGGGACATGCACATTGTGTCGATGTGCTGTAGGTGTGAGTGACCAGATTTCTTTGGTTGAGTGATTCTGTATAATGTGGTCTGTCTAGTGTAGTTTGTAGCCCAGACTCATTCAGCAGCGCCAAAGTTCTTAATGGCCGCTGTATCAGGGCTCGCCTCAACGGTCGTCATTATCATAAACACTGATAATATATGCCACATTGTATGGATTTAGACTGATATGCATTTGTACCAAAAACAGGAACAGGAACAATCGAGCAACGCTAGTGATAGGCCTAACAGTCTTCTGGTAGATGGAAAGGCTTTCCCCGAAACCTTCTGAATTAAATGTTAGCTAGCTACAATGTAGCCAATGCCTCAGTGGCAGAATGATATCATGATTATTTGCATCAATCCACTGTCCATTTGTTTTTCAAACTCCATCTCATGTGCTACAGAAACACTGCTAACTAAACAACAGTGCTTCGTGCCTGCACACTTGAAATAAAGGGTAACTACACTCAAAAATCTAAATGTCTTCGTTTTTTCCCAGACCTCAAACGTGGTCTCTTAATGTGGTTTAAGCATTTCAGTGGACTTAGAACATCTAATGCTGTTGTTTTCTATATTTAAAAAAAAAAAGTGTGACTTTGAAACCAAAAACAGAAAAACGGGGAAAAAACTGACCCAACAGTACAGCTGGGGTTGGCCTGTCTGTGAAAGGCCCATATGGGCCTCATCATTTTAGGTCATTCAGAGTGTATATCACTGTTTTTCATAGAATTTCTCCTTTGCCGGGTGGCCGTTTGGGAAATGTTAGGCAAAATGAGTCTACACGCTTCTCCAGTCACCACGACACCTCTGCACACCCCCATCTAGTGGCCTGGGCTGGGACACACTGGGCAGCTACCCTCTAATGTAAAACTAAATGGCAGGCATTTGAGCAGGCATTACAGAGGGAAGATATCACTCAGGTCTCTACTGACCGATTGTCTGATCTGATGCTGATCTGACTGGCCTGCCTGGGGACCTCCACTATGTAACATCCCACCTGCCTGTCAGAGTTGGTTACAGACAGGAGATGATAGGGAGGGAGGGGAGGATGAAAGAGAGGGAGGAGGAGGGGCAAGGAAAGAGGTTAAGGAAGGGAGGATGAGAGAGAATATTGAGGAGGAGGAAAGAAGTTAGTGGAGGAGGTGGAGAAATAAGGGAAGGAAGGAGGACGATGGTAGGAGAGTGTGAAGGAGGATGGCCATTAGTAGTCTACTTGGCAGAAATGGCTCTCTTGCAAAAGTAAACACAAGTGCTCTCCACGGACCTTGACAAATGAAGATCTGATGAAACACACACACACACACACACACACACACACACACACACACACACACACACACACACACACACACACACACACACACACACACACACACACACACACACACACATACACACACACACACACCATCTCTCTGTGACGGTAGGTAGAAGGCCAATAAGAAACCCTGCAGTTACGATACGACCACCGCTTCGTAGCTTCAGAGCAGGTTTTCTGATCAGATAGTGCAGTGGGATGATTTTTTCAACAATAAGCCAGCCCTCTTCAATTTCCTTTGAAAGCAGTGCAGTGCAGAGCGGAGACAGACAGACAGACAGACAGACAGACAGACAGACAGACAGACAGACAGACAGACAGACAAACAGACAGACAGACAAACAGACAGACAGACAGACAGACAGACAGACAGACAGTGTGACTGATTCCTATCTCCCATCTCCTCCAGGGCCTCTGGCAGTTCCACTGGACCACACATTTGATCACACACAAAATGTCCCTGTTCTTTTCAGTTCTACAGTAGAGGCCCAAACAAATATAAGTTGCCACTTAAAGTCACATTTTACATCATCCTACATGTCCAAAAAAGTATGGTGGTTGGTAATGTCTACTCAGTGTAATTACTGTGAGTGGGCAATTCTGGAAACAGTTACAGTGTATCGGTGTAATCCTAGTGCCATAAAACACACACATACCTCCATGGTACTGTGGCTATTATCAACCCAAGCTTCAAAGATTCCCTGCCTTTCCTCAACCGCTAACTGTCACCAGGGGCGCAACTTTCACTGTGGATGGGGGGAGGGACATTTGTCCCCCCCCCCCAGTTTTGTCAAGGAAATGTGATACAATAAGCACGGTGTGTTTAGGACCATGTGGACGAGCGGTCGGGTTTGGAGTGTTTTTTATCCGACTGGATAAAAAATATATATATAATTATGCCCCACCACTGACTGTGACCACACATTGGTGTTTCCTGAAAGACAGAATTGACCCCGGTGTTTTACCCAAAAGGCTCAGACTTTTCGATTTCCATCTACACGGACCGGCAACCGTGTCTCACTGTGCCACGGCTCTGGAGGACCAGCTCACCTGGGGCATTTACATAACAACGGCTGACTGTGAACTTTAACACCTCACAAAGCAACTGCTTTGATGATGCAGAGGTTGTTGATTCTGCTCTCCACAAGTCCTCACTGTCAGCCCTAGCCATGGAAACACAACTTCACTCGTATAGCATAAAGTGTGCACACTAGTGTAACACTGGTGTGACAGCCAAAAAGCAGCAAAGACGATGAAGCAGGAGCAGACGAGGGGCTCGTGAGAGCTTCTCTCAGACAGGTGAGCGGATATTGATGGACTTGCCCCCAGGGTAAACTAGCTATTTTTCCTCAGAGATCCATCTTCATCCAGCATGTATCCTGCCTGAAGTCCTGCAGCAGAGCACTAGCTGGAAAACAAATCCATGTCACCTTCAATCTGTCCAAAAGTTTAGTGAGGAGGGAAAACAACGACCTGACTCCAGTGGTTAGTGTCAATCTCTCAGTTGTTGTAGAACAGTAACCAAGTCTATTACTAAGACAGATGGGTGAACAGTTGTTACAGTTGGCTTTGGCCTAATAATCAAATGGCCTATTATTGGCAACATATAATGAAGATGCACAAAACGGCTGATCTAAGGTCAGGTTTTACGTCATCCTGTCCTAATTGTTCAGGTCAGAAAGGTTCGGTTGTGTGCCGCCTCTACTTCCATCCGCAGTCTCTACCTCCATCCGCAGTCTCTACCTCCATCCACAGTCTCTACCTCCATCCGCAGTCTCTACCTCCATCCGCAGTCTCTACCTCCATCCACAGTCTCTACCTCCATCCACAGTCTCTACCTCCATCCACAGTCTCTACCTCCATCCGCAGTCTCTACCTCCATCCACAGTCTCTACCTCCATCCACAGTCTCTACCTCCATCCGCAGTCTCTACCTCCATCCACAGTCTCTACCTCCATCCACAGTCTCTACCTCCATCCACAGTCTCTACCTCCATCCACAGTCTCTACTTCCATCCGCAGTCTCTACCTCCATCCGCAGTCTCTACCTCCATCCACAGTCTCTACCTCCATCCACAGTCTCTACCTCCATCCGCAGTCTCTACCTCCATCCACAGTCTCTACCTCCATCCGCAGTCTCTACCTCCATCCGCAGTCTCTACCTCCATCCACAGTCTCTACCTCCATCCACAGTCTCTACCTCCATCCACAGTCTCTACCTCCATCCACAGTCTCTACCTCCATCCACAGTCTCTACCTCCATCCACAGTCTCTACCTCCATCCACAGTCTCTACCTCCATCCACAGTCTCTACCTCCATCCACAGTCTCTACCTCCATCCACAGTCTCTACCTCCATCCACAGTCTCTACCTCCATCCACAGTCTCTACCTCCATCCGCAGTCTCTACCTTCATCCACAGTCTCTACCTCCATCCACAGTCTCTACCTCCATCCGCAGTCTCTACCTCCATCCGCAGTCTCTACCTCCATCCACAGTCTCTACCTCCATCCGCAGTCTCTACCTTCATCCGCAGTCTCTACCTCCATCCGCAGTCTCTACCTTCATCCACAGTCTCTACCTTCATTCGCAGTCTCTACCTTCATCCGCAGTCTCTACCTCCATCCACAGTCTCTACCTCCATCCACAGTCTCTACCTTCATCCACAGTCTCTACCTTCATCCACAGTCTCTACCTCCATCCGCATGAACATCTACAACCTAGTGGGAGAAACAATATAATTTACTTCGCTCCCTCCCTCCCTCCCTCCCTCCCTCCCTCCCTCCCTCCCTCCCTCTCTCTCTCTCTCTCTCTCTCTCTCTCCCTCTCTCTCTCTCTCTCTCTCTCTCTCTCTCTCTCTCCCCCTTTCCTCTCTCTCTCTCTCTCTCTCTCTCTCTCTCTCTCTCTCACACACACACACACACACACACACACACACACACACACACACACACACACACACACACACACACAAACTCTCTCTCTTCTTCTCTCTCTCTCTCTCTCTCTCCCCTCACTCACTTTCCATCACCCTCTCCAGGTCATAAACAGAGGTCTGCTGCCGTTCCGGTCTCCTCGCCTCGCCAACAGCCACAGAGAAAAGAAAAACAAGAATCATTCAATTTAACCCAATGTGCTGAAAGGTCGCTGCCAGTGGTATGGCCAGATTAAAAAAGCATCTGTCATTGTTAATGTTCCTCGAAAAGAGAAGGGCGAACGACAGCGCCAATATCAATCAGTCACCAGTTCCAAGGTATTGGTTTTGGTGAATGTGTTTTTATATCTAATCGCAGCATAATCTGAGAACTGTCAACAGTATCAAATGACAATCCGGGATCAACGCAAGATCAATGACGATCTAGGATCAACAGTCTTACGTGCAAGCAGCCCAAACTGCTGTCTTGTATTTTATGAAAACAACTAATATTTCCATATGGCTCTCTTTATGTAAGGTAATGTGAACTGAGATATTCCCCCATGGTCACATAGAGAAACCTGCTCTGGGCCAAAATGTAAATTAAGCACGTACTGTTGTTCTCATGTGTATGGATAGCGCTACGGTACCATTTCTTTACGAGCAATTAGTGCTGCAGATAACAATATTATGAGGAGAGTCTGGGGTCATTTTTTATTACCAGCTTGGGCTTCTGGTAAACAAGGCAGGTAGCCTAGCGGTTAAGGGCGCTAAGCCAGTAATTGAAAGATTGCTGGTTTGAATCCCCAAGGTGGAAAAATCTGCCTCTCTGCCCTTGAGCAAGTCAGTTAACCCCCAACGACAACTGCTTTGGATGTCGATTAAGGCCCCCCCCCCCGCACCTCTTTGATTCAGAGGGGTTGGGTTAAATGCAGAAGACATGTTTGGGTCTTCCCGAATTTATGGTAGGACTCAGATATTCTACTCGTTTTTAGAAAGAGAGGCATTCCTTTTCAGACGACCCACTAAAGTACCAGACGGGAACAAAGTTTCTCTGCGTCTTTACTGTGAAAATGCGGCATAGTGAAAGCACATGGAATCTGCTGTTGTTGATAAACCAATCAGGGGACATTTAAATTGACTGTGGATATTGATTCCTACTGGCCAGATGGTGTTCTTGCAGCAGCCAGAATTGTGTTTATAAGGCTGCTACAGTATATTGTGTTAATGTAGCACAGCTGCACACAGTCCCAATTCATGTTTATTAGGCTTTCATACCACATATGCTCAACGCACAGGGCAAATGTCTATATGGACTGGGTGAATGAATGAACTCACTCTTATGCTAAATTATGTTGTACTAAAGGCACTACTGTATGCTGTTCCCCCCCCCCCAATGTTTTTACAACAACAGAGAGACTCTATTCTGATTCTCTGCTGTTTGAGTCCAGCCATATAGGGCCAGCATAATAATAATAATGCTGCCTTAGGAAAATGATATGTCTCTGTAATTACAGTAAGTTACAGTATACAGTACAGTATGTCTTGAAGAGGGTGAAGCCACAGATACACTAGTGTTCAAAAGTTTGGGGTCCCTTAGAAATGTCTTAGAAACGTCCCTTAGAAACATTTTTTTTTGCCCATTAAAATAACATCAAAAACACTCGAACAAAGTAGCTAATTGAAACCGCGAACAGTTCTGTCAGGTGCAGACACTAAACAGAAAATAACTACCCACAAATGAAAGAGGGGAAAAAGGCTGCCTAAGTATGATTCCCAATCAGAGACAACAATAGACAGCTGCCTCTGAATGGGAACCACACCCGGCCAAACACAAAGAAATAGAAATAAAGAAACTAGAATGCCCACCCTAGTCACACCCTGGCCTAACCAAAATAGAGAATAAAAACCTCTCTATGGCCAGGGCGGGACAAATATATATATTATTAAGAGAATGCAACCGAATCTGATATTATGTGTTGTATCTACTGTGTATTTCCTACATTATTTTACCTTTTTAATATTTTCTATTTGTTACTCACAAGACAGCACTTTCAGGATTGCTGTCACGTCCTGACCTTAGTTCCTTTTTTATGTCTCTATTTTAGTTTGGTCAGGGAGTGAGTTGGGGTGGGCATTCTATGTGTTGTTCTATGTTTTTGTATTTCTGTGTTTGGCCTGGTATGGTTCCCAATCAGAGGCAGCTGTTTATCGTTGTCTCTCTCTCTCTCTCTCTCTCTCTCTCTCTCTCTCTCTCTCTCTCTCTCTCTCTCTCTCTCTCTCTCTGTCTCTCTCTGTCTCTCTCTCTCCCTCTCTCTCTCTCTCTCTCCCTCTCCCTCTCTCTCTCTCTCTCTCTCTCTCTCTCTCTCTCTCTCTCTCTCTCTCTCTCTCTCTCTCTCTCTCTCTCTCTCTCTCTCTCTCTCTCTCTCTCTCTCTCTCTCTCTCTCTCTCTCTCTCTCTCTCTCTCTCTGTCTCTCTCTCTCTCTCTTTCTCTGTCTGTCTCTCTCTCTCTCTCTCTCTCTCTCTCTCTCTCTCTCTCTCTCTCTCTCTCTCTCTCTCTCTCTCTCTCTCCCTCTCTCTCTCTCTCTCTCTCTCTCTCTCTCTCTCTCTCTCTCTCTCTCCCTCCCTCTCTCTCTCTCTCTCTCTCCCTCTCTCTCTCTCTCTCTCTCTCTCTCTCTCTCCCTCTCTCTCTCTCTCTCTCCCTCTCTCTCTCTCTCTCCCTCTCTCTCTCTCTCTCTCTCTCTCTCTCTCTCTCTCTCTCTCTCTCTCTCTCTCTCTCTCTCTCTCTCTCTCTCTCTCTCTCTCTCTCTCTCTCCCTCCCTCTCTCTCTCTCTCTCTCTCTCTCTCTCTCTCTCTCTCTCTCTCTCTCTCTCTCTCTCTCTCTCTCTCTCTCTCTCTCTCTCTCTCTCTCTCTCTCTATCTATCTAGATATCCCCTAAAGATATTAAGACTGACATGCTATTTTTCTCAGTTTCATTTCAAAATGTAGGCCAACGTAGTGACTAAGGCGAAACAGACAGGTTACAAGGCAAGCACAGTACCACATGTGCCTTACAGATTCAGACTTGGCAGAACATTTAGTATGTTTTAAAAAGGAGGCTTCAGCTATCGAAAAAACAAGAGATGATCATCAGATATCCAGCAACACAGTGTCACTACAAACCCCCACTCGATCTCCTGCCAGACAGCTCCGAATCCGAATCTGTACTGTACTATTGTCTCTTATGGAATTTCCCTTTGTTTTCTTAAATGGCATGTTCTGACAGCCTACAGCTGTCCATTATTCACAGATGGTTGGCTGTATTCAGTACATATATTTTACTTAGCTCCAGCCTCCACACACAAACACACACACACACACACAAACACACAAACACACACACACACACACACACAAACACACACACACACACACACACAAACACACACACACACACACACACAAACACACACACACACACACACACACACAGAGTGGTGGGGGAGGGGTGGGGCTGCGATGGCCAAAGAGAGATCATAAAAGTGTTGCCTAACTGTTCTCAGAGACTGACGAAAACAGCTGTAACTGGGGGACTCAAAGGAAAAATATATATTAGATGAAGGGTTCTGGAGAGATGACATCGTTTCTTTCATCCCTGAACTGAACTTTGATCTATCGAAATGAAACTTCTTGTTTTGCACCCATTTCTCTGTTACTGACAACTCGTCTGATGTAAACACACTGACACAGCTTGGAACTCTGGTGCCGGTTGTTGCGTTCCCCAAACAAATGTGTACAAAAGACGGTTGACATCTTGCTGTAGGCTATTGTCTCATGTGATATTCATTTGGATGGACACAGAACACATCCTGATTAGGATCTGATCTAATAATGACGCAGGTGTCGTCTACATCCCTCCTACGCCTCTTCCAGTTCAGACCTGATATATGGTGTGCCTCCCCCTACTTCTCAGACAAGAAGCATACCGCAGAAGAACCCACACAACCGTTCCAATCCGCACAGAGGGAGAACGGGAGCTGGGGGAGCTGGCTTGGCAGTGCTGTCTTTAGAGTTTTTGCTTCAAGTTATCAGCTCTTTTTTTTATGTCATTTCTACGGGGAGATAATCTAATCCTTCCATGATGAAACTTGTGCTTGTTTTTGCTTTGGTTGCGTCTTTCTTCGCAGGTAAGCTATGGGTGAATTTGGTTTGTTTTCAATGGTGCATGTAGTATAGTAGCTGTGTTCCAGCACCATGGAGAGTGCCTCTGCGTGAGCGTGTGTTGCATGCCTTTTTTTTGTCTTGTATGGCAGATTTTCTCTACTTGACTGTTTATCTTGAGTGAAGTTGTTATAATTTCTCATCTACACTAAGTATACCAAACATTAGGAACACCTTCACCCCCCCCTTCTTTTTGCACTCAGAAAAGTCTACATTCGTAGGAGCATGGACTCTAAAAGGTGTCGAAAGTGTTCCACAGGGATGCTGGCCCATGTTGACTCTAATGCTTCCCACAGTTGTGCCAAGTTGGCTGGATGTCCTTTGGGTGGTGGACCATTTTTGAGTCACACGGGAAACTGTTGAATGTGAAAAACCCAGTAGGGTTGCAGTTCTTGACACAAACCGGTGCGCTTGGCGCCTACTACCATACTCTGTTCGCACTTAAATCGTTCGTCTTGCCCATTCACCCTCTGAATGGCACATATACACAATCCATGTCTCAATTGTCTCAAGGCTTAAAAATCCTTCTCTAACCTGTCTCCTCCCCTTCATCTAAAATGATTGTACTTCATCTACAATGAAGTGACATCAATAAGTGATCGTAGCTTTCACCTGGATTCACCTGGTCAGACTGTCATGAAAAGAGCAGGTGTTCTTAATGTTTAGTATATTCAGTGTATATCACACGTTCATTTTGCAAAACAAAATGGAGCCTCTTACCCGATTGTTTAGGAGAAGTAAGTTGTTTTCAACACAGAACCACATTCTGACCGATCTTCTTACGAATCTACAGAAAATCTCTTAATCTCTTGGAAAAGAACGACAGAGAGAAGATGTGGTACGAAACATGTTTTTAGTCTCTGGATAACATTGTATTTTTATACAACGGAAATGACACTCTATGCTTTAATGAGAGAATCGTGACAGGTTGCTTGTTACTGTGTTTAAGGTAACACGGTGCTTGGTTGAGGTCCTGTCCAAGGCACTGACCAAACCTGACTCTCACCCTCTGGATCAGGAATGCAAAGACATTCTCAAAGCAGGCAAGTAGTTCTCACATCATCCGTTGTTGTGTTTCAAAAGCAGTACATAAAAAAAACACAGCATCATAATGGGAGAAAAAAAATATCTTAACCAGTACTGTAGGAGGAAATTGCTCTTTTATTGTAGAGACGAATCTAAGGCACGTTTCATTAGTGTACAGTGTGGCTTCCCCAGTTGTGAAAGCAATTGTCAGTGCTTGTTTACAAGACTGGGGTTAATGAACCTTGTTTGTCTACCCTGATGCGTGACGCTACCAAGAAATCCCTTTCGTCTGTCTCGCTCTGCAATGTCAATGGAAATCCCTTCCAATTGGGTTTGTTGCAGTTTTAAAACTGCAGTAAAACAACGTGCAGTAACTGCAATCGACTGTGGCATTTTGTACGCAGCAACTGCAGAAATGAACTGCAGTTATACTGTACTCTGACTGCAATCTTTTTTTCCGTCAGGGAAATTAAGGAAAGGAGAGGAGCAGAGGAAGCAATACTTTAAACTATTGACTTGGAGGCAGAGATGGTGAAAGAACTGTTCCTTCTGGAGGGTGGCACCGTTTGTTGCTGATGCAGACAGTAATGTTATACAGAGTTCTTACTGTAGGTCAAAAGGGACTCGGTGGGGCTTCTGCTACCACAGAGACCCGAAATATAGAGCCGCAACCTGGCAACCAGCTGAGGAGATATGAATAGAGCAACCTAGATTGGCTTCTGTATTTATGGAAATCGTACTTAGCTGAATATAAATATGGCACTATGGGAGACAGATGCTGAGCTTTCTCCATACACTGTTGAGTGCCATTTTGCAATGGTCACCAAAATGAACTAATCAAAGCGAGAGTTTGGGACTATAAGGTTCAATCTGTAAAAAAAGATGATTCTGAGATAAATGTCTTCAAAGTGTCGAACCCTTATTGGTTTGAATAATGTCAGCCATTTTTATATGGTATGATTTTGAATTTAACAACATGAATTGGTGTATTTAGAGGTAGAGAACATTGAACAGAACAAGGCTATGTCAATAGCTAAATTTGAACAAAAATGCAGATAAAACCTTATAGTTCCAAGCTCTCGAAGTGACAATGTTTTGATTGACGGGGAACTTGCGGAGCGGGGTTTGAATTGGACAACATGAGACAATGACAGAGTAGTAGATAGTGTGGATATTGAATGCCCTTTGAATGTCCCTTCTCCCTCCACCTCCTCTACAGGTGCCCAACATGCTGCTCTTCTGGAGAAGAAAAGTGATGAGGAGGTGCTGACCCATAAAGAGGAGGTCAAAGGTCATGAACCTGAGCTTGAGGTTCCAGGGGCTGATGTGAAGGACATCGAGGCCCGCCTGAAATCTGTGGAGGAGAAGAGAGAGACACCGGAGGACGAAGAGCGCAGCCAGGAGTCATGGGACCTCAACGATGAGAAGGAGAAGAGGATTTGGAAACCAACGCACAGGTATCATCAGAAAGAGGTGTCTGAGGAAAAGAGAGAAGAGCCAGATGAAGAACGTAGTCAGGAATCCTGGAGCCTGGGTGATGAGAAGGAGAAGAGATATAGGCCTACCTATCGGTACACCCCAAAGACACACCACAAACGAGACGAAGACGGTTTAGAGGAGGAGAGAGAAGATCCAGAAGAGGAACGCAGCCAAGAGTCCTGGAGCCTGGGAGAAGAGAAGGAGAAGAGATATAGGCCTACCTATCGGTACACCCCAAAGAAATTACACAAACGAGATGACAAAGGTGAAAAGTGCAGTCAGGAGTCCTGGGATCTGAAAGATGAAAAGGAAAAGAGAGAGGAGGAAGAGGAAAGAGAGAAAAGAATGTGGAAACCCCCACACAGACATCACCACAAGAAACACCACAAACGAGGTGCTGACTCATCAGAGGAGGAATCAGAGGAAAAGAGATCCGATGAGTCCGAAGAAGAGGAGGATAGAGAGAAGAGAATCTGGAAACCAACAAACAGGTACCATCACAACAAGCGTCACCAACGCAGTGGGGATTCCTCAGGGGAGGAAGAAGAGGAACGAAGGAGTGATTCTGACGAACAGGAGGAGAAGAGGTACGGAGATGCCGAGGAGGAGAGAGAGAGGCAAGAGGCTCTGATGTATTTATCTGTCTATTCATATTTTTCTCTTACAGAAAGTGTATGGAGTGTATGAGGGGTAGTCAACTAGACTCAGCCGGATTGGGGGGGCACAGGTACATAATTATAATAATTAAATCAGGGTTCCCCAAATGGCGGCTTGTGAGCCATTTAGCCCACCATGTTTTCAGAGGAAAAAAAAAAAGAAAAGAAAGAAATGATAATAACAATTAATTGTTGGACATAAAAGACTGTAAAAACACCAGGAAATCAGCTCCATGGGATTTTCATTTAGGAAATCTGTTCCCAAGTATTCCCACTCATAATAGAGAGACACGCGATTGTATACAAATGTAAGCAAGGTTTGAAATGATTACGTTTTACTCAAACATTATATCTGTAAGGGTTTCTTGTGATCAATTTATTTGCAGTCTACAAATGATTGGCTGAATACAGTTGATAGTCCCTGCTGTAAATTGACCACAACTAACCCCAAAAAATGTATTGTATTTGAAAATAACAATAATATCATACCTTGATGACATTGAGACACGATCGCATGTGCGTTTTTTTAATTGAAGGGAAAAGTTGGGAACAATTTTTTTGTTGTTGCTGAATTCCTGGTGATTTTACAGTATTTTTTAAAACAAAAACTAAATCCCCCCCGCCTGTTGCCGGTCTGTGGGCAGCCTGGTAGAAATCTTCACCCATAAAAATGTTACAAAAAGACAGCACGTGCAACTACAAACTGTATTATGCGAGAAATATAGATGGGAACGCATTCATTCATGCGCAAATATTGATACAATCATAATTTCAAAGTAAAATTGAAGTCACATGTTGTGTGATCCTCCCAACGCCACTCGTCCGGAAAGCATGCAGAATAAATAACTTTACAGGGTGGTGAAACCCAGTTCAGGAAACCCTGGGCTAGAGCGCATTTGCCACTACCAGAGTTGGCACACTTGCTATATAATGCAAAAAAAAATTTGTGAGAAAACCATCAATGGAGTTGAAAATGCAATCAATGGTAATTTACCTGCAAAAATATTTTTGATGTGAACTATATCATCACCCCACAGCCTTGTATCTGCAGCAAGTCAATTTGATGTCCCTGGTTGGAAAGTGAGCATATTGTTTTTATGCGGATTTTAGAATACTCACATGAAAACCTGTCTTCAATTGGATGGAAACGTAGCTTATGTCTCAAATGCCACTATGTCTATGTGGCTCTAGTCATATTAGACACAGCCAAAGACATGCTTTTTAGTCCAGAACTAGGTTTAATCTGAAAGGACTCTGACTGTATGTTCTGCTGGTGTTTGTGTGACAGGTACCTGGCGGAGAAGAGGAGTGAGGTGGAGAGTCGTCTCCTGGGGGAGATATATGAGAAACGTTCTCCCTGGGCGTACAGAGGATACTACCACCCCGCCTGGTGGAAGAGAGGCATAGAGCCACTCACACCATCACACAAGGTTTCTATGTACCACCTATGATAACATAGATATCTTGTTAGACTGGCCTACGGTCAAAGATTTGAATCCTTTTTTAGTTTGTATGATTGTGTTGATTTAATTAGTAGTGTTTCTAGACACTTGTTTCTTGTATTTCCTTCCACTGTTTCTATTTTGCTTGTTTATCGTACAGAGATGTTTTACTGCAATAAAGTTTGATTTGGTGTGATTTGATTGGCTAAGATGGAGGAACTGGCAAAGCTGCTGAAGAGGCACCAACTGGCCAGCCAATCAGAGCCAGCGGAAGAGAGGCAGAAGAGCATACCTCTAACCCCAGAGGAGGTAACATCATCACACAATACCTTTACGTAACATGACATGACACAGAACATTCATCCTTATGGGGAATTAATTGGCTTTATCATAAGCATCATATTGAACTTCTTAGATAAGATCGCTTGAAAGATACCTGAAATGAATGATCAGGTTTTGGATGTTTTATGCTGTTATTCACAGACACCAAAATCCAGTTTTTATTGAAGTGAGAAAACACATGGCAAGCCATGAAAATTATGAATGCCCAATATTGGATGTTGCCCTCTGTAGTCTGCTGTGAGAAGAGACTGCCCTCTCTGCTGGATAACAGAAACCATATGCTTATCTCTAGGAGACCTGGCTCAGGTTGAGGCTTCACATCTCAAAATGAGCCTTGATATTCTAGAAGGGAAAAGCCTGTGTGTGAATGAGTGTAGGTACAAACACGTGAAGAGAAAGCCCCCCTTTGACCCAGAGCATGTCCTCCTACATAGTGGTTGTGGCTCACTAAGCAGCTTAATGTTATTAATATATTCCTCTGAAACTCCTTGTTGTTTGGCACCCATAGGCTTCAAAAGAATCAGAAGTAGGCTAAATAAGAGATGTGTCCCTGAAATAAATGGTGTCCTCTGCACTGTGGAAGCCATCTGCAAGCAATTAAATCACAGGCTTTGAGACTGTGCTTCTAGCTGCAGAGAAAAGCGCATCTATTTTTCCTCTATCTCCTGCGGTTTTTATTGCTGCAGCAGCGATTGCACCAAAACCTCCGTAATTACAGTACACCCCCTCTCCTAAGGGCGCCCTCACGACCCACCGTACCAAACCACCCTTATTAGAGCTGATAGTGGTGCGGCCCGGGCCATTTTACCGCCTGCGATGGAATACAATGGGGGAGGGGAGAGAATGGATGACTGTTGGCTATTCTTTTTCATCCTGACTGTTTTCAGACTACACTGCATTTAGCGTCCTCTACACTGCAGTGGGAATATCTACACCATTGACCGTATTAAGATCCAGGGAAAGTAGTGGCTAACTAAGAGGAGTCCGATTTCAGGAGCTGTGGTTACATGGTGTGAAATATGGCCTTTTAAAATGGTTATTTTTATTGAAGGGCATGCCCTGTTCCAGAAGGGATCAATGCACACAATAAATGTAGTTTTTGAGGTTTCACAATTTTATCAGTGTTCTTTCTACCTAGGATAGTAGCCTAAATGAAGCGATGCAAATTAAGCAACAATAACACGGTGTGTGTGTGTGTGTTTTCAGGAGAAGGAGCTGCAAAACCTAGCAGCTATGGACATGGAGCTACAGGAAATTGCTGAGAAGATGCATGAAAAGAGGAGCAAATAGATAGTGGACAGACCGACAGGGATGCTAAACTACGAGCTCAGTGTGCTAACCTTGTTTAAGAAAACATTAAAGAGATGAAGAGGTGGGAGAACAAAAAAACAAATCTAAGAGACTTGCCACACAACGTAAATAAAGGTTAAATAAAAATATTCAGGTACAAAAGAATCAGCATGGAGACCGTTTAGTTTCTATTAGATAATATCAAAGATAAAACAGATGCTTTGCTTATTTGTCACAGATTTCTCTATATATATTTAAAGTGTGCATTGCCGTTTTCTTCAAACTTTTGAATGGTTGTTTGTTTCTTCAGTCTGCATTTAATAAAATATATTATCCCGGGACCAAGCCTAACATCTCAGTATTTTTCCTTCTTCGAAACAATTATACAAAGAACTTTAATACCTCATGAACACAGGGCTTATCAACAGTAATAGTATCTTTAGAGCACTGCATTTTATTGAAATTCATACACACAGATGGGTTACGGGATGAGTCTGCGAAAACAAGTGGCTTCTTTATTGCACCACGGCGCATTCTTCAAAAAAAAATGTAATGATAACGAAATGCTGCATTTGGGAGATAAGAGCTTTGGAGAGCAGCTCCAGGGCTCAATAGCAGCCAAATGATTATATAACTGATCTTAAGATGCGTGAGAGATTTCAGTCCTATCCCACAAGTACAGTTAAATGATGTCATCAATGATATAAATGTCACAACAAATGGGTGACCGCAATACGTTTTAAGTGTTATCCCTCTGTGGTCTCTGTGAGTTTCAGTCGCTTTGCAGCTGGCTCCTCCTCTCCTCTCGTTGGGCCCATCTTCGGCGTATCCGTAGCAACGGTCGTCCCTGAGAGGAGGTAGCCCCCGCCCCCACTCATCAGCAGCACAGGGTGCGTCCTGTTAGGCAACACCTACACACACAAACACAGGAAGTGAGGTCAGAGGTAAAAGCTAATGCTGGTACTACAAACATGGATGCTTCCCCAGAGGTACAGTTCAGTTTGAAAATGATTATACCTGGTAATGTCTGATCCAGGAATCGGTGAGTCGCAGGCTGACTGCTCCGCCTTGTTCCCTGAGCTTTGTATAGCACTCTATCAGAGGCTGTGGGAGAGAGATATTTAATAACAGAGGAGCAACGAAGGCCATAACAGAGTGAACATGACAGGGGTGATATTTCCGAACTCCAGACTAGATTACAGACTGTTTTATCAGTGGTTTTGATAGGAGATTTCCCACTGCAGGAAGACAATTAATGTATAATGGCAGTACACTAGGTTCTACTGGCAACAAACTATGAAGGGTCTGTAGTACACAAAGTTTGGGTTGTAAAGTAAGAAGATGATTAAATACGCTACATTATTAAGAACACGACACACACTAGAAAGTAGGGCCGGTTCGATACACGTATCGCAATACTCTTTAATATCGTGACAAGAAAACAAAACACAAAGCAGGTTTTTATAGGAGCAAAGAGTTTGGTCTGCTTCGTGTTTTCATTTTTGCCATGGGAAAAAATGACTGCAATACTGGTATCGTCATCAGTACTACTAGGAAGCATACTAGAAAACACTCCGAATCACACCTCTTTGTATTGAGAGTACACTACAAAGGGTCTGGAGGGGGCGAGGAACTTGATAAGGCCCAGAAGAACTGGACAGGGGTGGAACCGACTGGCAATCACCAACCTGAGGAGGAGAACAAACAGAGGTATTAAACACATATTTTACTACCAGTGTGGGGCCCTGTTCGAACACCATGAACATGTTTTCTTCTTTCTATCCTCCCTCCCGGTGAAAACTGAGCTGGCAAAACTTGACAGATGAAAGCCCTCGCCTCACCGACAAACCAAATGAATAAACACAGGATGAGATGACGTGTGCTGAAAGCCCAGACATCAATCGTCTTTAACTAGACGTGTCACACTTCTCTCCCTTCTGATCAAGATAACCGCTGAGCGATCCCCTTTTGCTCGTCTTGTGCGGACACGAAGATGTTAGCATGGCCGTGTTTCACTGATTTTTAGACAGTGCAAGAAAACACCAACATGCCGGCAGAGCAGAAACTGTGATTATTTACACGGATTATTTAACTCACGTGTCAAGGGGGTGTAATCTTAGTGTCACAGAGCTGTTATACTGGTTATTAGTGCTCATACATGTTTATTACCTCTTATTAATGGTTTCATAAACAAGTCTAGAGTTCACTGTCGCAAAGTGTTATTAAAACAGAAAGATGGTGGAAGGGGGTGAGAGAGATGAGAGAACAGGGCTGACCCGTCAGCGTTCCTCCCCTCCAGCACGGCAGCAGCAGCAGCTAGTTTCTTCCTCTTCTCCTCCATCTTCACCTTCTTCTCCTGGCCCTAAAACACAACACACAGTTGCTGTTCAATTTGTGCGCCATTGATCGGACTAAGTTGAGCAAATCTTTGGAACGTGCAAGCACAAACAGGTGTGACAAACAACAGACACCATTTGCTGCTTTACTATGTGCTGTCATACTCTGATCTCTCTAAGTTTCTCCCTCTCCTCTCTCTCCTTGTCCGCGGCAGGGTCTGTACTGGTACTAGTCTCCATGCATTGGTCCTCTGTGTCTGGGCTGCACTCCTTGCTTTCTGCCTTCTCTGAGTCAGTCTGGGTCAGGTTGGACTTGTCCCCATTGGCCTGTCCGGAATCTGCAGTTGTGACCCCAAAAAATAAAAATGAATCAATTCAATAGATAAGATAGTATAGCATTTGTTGGTCTACTAAATGATGACATTCCTAGTATAAACACAAACGCACACCTGCGTCTATGTCTTTGGCCTCTGTGTCCAGTGCCCCCGCCAGCAGTGCGTTGACGTGACAGATGGGGAACTCATGGAGCGTGTCGTGGAAGTGGGAGGGGAACCCAAAGCTCTCCATCCCCGCCCTCACAGGACCTCCTCCTGGGTACATCTGCACCACTGACCCATAGCCTGGATGAGAGAGAGGAGAGAGACAGAATATGAAGATGGAAGTGTCACCCTCCCAGGGCAAAGAACCTTGGCGTGACCCTGGGCAACACCCTGTCGTTCTCTGCTAACGTCAAAACAGTGACTCTCTTCTGCAGGTTCATGCTCTACAACATCCGTAGAGTACGACCTTTCCTACCCATGCCCGCGACGTTCAGGCCCCACCCTACCTCGATTGTATCTGTCAAATTTAAGGCCCTGCCTGAAAGCCTGAAATCATTAGCTGCTCCTTTCTGTCTGTCACTTGCTCCCTGCACTCAGCTCACTCTGAACACGCTTCTGTTCATGGCGGTGTGAGTATCCATAGCAGCCCGCGGATGGTTTTATTTGGGTTCGGAGCAAAAACAACATAATTTTTTTATTATTATTTATTAAGGCTGTAAAAACTCCAGTAAATCAGTTTCAAGTGATTTTAATTGAATAAATCTTAAAGAAGTATTCCCACACATAACATAGAGACACATGATCGCATCCAAATGTGAGCAAGGTTTGAAATTATTATGTTTTAGCCAAACGTATCTGTTCGGGCTACTTGTGGTCAATTTGCAGTTGACAAATTATTTATAATTATGTTCCGGTCCCCGACCATCCTCTCAAGACAAAATCGGCTTGCAGCTGAATAGAGTTGATGATCCTTGCACACATTTTAAAATCAAAACAATACATCTGACTGTGTTTTTACCAATCTAACTACATAACAATAATGTTAATCATTTTATTTCAATGGTAACCCTAAACTGGGTAAATCAAGATGTAGCCTAGGCCTATCCACAATACAGGTGAATGCATATTCAATAGTAGTGTGTGCATACATTGAGTTATTGAGCTTGTTTTGGTTTATCAGTGGAGTCTATGATGCAACCGATGACAAACAATCAGTTTGCCTTCCATATTAGCCTATGGATCAACAACATTAGCATATAAGCATCACTCCAGCATATCACGCCTGTATGGAAGGACATCATATTGTCATGCCCTGACCATAAAGAGCTTAGGTCGGGGTGTGAATAGGGTGGGTCATCTAGGTGATTTATATTTCTATGTTGGCCTGGTATGGTTCCCAGAGGCAGCTGTTTATTGTTGTCTCTGATTGGGGATCATATTTAGGCAGCCATTTCTCCTTTGTGTTTTGTGGGATCTTGACTATGGATAGTTGCCTGTTAGCACTTTTGTTAGCTTCACGTTTCGTTTGAGATTTTTTGGTTTTGTTTTGCTGTGAGTTTCACATAGTAATAAAAAGATGTGGAACCCAGATCACGCTGCGCTTTGGTCCACTTGGGTAGTTTAGCTATCCGTCAAGAAATAAGCGGGTTGAGACTTGATCCTACTGCTACGCCTGAATAGAGCGAGGCTGTAAAGGTGTCAGCATGCTTCAGTCCAGCTGGCGCCTAGCCCAAGTCGGGTAGCCAAACCAAACGAGTGTGCTTGCATACTCCCTTTAAAGACTTTCGCTTGAAAATTGAGGAAAAGGCGCCAATAGTTCTGTATGTCTATTTTGAGACGCCATAGCCAGTATACACTTCCTCAAAATAGTCACAATTAATCTAAATTAACTCCAGAAATCTGTCATTCATTTTAGTCACGCAATTTTACAGTGCAGTATTTCTCAATTAAAAAATGTGCATGAAAATGAATCGTCTCTCATTGAATGACATCGAAGACTTTATTGCAGAATCCCTACTGTTAACCGTTCACAGACAAAGGGGCGTAGACTTCGGCTTGCTACAGACATTTTTTTGTGCATGAACAGCTGAAAATAAAAAACACCAGACGCCTTAACTCCGGCTCCCTATCACATCTCCCTCCATCGCTCATTTCACTTGGTGGACGTTCAAAATGGTAACCAGCTAACGTTAGGAGCTATTAGCCAATGTAGATAGCTATCTGATATCTTAACATCATGTTTATCTAACCAGCTAATATAGCTAGCTAGCCAACACCACAGAGGAGTAATCTTTCCTAAAAGGTAAGCTTGCTTATTGCATCCATGTCTGGGCACGTTGACAAGCCTTATTAGTGAATTAATTAAACTAATATGTGCAACAGGAGTTTGATTTTGGTCACTGTGTCAATTCATACATCAATACTGCACCTTTCTGCTGAAGAAAGAGCTAGCTTGCTGCTGCTAATTTTCCCAGCTAGACATTCCTCAGTAATGTGCAGTGCTCGTGGCTCATGCGTTGAGTGGCAGCTGGCATGGCAGCAGCTTTGATATGTAGACTCGCAGAAGAAGGGCTGATACACAAGAAAAGGACAACATCAGCCCGATATATCGATATCTCGTTCTCCACAAGGAACATGATTGTTTTCTGTGAAATAATCTCTCCTGTGTTATATTTGATCAGGTTGAAGCACTTTTGACACCATGTTGTGATCTTAGTCAAATAGGACTGTATTGTGCAGCAATGATGGAACCAGCTTCCCTCTGAAGCTAGGACAGCAGAGTCCCTGCCCATCTTCCGAAAACATCTAAAACCCTATCTCTTCAAAGAGTATCTTAAATAATCCCACAGCACCCCCCGTCCCCCCTCGCACCACTCCCCACCCTAACAAAGAAAATGGCTTTCGTAAACTAACACTCGCACTTTAATTCCCCCCCCCCCCTTATTAGCAGACTTTGCTGATAGCTATTTTGAGGGAAAATGTTTACTATGACGATGATACAGTGCATTCGGAAAGTATTCAGACTCCTTGACTTTTTCAACATTTTGTTACGTTACAGCCTTATTCTAAAATTGATTAAATCACCCCCCCCCCCCCCCCTTCAATCTACACCATACTGACAAAGCAAAACAGGTTTTTAGAATTTTTGCTAAATGAAAAAAAAATACTGAAATATCACATTTACTTATGTATTCAGACACTTAACTCAGTACTTTGTTGAAGGACCTTTGGCAGCAACTACAGACTCAAGTATTCTTGGGTATGTCGGGACTTCCATTAATGTGATGACTGTTATTTATCGACTCAAACTATGTTTAATTGTTACCTGATTAAATTATTCTCGTAGCAATTAACTCATTAGGAATTTGGGGCACCACGGGAGAAGTTTTTTAATGAGTTATCTTGAGTTTAATTCGGGAGATGGTATAAGATATATCAATAACAGTCATTTATTAATCATTACCTCATACATAGTCTCATTCTGAACGTCGCAGACCTCTTGAATCCGAAAGAACCCCAGCCTTTTCTGATCATTCAGTACAACACAAATGTATTTAGATAATTTATTAACTAACTAAATAATAACACAGAATACACACACACACACACACACACACTTACATGAGACAAAAGTCCCTAGTGGACTGACACAATGTGATGGCTTGTTACACATACGGAGAGGGAGGGGTAGATAAAAAGAGGGAGACAAAGAGTCAAACTTATCGTACATACATTTGGAAACTACGCTCACAGTAATCAGAATACTTAATACCCTAACCAGCACCCATGCGATAAGAAATGCAATGTACATATTATTAACGCATAGATGTCTTTGTTTGTCATCTATCTCTGTTGAACCAATCAACCCTTCTATGTGGACAGGGTAGTTATAGTTCATGCATCGGTGTAAGGCTTCGGCTTGTCCACCTGTGGTCACCATGTCCTTAGTTGTAGAGCTTCTCTGGTAGTGGAGTGTTCAAGTAGAATACCTACTCAGATGCGCCAGTGATTGTCTGAGATGGGATTTCTTCCTTCCCACCTCGTGTCTTTAGTCAAAGTTCTGGGACCACTTTCACAGGCACAGCTGCAGACTGAATGTTTCTGGTCTTGTAGTGGAGGTTATCTTCTCACCTCGTGTTGAGTCTCAGAGTTTCAACAATTCGTAACGTTGAGCTCATGCTGTCTGTCTGCTGGTCTGAATATGTTCATTCTTAGCGAGTTCTTTTAAGCACTCTGGTCAGAAAGGGCAGTTCCACCACACTGACACGCTCATCTGACCTCATTTGGAGCGTAGCTTAGTTAAAATTATGATCTCGTTAGAAAACTAAAATTACACTCCCATCTTAACAAAAAATAGTTCTTCATATTGTATTAACATCAAAATTGGATGGAAACTTAACAGTTGAAGGGGGTTTCCTTCCTAAGTTACAGTATTTTCGTTATACAGTTAATGACATCACAAAATAAACAATATGACATAACTATTCTTTAGATCCACAATGACCATTCCTAACATGCCTATCACAGAAATATTGTTCCAAGATTCACTTTTTGGGTGTTATTGTTTTTTGCGGCAAAAGTCTTGAGGGGACAAAGGCATTGCTTTGGTTATTACTAGAGAACAGAAGAGAAATTACCCTCCTCCCTAAATTTATGACACAGTGTTAAGGTGTCAAAACCAGCCCAGCAGTCCTCTCCTCTCCTGTGGGAGAGATGGGGTCTGGCTATCGGTCAGCCATTTGCCAAGCTGATCTGAGGGCTGGATACTCGACCAGGAGAGTCATGACAGGTATGACGCTCCAAGCTTGGCACACCTGTATTTGGGGAGTATCTCCCATTCTTCTCTGCAGACCTTCTCAAGCTCTGTCAGGTTGGATGGGGAGCGTCGTTGCAGATATGTTCGATCGGGTTCAAGTCCGGGCTCTGGCTGGGCCACTCAAGGACACCTGCATTGTCTTGGATGTGTGCTTAGGGTCATTGTCCTGGTGGAAGGTGAACCTTTGCCCCAGTCGGAGGTCCTGAGCAGGCTTTCATCAAGGATCTCTCTTTACTTTTCTCCGTTCATTTCCCCCCCTTGATCCTCAATAGTCTCCCAGTCCCTGCCACTGAAAAACATCCCCACAGCATGATTCTGCCACCACCATGCTTCACCGTAGGGATGGTTCTAGGTTTCCTCCAGAAGTGACGCTTGGCATTCAGGCCAAAGTGTTCAATCTTGGTTTCATCAGACCAGAGAATCTTGTTTCTCATGGTCAGAGTATTTAGGTGGCTTTTTGTAAACTCCAAGTGGGCTGTCATGTGCCTTTTACTGAGTGGCTTCCGTCTGGCCACTCTACCATAAAAGCCTGATTGGTGGAGTGCTGCAGAGATGGGAGAACCTTCCAGAAAGACAACCATCTCCATAGAAGAACTCTGGAGCTCTATCAGAGTGACCATTGGGCAGCCAGCTCTAGGAAGAGTCTTGGTGGTTCCAAACTTCTTCCATTTAAGAATGATGGAGGTCACTGTGTTCTTGGAGCCCTTCAATGCCTCAGACATTTTGGTACCCTTCCCCAGATCGGTGCCTCGACACAATCCTGTCTCGGAGCTCTACGGACAATTCCTTTGACCCCATGGCTTGTTTTTTTCCATGACATGCACTGTTAACTGTGGGACCTTATATAGACAGGTGTGTGCCTTTCCAAATCAAATAAATTTACCACAGGTGGACTCCAATCAAGCTGTAGACATTTCAAGGATGATCAATGGGAACAGGATGCACCTGCGCTAAATTGAGTATCATAGCAAAGGGTCTGAATACTTATGTAAATAAGGTATGTTTATTTTTTATACATTTGCAAAACAAAAACTGTTTTCACTTTGTCATTATGGGGTATTGTGTGTAAATTATGCAGATTATATTATTTATCAATTTTAGAATAAGGCTGCAACGTAAGAAAATGTGGAAAAAGTCAAGGGGTCTGCATACGCCACGTAGGGAGGGCTGTGGCAGTCATGACATTTTGTCCGCTGGTTATTGTCATGCAAAAGACTGCCTGTCTCATGGTAATTTACCGTTAATTAACACACGCACACTTAGCATTTCCATGCCTCAATGCATACAAGCCGCTGATGCGCGCCTTTGGAAAATACCACAATAAATACATGATTTATTTTAGGCAGATCTAAAGAAAGGTTATGACGAGGAAAATGGATTTCAGAAGAACAGAATGTAATTGGCCTATTGTATGTGATGTCACAGTGCCGTGCCATAGACTGTAGGGTTCTGCATTTTGAAGACAAGATATGCTTATAAGTCCTGTGCCATTATTTTATAGTAAGAAGAATATAATTAAACTTAGGTGAATGAAATAGAACCAATATTTTTCCCCAATCCGGATCGAGTGCGCATATGTGGATATGGATAAGTGTATATGTTGAGCGTAAAAGTGATCACTTGAAACAAGTCCTATATGCTAGACTTAAGAGTTATTTGGAAACTTAAGTTGTGAATGACACAAACCTTAGAATGATGTAGAAATCCAAAGATATGGGCTGCACGATGAGACTATAAATGGGACCCATGTCGTCCAAGTTATACTTTTGACTAATTTGTCCATAGAACATTATTTCCAGATTATTGATCATCCTCCAGGTGCTTCCAGGTGCTTTTTTGTCATAATTGAGTCAACTTTTTGGATGACATGGGTCCCATTATGCCCGACAAAAACCAAACACTGCATTTCATAGTAAGAACCTCAAACCAATGATCAAGCATGGTGGTGGTAGTGTGATTGTTTGGGGATGCTTTGCTGCCTCAGGACCTGGACAACTTGCCTTAAAAGGCAAAAATTCTGCTCTGTGTCAGAGAATTCTACAGGACAATGACAGGCCATCCATCCGTCTGTGAACTGAAGTGCAGCTGGGTCATGCAGCAAGGTTGAAGATCTGATAACATTCAGTTTTTTAAAAACATGCAAAAATAGAGATTATCAGAAAGGGGGCAAATACTTTTTCACGACACACATCAACCACTGTTTGAGGAGCATATTCTCGCTGTGCGACAAATTATATTCCGCCCAATATAATTTGCAGATACCCAGTGCTTAATTTGGGAAAACAAGTTACATCTGTTCGGGAACATCAATAGTAACATGTTTTCAAAACAAAACATATTTCATTAAAATGTTGACAGGCCATCTGTGCCACAGGAGTTTGGTAGCACCTTAATTGGGGAGAATGAGCTTGTGGTAATGGTTGGAGTGGAATCAGTGGAATGGGATCAAATGCATCAAACACATGGTTTCCATGTGTTTGGTGCCATTCCATTTGCTCCGTTCTGGACATTATTATGAGCCGTTCTCCCCTCAGCAGCCTCCACTGCTCTGCATGCACGAGAAGGGAATGAAGGAGATGAGATGGAAAAGCACAGTGGTGAGATATTCTATAATAGCTAAAAGGTAATGTGTCAGCCTATTAATTATGAAAATATACAAAATTCACTATTACTAGACCATTCAAAACCAAATACAAATTCTCTATAATTGTAGGACAACTGTAAGCCGCCCTGCACAATCAATGAACCAACAGCATCGCCTAGGGCGATACTTTCCCTCCCAGACTCGTGGGTAATACAGTCCACACTTAAAGGCAATTACTATAATTCATTTAATTTTGGAGTATAGGCGAGACCAATTATGTACCAAAGACATCTGAAATCCGTTTTGTTTTATGTATTTCTGCTGTGTGTAATATGTGGTAAACTCAAACTTTTTTTTTTTAACTAAGGTTTACCATCATTTTAATTCAGGTATTTTCAGCCTTAGGCTCATATATAGTCCTATGCGTGTGCATAAGTTCAAATCAAATCAAATCAAAATCAAATTTTATTTGTCACATACACATGGTTAGCAGATGTTAATGCGAGTGTAGCGAAATGCTTGTGCTTCTAGTTCCGACAATGCAGTAATAACAAGTAATCTAACTAACAATTCCAAAACTACTGTCTTGTACACAGTGTAAGGGGATAAAGAATATGTACATAAGGATATATGAATGAGTGATGGTACAGAGCAGCATAGGCAAGATACAGTAGATGGTATCGAGTACAGTATGTACAAATGAGATGAGTATGTAAACAAAGTGGCATAGTTTAAAGTGGCTAGTGATACATGTATTAAATTAGGATACAGTCGATGATATAGAGTACAGTATATACGTATGCATATGAGATGAATAATGTAGGGTAAGTAACATTATATAAGGTAGCATTGTTTAAAGTGGCTAGTGATATATTTACATCATTTCCCATCAATTCCCATTATTAAAGTGGCTGGAGTTGAGTCAGTGTCAGTGTGTTGGCAGCAGCCACTCAGTGTTAGTGGTGGCTGTTTAACAGTCTGATGGCCTTGAGATAGAAGCTGTTTTTCAGTCTCTCGGTCCCAGCTTTGATGCACCTGTACTGACCTCGCCTTCTGGATGATAGCGGGGTGAACAGGCAGTGGCTCGGGGGGTTGATGTCCTTGATGATCTTTATGGCCTTCCTGTGACATCGGGTGGTGTAGGTGTCCTGGAGGGCAGGTAGTTTGCCCCCGGTGATGCGTTGTGCAGACCTCACTACCCTCTGGAGAGCCTTACGGTTGAGGGCGGTGCAGTTGCCATACCAGGCGGTGATACAGCCCGCCAGGATGCTCTCGATTGTGCATCTGTAGAAGTTTGTGAGTGCTTTTGGTGACAAGCCGAATTTCTTCAGCCTCCTGAGGTTGAAGAGGCGCTGCTGCGCCTTCTTCACGATGCTGTCTGTGTGAGTGGACCAATTCAGTTTGTCTGTGATGTGTATGCCGAGGAACTTAAAACTTGCTACCCTCTCCACTACTGTTCCATCGATGTGGATAGGGGGGTGTTCCCTCTGCTGTTTCCTGAAGTCCACAATCATCTCCTTAGTTTTGTTGACGTTGAGTGTGAGGTTATTTTCCTGACACCACACTCCGAGGGCCCTCACCTCCTCCCTGTAGGCCGTCTTGTCGTTGTTGGTAATCAAGCCTACCACTGTTGTGTCGTCCGCAAACTTGATGATTGAGTTGGAGGCGTGCGTGGCCACGCAGTCGTGGGTGAACAGGGAGTACAGGAGAGGGCTCAGAACGCACCCTTGTGGGGCCCCAGTGTTGAGGATCAGCGGGGAGTAGATGTTGTTGTTTAAATGTCTTACTCACCTCGGCTGCAGTGAAGGAGAGACCGCATGTTTTCGTTGCAGGCCGTGTCAGTGGCACTGTATTGTCCTCAAAGCGGGCAAAAAAGTTATTTAGTCTGCCTGGGAGCAAGACATCCTGGTCCGTGACTGGGCTGGATTTCTTCCTGTAGTCCGTGATTGACTGTAGACCCTGCCACATGCCTCTTGTGTCTGAGCCGTTGAATTGAGATTCTACTTTGTCTCTGTACTGGCGCTTAGCTTGTTTGATAGCCTTGCGGAGGGAATAGCTGCACTGTTTGTATTCGGTCATGTTACCAGACACCTTGCCCTGATTAAAAGCAGTGGTTCGCGCTTTCAGTTTCACACGAATGCTGCCATCAATCCACGGTTTCTGGTTAGGGAATGTTTTAATCGTTGCTATGGGAACGACATCTTCAACGCACGTTCTAATGAACTCGCACGTCGAATCAGCGTATTCGTCAATGTTGTTATCTGACGCAATACGAAACATCTCCCAGTCCACGTGATGGAAGCAGTCTTGGAGTGTGGAGTCAGCTTGGTCGGACCAGCGTTGGACAGACCTCAGCGTGGGAGCCTCTTGTTTTAGTTTCTGTCTGTAGGCAGGGATCAACAAAATGGAGTCGTGGTCAGCTTTTCCGAAAGGGGGGCGGGGCAGGGCCTTATATGCATCGCGGAAGTTAGAGTAACAATGATCCAAGGTCTTTCCATCCCTGGTTGCGCAATCGATATGCTGATAAAATTTAGGGAGTCTTGTTTTCAGATTAGCCTTGTTAAAATCCCCAGCTACAATGAATGCAGCCTCCGGATAAATCGTTTCCAGTTTGCAGAGAGTTAGATAAAGTTCGTTCAGAGCCATCGATGTGTCTGCTTGGGGGGGGATATATACGGCTGTGATTATAATCGAAGAGAATTCTCTTGGTAGATAATGCGGTCTACATTTGATTGTGAGGAATTCTAAATCAGGTGAACAGAAGGATTTGAGTTCCTGTATGTTTCTTTCATCACACCATGTCACGTTGGCCATGAGGCATACGCCCCCGCCCCTCTTCTTACCAGAAAGATGTTTGTTTCTGTCAGCGCGATGCGTGGAGAAACCCGTTGGCTGCACCGCTTCGGATAGAGTCTCTCCAGTGAGCCATGTTTCAGTGAAGCAAAGGACGTTACAGTCTCTGATGTCCCTCTGGAATGCTACCCTTGCTCGGATTTCATCAACCTTGTTGTCAAGAGACTGGACATTGGCAAGAAGAATGCTAGGGAGTGGTGCACGGTGTGCCCGTCTCCGGAGTCTGACCAGAAGACCGCCTCGTTTCCCTCTCTTTCGGAGTCGTTTTTTTGGGTCGCTGCATAGGATCCACTCCGTTGTCCTGTTTGTAAGGCAGAACACAGGGTCCGCGTCGCGAAAAACATATTCTTGGTCGTACTGATGGTGAGTTGACGCTGATCTTATATTCAGTAGTTCTTCTCGACTGTATGTAATGAAACCTAAGATGACCTGGGGTACTAATGTAAGAAATAACACGTAAAAAAACAAAAAACTGCATAGTTTCCTAGGAACGCGAAGCAAGGCGGCCATCTCTGTCGGCGCCGGAAGTATAATATGTGTACGGGCATTATGGAATGAATCATCACCTTAGAAAGTGCCGTCCGTTTTGTTTTTGAAGCTTCTACAATGACCATGTTCTCGACTCCGTTTCAACCGGTTAAAAAGTCTTTCTTCAAATTGATCATCACAGTGAGGTGAGTTTTAAAAGCATGATACCGTTTGGATGATACGTGGTCGGTGTGATTTGTCAATAGCATTGATGTTAGAGGGACAATAGAATGCTGAGTACCAGGTCATTAGCGACCTGATGGTAATTAGCGAGTTGGTACCAAAATGTCCAGAGCACATTTTAGGGCACTGAGCAAATTTCAGGTCTGCAACAACTTCAACGTTGTGAAAATTCTTCCAGCGCTGTGTGAACACAGAGGCTGTACCCGCTTTAAGTTACAGTTTTAACAGTGGCCAAGTAGGCTATCACAGCTATTTGATCATGATGTAGGCCTACCAGAGTGGCCTACTATCAAAAACAATGGAATGTAGGCCTACAGTCCATGAGACTTTTGAAAAAAACTTGCAGGGCTTGACAACCTGTTTATACACTTGTCCTTCAGACACGGAAGTGACTGAAAATGTTTGTTTTTGTTTGTTTGATGGAAGAAACCACCACAAAATAAAATGCATTATTATTCCCATGCCATTAATACAGAGAATCAGACAAATTATGCTATCCTCTGCCTATTGGCCACTTAGCGTATTCAATCCACTTTCTAAATACAACACTGCCCCTTTAAGACAAAAAAAAAGGTTCTTTACCTGACTTGCTTTTTCAAATATGTCTAGAAATGTACACATTTTGTGCTCTTGAAGGAAGCAATCACTCCCCTATTGCTGCCTACAAATGATCTATAACTGGGCTAATAACTCAATAACTAGCAAAGGATATTTAAAAAATTTGCACAAGTGGCTACAAGCAGCTCTTGCTTTGATCTCAACACATGCGCATCTACCGGCGGTCACGAGTCATGAAGACAGTCAAATTCCAAATGACCGTTTAGTCACGGTAATTAGGCTTCTCCAAGCTCTGATGATGCTGCTGGTCATTAGTAGCCTACCAAACTTGCTAACTGCCTGGTACTCAGCACTAATCGCTCTGACATCAATGCAAATGTTTGGAAAATCTAATCAAACACTTAATGAGAGCCCAGGAGCTCATTTTACGCAACATTTCTATAGGCTACGCAATTGCGGAAGAAAACAGAGTGATGGCCGCTAATAAAAAAGACGAGCACCCCATCAGCTTTCTATAGGCTAGACCTACTATATTTATTTCTCAACTCTCCTAATATTAAGCACACTGCTTATATTTACAACATGAGTATAGCCTACCTGGCAGGCATGAAAATAACCCACGGGAAAAAGCGTCCTCCATTTGCAATTTAAGTGCATTTATGTTTTGATACAGGTGCATGATAATGGTCCATTCTAAATCAAAACAAATGTCACATATTACTTAGTATTTAAAAGACAATATTAAATCAAGAATAGGCTAATATTGTCACCCATCAGACTATCACTTGTGAATTATACCAAATCAAATTGTATTTGTCACATGCGCCGAACACAACAGGTGTAGTAGACTTTACAGTGACATGCTTACTTACAAGCCATTAACCAACAATGCAGTTAAGGAAAATATATATTTTTTTTAAACAATAAAATTATATTATTATCACTTGTGAATAATAAGAAACAATGCCTTTTTTTGTCGACTTCTTCAAATCATAGTCGCACACCTTATGTAGCCTAGCCCATAGGCTTATATGTTTTAATAAGGTTTGTATCACAACTAAAGTGGCCAAATAACTTCTTAAAATGAAGCACATTAACCCGCTTTACAGGGGGTTTAGAGTCTAACATAAGCTGCAAGTGAGTTTCAAGTTTGGGGAAGATCATTTTCACCATAAAAATGAGCCTTTATAATGCATAATCGCATTTGCGGTCACTTTTGATAATGGTGTTTTACACTAATGGAACAGTCGTGCTTATGGCCTACTACCATGTGCTCATTGCTTCACTTATAATGTGAATGAGAGACTGATGACGTGTGTACAGCATGCACAAAAAACAAAGCAGAGCTCATGCCTTTCAAGAAACTTTTTTCAAATCATCATTAAAGTCTCATCATGCAGCCTTAGAATGTATTAAAAATCAAAACATATAGCCCAACGTTTGTAGCACAAATAAAAGGTTACTTTAATAACTCCAAATTAAGCATATAGGAGTACTTATTTCTTTGTAAACCGCTCAACGCAAAATAGCCTCATGTGCGCACTCCCTCAAATTGTTTGGAGAAAATATATTTTATTCAGCTTTGTTCAATTGTATTCTTCATACTACAAAATAAGGCCACGGAATTATAAGCAAATCTTGCCTGCTAAATGAACTACTGTAGCCCACAGCTATTTGGTATAGACACATCAGACATAACATAAGGACAACTCAGAGTATGCTATTCTGTTATTCTGAAATAGACTACATTTTCTTAATATCATGCTTTTTTATTTTAAATAAATAATGGATTTATTGTGAGGGTGTATGTAGGCAATATTACATGGATTTATTAGACCTTTTAAAATGGCTTGTAGGCTGTGTGTGGAAGCCAGGAGATGCTAAATGTGTTTATGTTAATTGACGGTCAATTACCGTGAGACCGACAGCTTTTTGCTTGGCAATCACCGGCTAACAATCTTTCATGACCACCACAGCCCTACTCACGACCACAGCTATCAACACAGTCCAGTTCAAAGTAAACAGCACAGATCCATATATGGCAATGGTCTATTTGCATATAGGCCTACTGCAGCTCTGATTGGTTGTCGCAACGGTCTGTGCAGAATTCTACTCTGGTGCGTTCTGCCTACAACAAAATCTCTTGCATTGTTTGTTTCGTTCTGTTGCATTGGAAGTGGCTAATATTGCGTTGATGACATCACCATTGCCACAGGAAAGGGAAACGTTGATAGTGTTGATACTTTCTAGAGTTTTCCCTGTTAGTTAAGTGAAGTTCAATCTCGTGCTTCTCTCCTCGCTCTATAAAGCATTCCTGGGGAGCCGCGAAGCAGTCTCGGGGCTACTGTGTGCACACACGCAGCTTAGACTGAACATTGGTCCAGAGTGAATTTTACTGTGGTCATGACTCATGACTGCCGGTGTGGAATACGGTCACTGCAGCAGCTCTAGACCCACCTAGCTATCTTAAAGTAAATGCACTAACTGTAAGTTGCTCTGGATAAGAGCATCTGCTAAATGACTAAAATGTATATTCGTTACAGGACCTTCCAATTGAAATGTATTACATAAAACGTTGACTGCTGACATGGCAGTCAGAGCATGGTAAACATAGACAGGGAATAGACCGGCTTGCCACAGAGCAAACACAATTCATAAACCATGCAGAATTAAGCCATCATGTGCGAGTCCGATATGGCACCCTATTCCCTACATAGTGCACTACTTTTGAGGCTCTGTTCAAACCTACTACACTATATAGGGAATAGGGTGCCATTTTAAATGCAGGTCATGCCAGGTCTAGCCATGATACTTCCAGACATTTCTATAGTCCAGTTACCTCCCATCCTCTCCATGACAGCCCCCAGCACCAGTCCAGCACAGGTCTCAAACACCAGCACCTTACTGCCTGCATGGATATTCCCCAGAGTCAACATCTGGGCAAGGGTGTCATACCGCAGGTGGCTGGTGGAGGGAGGCAGAGACACAGTCTTGGTTATTACAACAACCACATACAATACAGAGAGGAACTTCTCTTGGGACCAGAGGTTTTCCTGACCACTTGACCTAAGCCAGGAAAAAACATCAGAACCTACAAATAGGCCTCGGTATGACTTAGCTGGCATGGAGGCTACACTCACCATATCTTCCCTGGTTCTCTGCCGTGGTACATCATAGCCAGGACACGACAGGAGGGCCTTAGAACCATCACACTGTTCTCATACCTGGAGGGAACAGAACACAAGACATTCAGAACTCGTAAAGCCTATTTCATTCATCACTAACCCTGGTCCTGGAGTGTGTGTGTGTGCATATATATATATATCTATATATTCCACTGACTCACTTTTTCTTTTTTTTCTTGATGTATTTCTCCTGTGCAAACTCAGTCTTGTCCCTGAATGTTGTACTGTTCTCTATCAGCTGCTGGACTATTTCCTATGGAAAGTGAAGTCAGAGGAGCATCCTCAACATAAACAAATCTTTCACCATGACTTACAACGCATACTGAACAAAAACATAAATGCAACATGTAAAGCGTTGGTCCCATGTTTCATGGGCTGAAATAAAAGATCACAGAAATTGTCCATATGCACAAAAAGCTTATTTCTCTCAAATTTTGTGCACAAATGTATTTACATCCCTGTTCGTGAGCATGTCTCCTTTGCCATAATCCATCTACCTGACAGGTGTGGCATAATATGAAGCTGAATAAACAACATTATCATTACACAGGTGCACCTTGTGCTGGGGACAAAAGGCCATTCTAAAATGTGCAGTTTTGTTACAACACAATGCCACAGATGTCTAAAGTTGAGGGAGCGTGCAATTGGCATGCTGACTGCCGGAATGTCCACCAGAGCTGTTGCCAGATAATTTAATGTTAATTTCTCTACCAATGTCATTTTAGAGTCCAGCCTCACAACCGCAGACCACGTGTAACCACGCCAATCCAGGATCTCCACTTCCGGCTAGTGACAACTAATCCACATTAATGACAACTAATCCACATATATCCAGAGGTACCTGTCCCTTCAGACCCTGCTCTTTGAGGGTCTCAATATCGTCTCTGGTGAGTTTCTGTGATTTCCCATCATCCAGAATGTTCCTGTTGTCCGTTCCTGCTTCCTTGGCATCTAAAGAGGCACACAAAAACAAGACACAGACATCAACTCTGTGCCTGGACAACTGAATCCTTACTGGAATGAGAGAATAATGGAGGTTGTCGGCATGTAGCTGCAGTTACCTGCAGAGCTCTCGACGCATTTAGGTTTCCGTGGCTGCAGTGTCCCACCAGTCACAACTTCAAAGGTGGTCCCATACAACTCCCCCACTGCATTGTCCAGGAAGAACCACTGCTTTTCAAATACTGTTTTCCTGGGGTTGGGAAGAAGACATGTCAGATAATCTCAAACGCACATTGACACACAGTGAGTCCACTGTGATACACTATACTGACTACACAACTGGAGTACTGCCAATATGTCATCCAGCTTGAAGCTGGCAACATGACATTCTCTTCTATAAATGTAAAAATATAACCTTAAAAGTTACCTGGCTGAGTATCCTACTCCTAGCTATCAAGCAATGATGACAATTGGACAATGCTAATCCACCAGACATAGCTTGCAAACTAGTAACACTAGTACAGGCAAAAGGTTTGACTTGACTGTGAAGCATTGTTAGCTAACGCAAATCAACAGATAATGCGATTGTGCATGTGCAAAATTGTGTGAGGACTCACTTTTTCTTTTGAATCTGCACAGCTTTGTAGATGTCTCCCCGTTTCAGTACTACGTAGTCACCCTCATTCACTCTGTGCTGGGAGTCATTATCGCCATTGTCCGCCATTAGAAAGCTTGATAGCCAGCTTAGTAGTAAAGTCGATTTTTCACACACTAGAATGTGAGTTTTAAATCACCAAAGAGAATAGTAATGTACTGAAATCAAGTATTTTTGGGAGAGATCGCCTACTGAATTTACCCACGTGCTAGCCTGCATTTCCTTAGCATTCAGGACAATTAGTCGACGCTGTATCAATCACTCACCGTACTCGACTCTGATTGGCTCATTGATGTTCGTAGAGCGTATCCTCCAATGGTAGAGAAGTACCAGGATTTTCTAGCTTCCGATAGGTGGTCGAGAAAACAGGGGGAAAATCGACTTCAGAAATATCAATTTCGTTTGTGACTAGAAGACTACTAGCGGAAGTGTGGCTTTTTTTTTCTTCATAATATAATAATCCCGAACCAAAACCTCAGTCTCTTTACCGGCTACATTCATTATCCTAACCTGCTGCATAAATGATTTTAACCTGCTACGGAAAAGGCACTTCCGGTCGTGGCTGTGTTTTAGCTAGTCATCCCCGCCACGAATATATTTTTGTTGTTGATACAATACAAATTTCGAGATACAAACTAAACATTTAGAGAAACTACCTCGACATTTAAAGAGACTAACATGAATTTTCAAGATACTAACTTGACATTTCAAGACAGCAGAACATACAGGATATATTACTTAATTTGTAGCATTATGTGGCGATTCCCATCTATCCATGTTGCTGAGATCAGCAAAGCAGGGCCGACGGCAACGTGTTGAGCTAGCATAAGCTTTTGATTCGCTTTAACAACAACTACTGACACAAAAGCGTTTAAAATAAGGATAAAGTACTGTTGGGTATGACCCATCTGTTCCAACACTATATTGCAGGCAACTATGAAATGTGAAATTATGTATTCATGACTGTTCATTGAAATACTCCCCACCACACCTTGGACCTGTGGTTTCACCTCTGAAATCACCACACAATGTTACAAATTAAGAAACATAAGCATGCCCTACTTTCTAAAACATTTGAGTTAGTATTTCAACATTTTTACTTATTATCTCAACATTTTGTATCAGCAAAGTATCAGCATTTTTATTGATTTATTTCATGGCGGGAATGGGCTTCCATAATATCCATTCTCAAAACATAATTCTCATACAGTTGACATACAGTATAATCTGTTTGACATCAAGACTGAAGGAGCAATTTTGGTCTTACATGCTCATGTGTCTAGGGATGTTTTAACTTTCTCACATGGGGTTACAGTGCCTTGCGAAAGTATTCGGCCCCCTTGAACTTTGCGACCTTTTGCCACATTTCAGGCTTCAAACATAAAGATATAAAACTGTATTTTTTTGTGAAGAATCAACAACAAGTGGGACACAATCATGAAGTGGAACGACATTTATTGGATATTTCAAACTTTTTTAACAAATCAAAAACTGAAAAATTGGGCGTGCAAAATTATTCAGCCCCTTTACTTTTAGTGCAGCAAACTCTCTCCAGAAGTTCAGTCAGGACAATCCACCTGTGTGTAATCAAGTCTCCGTATAAATGCACCTGCACTGTGATAGTCTCAGAGGTCCGTTAAATGCGCAGAGAGCATCATGAAGAACAAGGAACACACCAGGCAGGTCCGAGATACTGTTGTGAAGAAGTTTAAAGCCGGATTTGGATACAAAAAGATTTCCCAAGCTTTAAACATCCCAAGGAGCACTGTGCAAGCGATAATATTGAAATGGAAGGAGTATCAGACCACTGCAAATCTACCAAACCTGGCCGTCCCTCTAAACTTTCAGCTCATACAAATAGAAAACTGATCAGAGATGCAGCCAAGAGGCCCATGATCACTCTGGATGAACTGCAGAGATCTACAACTGAGGTGGGAGACTCTGTCCATAGGACAACAATCAGTCGTATATTGCACAAATCTGGCCTTTATGGAAGAGTGGCAAGAAGAAAGCCATTTCTTAAAGATATCCATAAAAAGTGTTGTTTAAAGTTTGCCACAAGCCACCTGGGAGACACACCAAACATGTAGAAGAAGGTGCTCTGGTCAGATGAAACCAAAATTGAACTTTTTGGCAACAATACAAAACGTTATGTTTGGCGTAAAAGCAACACAGCTGAACACACCATCCCCACTGTCAAACATGGTGGTGGCAGCATCATGGTTTGGGCCTGCTTTTCTTCAGCAGGGACAGGGAAGATGGTTAAAATTGATGGGAAGATGGATGGAGCCAAATACAGGACCATTCTGGAAGAACCTGATGGAGTCTGCAAAAGACCTGAGACTGGGACGGAGATTTGTCTTCCAACAAGACAATGATCCAAAACATAAAGCAAAATCTACAATGGAATGGTTCAAAAATAAACATATCCAGGTGTTAGAATGGCCAAGTCAAAGTCCAGACCTGAATCCAATCGAGAATCTGTGGAAAGAACTGAAAACTGCTGTTCACAAATGCTCTCCATCCAACCTCACTGAGCTCGAGCTGTTTTGCAAGGAGGAATGGGAAAAAACGTCAGTCTCTCGATGTGCAAAACTGATAGACATACCCCAAGCGACTTACAGCTGTAATCGCAGCAAAAGGTGGCGCTACAAAGTATTAACTTAAGGGGGCTGAATAATTTTGCACGCCCAATTTCATTTTTTTGATTTATTAAAAAAGTTTGAAATATCCAATAAATGTCGTTCCACTTCATGATTGTGTCCCACTTGTTGTTGATTCTTCACAAAAAAATACAGTTTTATATTTTTATGTTTGAAGCCTGAAATGTGGCAAAAGGTCGCAAAGTTCAAGGGGGCCGAATACTTTCGCAAGGCACTGTATATAACTGATCTAAGGCCGGAAAGACAATTCTACTGTTTGTAGATGCGCCACGAACTGCTCTCAACCTGTGCCATTACAGAGACAACAACTGACCAAAACATGTTTCTCAAGTTTATTACAATGCAGTTCAGTCAAGAGAAATACCAGTGTCAACAAATGTCTCGTTCAACGTGATAATAACCCACCACCAGAAATATCTTTGAAATTCTGTTGGACTTGTAATACAATTGCAAATGTTACATTATAAAACAGTATAAAAGTAATATGTATAAAATAGGGCAATGAGCAGCCCAATAGAGTGATTGTGAAAGTAGACTACAACATTGAAATCAAAGACTTAAAAAATGTGGTGTCAGTAAAACTACCTAAAATCCTCCTCTTCAACCACTGGTTGTCACAGATTTTTTTCTGGGCTACACCAAGGTAAACAGGTGACAAGATGTACAGCCCATGTGCCGAATGAATTGCAAGGCCTAACCGTCAGGCAAATGAGCCTTGTAGAGATGGTCCACACATTTTGTAGAGATGGTCTTAGAATCAAATGTAGTGTACTGTGACCAAGACGTCTACTTTTCTCTGCACTTACAATATGAAAATATAATTTATGTAGCCTACAAAACCATATCAGCAATTCATTTAAATTCTTTCTCGACTCTGGATTGGCTTTTTACAGGCCTTCAGTACATGAATGATTGACTGCATTGGAATGCATGGATAGTCTCAGCTTGTAACAAATCCTCATGTTTGATCGCCACGGCACTAAATTAAAGCTGATGTCCCAGGTTCATTCCTGCCCTCCAGTAAGTTTGTGGAATAGTTCCTCGTCCAGTGTCTCGTTCTGGTCTTTGGAGCGTGTTGAGAGGAAGATGTATCCTCCTATGTACTCATGGACCACCTTGCAGTCACAACTCACACAGGAGAAGGCTATCGACACATTCTGGTCAAACTCTATGGCCACCTGGAGACATGAAACAACATGGATTATTACTGATTAATGTACTTTATAGATACAGTGGGGCAAAAAAGTATTTAGTCAGCCACAAATTGTGCAAGTTCTCCCACTTAAAAAGATTTTTCATCATAGGTACACTTCAACTATAACAGACAAAATGAGAGAAAAAAAATCCAGAAAAATCTCATTGTAGTATTTTTAATGAATTAATTTGCAAATTATGGTGGAAAATAAGTTTTTGGTCAAAAACAAATGTTTATCTCAATACTTTGTTATATACCCTTTGTTGGCAATGACAGAGGTCAAACGTTTTCTGTAAGTCTTCACAAGGTTTTCACACACTGTTGCTGGTATTTTGGCCCATTCCTCCATTCAGAGCTCCTCTAGAGCAGTGATGTTTTGGGGCTGTTGCTGGGCAACACGGACTTTCAACTCCCTCCAAAGATTTTCTATGGGGTTGAGATCTGGAGACTGGCTAGGCCAGTCCAGGACCTTGAAATACTTCTTACGAAGCCACTCCTTCGTTGCCCGGGCGGTGTGTTTGGGATCATTGTCATGCTGAAAGACCCAGCCACGTTTCATCTTCAATGCCCTTGCTGATGGAAGGAGGTTTTCACTCAAAATCTCACGATACATGGCCCCATTCATTCTTTCCTTTAAACGGATCAGTCGTCCTGGTCCCTTTGCAGAAGAACAGCCCCAAAGCATGATGTTTCCACCCCCATGCTTCACAGTAGGTATGGTGTTCTTTGGATGCAACTCAGCATTCTTTGTCCTCCAAACACAACGAGTTGAGTTTTTACCAAAAAGTTATATTTTGGTTTCATCTGACCATATGACATTCTCCCAATCTTCTTCTGGATCATCCAAATGCTCTCTAGCAAACTTCAGACATGCCTGGACATGTACTGGTTTAAGCAGGGGGACACGTCTGGCACTGCAGGATTTGAGTCCCTGGAGGCGTAGTGTGTTACTGATGGTAGGCTTTGTTACTTTGGTCCCAGCTCTCTGCAGGTCATTCACTAGGTCCCCCCGTGTGGTTCTGGGATTTATTCTCACCGTTCTTGTGATCATTTTGACCCCACGGTGTGAGATCTTGCGTGGAGCCCCAGATCGAGGGAGATTATCAGTGGTCTTGTATGTCTTCCATTTCCTAATAATGTGATTTTCTGGATTTTTGTCTGTCATAGTTGAAGTGTAGCTATGATTAAAATTCCAGGCCTCTCTCGTCTTTTTAAGTGGGAGAACTTGCACAATTGGTGGCTGACTAAATACTTTTTTTGTCCCACTGTACATTTTCAGGAGAAACTGGTTTCTCAAAGGCAACTATTATCCATTACTTCCTAATCTGTAAAAAGTAATCAATCAATGAAATAAATCAATGAACCAATCAATCAATCTATAACCATTTACCTGTCTGATCTCCCAGTTGACATTCCACTGTCTCATGTTGGCGAACCTCCAGGTGGTGACGGGCAGGCCAGTGGACATGTCAATACGGATCAGACGGTTATAGGAGATACCCATCAGCTCATCCTTCTTACTGCCTCGGAACCTGGAACACACACACACATTCATAATATCTTTATGGAACCATAGTGGTTTTGTGAACCATGATTGTGTGATGAGTAACTTTGCCTGGGACCTGCTCCCTGAGCTAACTCCCAGGCTTTATCTCGCTAACACAGTCTTGAGCTGTTTGAACCTGGTCGGTCACATTTATGTACCTGACAATGTAGTATTTGATACCAAACTCAGGCAGGGACTGCCAGGCCTGGATAAAGCGCATTTTAGCTTCATTGAGGGAGAGCCTGGCAATGTTCTGATGGGCCTCCAGGATCCTCGCTGTCAGCTGGACAGGAGACAGAAAAGGGACATTTAGGTTACTTTACACAGACATTATGTCAATCATCTAACAAATACTGAAAGGGTCTGATTTCATTATTACTGAAACAGGATCCAAGTGGTAAATATAAAGATCCAGTCCATAAAAAAAAATTGGAGGCCTATTACACTTCAGTGTTGTGATACAAAAATGTATTATATTATTCATCATCATAAATCAGACAGGTTTTTTACATGGACAATACATTGGAGATAATATAAGACAAGTATTGAACACTATGAAAAATCTGGGAAATCAAGCCTGGTATTCTTGGCTGACTTTGAAATGGCCTTTGATAAAGTACAACTGGAGTTTATATATAAATGCCTGGAAAATTTCAATTTTGGAGAATCTCTTATAAAATGGGTTAAAGTTATGTATAGTAACCCTAGGTGTAAAATAGTAATAATGGCTACTTCTCAGAAATGTTTTAATTGTCAAGAGGAATAAAACAAGGTTGTCCACTATCAGCATATATATTTATTGCCATCTAAATGTTAGCTGTTAAAATCAGATCCAACAATAATATCAAGGGGTTAGAAATCCAGGGTTTTAAAAAAAAGGTGTCATTGTAAGATGATTGTTTTCTTTTAAATCCACTATTTGGATCCCTCCACAGCCTCATAGAGCATCTAGATACTTTTTCTAACCTAATTATGATAAATGTACAATATTACGTATTGGATTACAAAAAAAATACAACTTTTACAATACTGTGTAGTTTACCAATAAAATGGTCTGACGGGAATGTGGACATAGTCGGTATACATATCCCGAAATAAATTATCTGACTCCAATACATTTTTAGTTAAGATCTTGCTACCATGGAAATGAAAATACCTGTTTATTTGTGGGGGGAAAAAATCACCCTGATTAACTCTTTACTCAAATCCCATTTGACCTATTTGCTTATGGTTTTGCCTAAACCTAGCGACCTGTTTTTTTTAATTATATGAGCAAACAATATCCAATTTCATTTGGAATGGCAAGCCAGGCAAAATTAAAAGGGCATATTTATAAAATGAATATGAATTCGGAGGGCAAAACTATTACATTTTAAAGCATTAGACCTCTAATTAAAGGCGTCAGTCATACAAAAGTAATACTTAAATCCAAACTGGTTCTCTAGCAAATTAGAAAGAATGTCTCACCCCATGTTTAAGAAAGACCTTTTTCCCTTTATTCAGATTACAACCTCTCACTTTTGATTCTTTAAAAACTAAATCAATTCCAAAACATTGCTATTTTTTTTAAACAGGTATAATCTTTGTAAATTATATCATAAATAGGACTGGTGGAGTTGTCATACATGCAGCTAACAAAAATATATGGAAATGTCTGCTCTACCCAAAATTACAACCAATGAATTGCAGCATTACCGCAAAAATGGAAGAGGCAAATGGAAGGGGGAAAAAGTAAGGAACTTATGTCGGCCTTGCATTAATGACCAAAATTGGTTAAAGAAAATTGTTAAATAAAAACAGATACCAGTTTAATTTAAGGACCAAAAATTGACAGCTGCGCCATATAGATTGCAAAAGAGTTGCAATCTATATGGCGCAGTTGGAAGACAGTTGGAAGAGATTTACAATGATTCCATGACACATGGTTTATGAACTGATACACAAAACGACGGCAGATTAAAAACATAGAATTTTTCATTTAAATTATGCTAAATTCTTGCAACAAATATGTTGGCTTGCAAAAGTGTTCACCCCCCTGGCATTTTTCCTATTTTGTTGCTTAACTACCTGGAATTTCAATGGATTTTGGGGGGGGGGTTTGTATCATTTGATTTACACAACATGCCTACCACTTTGAAGATGCAAAATATTTTTTCTGGTGAAACAAACAAGAAATAAGACAAGAAAACAGAAAACTTGAGCATGCATAACTATTCAACCCCCCCCTCGCAAAGCTGTCATCAAGGAGGCAAAGGGTGGCTACATTACAAAATCTCAAATATATACACTGTAGATAAAAACCTGGAATGAGAAGGTGTGTACAAACGTTTGGAAGCTACAATCTGCTAAATTAAAGCTTATCTACCCAATAACTAAAAAAAATAAGAAAACTACTGAAATGGTGAGTGAATGGAATGGTCTGGGCGCCTTCAGAGATGGTCGCCTCATTTCGAGTCCTTAGGAAACTCTGCAGTATTTTGTTTTTTTAATGTTTTATTTCTTACATTGTTACCCCAGGAAATCTTAAATTGTATTATTAGAAACATGGTTCTCTCAGGATATGTTGTCGGAATCGGTTCAGTCACTGGGCTTCTCCATGCATCGAGCTGAGACAGAGATAAACACCTCTCTGGGAAGAGGAAGAGGGGGGTGTATGCTTCCTGATTAACGACTCATGGTGAAATCCTAACAACATACAGGAACTCAAGTCCTTTTGCTCACCAGACCTCACCCGATCAAATGCCGGCCATATTACCTTCTAAGAGAATTCTCATCAGTTATCGTCACAGCTATGAACATTCCCCCTCAAGAAGACATCAAGATGGCCCTAAAGGAACTTCACTGGACTTTATGTAAACTGGAAACCATATATCCTGAGGCTGCATTTACTGTAGTTGGGTATTTTAACAAAGCAAATTTGAGAACAAGGCTACCTAAATTCTATCAGCATATTGATTGCACTACGCGTGGGGGTAATACACGAGAGCTACTCTAACTTCCGCGATGCATACAAAGCCCTCCCCCGCCCTCCCTTCGGCAAATCCGACCACGATGCCATCTTCCTCCCACCGTCTTATAGGCAGAAACTCAAACAAGATGTACCAGTGACTAGAACCATTCAACGCTGGTCTGAACAATCGAAAACCATGCTTCAAGATTGTTTTGATCACACGGACTGGGATATGCTCCGGTCAGCCTCAGAGAATAACAGAATAACATCAGAATAACATCAACCTATACACTAACATCAACCTATACACTGACTCTGTGAGTGAATTCATAAGGAAGTGCATTGGAGATGTTGTACCCACTGTGACTATTAAAACCTACCCTAACCAGAAACCGTGGATGGATGGCGGCATTTGCGGAAAACTGAAAGCGCGAACCACCGTATTTAACCATGGAAAGAGGTCTGGGACTATGGCTGAATATAAACAGTGTAGTTATTCTCTCCGCAAGGCAATCAAACGAGCAAAATTCCGGAACAGGGACAAAGTGGAGTCAACGGCTCAGACATGAGATGTATGTGGCAGGGTCTACAGGAACTCACAGACTACAAAAAGAGAACCAGTCACGTCACGGACACCGACGTCTTGCTGCCAGACAAACTAAACACCTTCTTTGAGGATAATACAGTGCCACCGTCACGGCCCGCTAACAAGAACCTTTAAGTTCCTCGGTGTACACATCAACAACAAACTGAAATGGTCCACCCACACAGACAGTGTGGTGATGAAGTTGCAACAGCGCCGCTTCAACCTCAGGAGGCTTCAACCTCAGGAGGCTTCAACCTCAGGAGGCTTCAACCTCAGGAGGCTTCAACCTCAGGAGGCTTCAACCTCAGGAGGCTTGAAATTTTGGCTTGTCTCCCAAAACCCTGACTAACTTCTACAGATCCACAATCGAGAGCATCCTGTCGGACAACTGCTCCATCCATTAACTGCAAGGCTCTCCAGAGGGTGGTGCGGTCGGCACAACGCATCACCGGGTACAAACTACCTGCCCTCCATGACACCAGATGTCACAGGAAGACAAAAAAGATCATCAAAGACAACAACAACCTGAGCCACTGCCTGTTCACACCGCTTCCATCCAGAAGGCGAGGTCAGTACAGGTGCATCACAACTGGGACCGAGAAACTGAAGAATAGCTTCTATCTCAAGGCCATCAGACTGCTAAACAGCCATCACTAACTCAGAGAGGCTGCTGCCTACACGAGACCCAATCACTGGCCACTTTAACAAATGGATCACTAGTCACTTTAAATAATGTCACTTTAATAATGTTTACATATCTTTCATTACTCATATAATTTGTATATACTGTATTTTATACCATCTAGTTGCCACTTGCCTATGCCGCTCGGCGATCGCTCATCCATATATTTACATGCACATATTCTCATTCACCCCTTTTAGATTTGTGTGTATTTGGTAGTTGTTGGGGAACTGTTAGATTACTTGTTCGATTTTACTGCACTGTCAGAACCAGAAGCACAAGCATTTCGCTACACTCGCATTAACATCTGCTAACCATGTGTATGTGACCAATAAAATTGGATTTGATTTGAGATAAGTATTATGGTGTCACTTGAGTCATGTCAGAGATAATCAACTCTTTCTCTGGAGAGCTCTGGTGACACATCCTCTCTCTGTCTGTCTATGGCTCACAAACACGGAATCATGAATGATCACTCTATATTGAAGATAGACACCCACCTGTTTGGTCTTGTACTTCTTGGTGTATCTGGGGGAGACAAAGCACTCAGCGTTCATCTCCATGGCATCCAAGTCTGGAGCAGCCTGACCAGGAGGGGGCGCCAGACTTTTCATCTGCAGGAAAGACTGGATGTTCTTCACCTCCGACCTGGACCAATCACAGTTTCTCTTGGTCAGTTTACAGTCACAACCCTACTAATGTGGTCCAAGGCAGGTGAAGTATTAGGTAAAAACAAGTCTGACCTGTAGGAGCTGTAAGCCATGGTCTTGCCCTTGGAGGCCAGGGTACAGGCTGCCTTCCACTTGGAATACTGTGTCTCCTGGATAAAAAACAAAAATGTTACAGCAATATGTAGGAGGAACAACGGAGTCATGTTGGCGGTGCCCCGACTCTATTAAACAAAAAAAATAAATAAGAAATAGCCTCTTACGTTGTCACAGCGGATGTAGACCTCGTTCATCCCATCAGCCACTGGGAGCAGCAGTTTGATGCCAAACTTCTTGTCCGTCACGTTGACGTCAGGGACCACCTCACATCCTCGGAGATGCAGCTGTTCTATCGGCTCTCCGCTGGCTGTCTCTTTGTTCTTGTAGTAGGAGATGGTGGTGTCTTTAAACACGAACCAGTACTCCTTAAACGGACGCAACGTCAGTCTTTTAGGCCTGCTCACGAAACAACAACAAAAAAGCTTGGTGAGGAAAAACATGAACGGGTTGTGTCCCCACACAGTCACACTGTTGCACATTCAATGTTGCTGTGTGAACCGTCTGTGTCACGGACTCCAGGCCATATACAGCGTGGGGCATTAACCTTTCCTTGTCTGAAGTGAAATGGCATTTTATTTCTACCACTTATCATTCAAGGTCTCTTTGACTTATGTTTCCATCTGTTACATAGACATAGAGGTACAGTATACAATACATTGTGTGTTTCTGGGCAAATACAGGGGCCCTCAGGATTTACCTGAACAGCTTGAGGGAGTCTGCCAGCTTTGGAACGTCTGTGATGTCTTCCTGTGGGGCGGGAACAAGCAACTGTCAATTATCTTGTGACTTAGTGACATCATCACGTTGAGACATGCAATCTAAGCAGACTACCCATCAAACCCTTTGCTTAAATACAGGTGTTGAACCCTCTGAAACGGTTGAAAACAAACGGTAGCAAACAAATGACATACACACTTGTTTATCATTTATATGTCAAAAAATATATATTAATCCTTCATATGTAGGACATCTACACTAACCAGGATTCTGTCTGTATTTCCTCCCTCAAGTGTGACCTCTAGGTTGGATAGGGCAGCCTCTACTTCATCCATCTCTGGTTCGTTGGAGAAGTCCAGAGGTTCCGTGGACATGGTCATCTTGCATATGTGATACTGAAACAATGTGGACAATCATTAATAATCAGCAGTGAATGATGGGAATATAACAGGAGATTTTACAATACACAACAGACAAGAAGAGCACAAAACTAACAGACAACTTTGAAAAAAATGAAATATACCCAGCCTTTAGCTGTCTAAATGGCAGGTTTGAACCCTAAAAAACAGATTTTAGTTCAACACTTGAGGCCAGATGATAACACAAGACCGGGAGGAGGAGAGAGCCCTGTGATTCCAGTAATTATGCAGGTGAAAGCAATAACCATCTCAGGGATTTCACAATGGTTTCTATATCAGCTTAGAACATGGAAAAATATATTCAAAGGTATGCTCTGGATAAGAGCGTCTGCTAAATTACTAAATTGTTAAAAATGTAAAATTATATCAAAGTCAGAGATGAAGAACATTTAACATGTAACAGTCATAGGTTTTTCGCTTCATAGTTTTTTGTTAGTTATATTTTCTCATATTTTCCTCACCCAGAGGAGTACAGGGTGATAGCCAGATGTCCCTCCCTCCCTCTTTCCTATGGGATTTTCCTCCTGTCCCAACAGGCCTTCTCTTGGAATGAGACTCCAAACCGGATCTCCCAGATGGACAATAGTGTGAGAGTGTGTGTGTGTGTGTGTTCATTGGCGCTCGCGAGTGTGTATGTGTGCGTGTATGTTTGAATGTGTGACGTGCGCGTGGGCAGGTTTGAGTTTGTGTGTGTCTACCTGTAAGGAGGCGAACATTAGCATTTCTTCCTCAGTGCAGTCGATCTCCTCCAGTAGGATGGACCAGCGAGCCTGCTCATACAGCTGGGTTATCCTCACAGCATCATACTGAAAACACACAAATCAGTCAATGTTAGGGTTAGGCGTGGGGTTATGGTTACAGTTAGTCTCACCATAGGGTTGAGGTTCAGTGGTATTCAAACTCCCACTTTGGGTTAAGGTTAGGGGTTAGGGTAACCTTTGGGTTGAGGTCGAAGAAGCAGTGGTATTTGAAGCGTAGCTGCAGTCTGTCATCTTCTCCGATGCCCTGTTCCATCAAGGAGCGGGAGGAGTCCAGCCACCTGTCAATCACACCAGCAGCATGTCACAGTCAACCAGGAAGTTATGTGCTCAGGGGAGAGACAGAGTAGTGCCCTCCAGCATAGCAACAACTAGCGTCTTTTCTACCTGTCCAGCCATAGAGTCTGGTTCCCCTCAAGGTTTATTCGTTCCAATGGAGTTTTTGTTTCTGAGTAACTCTTACCCTGCGTTGATGATGGCTTTATCCACCATGGACAGCTGCTGGTACATCTTGGACAGCTCCGCAGGGGGCAGGTTGGGCTGGCTGGAGGTCAGTGGGTTGTCCCCAAACCACAGGCTGGTGGCCGAGGCAGGAGTCCCGTTCTCTGGGTCGTAGGTGGGCACCATAGTCTTACTGTACAGGGGACTGCCTGGAGGGGTCAGGTGGAGGAAGAGGAGATACAACTCAGAGCCCATATTCATAAAGGCTCTGTGTGAGAACGCTGATATAGAATCAGTTTCGCCTTTAGCCTAGGAGTGAGGCCTCATGGGAGCATAGAGGATTGCGGGGGCGAAATGGCCCTGTCTACATTTGTTTAAAAGCAGCAGAGCCTTTAACTCAGAAATAATTCCTTTGAAACGGTTCAGAGCAACTGTCAAAATGAGGCTGGTTTTATGAGTTGGTGTGGAATCCTCAGCTGCCCTATACCGTAGCTACTGTACACTCACACCGACACGGAAAGTGTGTGTGTGCCTGCGTTTCAGAGTAAGCGGTAACGAAAGCCTTGAGAACAAAGCAGCGAACTATAGCTTCTATTCTTTCAGATTTCCTTAATGCTTGCTGTATTCTTTTAGATCTTCAGAAACTTTATAGAATTCTCCATTCCTTCTTAGATTGTTTCAGAAGTCTACGGAAGCCACCATGTGGGTGGAATCTGGTGGTGGTGTGAGACATAAAAGTCAGTAGCTACCCACTGAGTTAGCCAGAGGTTCAAAACCTTGACTGTGTTGCAATAGTGATATATTAAATCCCTTCACAGCGTGATTGAAAACAGACCATCGCGATATGAGGAGAGTTTGAGCCTAACTTCTCAATGGGGATAACTTGGCCTAAGGCCCTGATGGTTTCTATGATTCAACAAAGCTATACTGACAGAGAGACGACAATAAAGGGGTTGGCTAAAGCAGGGACGGGCTGTCACCAGGATATGGCTAACTGGCTAACTTGGTTGAAAAATCGTCACATGAAAACAGATTGGAAGAATCTGACCATTGAAGATACAGTACATCTAACAACACATCATTAACATTGTATTCATATGCTTAAAAAAACGCAAACAACACTGTGTCTCTCACCTGTTCCCCCAGAGCCTCCGCTGATGCTGTCCATATCTAAGATGTCATCCAGTGCTGGGTTCTTGTCTTTCTTCTTCTTCTTCTTGGACGGGTCATCTGGAGGCTTCAGCAGGGACAGCTCCTCTGGCCTCCTGATGTCTGGAGGAGAGAGAAGAATGTCAAGGAGAGATCCGACCTCTAGACTACACCCTAACCCCTTCCCTCTCCTATGGCCTCCTGACGCCTGGGAAAAGGAAGACCGGGTCAAGGAGAGACACTGCACCCTATCTGACTCCTAGATCCTAGACTCCTAGCCCTATATCCTTACATCTAGATTTAAACCCCTACCCCATAGGTCCGAGCCCCTAACACTTCCCGTATTGGGAACTTCACCATATTAAAACGGTGATCTAGTTCTTTCGGAGCTGCACTATTGCCCGGTTAGGGTACTCACTGAGCGCTCTGCAGATCTCAGCGACGGTCTTGAAGACGACGGCAGAGTAGCTGACAGTGAGTTTGACCGTTTTCATGTTGGGCAGCTGCAGGCACAGGGGTTTGTGCTGGGGAGTGTAGCGCAGGTCAGCGTCCGCCTGGACACCGTACTTGTCCAGGGTCCAGTGGGTCTTCAGCAGCCAACAGCTCCTCTGGTCCCACCACAGAGCATGGTCTGACCAGTCCTGAGGGGCCTCTGGCGGCGAGAGGGAGAGGAGGGAAAGAGAGAAAGAGAGGGGTTATGGTTGGGTAAAAGGACAGCATTTCCTCAAAGTGCAAACGTTGCCACTAAATACGTATCATTTTATATTTCATCCACAATTCAAATTGATATTCAATTGTCTAAGAACAATTTCAGCATGGAGTATGTGTACGTTTCGGACTACACGAGAAAGCTTCTGCCCATAAGTTTACGCCAAACAAACCACCTGCAGCAGGCATAAGAAGTCCCCACAGGAAGCAGATGGGTGTGGCTTGATGATTCTCTAAGACATGTTGTGAGCGTTACAGCTAAACCCAGACCACTGTTAGTCCAGTCTGATGACTGGCCACTGAGTCATATATGGCTTAATCATATACATGTAGTCATATGCCTACTTAACGATGACGTAACAAACACAACACACCTTGCCTTAGGCCACTTTCCTGCCGTCTTCCCACGAGGAAGTCCCTAATGTCTAATCATCCTGGATAAAACACAGCCTGTGTCTTAAATCACACCCTATTGCCCATGTAGGGCACTCATTTTGTAGACATAATAACTGTCAAATATAGCGCATGACACAGGGAATAGGGTCTCTGGGAGATTTCTCCCAGGTGAATAGATACGAGATAAAGTGGTGAACTTCAGCCTTTCAGGCTGTGGTACTGAAGCATTGTGGGAAAACAATACTACTCAGCAGTATAGAGGAATGTAGGACAAACCAGGGTGTGTTCTCCAGTCTAGTACTGTGTGTGAGAGAGAGAGAGAGAGAGAGAGAGAGAGCGAGAGAGAGAGCGAGAGAGACTCACTGATCTTCTCCACCAGTTTGAGCATGAGTCCTCCAATGTGCAGGTCTCCCTTGACTCGGAGTTTAAACCTCATGCCCTCGTCTCCATCTCTCTGGTCTACCTGGACCGACAGCTCCCACGACGTTTTGCCATACTCTGCTGTGGATACCATAGCCCTTCCTGAAGAGGAGGGGAGAGAAGGAGGTTAGCAGAGAGATAAAGGACTCAATAGACAAATGTATTGGTTAAAACGTGCTGTATGAATGAAAGTATGATTGAGCGACTGATCCTGCTGTGGCTTCCCCAAAACACTGACTGAAGACAGGTCAGTGAAAGGGCATGTCATCTGTTGTACTGGCTGACTGAAAGCAGTGTCTGAGGTGGTGCTACATTTAGGAATAAAACATCCGTTCACACACATATCACACATATCCATGTGTAGAAACCATTGGGCTACTTACTGCCAGAGGTAAAGCAAAACAGCGTAACGTACATATAAAACACTTTGGTTTCCTAGTAGAACGCCACAGCTGGTCTGGAGGGAAGAAACTACTGCACTACGTGTAATTAGAGTTGTTCTGAAGGGCTTCTCCCTTCTAGGGAGCGAGGGAGGACTATGGGTTCCATCCATGGAATGTGTGACGAGCAGGGACACGAATCTGGCACAGGAGAGACTATGCAAAACAACCACACAACCTAGATCTGTGTCTCTCTATCATCCCCCGTCTTAATACCCGGTAAACAATGGGACACACACACAGAACAATGGCAGAAACTTACCGAGCTGCTCAGATTCTCAGTCAGATTGTCGCCCGAGGCTATGTAGAAATACCTGTCTCATTGTTTCTCTTTAGATAGTACGAATACCCAAAGTATGCTAGCTGGACAGCTATAGGGAGGGACTATTGTTAAAGTGTTTTGAAAAATGTATTTGAAGTAAAAAAAAAATTATTGCCTATGGTTTTATGGTTGATATGTGTTAAAGCATTGAGTTAATAGAGATCACAATGTGTCATCGTGATCCTCTCACTCACTTCACATAGCTGTGGGGTCAGAACCTGTCAATACTAGTGTCTGCAGGGTACAGAGAGGGTGTGCTGTAACTTCACACCCTCAAAAGAGAGACAGACAAAAATAGGCCTACTGTGCATTAATAGGCAAACCACCAGGATAAGAATGTGGAGCGCAAGGAACAAAGAGTGATGGAAAAACATGGTTTGCATTTATAGCCAGGCCTTGGGAAAGTCGGTCAATAGTTGTAGGCTACAATATCCAAAACAAAGGTGTTGCACCAAATGAGATACAGTGTAGACTACTTCACACGTGAAAATACAAAACGAGGGCAGTAGAGAACATGTTATTGAACCCAGATTCCATGTTTGTTTTGCAGCAATAAATTATAAATGATTTTTATTCACATGAGGAAATCTGGAAGAAAATAACCATCTCTAGCTCTCATAAAAATGTTCTGAAACTCCTCTATGATGAAATATGAATTTAAAAAAAGCATGACTATAATATAGATTTCCAGGATAGGGGAGAGTGGGGTAAGTTGAGCTAAAGGGGTAAGCTGAGCCACCCTTGTTTCTATACAAAATGTATAATTTGACCAAATATTTAGGAAGAGGTCATCATGTCATGGGAAAAAGGTTGTAAGCAAGTTAGGTCCAAAAAAAACAGATTTTTACCAAGTCAAATTTCCCTTGAGGGAGATATGCTGATTTTTGTAATATATTTTTTATAAATGTCTCAACTTACCCCACTTTCCTATACATTTAGTAGACTAGCATATGCCACAGCAAATGTGCTATCTAGGGCTACAGTAGACTAGCCCACCGCATTTAGGCCTACAAAGCTAAAACTACCCGAACCTCAGCCAGGTGTAAAGGCTACAATCTCTACTCGCGCCCTTACATCGCAGGTAGCGCGCTAAAAACAAAGTTGACTGTAATAGAACACATATAAAATAGAAAACTCACCTTGATCAAAGTATTTTTTAAAATATATATATATATATATATATTCCGTCTCTGAAATCTATTTTCCTCCTTCTGTTGTGAGTGTGGTGCGGTCTGTTGTCCCGTTCGCTCGGGTACCCGCCCAGTTCACACAGGTAAGGAAACAACCTAGTCCAGTCCACGTCCACAAAACAACCCCACTTATTAAAACGGCAAGAATGAAGCTTCAGCTTTACCTTGTCAAATGTCTCAGTCGCATGAATGTTCTCCTGCCTGTATTAGGCCTATTCATGAAACTAGCATGTGGTGTCAGGCTGTACACGTTACGCTATAGCCTTGCGTAATTACAGAAGGCTAACTATTATTTGGAATGGGTGTGTTGGAGAGGAACAGGGACACTTCCTATTTAGGTTAGTCTGAGTTGTATGAGCCAGTCAGTCAGCGCACCTTCCCTTTACTTTAATAACATCTCGTCAGACCCACAAACATCCTGTCTCCATGTGTAAGTCCGGATGAATCATAACACTGATTCAATGTGTAGTCACCATAGTTGCACTTATGTAATGTAGCCTATTTGTGTATTTGTTGTTTGTTTGTTGACGTAGTGGCATTACACATGCATTCATACAACTAAAGATCCAATATGATTTGAGTTACTGTTCAACATGTTAGGCTACGTAAGAAAATGAAACATTTAGAAACTCCATGTATTGAAACACAGAAAAGTAATTGAAAATAGACCTACAGAGGTAACGATGACTCAAGCCTGCCACCAACTGGATACTAGTGATGGACAGAGCATATAGGAGTAGCCAACCCTTACCTGAACGACTCAAACTGAATTCGTCCGCTGCTCTGTTTGCTACATATGCCACGTTCATCTACTCGTCCGAACTAGGAAACTGGTTCGTTGAACGCGGCACCTGTTTAACTACAACCAGTTAGTTAGTCGGAAATGTCCGAGTTTCTTAGTTCTGACTAGCACTTGAACGAGGCACTTGCTCAGTCTGAGACTGCCACCATCATTTAAGTATTTTGTGGTGACATCAAAATATAAATCAAATCAAATCACATGTTATTTGTCACATGTCTTGTAAACGACAGGTGTAGACTAACAGTGAAATGCTTCAGCTACGTATGGGTCATTTTCCAACAATGCAGAGTTAAAGATAAAGATAAAAAATACAATACAAATTTGAAATAGTGACAAGAGGAATAAATAAACAGTGAATAACGATTAACAATAACGAGTAAAATATATATGTACATAGCCCATCTGTAAATAGCCCATCCAACTACTTCATCCCCATACAGTATTTATTTATTTATCTTGTTCCTTTGCACCACACTATCTCTAGTTGCACATTCATCTTCTGCACATCAATCACTCCAGTGTTTAATTTATATATTGTAATTACTTTGCCACCATGGCCTATTTATTGCCTTACCTCCCTTATCCTACCTCATTTGCACACACGTTGTATAGACTTTTTTTTCTACTGTATTATTGACTGTATGATTGTTTATTCCATGTGTAACTCTGTGTTGTTGTATGTGTCGAACTGCTATGCTTTATCTTGGCCAGGTCGCAGTTGTAAATGAGAACTTGTTCTCAACTAGCCTACCTGGTTAAATAAAGGTGAAATAAATCAAAAATGAAAAAATAACGTCTCTATACAGGGAGTACCAGTACCGAATCGATGTGTATGAGGTAATTGAGGTAGCTGTATACATATAGGTAGGTGAAAAGTGACTAGGCAAATGAGAGGTGTTGTACAAAACAAAGTCCTCAGCAATTTGATCATCTCTAACCAATCAGAGTATTGAGGAATTTCCAAAATGCCCCTTTACCCACGCGTGTTCTGGCTCTGGCCGAACCCATCGGTTTCTGGAACCAATCAGAACTGTTAGAATGTGTTTGTGTTCTAGAAATCGTCAGGGAGGTACTCAGATCCCGACTCATTGCAGAGAAGAAACTAACATCCGTGGGCATGGATGGCGTGGTGTAGTGTTTGGCCGGAGCAAGGAGTTTGGGTAGCCGGGCAAGGCCAACCCTTCTCCTACAGAACTACTGGGGAATGCAGGCTTTTGCTCCAGCCATGCTCTTAAACACCTGATAATTCATATGACCTGCACATCTAGACCACGGTTAGCTTGGTCAAGTGTGTTAGAGCAGGGCTGAAGCAAAAGCCTGTACAGCCAGGTGGAGAATCTACAGTCACTCAGATGGAATTCATGGACTAGTTACTACTGTATTATAAAGCCATCAGTGTGTCACAGGATCCTCAATGGGTGTGGATCAAAGAGTTTCTCTCCCCCTCATACATATAAAGAAGTGAGTCAGTCAGTCAACCCAGTTCGGGCCAGGCCGGGCAGGCCGGGCTGGGCAGGCCAAACTACTACTTAGTGAATATGTGCAGTTCAAAGCCATGATGGATGTGGTTGAGCCTATAAAAAGAACAAGGCTTTCAAGTGAGAAGTTCTGTGTCTTGTCATGTGTGTGATGATGTGGTGGTGGAACCAGCAGAGGGAGCTATTGCATCACTCTAAAACAAACTGGGAAAGCCCTCTGCTTGCTATTAGGCTTAATCTTAATCTTTCTCTCTCTCAGTTCAATAACTTCATTGTCCATTCACTCCACATTCCTCCACAGTGACTAGCATAACATGGAACATGTGCACTTGAAAATGATACGTCGAAATCTTAACAGCTTGCAGAGCTGCAACCAACCTGGCACAGTTCAAGTCAAAATTGGGAGTTCGGGGGCTAATGCTGAAATGTTTCAGTCCCCTAATTCTGCTGGCATGAAAGACTGAATGTTTTTGTAGCATTTTTCACGCCTGGAGTGTGAAGGCGACCTTTTTCACACCTGGAGTGCAGAGGCGACAGGAGAGGTTTTACAGTGTCTGGATCCCTGCTCTGCCTCTGCACCTCTGTAACAAGACACCTCTACAGATCCTATTGTCTTATCTCGGATTTACAGAGAAAAAAACTGGCAGGTGTTCTTACCTTCAGGCTATAGAATTTAGAACTGAAGAAAATAGGGGGTGTGAGATGGAATGAAAGGGAACACAGGGAGAACACACACACACACACACACACACACACACACACACACACACACACACACACACACACACACACACAGGTCTCATTCAGTCAGTCCCATGCTGTTACAGGCCGTATAAACAGAGGGAGATGTGTGAGGGTGTGTATTATTAGTAGTCATTAAGAGGGCCTGAACACCACTTTGAGAGAGAGAAAAAACAAATAAGCCTACAGCGTAGTGGTAGGAAGGCAGGGGGCCATTCCCTCCATTTCGAGTTCCATAACTGACCTCTGACCTGTGACTAACTCAGGTTACACTGCTCAGCTCATAGGTACAGGGAGCTGGGACTGTTACTGTTCAAATCTATGAGGGACCAATCCAAGCTGAAATCTGTGTGCGTAATGCACATATGGATTTCAGTAGAATGTTAGGGCATGAAGTCAGTCATGCATTCAAGTAATCAAGCATTTAGGCTTTTGGGGGGGGCATACTAACAGTATTCAACTTTCAGTTCTGTTACACATGCACATGTTCACAACACACATTTTCACACATCTCAGCAGCTGCAAGATCTTCAATTGACTTCAATAAGTAAATCATTTGCCCCGAAGTCCCAAGATACACACATGTATCTAAAGTTAGGAAGTGCCCCTGAGGTACTGAAACTCTCAGATCACACAGAGGTTTTTCACGGCTACATCCTGACGCACACAGACAGACATTGTGCCAGAGTACGATACAGTACACACCTGTCCTGGAGACACCTCTTGGCCTGGGACAGCCGCAGCTGTGGGAGTTTCACTCTCTGCTTTCTTACGTAATCAACAATCTCATAATAGGAGAATAAAACAGAGCCACTTACTTACTTCACTTTACAAATAGTAGCATGGAATTGTAACCCAGAAGAATGTGTCTGGTTGTTGTGTGGATGTTTTTTTTTCATCCAGACTGGTTTCGTTCCTCTACTTACAGGGTCAATCTGGAACTGGTACACCCGCTTTGTTGTTGTTGGAATCCCAGATTGCCCCTTTACGCCAGAGAGGACCCAGTAAGCCACATGCTTATGGGTTGTGTTTTCTCACTTAGGACAGTGGAAGGAATGCCTACATGTAGCCTAGTTGGCTGGCTGGCTGCTTGGCCGGTTGGATTGGTTGATTGGCTGGCTGCTAAGATAGTTGGATTGGTTGGTCGGCTGCTTGGTTGGTTCAATTGGTTGGATGTCTGCTTTGTTGGTTGGATTGGTTGGTTGTGGCTCAGGACCAGGCCAAGTCTATATATGCATCACGTTCTGTGTAAGCACCAGAGTTGGGGTTAAGTTCCAGTCAATTCAGGAAGAACACTGAAATTCCAATTCAAATTCTCTTCAATGCTTTTCAATTAGGAAAATGTGGGTTAGTGTCTAAATGAACTGGAATTTAAATGATATTGACCCCAACCCTGGTTACCACAACCATGGTCACGTGGCTCACGAAAATGAACACCCTCTGCTCTGGTTTAAAACAGTAGATCCTACACACTGATCTAAGGTCAGTTTGATGTTTCCTTACTTTATGGTTTCAGGTTAGAACTCTGGATCATGACCTAATCCTAGATCTGTGCTTAAGGCCAGCCTCTACCTGGTAGTGTATAGTACAACAGTTGATGGAGCCGAGAATAATCAGACCTGACCCGAAATGACCAGAGTGACAAAAAATATTTTTAGTTGCTCTTCTGATGAATGAATAAGTCTTTATCTGTTGGCTTGGCCTTCAATTAGTAAATAAATTCACCTTATTAGCTTAAAATAAAGATGCTATAGGCTATGCAGAGCCATGGTCGGGTCCATTTGGGTCCACTCGGGTCTTTCAGCTGTAGTTACATATACCTGAGACCTTATGACAATCAAACAGGACCAGACCCAGACCCGAGGGACAAGTTAGAATTTCAGACCCCAACGCATCAGGCCCAGGTTATGTCTCAGGTATATCGGGTTCACCCGGACCCGTGAAAATCTGTGTCCTGGGCTTTCTCATAGTGCAACAAGTCCCTACGGACACAATGTTTATGGTTTGTTAAACCTAACATTGAGCGACCGGGGAGTTGACCATCTTATCAAGTGTCAGGGCCCTTGTCAGAAAATAACTATATCTGCCTCACTACTAACCCTACAAAGACGACAAGGTCAGTATGTCTGGTTGATCAAACCATGTCAACAGGGTCATGTTCAGTATGGCACAATGTAGCAAAATGTTTTCCAAAGGAAAACCAAAAATATGTTTTTTTTTGTTGGACAAGATCAGGTAATATTTAGCTGTTTATTGCCTATTGAACATGACCCTGAAGGATCCCGGACCCACTGGAGAGAGAAAGCAAATGTTCCATGGTCATGACAACAATACTGACAATCATCTAACTTTTACCAGGTGGTTAATGTGAAAGAGAACATGTTCTCAATGATTTATCTGACCAAATGAAGGAGGAATCAGCTGTTACAGAGTTGTAACTCGCTTGTACAACGCTAAACCCTGTTTTAAAATCAAACGACATCTACCTGGCATTATGAAAACCGACAGCTCGACATGAAGCCCAGAAAACTTTCAGTTGGAGCCGAGATACTTTTTCTCTACCCCCCCCCCCCCCCCCCCCTACATTGACTCAACCCTTAGTGTGCTTGTTGTGATCAGATAGTCCAATCAGGAAGTCACAAAGGCCCTATTGTCCGCTCCCTGCCATGGCCCTGGTCCAGGGAGGGTGTTAACCCATAAGAGTTTAAGCCCCTGTCTAAGCCGGGGGGGGGGGGGGGGGGTTCTACTAGGCTATATGGAAATGTTTTAAGAAGGTTATACCAAGGATCATTTTGCTATTTGATTTAACATTTTAAGACCCGTTGAAGTATCAACAAAATATATACAAAAAACATTTGATGAAAAATCATTTTTGGCCTTACTGCTATTAGCCCATACAAACACATTGAATGACAGATTCATTACATGTTCACTACAAGTGTCTGCCCTATATCTGAGAGATATACGAAAGATTAGGAAACATTTGTATATTTATTTGACACATATTTAACACCTTTTTTTTGTTGTCACTAAATGATCTCCATACACAGTAAACTTCCATTAATATTTTCGACTGATACCGGGGGACCTTCAGACGAGTCCTGTGAGGCCTGTAAGTGTCCTAGAGAAAAAACAACATGTTCGCGTTCGTGAGAGTCTCACCTTTACACAGAGGGGTCATATTAGTGTGTAGCCCAAACTATTACAGACAGAAGTTGGCAGATCGGCGGTACCGACCTCAGACGAGTCCCAAGGCGCTTGTGGGGGTCCTAGAGCAAAACAGAGAACACCATCGTGTTTATAGGCCAAACCATTCGGATGCTACAGACGATTCTGTGAGAAGACTGATTTTGTTCTGACTAACATCACTCTAGCTCTGTCACCTTTCACCGCAGATGTGGACATGTTACAAAGATATCTCTAGCTTAAACTGACAGATTTTGATAGGGGATTTTTTTTATTATGCCACTGTGATTTCCACCTGGGCGCGGACATCGACTGTAGTTAAAAAAAAAACCTGACTGTTCTGATCATCTCAGGGTAAAGCCCCTCTCCCAATCCCTACACGCACAGCCAACCGCCCAGTATAGGATGAAGCTGTCCCTAGATGCTGGTTTAAGGTCAGTTTGGTGTTTTACACCCTAATGGTTAAGGTTTGGACTTAGAAGCTGATTCTAGATCTGTGCCTCAGGGCAACTTTTAGCCAATGGGTCAGGCTTTCTACTGCTGTAGGGGCCTTTCCTTTCAAGTGGCCTAAATCCATTTAAGGAAGATAATGTTGATGTTTACATCATGGTGGTGACCCCTCCTGGCCTCTCCTCTCAGAATTCCTGCCATAACTGTGACATCTAAACACCAGGACATGCAGAGGACAGGGGCAACACTCTTAATCACAGCCATAGGGCCCGGACAGCAGAAACAAAACAACCTCTTAACCCCCCAAGGAGTTTGTGTGGTGTGTGCATGCGTGCCTGCGTGCATGTTTGTGTATAATACTCCCTCTTAACCCCTCGGTTAAGGGGCCAACGCACCTTAACCCATGTGTGAGTCCATCGCTCGTTTGATTTTCTCATCCCTGAATGCACGGCTCAGTCCGGATGAATCCCTTACAGCTTTAATCCTCCAATCTGAAAATCTACTGGTTATTCCTAGAAAACATTTTTTTTTGTGTATATTTTACAGTTTCTAAGCCAGGAAAGGTTTCTTATTCAAGGGTTGTAATAGCCACAGACTCCTCAAGTTATGACCTGGCCCTACAGGTCATTACAACATTTAGATGACATGTCAGCCAAATCTACACAGATGGAGATTTTGTTGTTAATGTTGTTTTGAATCTTGGTCCGATGGAGATTTTGTTGTTAATGTTGTTTTGAATCTTGGTCCGGGCAGAGAGGGCTGAGGCTGACCAGAGAAGTCACAGAAGACATTTCCTGTCAATCCACAGGCTTTTCCTTCACAGTCTGACAACATCTACACACCCTGTAGATAGACGAGAAAGGTGTGCTCAGCCTCCAACCCACTACTAATTTCTTATCATAAGATGTTTGGGGATTCTTTCATCACCTACATCAGTTTGACCTGACTTCAAATGAAAATAATGCATTACTATTACTATTATTGACACATTTTCGTGACTTTCAAGGCCATTTTGTGTGTCAAAATACAAACATTATTACACGTCAATAAAACCAAAATCATATTTGCATTTAATGCAATTGTGTGTAAATTAGAAGGAGCCACGGTTGTGTCATAGTGGTAGTGTCACGACTTCCTCCGAAGTCGGTCCCTCTCCTTGTTCGGGCGACGTTCGGCGGTCGACGTCACCGGTCGTCTAGCCATCGCCGATCCAAATTTCATTTTCCATTTGTTTTGTCTTGTTTTCCCACACACCTGGTTTCAACTCCATCAATCACATGTTGTGTATTTAACCCCCTGTTCCCCACATGTCCTTGTCCGGTATTGTTTGTTGTAAGTGCTTGTGCACGTTATGTCTGGGGGTTTCCGTCCCATTGTATATATTGCTTTTGTTCACAGTGATTTTTATCATTAAACTGCGCCGTTGCAACACAGTCTTTGCTCTCCTGCGCCTGACTTCTCTACCGCCAGTACGCACGCCTTACAGGTAGGTTACCAAACAGCGAGCGTTTGGCTATGTAAAGCCGTGCAGCGTTTAAAGTTGCCTCCTTGCCATAATTCCTCCTACCTATCTACCTCAATTACCTGTCACTTGCAACACAAAGGACACATGATTTCTTATGCACACACACACTGGCATCATCATCATTGTTGTTCTGGTTGCTAGGTGCTGTGGTAATTCATGGCTGGATAGGGTTGCAGGCTAAGGGCCACGCCAGTGTTTTAGGGCCAGGTAAAGAAACGGTAAAGGGCTGCGGGTCCAAGGTCCATCTCGGAGTAGACACAAGCCAGACTCCCTACAGTCATTACTACATTGACAATAACTTGTAAAAAACTAGCACATAACGAAACCAATTGGTAGGTTAAACTTTCAATTGTGTCCACATACAAGGAACTTCTTATCAGCTGCGAACAATAATCACTTCCTTCAATTATGCATGTAGTGTTTTTGTGGCATTTTTACGAGATCAGGTAACACTTAAGTTTGCTGATGACACAACAGTGGTAGGCCTGACCACCGGCAACGATGAGACAGCCTATTGGGACGAGGTCAGAGACCTGGCCGTGTGGTGCAAGGACAACAACCTCTCCCTCAGCGTGCTCAAGACAAAGGAGATGATTGTGGACTACACGAAAAGGAGGACTGAGCACACCCCCATTCTCATCGACGGGGATGTAGTGGAGCAGGTTGAGAGCTTCAAGTTCCTTGGTGTCACCAACAAACTAACATGGTCCAAGCACACCATGACAGTCGTGAACAGGGCACGACAAAACCTGTACCCCTCAGGAGACTCAAAAAATGTGGCTTGGGTCCTCAGATCCTCAAAAGGTTTTACAGCTGCACCATCGAGAGCATCCTGACGGGTCGCATCACTGCCTGGAATGGCAACTGCTCAGCCTCCGACCGCAAGGCACTACAGAGGATAGTGCGAACGGCCCAGTACATCACCAGGGCCAATCTTCCTGCCATCCAGCACATCTACACCAGACGCTGTCAAAGACCCTAGCCACCCAAGTCATAGACTGCTGTCTCTGCGGTACCGGAGCGCCAAGTCTAGGACCAAGAGGCTTCTAAACAGCTTCTACCCCCAAGCCATAAGACTCTTGAACAGCTAATCAAATGACTACCCAAACTATATGCTGCTGCTAATCTCTGTTATTATCTATGCATAGTCACTTTGATAACTCTACCTACATGTACACATTACCTCAATTACCTCGCCCCCACACATTGACACATTGACTCTGTACCGGTACCCCCTGTATATAGCCTCCACATTGACTCTGTACCGGTACCCCCTGTATATAGACTCCACATTGACTCTGTACCGGTACCCCCTGTATATAGACTCCACATTGACTCTGTACCGGTACCCCCTGTATATAGCCTCCACATTGACTCTGTACCGGTACCCCCTGTATATAGCCTCCACATTGACTCTGTACCGGTACCCCCTGTATATAGACTCCACATTGACTCTGTACCGGTACCCCCTGTATATAGCCTCCACATTGGCTCTGTGCCGGTACCCCCTGTATATAGCCTCCACATTGACTCTGCACCGGTACCCCCTGTACATAGCCTCCACATTGACTCTGTACCGGTACCCCCTGTATATAGCCTCCACATTGACTCTGTACCGGTACCCCCTGTATATAGCCTCCACATTGACTCTGTACCGGTACCCCCTGTATATAGCCTCCACATTGACTCTGTACCGGTACCCCCTGTATATAGCCTCCACATTGACTCTGTACCGGTACCCCCTGTATATAGCCTCCACATTGACTCTGTACCGGTACCCCCTGTATATAGCCTCCACATTGACTCTGTACCGGTACCCCCTGTATATAGACTCCACATTGACTCTGTACCGGTACCCCCTGTATATAGACTCCACATTGACTCTGTACCGGTACCCCCTGTATTTCGCCCCGCTATTGTTATTTACTGCTGCTCTTTAATTATTTGTTATTCTTATCTCTTCATTTTTTTGATTTTTTTTCTTAAAACTGCATTGTTGGTTAAGGGCTTGTAAGTAAGCATTTCACTGTAAGGTCTACTACACCTGTTGTATTCGGCGCATGTGACAAATAACATTTGATTTGATTTGATTAAAAGTTCAACAAAATAATAATAATAATATTGGGATGACTCATGTACTGGAGGCAGCTCTGCAGAGTGGTCACTTGCTGGCACAGCCACAAAGTCATAAAATCTGATTTTAAGCCTCACCCAAATCTTAACCTTGACCTTAACCACACTGCTAACCCTAATGCCTAACCCTAGCCTAAAATTAAGACCAAAAATATTTTTTTTGTTTATATGGATTTTTACGATATAGCCAATTTTGACTTTGCAGCTGGCCAATCTAGTCGAAACCGCTCAGTTCTGCCTCCAGGGCAAGATTCATGACAATAAACTTAATCCTCCTTAAAATTGATGAAATTATGTGTGCATGTGTGTCATGTGTGTGTTTGTGTGTGTGTGTGCGTGCGTATGTGTGTGTGTATGTGTGTGCGTGCGTGTGTGAGAGTGTGTGTATGTTTGTGAGTGTGCATGCGTGTGTGAGAGTGTGTGTGTGTGTGTGCGTGTGTGTGTGCGTGTGTGTGTGTGTGTGTGCATGCGTGCGTGCGTGCGTGCGTGTGAGTGAGTGTATGTACAAGTGCTTGCATGTGTGTGTGTATATATGTGTACATGTATGTGTGGACCCACCCACGCCCACCCATGCAGGAGAGCTTTTCGATCACATGAAAGCCAACAGGGGGTGGCATGCATGCAGGGTGAGCTACTTCCATCTGCCCTGTCCATTTCAATAGGTGGGGCCTCGCATTCAGCAGCATCTGGTTCCAATATGGAGAACGGCGGAAGGGTGGAAAATACAGCCTACTGTACCTTTAAATAGCCCAGGGGAGGTTGGGACAGATGCTGGCCCATATCGGCCTATCCCAAGACTCTCAGTATCTGGCCCTCTTCTTCTCCTGTTTGAAAAGACGATAACATGTACAATTAGAAAGGAATGCCTTCAATGCTGCTTTTGAGCATGTCGTTAGTCTGTACAGAAGTTTGTGCAGTATGGTGAGAGAATGCCGAGAGGGCTAGCAGCAACCTCCTTTTTACCTCACACACACACACACACACACACACACACACACACACACACACACACACACACACACACACACATACACATACACATACACACGCATACAAGCACACACATGCACGCCCACACAGACACACACACTTATGCACCCCTACAAGCACACTCAAACACACACTCACTGTCGTGACCAACCAATGCCAGCGGGAGATTCTTTGGGTCAGCTATCTGGATGTCGTTTCCTCTTGATTTGTGTCGTTTCTGAGCATTTGTTGAATGTAATTGTGTGGCACAAAGCTGTAGACATCTCTCTTTCTCTCTCCCTGTCTCTCTCTCTCCCTCCTCCCACGGACAAGCATCCCTGCAGCTCGCCCATAATTCCACAGTTTCTATCTCGACCATAACTCACACACTGCTCGGCACTAACTAAAAGGGCTGTCTGTAGAGAGGCTGATTGCATGTTTGTCCACCAAATTGTCGGTGCAGCAAAGAGAGGCTGCAGAGAGGAAGAGAGTGGAGGCAGAAACAAGACGATGACACAGTTACACAGGACAAACATGCAGAGCAGTCCTATCATTCTCATTCATATAAACCACCTAGTTGCACCAAGCCAAACACACAGAAAATTAAGCCTGTACTGAATATATATACACGCACGCACGCACGCACGCACGCACAGACACACACACACACACACACACACACACACACACACACACACACACACACACACACACACACACACACACACACACACACTGTAACGTCTTACAGTTGAAGCAGGCAGCTTGGAACCCAATCACATGGTGCATGAAGGACTCATCTCCTGGACCACAGAGACGGTCTAGGCCACAGTGTACCAGGAGGTTTAACATTAGAGCATTCACAACTTGTCAAATGAAGCATATACTAAGGCTTTTCACAATGTATTATGTATAACAATATGGTCTATTAAGGGAAGTTAGGCAACCATTGAGAAGATATTTGCATATTCTGTACTCGGAACAGCAGGTTTAAAACGTGAAGCCATCTGGTGAAAATCTGCACATTTTCACAATTCAAATGTTTCTTTGCTGTTTTAATACATACTTTACATTTCCCAAGAGGACAGATTCCATTTTTTCAATTTGCTTCAATAGAAGTGGAGGAGGAGGGGGGGGGGGGGGGGGGGAGAGGAGCAGGAGCATGGAGAGGAGGAGGAAGGCATTGAGGAGGTGGAGGTAGAAGAGCAGGAAGGGGTGGAGGAGGTGAGATGGAGGAGCAGGAGGAGGCGAGGAGGAGGAGGGCATGGAGGAGGTGGAGGTGGAAGAGCAGGAAGGGGTGGAGGAGGTGAGGTGGAGGAGCAGGAGGAGGTGAGGAGGAGGAGGGCATGGAGGAGGTGGAGGTGGAAGAGCAGGAAGGGGTGGAGGAGGTGAGGAGGAGGAGGGCATGGAGGGAAGCAGAAATGCACCAGGATCAGATAAGTCGGACAATAAGGCGGGGGAGGGATCGACGACAAACTCCCTGACAGGTTTGGCTGGTCTCTCCAGACCCGGGCTCAGCAGGCTGCTGACATGTAGATGGCTCACGCAGCCCCTTCTCTCAGATACCCCTGTAATGTGGGAGAGAGATAACCCTAGCCGCTAGCAGACAGTGCCAAGCCATTCAGCCTGCCTTTGTCGGATGTTACAGACATACCTGTGTAAATGCTCAGGGGGTTTGATCCCAACGTGACTGTTTGTTTGCTTAGCGCTGGGAAATGTGTGCGGGGTTAAGCATACCGTATCCTGAGAGTAGCAAGTGTTTGAAAGTTACAGTAATGGCCGCTTATGTTGGAACGGTTCTCGCTGCTTGAGCTTGTGCATTAAACAAATTGACTGTGTCATAGTATTGTTGATGCTTACATATATGATCATTTTATGTGTTTAGCTGTTGATTTCGATGTGATAGCATAACTTGTGCTTACTGGTGAAGTTGTCTGAAACTGTCTGTGGTTCAGCGTCAGCTCAAACCTGTTGAGTGTGTGTGTGTGCCAATGCTAACAACCTTTGATTCAGCCATGAAGTCAGTGGCTTGAGTTGAAATATTTACTGCATACATTTGAGCATTCAAATGCAAACTCACTGCTTCAGGCACATCACTGCATGTGTGTTAGTGTCAGAACCAACCACCTGTCCACTGCTCTTTGACCGGGTGAGTTGGAGTAGCCTACCAAAAGGTTACACAGTGAGGTTACCAAAGGGCAGAATCCAAAAGAACGAGGATGCAGACTAACGGAAGGTCTTTCTATCGCAGATACTGAAGATAAAAACACCACAAATCTGTACATGCAAGTTTTTAACTGCAGAAGGCCACACTTTATTTGGATAGATGGTCTACAGATGGTCGTACTGTCAACAAACTAGCAGTTGATAAGCAACCGCTTGTTAAGGTTAGGGTAAGGGTTAAGGTTAGGGTTAGGGTTAGGGTTAGGCTTGGAATAAGGGATAGGCTAAGGGTTAGGGTTAGGGTAAGGGTTAAGGTTAGGGTTAGTAGATAGTTTGTCGAAATGTTACTGATAGTCTATAGAGCATCTACATATGGAATATCCAAATCAAGTGTTAACCTGCAGAATATTGAGCCATTTATGCTCTGATGGGTTCACTGTTGAGACAAACACTCATCGAAGTCAGAATCTTTTGATCATCTTTGTGACACTAATTCATTAGCTCGGTCGTAAACGGTTGTAGTCAAAGTAACACCACCTTCTCTGCAAGAGAGACCCCTGCTGACCCCTGACCTATGAGGTCGTTGAATTAAGTTGTCACTTCCTGTCATTCCTCCCTTACGTCGTCCAGGGGTCAGAGGACAAGAGGATCTGTCGACGGTGACACAGGGGATTATAGGAACAGGCATTCCATTGGCAGTCATTACCTCCAGTTAGCCAATGGAAAGGGATCTACTCTCTCTCTCTCTCTCTCTCTCTCTCTCTCTCTCTCTCTCTCTCTCTCTCTCTCTCTCTCTATTTGTCTGTCTATTTGTCTATTTGTCTATTCGTCTGTCTGTCTGTCTGTCTGTCTGTCTGTCTGTCTGTCTGTCTGTCTGTCTGTCTGTCTGTCTGTCTCTCATTATCTCTTCCTTCAGCTTTCTTTCTTTCTCTGTCTCCTTCTCTTTCTCTCTCTCTCCCTCTCTCCGTCTATCCCTCTCCCTACAGCGTCAAGGAGCAATTACTGTCTTATTACTGATAAGCAGAGCCTGTTACTCATCTGCTGCACCAAACTGCTCTCATCTTTCTTACGAGACTCTTACGAGAGGTTTCCTCTTCCATGGCCAGATAAGTAGCTATAGTTGTTGGGCTGTTTTTGCAGCCCTCCAAATCCTATTGAGCAGCAACAATAAGGATAGAAAACAGGAGAAGCTGAGGATGAAACAGAATGAGGTCCTGGTGAGACTCCTGTGTTGAGGTTGAAGTCCCAGCAGCTCGGTAGTATTCCTGACATTGCCATAGGAGCTGTTAAGTACTGTACGATAGTAATGAATCTGACAGACCATCTGGGTTGGTGCTTTGTAGCCCGTCGTCATCCTACCATAATGCAAAACTTTTGTTCCCTTCTTGCTTCACTTTTTTCTACCATGCTCCACTGTTTTCCCTTTAAACAATTAGCTGAGAACAGCCCCGGGTATAGGCCCACCCTGCCTCTCTCCCTCCCTGTCCCCAACACAAGGCATGAATATCCTCTTGTCTTTTTGTCATCTGCCAGTTTCACTGGCTAATGTAACTGTAAAGTGATAGTGGGAGTTTACACCATGGCAGGAACAAGGCAAGGGTGTTTTGACCGTAATGCAAGGGACACTTGTTTATCTAACCCAGTGGGCCGCGTTGCAATTCAGCACGGAATGAATGACTTCCTTTTTAAGGGCTTAAATTAAACGGTTCCTCCTCTCTTGAACTTAAAATGGGCAGATTTGCAGGCTGCAGTCCTTTGGGTGAATATGCACACATAGCTACAGTTTATGTGCATTTCATAACTGTAAAACCAAATCCTGAAATGTTAAGATGATGGTGTCTTTCAATCAATCCCGAAAGTCCCTCGTATATTACATTATTTTCCAACCATTTGTAATGTATCATACATAATAATAATATATAATACCACAATAATGCAACATAGCAATCTGAGATACACTGCATGACGAAAAATAAGTGGACACCTGCTCGTCGAACATCTCATTTCAAAATCATGGGCATTAATATGGAGTTGGTCCCCCCCTTTGCTGCTATAACAGCTTCCACTCTTCTGGGAAGGCTTTCCACTAGATGTTGGAACATTGCTCCGGCAACTTGCATCCATTGAGCAACAAGAGCATTAGTGGTGTTGGGCACTGATGTTGGCCGATTAGGCCTGACTCACGATCAGTGTTCCAATTCAAATCAAATCAAATCAAATTTATTTATATAACCCTTCGTACATCAGCTGATATCTCAAAGTGCTGTACAGAAACCCAGCCTAAAACCCCAAACAGCAAGCAATGCAGGTGTAGAAGCACGGTGGCTAGGAAAAACTCCCTAGAAAGGCCAAAACCTAGGAAGAAACCTAGAGAGGAACCAGGCTATGTGGGGTGGCCAGTCCTTTTCTGGCTGTGCCGGGTGGAGATTATAACAAAACATGGTCAAGATGTTCAAATGTTCATAAATGACCAGCATGGTCGAATAATAATAAGGCAGAATAGTTGAAACTGGAGCAGCAGCACAGTCAGGTGGACTGGGGACAGCAAGGAGTCATCATGTCAGGTATTCAATTCATCCCAAAGGTGTTTGATGGGGTTGAGGTCAGGGGTCTTTGCAGGCCAGTCAAGTTCTTCCCCACCGATCTCGACAAGCCATTTCTGTATGGACTTCGCTTTGTACATGTCATTGTATGCTGTAAGGTTAAGATTTCCCTTCCCTGGAACTATGGGGCTTAGCCCAAACCATGAAAAAGAGCCCCAGACCATTATTCCAAACTTTACGGTTGACAGTATGCATTGGGGCATGTAGCGTTCTCCTGGTATCCGCCAAACCCAGATTCGTCCTTTGGACTGCCAGATGGTGAAGTGTGATTCATAACTCCAGAGAATGCGTTTCCATTGCTCCAGAGTCTAATGGCGGTGAGCTTTACACCACTCCAGCCGACGCTTGGCATTGTGCATGGTGAACTTAGGCTTGTGTGCGGTTGGTCGGCCATGGAAACCCATTTCATGAAGCGCCGTGAAGTGGCAGACGTTTCCACTTCACAATAATAACACTTACAGTTGACCGCAATGAGCTCTTCAGTACGGGTCATTTTACCGCCAATGTTAGCCTATGGAGATTGCATGGCTGTGTGCTCGATTTTATACACCTGTCAGCAACGGGTGTGGCTGAACTAGCCAAATCCACTCATTTGAAGGGGTGTCCACATACTTTTGTATATATAGTGTATCTCTTTGATTTACCCTGACACCGTGTCAGTTTCTTCAACAGTTATTGGGCTATACCATATTTGGGGGGAAATTGCTACCTTATGCCCCTTTTAAAAAAGCCACAGGGTTCTCAATGAGACCTTTAAAAAGGGGGTAGTGTTTCATTTGGATTTGGTGGTAATTCTGGCAATGTGATTTTACCGCTGGGGAGCCTTGGAACCATTTACACTCACACATGGCTTCAAGGCCTGCGAGCTTTGCTGTGCTGTGGTGATGATCACGTAGTCTTCAGACGCCCGGACAACCTGAGAAATTAAAGCCCATCTCTTCCCTTCTACACCCACCAGCCAGCCCCCTGTTGGTTAGAGCTAGGACGACCCCCCCCCCCCCCCCCCTTCTCCTCTCCTCTTCTCTCTGGCCTTCAATGCCGCTCATTCCTTCGTTCGTCAAAGAGAAATTGATTAAAGGCAGTTTGAATGACTTCCTCTTCAGGGCTATTATTTCCCAATAACCAGAGGAGGCTAGATTGAGATCGGAGGTCTAATCTGTTGTTTCCCGCTGCCCCCCCCCCCCCCCCCCCCTCCCGCTCCGTCCTGTTGGTGTTTTTGTAAGAAGCCGGGGCGAAGGGAGCTCGCCCCATTTTTCCTGTCAGTCGTCGGGTTGTAATAGTGGAGCTCCTGGACGTAACTTTAGGCCGCGTCAGACACACAAGCACTGGGCCCTTTCAGAAAGCCGAGTGAAACGAGTCACCCTCCAAACCCGTTGACAAATAGCCCGCGCCACAAAGAGCCTGGAACTCTGCCGCTCAGGGGGAAATGCTTTGAAGCTAAAGCAGAGAAGAGGGTTTCTTCAGTAGATCTGGGGGACTCAGGATTACAATGGCACAGGGTTACCTACTCACAGAGTCCAGGAGAACTCTGACTAAGGTCAGGAGGGGATGACACTACATCTGGAGATTAGAGGCTCAGGAAAAGGCACGGGTCGATTTAATCTTTTGAAAACGACGAAAAACATGAAATGTGGTTTTGGATTGCTAGAAAATAATATGAGGTGTATATAAGTTGGGAAAGATGTTATTTCGTTGTCACCGGTGGTCATAAAAGGCAAAGGAGAAAGACCAGTACAGCTATGAAAAGAGCCGGAAAATGAAAAGATAAGGAGGGATGAATGAGGGACAAGGTTTCATTCTGTTCTACAGTAACGCCAACACACCGAGTGTCTTCCTCGACCTCCAATCTGAACACTCCATCTCTCTTCTTTACCTTCAAACACTCCTTCGATCTCCCTCCTTTACCTTCAAACACAAACACCTGCTTTTATCTCTGTCCACATCAGTGTTGGGAAATATTTACCATTCTTGTTCATTTGTGTGCAGACCTCCCCTCCACCGGGGCCAGCAACAACCTCGGCCTTCCCAGTCAGTCAGTCAGTCAGTCGTTTCTTCTGTAGCAACACGTCGTCACAACTCCCCCTCTGTAGATGAAGAAGCCAGTGAAGATGAAAAGCCTCTGAAGGAGGGGGAAAGCCCATTGTAAAAAAAAAAAGGAAAAAAAAAGAAAGAAGCCATTCTACAGGTGAGCAACGTGCGGTCTGGTAAACAGAAGTTACATTCATCCAGGTGGTCCCAGACACCTTATCCAAACAGAGCCCTCGCTGACTTCGATCTAGTGGCGGCAGGATGATTGTTTTTTTTTTTTAAAGAAGGTGTTGCGAGACGTATCGCTCGTTAACGATTCATCTGATCACGGCCCAACTTTCAACTGAAGACGCCATGTCGTTCTGGGAACAACGGTGAGTTGTCAACTAGACAGGTAACAACCGGAGAAGTTGTGTCTCAGTGCTTCTGCAATCAAACCTTATTATCATCAAGGACAAAGAAAGGGCCGCCTTCCAATCAGAGACAGTGGGCCTGAGTGACACGTTAGATCACTACAATGGTTGGATCTAAGTACTTGTTATGTGGTGATTTTCATCACAGAAAAAAACATTTTGGTGTAGCGGAAGCTAAATCTCACATGTGCGCCATTACCCTGTCATGCCCTACCAACTTCTGATACATAGGGTGTCGTATCACACCCAAAGTACTTACAGTAGCCACATCCATAACTCACGCAAACTTCTGCATTGTGGCTCAGCTTGACTGCATAACATTCCCTTTACACTGAGTCCCCGCTGTGCTCTTTGGGCGTGCTCTCTACCTCCTTCACCTTAGCCTGTTCCTCACTACCCGGCTCTGTCATGCCCCGCTGGCTACGGAAGTCACTGACGGATCCAACCGACCAAATGTAAACATCAACCTTTTGCCCTCCCCAGTGCCACTGAGGCGCGAGATGTGACTTTCCTCCCAGAAACAGAGCTTTCAACATGGATCGGAGAGTCAAAGTGCCCGCGTGGTTTTAATGAGCGAGGAGCCACAGATGACTTTTCTAACGGAGGGGAGAACAAAGCTGGCTTTATGCATCGGTTCTGGGAGGCCGCTCCGCTCTTGTCATGTACATGTGAAATTAATTAGGAGGAAATACTAAAACACTTGGGTGGAAATTGCTTTTCACCAGATGTTCCGCATATGAGGATCAATTTAGTATTCCTAGCGTAGCAAAAGGACTATATGTTCGTTGGCTGGGTACTTTGATGAAAGCCAATCTGTCAGTCAAGGCACATAAAATGAAGCCTGGGTCTATACGCTACTGTTTGTTCCACTTTATAGAGCCTTAGGTAATGTGATTATTTAACCAGGTTGGAAAATAACATGTTTCATTCTTGGGTAAAAATCTGGACATACTGACAAGGGGCCCAGTGTTTCTCAATGATCCATGCATAAACCGAGCGAGTGGTCTTTTCCTTGTCCCCTAACCACACACATAGTAAGTATTTTAAACAAGCTAGCCGATGACTCCTTATGTGCCTGTGTATGCATGTTTTTTGTGTGTTTTGGAAGCGCACCAAACGACAGACAAGTCTATTTTGTAGCGCCGTGGAAAGCTAAGCCTCCGCGATATGCAATGGGTGGTTGGATTTATAAAAAGATCAAAAGTGCAGTTGTGGAATGACAAGGCGTGTAGTGAGATGCATCCAGAGATCTGAGGGTTTCAGTAGTTCTTATCCGTAGTTTACAATAGCTGCTCTGCTGAACACTACGAAAGGCATGCAAAGAACAAGGAAACCACTGCGGTACAACACTCTTTATTGTTAGCCTGTCCAATTCAAACAACTCTGCGAGACGCAGAGCAGAACCAACACAACCTTTACAATACAGCTGCGACATTTGCTTTCACACAGTCGCCTATTAGTGAATGTAATTGATAAAACACATACAGCATGTCACTTCAATACTAAAAACCTTTAAAGTAATCACAGTCTTTACTTAACCAATGTCGTTTCCACTGCCTGGTTCAACTTTATGAGAACGGAGCGGTTTTGTGTCTGCCTTAAAGAAACATCCACAAGTGGTTCAGAGAATTGTTGTCAAACCCCGACACCACTAGGTCTACATCAGGGGACATGTTTGTTTTTGAAAGATTCAGGATTTTCAAATGACTTTATTGGTCAACTGAAATGAGCTTTTAAAACCATCCCCTCCGGAAGACACACATGTAGTACACAGTTTAATTTGTTTTTAAGAGGTGCAGGGGCTGCACCACTGGGTACTGTTGTTGTTGTGGGGTCGGGGGGGGGGGGGGGGGGGGGGTTATGTGCCTTGCTCAAAGGGCAGGCAATGGCTTCTAGGATTCCCACCAGATATTTCCAGTCGGACCCAGGATTTCAACTGGCTACCCTCTGGTTGGTTGCTGGCTCGCCTCTCTAACCGCTAGGCTATCTGCAGCCTCCATGTTCTCCTTCTGTGTTAATCGTGGCAGTGCTCTTGTGCCTTCAGTGCCTCTATATTGCTGCTGTTCCACTTCACCCATGCAGCAGGGGAATCTGAACCAGTTGTATTTTGTTTATTGTATTACAAATGGCACATAGTGTTAATCTGGTATGTGATGAGAGGACGTTGAATTACAGACGTGGGGCCTAAAATGGGTAACAACCTTAATTGGATTTCCTTAAAGCCACTCATTTGCATTGAAGGCCATGTTCATTTTATCCACCTGATTATTCATTACACTAAGCACACCCCTTAACCATCTTAAACAGGATAAACAAAGGAAACCACCAATGAAATGCCATTCCAGAGCAGATGGTGGGGCTTACAGTATACAGAACTGTTAGTTTAGTGACATAAATATTTACCCGAACTGCCACGAATGAAGACAAACGGTTAAAGGACACGTCTTGTCTTGTGAGGAACCATTATTTACGAGGCTTCTGTGACTTTATTGGCTGTTGAAAGGCCCTAATCGCTGAAAAATACTAAAAGTATTGAATATTTATTGCTGTTGTTATGGTATATTGTACAATTTGTATTATACTTTGCTGGCAGCAGGTCAATGCCATAAACTTATCTGATGACGAAGCAAGTTTGTTTCATAAAAGTTAAAAATAGTGCAGAGGTAATGTCATAATTTTACAACAACATTATGGGGAAGATTTTTACAGTAACAAAAATGCGAGAGGAAATATGCGTGCAGAGATGGATCGGATAGTTCATACTGTAGTTTAAGTCAAAGACACACACTGCCTTCCCATTTCGTTTTAAGTCAAATGTTTAGACAGCTGCTTTGAAGATTATTACATCACCCACCACAAACATCTCTACTCCCTCTCTGTTTCATGATCACTTTTCAATGTGATAATGAACTGTGATAATACTCGTGTGTCACTCCTGACTGTGAAGCTGTACAATCTGATGTTTATATTTGTTAACCAAGACATGCCTTGAATAAATTATGTCAATGTGTATTTTTTGTTGGAATTGACCCAGTAAACCACAATGGACAGAATATTCATTAAGTTGCCCCAAAAGTTCTAATGACACAAAAACTGGCCAGTTGTGCTGGTGATTATACATTGTTTGTATAAAACATTCGCCTGACGTTGCAAGAACGTTCCCAGAACATATTAAGTTATTACATTACTTGGAAACCTAATAAAAACGGTGGTGGTTGTTACAGACGTTGTGCACAACATTTTAGCGCTAAAGGTGCTGCATGGTCAATCTGTCGTCTGCATTGGCCGTGCAGCATTTACGCTGATACGGCCTCTGCTGAAGTCAAGGCATTTATACGTCTTGCGCTTCGCGGAGCACCACAGTTGAGCAGAGCTTTTGTGAAGGAATTTGTCAAAGAAGTGAGTTTGTGTTAATACAGGACCTCCCGCCCCCACCTACCATCAACCAATCTTGTGAATGCAGAGCTACACAGAGATATACGGAGCCCTCCACATTGTTACGAAATTTAGGAGGTGTATTACGTAGTTCAATTTGGCCTCTGCGTGCCCTCCGGAGGCGCCGGAATTGCGTCACCCCCTCCATACGGAGCATTTTCAGATCAAGCATAAATAGGCTTTTAGGAGAACATTCCAAGGATATTTAATTTAAAACACTTAAAACGTTTAAAACACAAAAAAAATATTTAGTTATCAAAAACATGATTTGAATGTTTTTGGGATGCTATCATCTTAATGTTAGATAAAACCCTTACTAGAACTTAATGGGAATACTAGCTAATAGTAGATTAAATATATATACACAATTCAGTGAACACCCTTGATGTATTTATGAGTGCTGGGAGATAACATGTCATTATCTATCTGTTCCTTATTTGGTAAGCGGGGGAATATTCTCCTGAAATACCATGAATTGTATATATTTTTATCTTTAAACAACACTACCTCTCCACATGAATTAGCCCCAGTCTGTTTGACATGTGATCTTTAGCGTTGTGTATCCTCTCTGCTCTACACTTGAGATCAACCTTTGTGAGCAGCACGCCTACAAAGCGAGAAAACAAGGACAGTCACACACATGTAAGATACAACTATATACAAACGATATAACAAAAGAGTTATGCAAAGTGACACAAACATTCGATACTGTTATCTCTTTTTGTGGCTAATGTCAGGGGCAATTTGAGATACGAAATCCCATGTGCCTCCTCTTGATCAGAGGGAGATAGAAAATGCTGTCCGTGCTGTTAAACGCCTCTTATTGTAATCAGACATTTCTTAAAAAAAAAAAAAAAGTCAACTCTGACTGAAGTTCCTTCAAGTAAACCTTCATAACGCCTTTATAAACACTAACATGCTGCCCAAACCGGCTCCGCGCGTGTGTCCGCGGGCGCCATTGTGTGCATGTTGATTTTGTCTATCCCCACCGTCTTTCCCCATCGTGACACGCATGTTAAAATACCAAAACCAGCTGTGAACCAACTATATTAATTTGGGGACAGGTCAAAACACATATGAAACGTTCATGGACATTTAGCTAGCTTGCTGTTGCTAGCTAATTTCTACTTGGAGATTGGGTTGCCATTTTACCTGAAATGCATATGTTCCTTTTTTTGTTGTTGGATCTTTGTAGAATTTTTTTGCCATTTTGAGTCACACAAAATGATGTATTCTCTACTCCGACAATTAATCCACAGATAAAAAGGGAAACCTAGTTAGTTTCTAGGTTTCTTTGATTAACCTCTCCTCGTTCATTCTTCTTCGGCGGGCTTGATATGGCGGTTGGCAACTAACTTTAGTAAGGTGCGTTACCGCCACCAACTGGACTGGAGTGTGGACCGCGGTCATCTTTCAATCACCCACGTGGGTGTATGCTCATAGAAACCAATGAGTAGATGGGAGAGGCGGGACTTGCAGTGTGTGAAGCATCTAAAAATAGAACCAAGTTCTATTTTAGCGCCTGGCTACACAGATGCCGTTGACGCGCACAAGCAGTTAGGATGAAATGATTGAATAACATGTATGTGCAAATGTATTTTGTAATGCTCGCGTGCGCAACGCAGGCGATCTGGTCAGCATGTAAATGATAGATTATCATCAAAATGATCATATAGATCAACTAACACTACCATATGCTGGAACTAATGAACGTGCCTGAGAACTAACGACATATTTAGCTAGTATATAGACCCCATTAAAATCCAGTTGATGAGTAACTATACAAGGCGTTTAACTTCACATTAAATACCATTAGTCTAAAAGCAACCCATTCTGGAGGTTGACGGTTTAAAAGCTGTGCCTCTCAATGTTATGTGTAGATAGATAGCTTAAGTGTTTTCCTTCCTCAAGGCCTCAGCGTCTATAAGCAGCTGCTTGTGATTAAGCGGTGAAATGTAAATCTTGATGCTGACTGTTTATGTAGCCCCAGCTCTCCAATCATGCGGAGGTATAATTCTGTGTATAATTCAGTGACGCGTGGTGTCCTTAAGAGTGGAGTTTGATTCAAAGGGCAGGTCCCTGTATTTACATCTCTCTCCATCTCTCTCGCTCTCTTTCTCTCTCTCTCTGTCTCTCGAACTCCATCTCTCTGTCTCTCTCTCTTTCTCTCTATTTATCTCTATCTCTCTCTTCACCTCTCTCTTTCTCTCTCTCTGTCTCTCGATCTCCATCTCTCTGTCTCTCTCTTTCTCTCTATTTATCTCTATCTCTCTCTTCATCTCTCTCTTTCTCTCTCTCTTGCTTTCTCTCGCTCTCTCTAAAATGGAAGTGTCTGTCTGTCTCTCAGCCCCTGGACTAAATGGAGTGTGTGTTTACACTATCTGCCACTATTGTTGTTAAAGTTTGAGATCTGCACTATAGATAAATGGTTTATTGTGTACTTTCATCTTAAATAGTATAGACTTCCGGGTCTTATTGATGGCATCTGGGGTTCAATGGACCATTCAAAGCGTTTTTTCCCCCCCGGCTTCCACATCGAGCACACGTATGAATTACAGTTACTTGGAAGTTCTGTTAGCATCTCAATTTGAAGCACCCAGGCACGTTTCAGATCTCTTCCTGTGATCTCTGAGTGGCTGTATAATCTGGAGGTAGACTTGTTGCTCTAATTAGTGGGTAGAGGAGCGTGCCACATGTTCACTATCCATAAATATTGACTCTGGCTTTCAGGCTGGCCGGGCTCTGACCTTGGTGGCTACCCTTTCTGGGACCAACCTAAAGGAAATGGGTGTCGTTTCCCCCACAAGCCCTTTCATGCACCATGTGCACTCATTCGCCATGTGCAGGCAAGCGGCAGTGTCCCCGTCAAGTACATGTCCATTGATAAAGTTTTACTGTGTTGAAACGTATGTCGCTCTGGCAACGTTGCAAAGCACATCACATCACGTTGCTCAACCTTGAACCAAATGAATGCCACTAATAATCTGGAAATGAATATTGTAATGTATTTAATGTGCCCCTTATATACCGTTCATAGACAGAACAAAATCCCACTATTTACAGTGCATTGCGAAAGTATTCGGCCCCCTTGAACTTTGCGACCTTTTGCCACATTTCAGGCTTCAAACAACTGTATTTTTTGTGAAGAATCAACAACAAGTGGGACACAATCATGAAGTGGAACGACATTTATTGGATATTTCAAACTCTTTTAACAAATCAAAAACTGAAAAATTGGGCGTGCAAAATTATTCAGCCCCTTTACTTTCAGTGCAGCAAACTCTCTCCAGAAGTTCAGTGAGGATCTCTGAATGATCCAATGTTGACCTAAATGACTAATGATGATAAATACAATCCACCTCTGTGTAATCAAGTCTCCGTATAAATGCACCTGCACTGTGATAGTCTCAGAGGTCCGTTAAAAGTGCAGAGAGCATCATGAAGAACAAGGAACACACCAGGCAGGTCCGAGATACTGTTGTGAAGAAGTTTAAAGCCGGATTTGGATACAAAAAGATTTCCCAAGCTTTAAACATCCCAAGGAGCACTGTGCAAGCGATAATATTGAAATGGAAAGAGTATCAGACCACTGCAAATCTACCAAGACCTGGCCGTCCCTCTAAACTTTCAGCTCATACAAGGAGAAGACTGATCAGAGATGCAGCCAAGAGGCCCATGATCACTCTGGATGAACTGCAGAGATCTACAGCTGAGGTGGGAGACTCTGTCCATAGGACAACAATCAGTCGTATATTGCACAAATCTGGCCTTTATGGAAGAGTGGCAAGAAGAAAGACATTTCTTAAAGATATCCATAAAAAGTGTTGTTTAAAGTTTGCCACAAGCCACCTGGGAGACACACCAAACATGTGGAAGAAAGTGCTCTGGTCAGATGAAACCAAAATTGAACTTTTTGGCAACAATGCAAGACGTTATGTTTGGCGTAAAAGCAACACAGCTCATCACCCTGAACACACCATCCCCACTGTCAAACATGGTGGTGGCAGCATCATGGTTTGGGCCTGCTTTTCTTCAGCAGGGACAGGGAAGATGGTTAAAATTGATGGGAAGATGGATGGAGCCAAATACAGGACCATTCTGGAAGAAAACCTGATGGAGTCTGCAAAAGACCTGAGACTGGGACGGAGATTTGTCTTCCAACAAGACAATGATCCAAAACATAAAGCAAAATCTACAATGGAATGGTTCAAAAATAAACATATCCAGGTGTTAGAATGGCCAAGTCAAAGTCCAGACCTGAATCCAATCGAGAATCTGTGGAAAGAACTGAAAACTGCTGTTCACAAATGCTCTCCATCCAACCTCACTGAGCTCGAGCTGTTTTGCAAGGAGGAATGGGAAAAAATGTCAGTCTCTCGATGTGCAAAACTGATAGAGACATACCCCAAGCGACTTACAGCTGTAATCGCAGCAAAAGGTGGCGCTACAAAGTATTAACTTAAGGGGGCTGAATAATTTTGCACGCCCAATTTTTCAGTTTTTGATTTGTTAAAAAAGTTTGAAATATCCAATAAATGTCGTTCCACTTCATGATTGTGTCCCACTTGTTGTTGATTCTTCACAAAATAATACAGTTTTATATCTTTATGTTTGAAGCCTGAAATGTGGCAAAAGGTCGCAAAGTTCAAGGGGGCCGAATACTTTCGCAATGCACAGTATACCATGCCTGCATTTTATACCAGCTTTATATCTATATCTGAAAAAATAAAAGACCTAGTCATGATTCCTGCATTTTCAGAGACCCTGTAACCAAAATACAGTAATTGGGTCTGTGTGAATGGTTCTCTGCTTTTTTTGCAGGTAAATCCATTAACACTTCCATTGTTTAACACCTCCCTAATTTGAAATGCCAACAGCCCCCATGATTTAACAACACTCTCCTGCCCCTCCAAATTTGCCAGTTACTCACTGATATGTATAAAACCTGAAAGAAAGTGGTAAATAAGGGGCTGTTTGAAAGGGGGTCATATAAACATGGCCTGTTATTTTTTACTGGTAATATTACCACATCTTCTGTCTGAAATGGGTATTATAGTCAATCGAAACTATTGTTCACAGATACAGTCATCCCTATTTTGTGTAAACAAGCCTCTAGCTGTGTTATCTCCTGGTATCCATGTTAGCGTGTGTTAAAAGGCTACATCTCTGTCCACACAGTGGAATGTGGGCACCGTGTCCAGCCAAGGGGCTGTTAACAGCAGGTGAAGGGCTAATGGCTGGATCTGCCGTGTCATCTCAGGGCTTTAGTTCCCCCTGACCGTTGGAATGTACTGATGACAAGAAAGAGGAGAGGATTAGCCAAATACTGAGGGGGTTTCAATAATGATACGTGTACAATACCTGTGTACAGCACAATACAAGGTTAGGGTTTCAGATTATTATTATTTTTTATTTAATCAAACGCTACTGAAGAATATACATTTAGTCTAAATCAAATCAAATCAAATGTATTTATATAGCCCTTCGTACATCAGCTGATATCTCAAAGTGCTGTACAGAAACCCAGCCTAAAACTCCAAACAGCAAGCAATGCAGGTGTAGAAGCACTGTGGCTAGGAAAAACTAGAAAGGCCAAAACCTAGGAAGAAACCTAGAGAGGAACCAGGCTATGTGGGGTGGCCAGTCCTCTTCTGGCTGTGCCGGGTGGAGATTATAACAGAACATGGCCAAGATGTTCAAATATTCATAAATGACCAGCATGGTCAAATAATAATAATCACAGGCAGAACAGTTGAAACTGGAGGTGGACTGGGGACAGCAAGGAGTCATCATGTCAGGTAGTCCTGAGGCATGGTCCTAGGGCTCAGGTCCTCCAAGAGAGAGAAAGAAAGAGAGAAAGAGAGAATTAGAGAGAGCATACTTAAATTCACACAGGACACCGGATAGGACACGAGAAGTACTCCAGATATAACAAACTGACCCTAGCCCCCCGACACATAAACTACTGCAGCATAAATAATGGAGGCTGAGACAGGAGGGGTCAGGAGGCACTGTGGCCCCATCCGATGACACCCCCGGACAGGGCCAAACAGGAAGGATATAACCCCACCCACTTTGCCAAAGCACAGCCCCCACACCACTAGAGGGATATCTTCAACCACCAACTTACCATCCTGAGACAAGGCCGAGTATAGCCCACAAAGATTTCCGCCACGGCACAACCCAAGCGCCAACCCAGACAGGAAGATTACATCAGTGACTCAACCCACTCAAGTGACGCACCCCTCCTAGGGACGGTATGAAAGAGCTCTAGTAAGCCAGTGACTCAGCCCCTGTAATAGGGTTAGAGGCAGAGAATCCCAGTGGAAAGAGGGGAACCGGCCAGGCAGAGACAGCAAGGGCGGTTCGTTGCTCCAGAGCCTTTCCGTTCACCTTCACACTCCTGGGCCAGACTACACTCAATCATATGACCCACTGAAGAGATGAGTCTTCAGTAAAGACTTAAAGGTTGAGACCGAGTTTGCGTCTCTTACATGGGTAGGCAAACCATTCCATAAAAATTGAGCTCTGTAGGAGAAAGCCCTGCCTCCAGCTGTTTGCTTAGAAATTCTAGGGACAATTAGGAGGCCTGTGTCTTGTGACCGTAGCGTACGTGTAGGTAATGTACGGCAGGACCAAATCAGAGAGATAGGTAGGAGCAAGGCCATGTAATGCTTTTTAGTTTAGCAGTAAAACCTTGAAATCAGCCCTTGCTTTGACAGGAAGCCAGTGTAGGGAGGCTAGCACTGGAGTAATATGATCACATTTTTTGGTTCTAGTCAGGATTCTAGCAGCCGTGTTTAGCACTAACTGAAGTTATTTAGTGCTTTATCTGAGTAGCCGGAAAGTAGAGCATTGCAGTAGTCTAACCTAGAAGTGACAAAAGCATGGATTCATTTTTCTGCATCATTTTTGGGCAAAATGTTTCTGATTTTTGCAATGTTACGTAGATGGAAAAAAGCTGTCCTTGAAACAGTCTTGATATGTTCTTCAAAAGAGAGATCAGGGTCCAGAGTAACGCCGAGGTACTTCACAGTTTTATTTGAGACGACTGTACAACCATTAAGATTAATTGTCAGATTCAACAGAAGGTCTCTTTGTTTCTTGGGACCTAGAACAAGCATCTCTGTTTTGTCCGAGTTTAAAAGTAGAAAGTTTGCAGCCATCCACTTCCTTATGTCTGAAACACATGCTTCTAGCGAGGGCAATTTTGGGGCTTCACCATGTTTCATTGAAATGTACAGCAGTGTGTCATCCGCATAGCAGTGAAAGTTAACATTATGTTTTCGAATGACATCCCCAAGAGGTAAAATATATAGTGAAAACAATAGTGGTCCTAAAACGGAACCTTGAGGAACACCGAAATTTACAGTTGATTTGTCAGAGGACAAACCATTCACAGAGACAACTGATATTGTTCCGACAGATAAGATCTAAACCAGGCCAGAACTTGTCCGTGTAGACCAATTTGGGTTTCCAATCTCTCCAAAAGAATGTGGTGATCAATGGTATCAAAAGCAGCACTATAAGGTCTAGGAGCACGAGGACAGATGCAGAGCCTCGGTCTGATGCCATTAAAAGGTAATTTACCACCTTCACAAGTGAAGTCTCAGTGCTATGATGGGGTCTAAAACCAGACTGAAGCATTTCGTATACATTGTTTGTCTTCAGGAAGGCAGTGAGTTGCAACAGCCTTTTCTAAAATTCTTGAGAAGAATGGAAGATTCGATATAGGCCGTTAGTTTTTTATATTTTCTGGGTCAAGGTTTGGCTTTTTCAAGAGAGGCTTTATTACTGCCACTTTTAGTGAGTTTGGTATACATCCGGTGGATAGAGAGCCGTTTATTATGTTCAACATAGGAGGGCCAAGCACAGGAAGCAGCTCTTTCAGTAGTTTAGTTGGAATAGGGTCCAGTATGCAGCTTGCAGGTTTAGAGGCCATGATTATTTTCATCATTGTGTCAAGAAATATAGTACTAAAACACTTGAGTGTCTCTCTTGATCCTAGGTCCTGGCAGAGTTGTGCAGACTCAGGACAACTGAGCTTTGAAGGAATACGCAGATTTAAAGAGGAGTCCGTAATTTGCTTTCTAATATTCATGATCTTTTCCTCAAAGAAGTTCATGAATGTATTACTGCTGAATTGAAAGCCATCCTCTCTTGGGGAATGCTGCTTTTTAGTTAGCTTTGCGACAGTATCAAAAAGGAATTTCGGATTGTTCTTATTTTCCTCAATTAAGTTGGAAAAATAGGATGAACAAGGTCTAGCATGACTGTCCCTCTATGAAAGATGGAGCACCAAACCATACATAAACATGACGCCCACCACCGGTCTTAAATCGACTCGATACTGTTTAACGTTTCTATTATTTCTCTATTTTCTTTCTCTCTGCATTGTTGGGAAGTAAGCGTTGCACTCTTAGTCTACACCTTGTTGTTCATAAAGCTTGTGAAGAGTAACATTTTTATTTGATTTAAAAGTTGACAATTGACCTAAGTTCACATCCACCATCACCAAATGCCACGGCTGACGTGAACTCAGGTCAGTGTGAGTTTTGTGTGACGACAATATGACCCCGAGCCTGAAGTTGGTCGGCGACAGAGCTGTACAAGCCCCCATTTGTGTGTCCTCTCTCAATGCTCACTGTGCTCACACAGGCAGAATGATTTCAAATGGCATGGGTCAGTTCATCATGGAGAGACCGAAAGGTCAGTCACGGTTGGTAGAGGACAGGTCCAACAGACTGAGAAATGTAAGTTGTGTCTTTTTCAGTCCTGACAGACAGACAGAGGCCTGTAGATATGTCCCTCTGTGGCCAGTATCAAAACCAAGACACGTGCGAGATTAACCCTAACACTTAGGACACTCATGCCAAGGGCTGTCTTTTTTTTTACCAGGTAAGTTGACTGAGAAAACATTCTCATTTACAACAACAGCCTGGGGAATAGTTACAGGAAGAGGAGGGGGGATGAATGAGCCAATTGGAAGCTGGGGATGATTAAGTGGCCATGATGGTATGAGGGCCAGATTGGGAATTTAGCCAAGACACCAGGGTTAACTCCCCTATTCAAACAATAAGTGCCATGAGATCTTTAATGACCACAGAGAGTCAGGACACACGTTTAACGTCCCATCCGAAGGACGGCATCCTACACAGGGCAATGTCCAGGTGAATTGTATGCAGTAATCATGTGCCTATGAACCAGATTTATAGTGTTAGCACTAAGCTTGTGTGCCCAAGGAGGAAGTCCACTGTGAACGGCTCACCCTGCACTAACACAAAAAACATGAGCACATCTACTGCTGCTTAGCTTCCCAAGTAAAGCAATGAAAGCAAGTAAGCATCCCAGAAGAAAAGGGCTCAAAATAGCCCACGTTGATGTACAGTGCCTTGCGAAAGTATTCGGCCCCCTTGAACTTTGCGACCTTTTGCCACATTTCAGGCTTCAAACATAAAGATATAAAACTGTATTTTTTGTGAAGAATCAACAACAAGTGGGACACAATCATGAAGTGGAACGACATTTATTGGATATTTCAAACTCTTTTAACAAATCAAAAACTGAAAAATTGGGCGTGCAAAATTATTCAGCCCCTTTACTTTCAGTGCAGCAAACTCTCTCCAGAAGTTCAGTGAGGATCTCTGAATGATCCAATGTTGACCTAAATGACTAATGATGATAAATACAATCCACCTGTGTGTAATCAAGTCTCCGTATAAATGCACCTGCACTGTGATAGTCTCAGAGGTCCGTTAAAAGCGCAGAGAGCATCATGAAGAACAAGGAACACACCAGGCAGGTCCGAGATACTGTTGTGAAGAAGTTTAAAGACGGATTTGGATACAAAAAGATTTCCCAAGCTTTAAACATCCCAAGGAGCACTGTGCAAGCGATAATATTGAAATGGAAGGAGTATCAGACCACTGCAAATCTACCAAGACCTGGCCGTCCCTCTAAACTTTCAGCTCATACAAGGAGAAGACTGATCAGAGATGCAGCCAAGAGGCCCATGATCACTCTGGATGAACTGCAGAGATCTACAGCTGAGGTGGGAGACTCTGTCCATAGGACAACAATCAGTCGTATATTGCACAAATCTGGCCTTTATGGAAGAGTGGCAAGAAGAAAGCCATTTCTTAAAGATATCCATAAAAAGTGTTGTTTACAGTTTGCCACAAGCCACCTGGGAGACACACCAAACATGTGGAAGAAGGTGCTCTGGTCAGATGAAACCAAAATTGAACTTTTTGGCAACAATGCAAAACGTTATGTTTGGCGTAAAAGCAACACAGCTCATCACCCTGAAAACACCATCCCCACTGTCAAACATGGTGGTGGCAGCATCATGGTTTGGGCCTGCTTTTCTTCAGCAGGGACAGGGAAGATGGTTAAAATTGATGGGAAGATGGATGGAGCCAAATACAGGACCATTCTGGAAGAAAACCTGATGGAGTCTGCAAAAGACCTGAGACTGGGACGGAGATTTGTCCATTGTAGCAAAATCTACAATGGAATGGTTCAAAAATAAACATATCCAGGTGTTAGAATGGCCAAGTCAAAGTCCAGACCTGAATCCAATCGAGAATCTGTGGAAAGAACTGAAAACTGCTGTTCACAAATGCTCTCCATCCAACCTCACTGAGCTCGAGCTGTTTTGCAAGGAGGAATGGGAAAAAATGTCAGTCTCTCGATGTGCAAAACTGATAGAGACATACCCCAAGCGACTTACAGCTGTAATCGCAGCAAAAGGTGGCGCTACAAAGTATTAACTTAAGGGGGCTGAATAATTTTGCACGCCCAATTTTTCAGTTTTTGATTTGTTAAAAAAGTTTGAAATATCCAATAAATGTCGTTCCACTTCATGATTGTGTCCCACTTGTTGTTGATTCTTCACAAAACAATACAGTTTTATATCTTTATGTTTGAAGCCTGAAATGTGGCAAAAGGTCGCAAAGTTCAAGGGGGCCGAATACTTTCGCAAGGCACTGTATGTAGCTTAAGAAACAAGGTTAACGGAATCAATAATTTGCTAGCAACAGATGACATTCATATTCTGACTATCTCTGAAACTCACTTAGATAATACCTTTGACGATACAGTGGTAGCAAATACATGGTTAGAACATTTATAGAAGACATAGAAATTACAATGCCAAGCCCATTCTGGTGGGAAGCTGCTATAGACCACCAAGTACTAACAGTCATTATCTCGATAACATGTGTGAAATGCTTGATAATTTATGTGATATCAACAGAGAGGTATATTTTCTGGGTGATTTAAATATTGGCTGGCTTTCATCAAGCCGCCCACTCAAGAAAAAGTTTCAAACTCTAACAAGTGCCTGCAACCTGGTTCAGGTTATCAGTCAACCTACCAGGGTAGTTACAAACAGCACACAAATTAAATCATCAACATGTATTGATCACATCTTTACTAATGCTGCAGAAATGTGCTTGAAAGCAGTATACAGATCCATCGGATGTAACGATCACAATATATCAGCCATATTTAGGAAAACCAAAGTTCCAAAGGCTGGGCCTAATGTAGTGTAAAAGAGGTCATACAATAGGTTTTGTAGTGATTCCTATGTTTTTTATGTAAAGAATACAGTGAGTGGCGAAAGTATTCACCCCCTTGGCATTTTTCCAATTTTGTTGCCTTTTACAACCTGGAATTCAAATTTATTTTGGGGGGTTTTGTATAATTTCATTAACACAACATGCCTACCACTTTGAAGATGCAAAATATTTTTTTGTGTGTGAAACAAACAAGAAATAACACACACACAAAAAACTTGAGCATTTATAACTATTCGCCATCCATCATTTCTTCAATTCTGACCAGTTTCCCAGTCCCTGCTGATGAAAAACATCCCCACAGCATGATGCTGCCACCACTATGCTTCACTGTGGGGATGATGTTCTTGGGGTGATGAGATGTGTTAGGTTTGCGCCAGAAATAGTGTTTCCCTCGATGGCAAAAAAGCAACATTTTAGTCTAATCTGACCAGAGTACCTTCTTCCATATGTTTGGGGAGTCTCCCATATGCCTTTTGGTGAACACCAAACGTGTTTGCTTATTTTTTCTGGACACTCTTCCGTAAAGCCCAGCTCTGTGGAGTGTCTGGCTTAAAGTGGTCCTATGGACGGATACTCCAATCTCCGCGGTGGAGCTTGGCAGCTCCTTCAGGGTTATCTTTGGTCTCTTTGTTGCTTCTCTGATTAATGCCCTCCTTGCCTGGTCCGTGAGTTTTGTTGGATGGCCATCTCTTGGAAGGTTTGTTATGGTGCCATATTCTTTCCATTTTTTAATAATGGATTTATTGATGCTCCGTGGGATGTTCAAAGTTTCTGGTATTTTTTTATAACCCAACCCTGATCTGTACTTCTCCACAACTTTGTCCCTGACCTGTTTGGAGAGCTCCTTGGTCTTCATGGTGCCGTTTGCTTGGTGGTGCCCCTTACTTAGTGGTGTTGCAGACTTTGGGGCCTTTCGGAACAGATGTACATTTACTGAGATCATGTGACACTTAGATTGCACACAGGTGGACTTTATTTAACTAATTATGTGATTATTATTATTATAATTTTTTTTTAAACAAGTGATTTTTTTCATTTCACTTCACCAATTTGGACTATTTTGTGTATGTCCATTACATGAAATTCAAAAAAAAATCAATTTAAATTACAGGTTGTAATGCAACAAAATAGAAAAAACACCAAGGAGAATGAATACTTTTGCAAGGCACTGTATCTGTTGGTCCGTGGTGTGTATTGAGGAGCAAACAGACGCTGCACTTGACACATTTATGAAATTGCTTATTCCTGTTGCTAATAAGCATGCACCCATGATGAAAATGACCATACAAACTGTTAAATCACCGTGGATGGATGAGGAATTGAAAAATGTTATGGTTGAGAGGGAGGAGGCAAAAGGAATGGCAAATAAGTCTGGCAGCACAACCAACTGGCAAACGTATTGCAAATTGAGAAATCATGTGACTTAACTGAATTTAAAAAAAGAATAAACTACACTATGAAACCAAGATAAATTAAATAAAGAATGATAGCTTTGGAGCACCTTAAATTAAATTCTGGGAAAAAAGGCGAACTCAGCTTCATCATTCATTGAAACAGAGGGCTCATTCATCACAAAACCAACGGATATTGCCAACTACTTTCATTATTTTTTTCATTGGCAAGATTAGCAAATTTAGGCATAATGTGCCAGCAACAAAAGCTGACACTACACATCCAAGTATATCTTGCCAAATTGTGAAAGACAAGCATTGTCATTTTAAATTGCGTGAAGTTAGTTAAGAAGAGGTGAAAAAATTGTTGTTGTCTATCAACAATGACAAGCCACTGAGGATAATAGTGGACGATATTGCCACTCCCATTTGACACATTTTCAAGCTCTCAGGCTTGGCGGGAAGCTAAAGTCATTCCTCTACCTAAGAATAATAAAGCCCCCTTTACTGGCTCAAATAGCTGACCAATCAGCCTGTTACCAACCCTTAGTAAACTTTTGGAAAACATTGTTTTCGACCAGATACAATGTTATTTTAAAGTAAACAAATTGACAACAGACTTTAAGCACGCTTATAGAGAAGGACATTCAACAAGCACAGCACTTACACAAATGACTGATGATTGGATGAGATAAATTGATGATAAAAAATATTGTGGGGGCTGTTTTGTTAGACTTCAGTGCGGCCTTTGGCATTATCGATCGTAGTCTGCTGCTGGCAAAACGTATGTGTTATGGCTTTACACCCCCTGCTTAATTGTGGATAAAGAGCTACATGTACCTGTCTAACAGAACACAGAGGGTGTTCTTTAATGGAAGCCTCTCCAACGTAATCCAGGTAGAATCAGGAATTCCCCAAGGCCATTACTTTTTTTTCAATCTTTACTAATGAATTGCCACTGGCTTTGAGGAAAGCCAGAGTGTCTATGTATGAGGATGACTCAACACTATACATGTCACCTACTACAGCGACTGAAATGACTGCAACACATAACAAAGAGCTGCAGTTAGTTTCAGAGTGGGTGGTAAGGAATAAGTTAGTCCTAAATATTTCTACAACTAAAAGCATTGTATTTGGGACAAATCATTCAATAAATCCTAAACCTCAACTAAATATTGTAACAAATAATGTGGAATTTGAGCAACCCTGGATTGTAAACTGTCATGGTCAAAACATATTGTTGCAGTAATAGCTAAGATGGGGAGAAGTCTGTCCATGATAAAGCGCTGCTTTACCTTCTTAACAGCACTGTCAACAAGGCAGGTCCTACAGGCCCTAGTTATGTCGCACCTGGACTACTGCTCAGTCATGTGGTCAGGTGCCACAAAAAAGGAAAAAAATGCAATTGGTCCAGAACAGGGCAGCACTTCTGGCCATTGGATGTACACAGAGAGCTAATATGAATAATATGCATGTCAATCTCTCCTGGCTGAAATTGTAGGAGAGATTGACTTCATCTCTACTTTTATTTATGAGAGGTATTGAAATGTTGAATGCACCGAGCTGTCTGTCTAAACTACTGGCACACAGCTCGGACACCAATGCATACCCCACAAGACATGTCACAAGAGGTCTCTTCACAGTCCCCAAGTCCAGAACAGACTATGGGAGGTGCACAGTACTAAATAGAGCCATGACTACATGGAACTCTATTCCACATCAAGTAACTCATGCAAGTAGTAAAATTAGATTTAAAAAACACCTTATTGAACAGCGGGGACTGTGAAGCAAAACAAACTTTGGCACAGACACATGCATACACACGATAGCATAGGCACTATACACACAAGTACACATGGATTTTGGACTGTTTATTTGTGGTAGTGAGGGAGTTGGGGCTTGAGGGCACACAGTCTGTGAGTGAATGTACTGTAATTTTTTTAAATTGTATAAACTGCCTTAATTTTGCTGGACCCCAGGAAGAGTAGCTGCAAATACACATGTCCCCAACCACTGCCCTGGGGCATTGGGATATTTTTTTAGACCAGGGGAAAGAGTGGCTCCTACTGGCCCTCCAACTCCACTTCCAGCAGCATCTGATCTCCTATCCAGGGACTGACCAGGACCAGCCCTGTTTAGCTTTAAGGGTAAGCCAGCAGTGGGATGCAGGGTGGTATGCTACCGTGGGGTCATAATATACATTTATGACTTCAAAACCCCTATTCTTGAATTCGGCTAGTGTTTCATAACCAGGGTCTGTAACTGGTTAACCTCTGGACATGATCACCAGTGGGTCGATCTTTTAAGCATGTTGATATGTTCTCTCCCAACCAGAGTTTACTGATAGCTGTTCTTTTCAATCAACAAAATAATTGGATCATCTACTTATTCTTGACAACCCCAGTAGAAGACTACTTTCTCCACAGATAATGATATCAGTGAATGAAGGTCACTGATATGTGGTCTGCTGGACTGAGAGGAGGGGACAGCACGGATCACATCCCTCAGGGGACCCTGCTGGGGTGATGGACACATTCCTCTCTACCTGTCACAAGCTGTGCCAACACAAACACGCAGACACACACACAAACACAGGCACACACACAGAAAGCAGGGATCAGATAAATCCTCTCTTTCTCCCCTTCTAATCCTCTCATTGGGCAATTAAAGATATAGTCATAGGTTGCTGTGTGAGAGACTACCTTATCCTTCCATCTAAAGCAGGGATGGCCAACTGGTGGCATGCGGCCCTTCGATGGCCCTCGGAAAACTCAGTCAGGGTCTCAACTTACTGTTGCAAGTTAGAATAGTAGAATACACAAGGTGCAATTTTGAAACGTTTGTTATGTCTGTCACTGATAGTCAGCATATGTCAGCTAACATTTTTCGGATTGCTAAATTAGCTTAGAGGCCAGCTATCTAAACTTGATATAATGGTCGAATTACCGGCCGGGTGGCCCCCATTGATTTTGTTAGTCCGTCTCACTCAAATATCATATTAAACACTGCTAACATTTCTCTCTGTCCCATGGCAAAATGAGTGGAATCGCATGAATTGAGATATAAAATTGCAAAATCTTCTCTCCACCCCATGGCAAAATGTGTAGAATTGCAGCAAACTTGCTTTAAAACTGCAACATTTTCTCTAGATGTTTTGTGCCCCCTCGCTATCAAAGTTGCCCATCCCTGATCCAAAGCATCTGAATACTAACAACTTTTGCCTGGCAGTTTAGAGCACCACAAAGTGCTGTTTTGGCAACACTAGGGACCCAACTGTGGCACTCAGGGAAACAAAACAATGTAGACCATTTTGTTTGTTTTAGATCAATTATATCATTAGGTGTGTTATGACATCCAGGTTGTGTGTTTCTGTGAGTGAATGAATGAATGAATGTTGGAATGAATTAATTAATGTATGTGTGTGTGTATACAGAACAAAAAATATAAACGCAACATGTAAAGTGTTGGTCTCATTTTCCATGAGCTTAAATACATTTTCCCTATTCACTAAAAACGTATTTCTCTCAAATGGTGTGCACAAATTTGTTTACATCCCTGTTAGTGAACATTTCTTCTTTGCCAAGATAATCCATCCACCTGACAGGTGTGGCATGTCAAGAAGCTGATTAAACAGCATGATCATAAAAGGCCAATCTAAAAAGTACAGTTTTGTCACGCAACACAACGCCACATATATCTCAGGTTTTGATGGAGTGCGCAATTGGCATGCTGACTGCAGGAATGTCCAACAGAGCAGTTGCCAGAGAATTGAATTTTAATTTATCTACCATAAGCCGCTTCCAACGTCATTTTAGAGAATTTGGCAGTACATCAAAACAAGTCCTATATCAACATAAACTGAAAGGCCACTCAGCAAGGAAGAAACCACTGCTCCAAAACCACCATAAAAAAGCCAGACTACGGTTTGCAAACGCAACTGCACACTGGGACATAGATCGTATTTATTGGAGAAATGTCCTCTGGTCTGATGATACAAAAATAGAACTGTTTGGCCATGATGACCATCATTATGTTTGGAGGACAAAGGGGGAGGCTTGCAAGCCGAAGAACACCATCCCAACCGTGAAGCACGGGGGTGGCAGCATCCTGTTGTGGGGGTGCTTTACTGCAGGAGGGACTGGTGCACTTCACAAAATAGATGGCATCATGGAAAATTATGTGGATATATTGAAGTAAAATCTCAAGACATCAGTCAGGAAGTTAAAGCTTGGTCGCAAATGGGTCTTCCAATTGAACAATGACCCCAAGCATACTTCCAAAGTTGTGGCAAAATGGCTTAAGGACAACAAAGTCAAGGTATTGGTGTGGCCATCCCAAAGCCCTGACCTCAATCCTATAGAACATTTGTGGGCAGAGCTGAAAAAGCATGTGAGAGCAAGGAGGCCAACAAACATGACTCAGTTACACCAGCTCTGTCAGGAGGAATGGGCCAAAATTCAGCCAACTTATTGTGGGAAGCTTGTGGAAGGCTACCTGAAAAGTTTGACCCAAGTTAAACAATTTAAAGGCAATGCTACCAAATACTAATTGAGTGTATGTAAACTTCTGACCCACTGGGAATGTGATGAAAGAAATAAAAGCTGAAATATATCATTCTCTCTACCATTACTCTGACATTTCACATTCTTAAAATAAAGTGGTGATCCTAACTGACCTAAGACAGGGAATTTTTACTAAGATTAAATGACAGGAATGGTGAAAAACTGAGTTGAAATGTATTTGTCTCAGGTGTATGTAAACTTCCGACTTCAACTGTAGATGATTCAGGCGGATTATCCCTTATAAAATGTTATTGTCCTAGAAGCAGACAAAGATATCTTCTGATCTCAATTGGGTTTTGCCATCTCAGCAAACAAAACAGGCCCGTTGCTTTGGTCACAACACAACCTTCTGCCCTACCATCATTAACCAAATGGAAATAACTAGCTGTAGTCAATGAGGGGTTTTCACATGGAGATGTCTCTAACATCAGAGTTGTTGAGTAAAGCCTATAGGCTTGTATATAGCCAACAACACCTATCAACAAAGGACCCCAGCTTCTCTTCCCCCTAGCTGTACTATGCTGCTGGGGGCTGGTAACTGACAATATCCACTCTCTGTTAAATGGAGGAGCATCTTCGAACACCTGATGAGAGAAACAACTACTTAGAAATGAAGTAGTGAAAAGAATCAATAAACACAGTGTTTCGATGTTCAACCTGGGCTTGACTGGACTAGACTCAAACACAGCTACAGTTTGTTTTCTCAGGCAATCAATTCATCTTTTCAAACTGACTGGGTCCAGCCTGGAGAAGACTATGGACTTTGTCAATATTTGTCTTGTCCCTTTTCCCAGGACAAAGGATAGGACAGGAGGGATACCAGTTAGGGGTGAAGTTCAGAGGTCAGCGCTGAGAGGGTAGGATAGGACAGTCAATACAGCCCCTAATCCCCCTAATCTACCAAAGACAACACATTTGCCAGCTCATTGTCAATGTATTTTTATCCAATAGTAAAACATGCTTAATCCAGGAATTAACACATGTTGACCAATCACCCATAGGGACCTAAGATACACACTGTATTTATAATTGTGGGCAGTTTTAACAATAGTTGCACTTGGGTAGTACTGGGTCAATTTGTGTGTGTGTGTGTGTGTGTGTGTGTGTGTGTGTGTGTGTGTGTGTGTGTGTGTGTGTGTGTGTGTGTGTGTGTGTGTGTGTGTGTGTGTGTGTGTGTGTCCTCACAAGGATAGTAAAACACAGAAAATTCGTGGTGGACATTTCGTTGGTTGCCACACGGAAAAAGGCTATTTAGGGTTAGTGGTTAGGGTTAGGAGGTTGTGGTTAAGGTTAGGGTTCGCTTAAGGGGTAGGGAAAAAAGGATTTTGAATAGAAATCAATTGTTTGGTCCCCACAAAGATAGTGAAACAAACGTGTGAGTATGTGTGTGTGTGTGTGTGTGTGTGTGTGTGTGTGTGTGTGTGTGTGTGTGAGTATGTGTGTGTGTGTGTGTGTGTGTGTGTGTGTGTGTGTGTGTGTGTGTGTGTGTGTGTGTGTGTGTGTGTGTGTGTGTGTGTGCATAACACATTTGTATTAATATAGTCCATCCACATGGCGCAATTGCTCTAATTAGTTTTGAAACTGTTACACCTTATTACATTTTTTTTTAAACAAACTTTATAATGATCAACAATGAAATACTTGTAAAAATGTTGTCTGGCTTTGCATAAATTGAGAAAGAACACTAGAACAATGCAGAACAATGAGTATTTTACAAAAATAGATAAGAAAACCTCAAGTTATTTGTGTTAATGTTTTCAAAATAAACAATGTTATATCACACAAACGAATAAAAGTCTATTGTCAAAGAAAGTCTCATATCTGAGTCATTTTGTAAAAGCCAAAAGATATAAAGGCCCATAGCGCGAGTATGAGCAGGCTACTGTTGGTGACTGGTTGAAAAGGCACAGGAGGTGGTTGGAATCGACATGAATGACAGCCCTGCGTTGGTGACATCACTGGACGACAAAAAGCCTCGTCCGGGGAAGGAAAGGCAACAATCAATTGGACTGCTACAGTGTGCCGCGCACAGGAGAGAGAGGTGACGCTCCCCAACCCACAGACACAGAGTACAAGGAGCGACGGACAGAGTACAGTTTAATCTTCCACACCCGCTCTCTGCTAAAGTTGATCCTTCTAAAGTTAGCATTTGAAGATGTTTAATGGCGCTTCTTTATACTTACTTCGATGGGTTCTGCCTACACAAGTCCGCTTAGATAGAACGTAGGCAAGGCAATTATTTTAATTTATTCTATTGACCAAGAAGTCTCCAGATTCCCAGCTGCGGAGATATGTGCAAAAGAGGAGGCGATCGGAGCAGTGGACGGACTGTATTTCGTCCACAGAAGGAAAGCGTGGAATAAACACGAATTAATGTGGAATTTATTGGAGCCCAAAGCTGGAAGGACGACTGGACACAGCGCTTCCTTATCAGGTAAAAAAAATGTTACAGGTACTCATTATTGAAGTCAATGACAACTTTCATATTTAGGGGAAAGTTGCACAGCGCTCATAGACTAGGCTACATATATTCACTGATTATTCTGGATCTAATTTCCGTCTCGTGATTTCCCAATTCTATTCAAGAAAACACACTTAGTTAAAATGAACTGCTGTCACATAAGATGTTTATTTTTTTCTACTTTGTAAGCCTGTATTTTGGGGGGAAAGTTCACACAAATTCCAAAACATACACAGTAAAATGAATATCTTGTGGTAGTATTCTAAGGTCGTGTACTTTTTGATTTAGACCTAGGTGTTTTTGATGTCTTTGTCTGCGCGGCGGAGTACGCCTGGCCAGCATACGCACGTCAGATCTCACACCTGCGAACTCCTTGAAGTAACTCTACACTGCAGTCAAAGCCTCACCAAATGACTCTCGTAGCGCTGTCTGACTGCTGCGACGATTGTCTCTATTAGAAACGTTTTGATGATTACATTCTTTCACACTTTGTGTGTTCTTAGGGCTATGTTGTATTTTTTTTTAAACACCTTCACCAAACACGTCCTCTCATCGTTTCTGTAATTGCAGACTTTTTGTCTGCCATCTTCTCTCTGTTCTTCTTCCAGTTTTCTTTGATTTTCTCCTTTCCTGTACCCCCCCCCCCTTTTCTTTGTTAGACAATTCTCTTTCATACCTTCTTCACATTGATATGCTGGGGGTTTAGTTTAGCCCCTATATGTGTTAAAATATCAATCTCCCATTTCCCTTAGCATAGTCCGCAGGGATGTTATTCCCAACCATTCTGCTCTTTACTTCAAAGTGACGTGTCATTACTTTTAACCTGATTTTCCTTGAAGAAACAGCGTATCGCAGCTGATCTGGGGTAATTTTACAGTGATCCGCCGATGTCTCGCGTCGGCGGCGCCTGTGTATTGACAGAAGCTGCTCTCCTCTCCTCACAGGGACTGACTGACCATGGTCGCCGTGTTTCGTTCTCTCATGGTACTGCTGCTGGCTCAGGTGTTGCTAGGAGGCGCTGCGGGACTTATCCCCGAGGTCGGCCGGAGGAAGTACAGCGAGTCCGGGAAGCACAGCCCGGAGCAGTCGGAGAACTTTCTTAACGAGTTTGAGCTGCGGCTCCTCAATATGTTCGGACTTAAACGGAGGCCGAACCCGAGCAGGCAGGCTGTGGTGCCCCAGTACATGGTGGACCTGTACCGTATGCACTCGGCGAACGGAGACCACAGCACTAAACGGCCCCGGAGCATGGGGAGACACGCAGAGAGAGCCGCCAGCAAGGCCAACACGATTAGAAGCTTTCACCACGAAGGTACGTATTAGTGGCATATTTCACCTGGCGACGTAGAGCACCTCTGCTCCCTCAGACATGTCAACCCTGTATTTAAACATGACTCAGTGGTGTGAGGAGGATTTTCAGAGCAATTACACTTTTTATGACAGGCCCACTCATATCCTAACAGAGTGACACGCGTCAGGGACACATCCCCGTTATAAGTAGATCATATTATAGTAACAAGTGTAATTTAACAATCTAACGAGATAAACTCATTGTCAGGGTTCGATAGAGAAGTGGTTGACGTGCAACGATGAAGTGAAAAGTCATCTCTCAAATATGAGTTAATGCAACCCGTTACCCGGAACATTCCATTGACTGTGCTATAACAGGCATCACAACATCAAGGTTGGCGGTATCACAAGGGTAATTTGTTTCTTAATAATTTATGGTGTTTGCATGGGCCCTGAAAACAGTTTTTCCAGACACGCAACTCAGCAGAGGGATAAAGTAAGGGCGGTGAGCGTGTGCGTAGGTGATAGTCATCGCCCTGCTGCTACTTCAATAACACATGACATGACACTACACTGTCTACACACGCATTATGATAGAGGCCACTGCGGCAGACTGAGCTCCGTCTCATTTTTAGACAGGACTGAAAAGTCAGTCACTTAGTCATTCTGGTTTTGGGGGGTGCACGTTATTCTTTTCCAATCGCTCTTCGTGCGTAATTATGCACCTTCTAATAATAGAACCCCATAATTACATACTTATTATATAGCTACATATGCGTCGCTGACTGCGATATTTCACAATAAAACCATACATTTATATACCTCAGAAACGCATGCCAACTAGATGATTGTTTCAGTAAGGGCCAATTGGTCTAAATGCAAAAATATAGTAACCGTGGGTAGAGATGTCTGCATGTGTTCAGAGTATGTCTAACCTTCTAGTCTGGGCATTTCATTTACACTGCTACAACACAACAGACCAAAACAATAAACAAACATGTAAACCTTAACCTCTCATTGCTTGAAAACCATCGCCCCTCATGCATCTGTACAGTCTATTTGGGGCTCCCGAGTGTAGTGGTCTAAGGCACTGCATCTCAGTGCTAGAGGCGTCACTACAGACCCTGGTTCGATCCTGGGCTGTATCGCAACCGGCCGTGATTGGGAGTGCCATAGGGCGGCGCACAATTGGCCCAGCGTCGTCCGGGTTTGGCCGGAGTAGGCCGTCATTGTAAATAAGAATTTGTTCTTGCCTAGTTGAATCAAGGTTAAATTAATTTAAAAATTATTAAAAAATCTGCTTTGAGAATGAATATGGCCTATAATTGAGTTTGCGCTAGCTCCAGTATGTACAGTACATGCCCAATGCATTCGTGGATGGCCTTTTACACAGACTCCCGAGTGTTTGACTGCATGGGAAGTTTCCACAAAGTGAATGACTCGTTGGAGTGGTTGAGTCAGGATAGGTGGTGTTCTCCTCCCCAGATGCCTGGTAGGGATGACACCCAGTGGACACACTGACAAACTACAAACACCACTGATACACTACAAACGCCACTGACACCCTACACACACCCCTGACACCCCACAAACAGCACTGGCACCCTAGAAACACCACTGACACACTACAAACATCACTGACACACTACAAACACCACGGACACACTACAAACACCACGGACACACAACAAACACCACGGACACCCTACAAACACCACGGACACCCTACAAACACCACGGACACAATATGGACATCACAGACACACTACAAACACCACAGACACACTAAAACACCACACCGGTTGGCTGCCATGGTGACTGGGACTGAGACCACTCGCTCCACTACTGTAAACTGCCGCTCGACTCCGCACTCCGCACCTTGGAATACTTTTCAGCCATGTTTAGTTGTTTATCCTCCTTGCCTCATCCTGTCTTTTTATTCTGTGCTCCAGCGTAGCATGGTTCTGGATATTTAAATTGTTCCCATGGTGTAAGTGGGAAGAGTGGAGGCCCTATACGTGTCATAGACGTGTAGCCACACATGTAAAACAAAACGTAAAATCACGAAGCCCTATCGATGCACCACATCTCTTCCTTGATGTTCATTTCAGAGGGATTATTCATTTTTTTGTGATATTGGTGTTTCAAAAAGAACCATTTTCTTTGCCAAAAATAATATTTCCAGGCCTAACACAGGCACCGGCTGCCAGAGACAGGCAGAGATGAATGACCTAACATTAGCCGTTATCTTTTGTTTTTGGCACGCAGCGGAAAAACAAATTAGGAATGTTGATACACTCATATCTGTGGTTCACAACTCTTAGACAAGCCCTGACATGTTGTTCACACGCAGCGCAGCACCCCCTTCACTCACACAGCAGGGATCTGGAGAGAGAGAGAGAGAGAGAGAGAGAGAGATGGAGAGAGAGAGAGACACAGAGAGAGAGAGAGAGAGAGAGAGATGGAGAGAGATGGAGAGAGAGAGAGAGAGAGAGAGAGAGAGAGAGAGAGAGAGAGAGAGAGAGAGAGAGATGGAGAGAGAGACAGAGAGAGAGAGAGAGAGAGAGAGATGGAGAGGAGGAGAGAGAGATGGAGAGATGGAGAGGAGTAGAGAGAGATGGGGAGATGGAGAGGAGGAGAGAGATAGAGAGAGAGAGAGAGAGAGGGGGGGGGGAGAGGGGGAGAGAGAGAGAGGGGGGAGAGGGAGAGAGAGAGAGGAGGGGGCAGAATAAAAAGAGAGATTTGGGGCTAAAGAGAGAGAGAGGAGGGATTTGGGTTGAAGAGAGAGATAGAAGGGGAGAGGGAGATTTGAAGCTGAGGAGAAAGAGGGGAATTAGGCATTTTGGAGTGAGTGGGCCAAAAGAGAGAAGGAGAGAGGGATTTGAAGAGAGAAGTAGACAGGAGGGGTTTTCCCACATCAATAAGGAGTGATAGGCCTATTTGAGGTCTTTGTGCTTCTGGAGGGAGATTTAGGATGAGAGGGTGGAATTTCCTAAATGCCTCCTTTGAAAAAGCCCTGTTCAAAGTTGGTGTTCATTTTACCACTCCAAACAGATAACAATCTTGTCTTTGTACCATCTGTAAAACACATAAAGGTAAATGTTCAACGCTTGACTACAATCAAAAAAATAAAAGTGTTGACATCACTAAATGTAATTATCAATCAAGCCAAATATTGCCCAGAGTAATAACACGTTTTGCTATAGATTGCTCAAAAAAAAAGTGTGGAAAACATGGGTGCGTTTGTAAATTCACTCGGGCTATCTACTCTACTATCTACGATTTCAGAGCACTCTCGTCTGAGTGTGCCAGAGCGCAGAATAACTGGCAAATCTACGAACGCTCAACACCCCTTGAATATGTCCGGTGTCAGTAAACGGTCGGGAAAAAAACGTAATTAAATAGTTGCAGCCAAACCAGCTCTGCAAGGGTGAGTAAAATGCTCAGAGTTGGGTGTTCTCTCATTATGTGTCTGGAAGTAGCTAGCAAGCTAGCCAAAGTTAGCCAGTTAGCTTGGGTGCATGACTGCCGTTGTGAGGTCAGAACGCTCGGATCAACCCTCGGCCAGAGCATCCAGTGGGCGCTCTGAACGCTCCAGAAAACAAAACGCTCTGAATTTACGAATGGACAATCTGACAACGCTCTGAATTTACGAACGCCCAGAGCGCACTCTGAGCGCTCTCTGGCACTCCAGGTTAAATGTATGAACACACCCTAAGGTAAATGAGATATACTTCCCTATGGCCTTTCATTATGTCATAATAATCTAGCTTTGATGATTCCATGGTGGGCTTTATCCACACATCCAATAAAAACAGGACTCCATCATGTAGCAAACAAATCGTAAAGGGCAGAACATTCTCTATGGTATTTAGTGGCCTTGCATGCATAATGGTTAGAGGCTATCACTGTTCCCTGCTAGATCTTATCAATACATGGGAACGCCACTGCTTTGATGTCATGGTGAAATGTATGAACCTGGCAATGTTGCAGCTGGATGGTCATAATTGTAACCTGTTCCCTTTACATTGACTCATGCTCTTGGAGTTAGTGAGTGTGTGTGTATGATGGCCAGTCGTTTTCTTGTGTGTGTGTGTGTGTGTGTGTGCGTGCATGCGTGCGCGCGCACGTGTGTGTGTTTTTGTGAGCTATGGAAAGACAACCCGTTTGTTAAGACGGTAAATCTTGGTCCGTCATGGAGTGACTCTACAACCTTTATAGTTAAAAAAAGACATTAATTTCTATGTCAACATCATCCACTGACCCTTACTCTCTCCTTCTCCTTCTCGATTGTAGAATCCATGGAGGCTCTGGCAAGTCTGAAGGGCAGGACCACCCAGCAGTTCTTCTTCAATCTCACCTCCATCCCTGGAGAAGAGCTCATCACCTCTGCAGAGCTCCGGGTCTACAGGGACCAGGTCCTGGGGGCCACAGCAGCTCCCACCAGTAACACCAGTCACAACAGCAGTAACCGCTCCAGTACCAATACCAGTACCAGTGTTGGTGGCATCCATCGTATCAACGTGTACGAGGTGTTTGGAGCCCCTGCATCTCCCCGTGGGGAACCCCTGACGCGCCTCCTGGACACTCGGCTGGTGCAGGATTCTCTGAGCCGTTGGGAAAGCTTCGACGTCAGCCCTGCCGTGTCCCAGTGGTCCTCCGGGGGGAGCCACAACCACGGATTCATGGTGGAGGTGTTCCACCCAGACACCCATGGGGGCGAGGAGGCCCGGAGACAGAGCAGGCACGTCAGGGTGAGCCGCTCCCTCCACGAGGACCAGGACTCATGGCCCCAGGCTCGACCCCTGCTGGTGACCTACAGTCATGACGGGCGGGGGAACGCGGTGCTGCACAGGGACAAGAGACAGGCAGCAGGCCACAGGAAACAGAGGAGGAAGCATCAACACAAGGCCAACTGCCACAGACACGAACTCGACGTGGACTTCAGCGAAGTGGGCTGGAACGAGTGGATAGTGGCGCCCCCTGGCTACCATGCCTTCTACTGCCACGGGGTATGTCCCTTCCCATTGGCCGACCACCTCAACTCCACCAACCACGCCATCGTTCAGACGCTGGTCAACTCTGTGAACTCCAACATCCCCCGGGCGTGCTGCGTGCCCACAGAGCTCAGCCCCATATCACTGCTCTATCTGGACGAGTATGAGAAGGTCATCCTCAAAAACTACCAGGACATGGTGGTGGAGGGGTGTGGCTGCCGGTGAGACATACAGAGAGAGAGAGAGAGAGGGATGGGATGAAGGGATGGAGACTGAGAAGGACGTAGAGTGTGAGGCTATATGGACACCCGGTTTCCCAATGAAAATGTTTTATTTAAATGAAAGAAAATACACAAAAAGAGCTATTTTGGGAGAAGAAGTACAAATAACTATATATGAATATATTTATGTCTAGTTAAAGTTGGGAAAAATAAATATTTTACTTGGAGGAATAATCCTTTACTGGTTTTGAAAATGTATATCTGATGTACATTTCGAATTGGGTGCAATACCACATGAAGTATAATGCTCAGATTTTTATTTTGTATTTATTTCTATTATAACCACTTTGTTTGTAAATAAATCATGTGTATTTATCGCGAGAAAACACTTTGGTTGTTCTAATTGTCCCCCAACATGTCCAGCTGACTTCACAACGTGTGTTTGAAAACATTCAAATCACACTAAGGATGTCAAGGGGTGGAAAAGGTAACGGAGCTACAAACCTCTCCCACATAAATTAGCTGCAACCCCCCCCCCCCCCAAAAAAAACAAGACCAGGTTAAAAGCTAACTCTCTAAAACTGAATTGCCTAGATGAAGCATTTACAGCTACTATGATAAACATAGCTGGAGCATGGTGGTGTGTTTTGAAAAGGGTCAGTGTAAGTGTGGTGTAATGGCCTGCAATGGGGTATAGAATCACAGCAGGGTCCAGGGTAGTTACATCTATACAGATGTTATAAGGTCTCTGGGGAGGACTAAGGAAAACACAGCGAGATGTTTGCCTCCGCTACATGGCGTTGTACAGATCCCTGGGAATGAAGGCTGAGGTAAAAGTTAACCCCTGGGAATAGTTCATTTAAAAGAGAGAGAGAGAGAGAGAGAGAGAGAGAGAGAGAGAGAGAGAGAGAGAGAGAGAGAGAGAGAGAGAGAGAGAGAGAGAGAGAGATAGAGAGAGAGAGAGAGAGAGCGAGAGAGAGAGAGAGAGAGAGAGAGCGGGTGGGGAAGTAGAGAGAGAAAACAAACAACCTGAGTTGTCTGTCGGTGTGCGAGGGATTTGAAGAGCGCCTGTGCTGTGAGTTTGTTTACTGTGCGATTTGAGACACGACAGCGAGCTAGGAGACAGAGACGCCAATAGGCCCTCGGCGAGACATGAGGTCTACAGCTGCTTTAATTAATAAAGATAAACAAACAGGCACACACCGGTGTACCTGCTACATATTGCACATGTTCAGACACATTCTACCCCTACGTGTTTTTGGCCACCTTCCTTTTGTCATCTCGGTCTCCTATTCTTCTTCTGTTGTGTTTTTGGCACCACCGGGAAAACCCTCGCCGGAATAGGTCTGTTAGGGAAATGAATGAACACTAACACAAACAACACTGTCATTGACCAACAACAGGGGATTATTGCTCATATTTTATTCATAGGGACAGATAATGGCAGGATGCGATGGCAAGAACCAAACATATCGTATGTCCAAGACCGCACGGGCATGAAGGTTAGGATGAATATCTTAATACTTGTATTGTTCTCGGAGAAGTAGTGCAGTCCCTCAGCCCAAAACGGAGTGACTTGGAGCGGTTTGAAAAGAGACAGCGGAAATACATACTGTAGCCACACTGCTGGGGGTAGATAACGAGAGAGTGAGAGAAAGAGAGAGAGGAATTCTTGTGGAGTTTCACAGACTTTCTTTCTGCTGTGTTTGCATCAGACAGGGTTTGGAACGGAACACAAGTCGTCTCAAGAATCTTTCAATATAATTTGTTTTATACGAGCGCACATTGGAACCATGGAATGTTGGTTTCAAACTCAGACACATGCATGCACTCGTTTGCAGAGAGCAGCCCAACATGGTTGTGTTTTTAATCAGCTATACAAAGACTTTTGCTTTTTCTTCGGGGAAGAAACTGTACATTTGAACAAGTACATGCTTTCAACTCACGTACTCATCTATCATTTAATACTACAGCAGTTACATTTCCAAACCGTTGACAGTAGAAATGGGGAAATGTCTTATCCCTAAGTCTGTAAGTCCTAAGATAATGACTTTTTCAGATATTTTGCCATTGTGTCTATTGACTTGTTGTGCAACAGATAGAAAGGTGACCTAATACCTACTCTTACCCAACACCCACCTGGGTGACGCAACAGGCAGTCATTTCTTGCCAGAGCAGTCCTTGTCCACACATCAGTTTCAATCCCCTGGCTTACACGTGTTATTTTATTTGACCTTGCATCCGTTCCCCCCAGATTTCCCATCTGGTTTCCATTTCTGTAATGTAGACCCCAACCACAGAACTCAGCTCAGCACATGGTCTCCTATAGCCCTGCCAGTAGCACCACCCGTCTACCTGCCTCCCTACCTTCTTCCCTCCCTCCCTCCATGCCTCCCTGCCTTTCTGCCTGCTTACCTGCCTCTCTGCCCCCCCCCCCCCCCGCCTCCCTCTCAGCGTACCATTTTAATGGACTTCAGAAGAAGTCACTTCACTGGCACAGTTAATGAGCATTTGATGAAAATCAACTAAACATTCAACAGTAAAATTTACCCCCCCCCCCCTCACTGCCAACACTGTTAGGTCAGAAGAGAAGGATAGGAGGAGAGAGGGAGAGGGGGTTGGAAGAAAACGCCTGTGTTAAAACAGTGTTAGATTTAGTGGTTTGCCTTTATAGCTGCAGTCTATAAACCTTTCATTGGGTTGGGTGGAAACACTGCTCCCAGGGTGGGGGACACATGGGGCGTGCTCCTGAACCCCCCCCCCCCCCCCCCTGCTCCCTGATCCAACTGCACTTGGTTCTGGTACTCTGAGTCAGCCAGTGTTTCTCACCCCCCAGAGGCTGGCTTTAGGGCACAGTTAGTATCAGACCCTCCCTATAGGGACCACTTTTAAACAACCCCCATCCCCCCTAACCCCGCCTCCTCTCCTTCCTTTCTTACGGGACCGAGGTTAAAGGTCTTGGTTGTAATGATTTGCTATGACTCACTTCATCACACAGCTCTGACTAGCAGACTTGTCACTTTGCCATAAGCTGTTGATGACAATACAAAGTGAAGCCCCTGTTATATTAGGACAGACTAAATGAGCACTTCACACTGTCAGCTAAGGCTGTGTGTGTAGGTGTCTGTTATGCCCATGTAAAATGGTTTAAATAAAACCAACAAGAGAAACGTAAGATATTATTGGTTAAACCGGCTCTCATTCACTGCTACACAGGCTTTGAACAAAACCACTCTGCAAAGTTGAAGCTGGTTGTTTTTTTTCTCCTTTTCCTGAGCATCTGGTAAATAAGTTAAAGGTGTGCGTCTTTCTTTTAGCTTGACATACAAACACACAACAGAACGGCCACAGCACTGGTGAGCATTCCACTGAGAGAGGGAGAGCGGGACCCTCGCTCTAACTGGCGTGGCAGGCCCATTATTTTAGCTGTGTTTGAACCACACCAAAAGTATCTGCATCTCCGTCAACCAAAACCATGAGGGTTATAAAATCAGACTTCCAGATTTCTGGCGGTGCTGTGTTTGGAAAGTATGTGGCGTGCCGTGCACCTCTGATGCAGCGAAGTGCCCCATCCGTCGGTATGGGAGATCTCTACCCCGGCCTCGTGCCAGGCAGGGCGGAACGCTAAAACACAGAGATGCGGGGAGGAACGGTGGTCACTTGTGAGTCGTACTTTCTTTCCGTTTTTTTTTTCTTCTTCATGTGCCGCACTCTAATTTTAGAGGTGGTGCACTGCACGGCGTTTCTTCTGTTTTCCGAGAAGCGTCAGTGAGATGACGTCCCACATAGCTGAAACTGTGGCATCTGTGCTGCAGCTCTGAACACATCAAACAGGCCAGCATTCGTCCACACAGTCAAGAGGAGACAAAATATGGAAATGGATTTTCCAGAATCACTGGGAGAGATGATGGTACTTATTCTTATGTAGTATTTTATTCCATTGTACGTGTGTGTGTGTGTGTGCGTGTGTGTGTGTGTGTGCGTGCGTGCGTGTGTGTTTAAGTGTGCGTGTGTGTACGAGGCTAGTAGGAAATTACTCAGTGGCGTTGCTAAAAGCTATCTCTAAGTTGTTCCTAAAATATGCTCTGCTACTGCCATTACCATAAGTGCTAAATCATCCATACAATCACAGTGGAGCAGACAAGAGTGGCATGCTGGAGCCATTACCTCTGGCTGAGGGGGAGGAGACCGAGTGTTAGGGACTTCTCATGGTAGTGGTGCTACGTCCCGATGCATTGTCAAGGGCCTAGTCATTGGCAGAACACTGCTAAGCTATTGTACGCTACATTGTAGGCTGCGTACTACCCGCAAGGTAACATGGATTGACATCAGTCCATTCCAGGGAGCCAGTGTACAATGGATTTAACAATAGACCAATAGGGAGCCAGTGTAAAATGGATTCAACAATAAACCAATAGGGAGCCAGTGTACAATGTATTCAACAATAGACCAATAGGGAGCCATGTGTCATGGTTTTATGCCATGACGGTCTAACTTGGGGGTTGTGGGTTAGGTGACCATTTTATCCACCAGCTAAAGATCACATTTACTACAGGAGTCTTCACAAAACAAAACGTGGCTTTATTCACCTCCACATTAAGTCTCGTCCCAGTTTCTCCTGTTTGCATGTTATGTGGATCTGCCTCTCTCTGGCATCAGCAGAGTGAGAAAACAGAACGTGTAGCAATGAACAAACTGACATCATGGGTCCATTAACTATTCATAATATTCTGGCAAACAGTTTATAAAGGCATGATTTAGTATTTATTTATTGAACATGTATTTAGGAAGATCATGGTTCTATAATAAAGCATGACGAAATACACAAGTGTAGAAAAACACATCAAATCTCATATCATCATGAAGGCAAATTCAGTAACTTATACATTCTTAACATGTTTCAATAAAGCTGTTGAAACTGTGCATCAGACTGTCTTTCATTCTTGACTTCAAGTGTCTACAAGACGCCCTCAAGGCTTTGAATGTGAGAATCTGTAACTGTCTGTCTGTCTGTCTGTCTGTGAACCGAGTCAGAGAATGATAGAGGGAGAGAAGTTGAGTCAAGAGAGGGGAGAGAGGGAGGGAGCGAGAGAGAGAGGGATGGATGGAAAGAGTGAGAACTAGAGGTAGGGTGAGTTAGAAGGGGAAAAAGAGTCGAAAGACAAAGGGAGAAATAAAGAGAGAACGAGAGATAAAATAAATAAATAAAGAGAGAGGGAGGGAGAGAGAGAGGGAGAGAGGGAGAGAGAAATAAAGAGGGAGGGAGGGAGGGAGGGAGGGAGGGAGGGAGGGAGGGAGGGAGGGAGGGAGGGAGGGAGGGAGGGAGGAATTAGATCCATATGGAGGGTTGTGAAGAAGTGGAGTTAGTGTGGTTATGGGTAGCGTTCTCCATCTTAGTAGCAGGAAGCTGAGAAATCAGCCAGAATGACTACATGACAAGCCCAGCACGCCACGTTGATGAATGTTAATCTACTGAACTGTAAATTTCATTTTGGCACATGATATACTGTATATGGTAGCTGTTCTTATTCAGTATATCACACGTTTCAGGACTTATCGAAGATAGCCTTAGGTTGAAAAGACCAAGGCTGAAAAGACCAAGGCTGAAAAGACCAAGGCTGAAAAGACCAAGGTTGAAAAGACCAAGGCTGAAAAGACCAAGGCTGAATGGACCAAGGCTGAAAAGACCAAGGCTGAATGGACCAAGGTTGAAAAGACCAAGGCTGAATTGTAGTGATTGGTAGTAACATGCCTCACTGTCGTAACAGGAGGAAAAGTTCAAGTTGCAAAATCAGGTGTAGGCTTATTAAATAATAGGTGCTACCAAATGAAGGCTGACAAAATATATATATTTTTTAATACACAAAAAGACTGTCAAAACTAACACAACACTGAAAGGTTACTACATCAAAAGGACTAGGGACTAGGGCCTTTCTTGCATTTCTGTCAACTCAGTCTGCACATATGCAATCCACTACTGGCAAAAAACACCAGATGCTACACACAGATAAACCGTATATAGGACCTCCCCCATGGCCACACCGTCACCTCGGAGCCTACCATGACCCACTATATAGGGGGGAGAACTGTCACGCCCTGATCTGTTTCACCTGTCCTTGTGTTTGTCTCCACCCCCTCCAGGTGTCACTTGGTGTATTTATCCCTGTGTTTCCTGTCTCTCTGTGCAAGTTTTGTCTTGTATGTTTCCAAGTCAACCAGCGTTTTTCCCATTCTCCTGCTTTTTACATCCTCCTTTTTCTAGTCCTCCTGGTTTTGACCCTTGCCTGTTTCTGGACTCTGTACCCGCCTGCCTGACCATTTTGCCTGCCTTGACCACGAGACTGTCTGCCACTCTGTACCTCCTGGACTCTGATCTGGTTTGGACCTTTTTGCCTGTCCACGACCATTCTCTTACCTACCCCTTTGGATTAATAAACATTGTAAGACTCCAACCATCTGCCTCCTGTGTCTGCATTTGGGTCTCGCCTTGTGCCTTGATAAGAACGTGTAATTACCCTCAGTAAAAAGCACATTAAACAACATAATACACACCTCATAATCACATGTCTAAATAAGAAAATATACGGGGTAAACACCCTTCTCAACATACAGTACGTACCAGTGGAGGCTGGTGGGAGGAGTTATAGGAGGACGGGCTCATTGTAATGGATGGAATGGAATAAATGGAATGGAGTCACACATGGTTTCCATATGTTTGATGTGTTGGATAGCATTCCATTGATTCCCTTCCAGTCATTACAATGAGCCCGTCCTCCTATAACTCTTCCCACCAGCCTCCACTGGCACCTACATTGGAGTACTTCTATCAAAAGTTTATTCACTAATTCACATAGGACAAATTCCAAACCAAAACACGAATTCTGCGTGCCCCTGTGCCTTCATCCTTGTTCCCCCAAATGCGGTCCTTGCTATCTGGGATCCTTGGGACCAGGGTTGGGGAGTAACTCATTACATGTAGTAAGATTACAACAAAAAAACCTTGACTGTAATCAGTTACATTACCTGCAAAAATATTGTAATCAGATTACAGATACTTTTGAAAAAGTAGATGACTAGGATGTTTGCAAAAAAATACATTCTGTTACACCTTTCTGTTTTCTCATTGACATTAAATTCAGCATTGAAAATATGTGCTTATTTAAGGTTGCAAGTCTGACCAGAAGTCAGAGACCACTATGGTGACACAACAAATGCACTTGATCCTTTTTGTCTTCTTCCAATGCTTCTTATGGGGAAAGTAATCCAAAACTAATTGAAAGTAATCAGATTACATCACTGAGTTTGGGTAAGCCAAAAGTTACATTACTAATTACAGTCTTGGACAGGTAACTAGTAACGGTTAGGTATAACATTTAGTAAGTGGGACATCCCCACCACATTAAAGTTGAAATGTAAAATGGTTAAGATAAGGGTTAGGTAAGGGTAGGGGTTAAGTTTAGGGTTTGGGGTAGGGATGTCCCTAGAATCCCGGATAGCACTCTCCAAATACTGTCAAGCATTCATGCACGCTCTGGGACGAGCAGCTGAGCGCATGCGCAGGACTGGCTGGCGAGGTTTCGGAAACACAAATGAAAGAAGAAGCGTTATGAAAATGAATTTGAATTAAATGAAGGAAAGAAAGAGAACCACCTGGTAGGTGTTTGAAAATGTTCAAGAAATACCACACCACTCAGAGGATCAAACAGCAGACAATATGGCGTGAAAGAAATAAATGTATGCATGTCAAAATTAACTCTGAATATTAGCGAGGAACCAAAACCATTATTTTGTGATGAGTACATAGATTGTAAATATGAGGCCTTTCTCATCTGGCTTTAGCCAGTAGATGGCAACAACCAATATGTTACAATAATGTGACCTAGAGTACCATCCACTGAGAGATAGTTAGTCTGAGCCGAGAATTATCGTGTCATAATTTGCATTCTTATAGTACCTTTCTCCAGTTCAAAGTGCTCTACGTTATAAAGCGGAAACTCACGGTGGGGTTTAGTCTTTAATGGGGGGTGCAGGATTTTGAATGGGACAAGAGCATTGATCAAGTTCACAAAGATACAGTATGTTCCATGGCACCAAAACATTCATGATGATAATAACATTCCTCACTTCTCTTCTGACTAGATTGAAGATGGAGATCAAGGACTGTGGCCTGTCTTGGAAAGCCATCTCCATAAAGGCTGAGGATCGGCAGCAGTGGCGCTCTTTTGTGGAAAGCTAGGAACAAAGAAGATTTATTAAGTTGTCACGATCGTAATAGGGACGTGACCAAGGCGCAGCGTGATTGAAGTTCCACATCTTTATTACGGTGAAACTTTAAACTTTAAACAATAAACCAATAACGAAACATGAAAGTAGTGGTGCATATGCACAAACACAAAACAATATCCCACAAACATAGGTGGGAAAAATGGCTACCTAAATATGATCCCAATTAGAGGCAACGATTACCAGCTGCCTCTAATTGGGAACCATACAAAACACTAACACTAGAAATATTGAGCTAGAACACCCCCTAGTCACGCCCTGACCTACTACACCATAGAGAACCAAGGGCGCTCTATGGTCAGGGCGTGACATAAGTAAGTAATTCTGGCTAGAATATCAGTCTTGAAACTTGCCATCTTGCTATCTCAAAGCACCTAAGTCAAATCAAATCAATTCAAACTTTATTTGTCACCGGCACTGAATACAACATGTGTTGTATTCAACACCTTGCAGTGAAATGCTTACTTACAAACCCTTAACCAACAGTGCAGTTCAATAAAGAGTTAAGAAAATATTTACCAAATAAACTAAAACAAAAAATAATAAAAACGAACACAACAAAATAACAATAACGAGGCTATATACAGGGGGTAATGAGTCGAGGTAATGTAGGTAGGGGTGAAGTGACTATGCATAGAAAATAAACAGCGAGTAGCAGCAGTGTAAAAAACAAATGGTGGGGTGACAATGTAAGTAATCCGGTGGCTAACAAACGATAGTTTTGGCAAGTTGGTTAGGACATCTTTTTTGTGCATGACACAAGTCATTTTTCCAGCAATTGTTTACAGACAGATTATTTCACTTATAATTCACTGTATCACAATTCCAGTGGGTCAGAACTTGACTGTGTCTTTAAACAGCTTGGAGAACTCCAGACAATGATGTCATGGCTTTAGAAGCCTCTGATAGGCTAATTGACATCATTTGAGTCAATTGGAGGTGTACCTGAGAATGTATTTCAAGGCCTACCTTCAAACTCAGTGCCTCTTTGCTTGACATCATGGGGAACTCAAAATAAATATTGTCTGAACTCAGAAAAACAATTGTAGACCTCCACAAGTCTGGTTCATCCTTGGGAGCAATTTCCAAACGCCTGGCGGTACAACATTCATCTGTACAAACAATAGTACTTAAGTATAAACACCATGGGACCAGGCAGCCATCATACCGCTCAGGAAGGAGACACGTTCTGTCTCCTAGAGATGAATGTACTTTGGTGTGAAAAGTGCAAATCAATCTCAGAACAACAGCAAAGGACCATGTGAAGATGCTGGAGGAAACAGGTACAAAAGTATCTATATCCACAGTAAAACAAGTCCTATATCGACATAACCTGAAAGGCCGCTCAGCAAGGAAAGGCTACTGCTCCAAAACCGCCATTAAAAAGCCAGACTACGGTTTGCAACTGCACATGGGGACAAAGATCGTACTTTTTGGAGAAATGTCCTCTGGTCTGATGAAACAAAAATAGAACTGTTTGGCCATGATGACCATCTTTATGTTTTGAGGAAAAAGAGCGAGGCTTGCAAGCCGAAGAACACCATCCCAACTGTGAAGCATGGGGGTGGCAGCATCATGTTGTGGGGGTGCTTTACTGCAGGAGGGACTGGTGCACTTCACAAAATAGATGACATCATGAGAAGGAAAATTATGTGGATATATTGAAGCAACATCTCAAGACATCAGTCAGGAAGTTAAAGCTTGGTCACAAATGGGTCTTCCAAATTGACAGTGACCCCAAGCAAACTTCCAAAGTTGTGGCAAAATGGCGTAAGGACAACAAAGTCAAGGTATTGGTGTGGCCATCACAAAGCCCTGACCTCAATCCTATAGAAAACTTGTGGGCAGAACTGAAAAAGCGTGTGCAAGCAAGGAGGCCTACAAACCTGACTCAGTTACACCAGCTCTGCCAGGAGGAATGGGCCACAATTCACCCAACTTATTGTGGGAAGTTTGTGGAAGGCTATCCGAAACATTTGACCCAAGTTAAACAATTTAAAGGCAATGCTACCAAATACTAATTGAGTGTATGTAAACATCTGACCCACTGGGAATGTGATGAAAGAAATAAAAGCTGAAATAAATCATTCTCTCTACCATTACTCTGACATTTCACATTCTTAAAATAAAGTGGTGATCCTAATTGACCTAAGATGGGGAATTTTTACCAAGATTAAATGACAGGAATTGTGAAAAACTGAGTTTAAATGTATTTAGCTAAGGTGTATGTAAACTTCCGACTTCAACTGTAGGTCCTGGATGGGAGGAAGCTTGGCCCCAGTGATGTACTGGGCCGTATGCACTACCCTTTGTAGCGCCTTACTGTCACGCGGGACTTGGTGGGTGAAGGAATCAGGCGCAGAGAGTTCCAGTTGTGAAAAGTGCTCTTTCATTCGGCACGGGACACAACACAGTGACTACCCAAAAACACAGGGTGCCAAGTCCAGAAAATATAACCACCTCTACCTAAAAACGCACACACGTAACATAAAGACAATCCCGCACAAAACCAGGGCGGGTACACGTGCTTAAAATAGGGACGCTCATTAAGCTATACAACAGAACACAGGTGAAACTAATAAGACAAAACAAACAGACAAACAAAAAAGGGATCGGTGGCGGCTAGTAGGACGGTGACGACGCCTGCCGAGCACCGCCCGAACAGGGAGCCAACTTCAACGGAAGTCGTGACACTTACGGTCAGATGCCGAGCAGTTACCATACCAGGCGGTGATGCAACCGGTCAGGTTGCTCTCGATGGTGCAGCTGTAGAACTGTCTGAGGATCTGGGCACCCATAACAAATCTTTTCAGTCTTCTGAGGGGGAAAAGGTGTTGTCGTGCTCTCTTCACGACTGTCTTGGTGTGTTTGGAGCATAATATTGGTTGGTGATGTGGACACCAAGGAACATGAAACTCTCGACCCGCTCCACGACAGCCCCGTCGATGTTAATGGGGGCCTGTTCGGCCCGCCTTTTTTCTGTAGTCCACAATCATCTCCTTTGTCTTGATCATGTTGAGGGAGAGGTTGTTATACTGGCACCACACTGCCAGGTCTCTGACCTGTCTCGCCGTTGTCGGTGATCAGGCCAACCACTGTTGTGTCGTCAGCAAACTTAATGATGGTGTTGGAGTTATGTTTGACCACGCAGCCATGGGTGAATAGGGAGTACAGGAGGGACTAACCACACACCCTGAGGGGCCCCAGTGTTGATCAGTGTAGCAGACATGTTGTTGCCTACCCTTACCACCTGGGGGCAGCCCGTCAGGAAGTCCAGGATCCAATTGCAGAGGGAGGTGTTTAGTCCCAGGGTCCTTTGCTTTGTGGGCACTATGGTGTTGAACACTGAGCAGTAGTCAATGAACAGCAGTCTCACATAGGTGTTCCTTTTGTCCAGGTGGGAAAGGGCAGTGTGGAATGTGATTGAGATTGCATTATCTGTGGATCTGTTGGGAAGGTATGTGAATTGGAGTGGGTCTAGGTTATCCGGGAGGATGCTGTTGATGTTTGCCATGACCAGCCTTTTAAAGCACTTCATGGCTACTGACATGAGTGCTACGGAGCGATAATCATTTAGGCAGTTTACCTTCTCTTCCTTAGGCACAGGGATGATGGTAGTCTGCTTGAAACATGTAGGCATTACAGACTCGGTCAGGGAGAGGTTGAAAATGGCAGTGAAGACACTTGTCAGTTGGTCCGCACATGCTTTGAGTACACTTCCTGGTAATCCGTCTGGCCCTGTGGCTTTGTGAATGTTGATCTGTTTAAAGGTCTTACCCACATCGGCTACCAAGAGCGTTATCACACAGTCGTCCAGAACAGCTGGTGCTCTCATGCATGCTTCAGTGTTGCTTGCCTCGAAGCGATCATAAAAAGCATTTAACTCGTCTGGTAGGCTCACGTCACTGGGCAGCTCGCAGCTTGGTTTCCCTTTGTAGTCCGTAATAGTTTTCAAGCCCTGCCACATCCGTCGCGCTTCAGAGCCGGTGTAGTAGGATTCAATCTTAATCCTGTATTGATGCTTTGCTTGTTTGATGGGCATAGCAGGATTTCTTATAAGCGTCCGGATTAGTATCCCGCTCCTTCAAAGCGTCATATTTGGCCTTTAGCTCTATGCGGATTTTGCCTGTAATCCATGGCTTTTGGTTGGGATGTACGGTCACTGTGTGGGCGATGTCATCGATGCACTTATTGATGAAGCCGATGACGGAGGTGGTATACTCCTCAATGCCATTTGATGAATCCCGGAACATTTTCCAGTCTGTGCTAGCAAAACAGTTCTGTAGCGTAGCATCCGAGTCATCTGACCACTTCCGTATTGAGCGAGTCACGGGTACTTCCTGCTTTAGTTTTTGCTTGTAAGCAGGAATAAGGAGGATGGAATTATGATCAGATTTGCCAAATGGAGGGCGGGGGAAGTGGTCTAGAGTTTTTATTTATGTGACATGCTGGTAGAAATTAGGTTAAACGGATTTAAATTTTCCTGCATTAAAGTCCCCGTCCACTCGGAGCGCTGCTTCTGGATGAGCATTTTCTTGTTTGCTTATGGCCTTACACAGCTGGTTGAGTGTGGTCTTAGTGCCAGAATCGGTTTGTGGTGGTAAATAGATGGCTACGAATAATATAGATGAGAACTCTCTTGGTAGATATTGTGGTCTACAGCTTATCATAAGGTACTCTACCCTCAGGCGAGCAATACCTCAAGACTTCTTTAATATCAGACATTGTGCACCAGCTGTTATTGGCAAATAGACACAAAACCCCACCCCTCGTCTTACCAGAGGTAGCTTCTCTGTCCTGCCTGTGCATGGAAAATCCCACCAGCTCTATATATCCATGTCGTCGTTCAGTCACGACTCGGTGAAACATAAGATATTACCCGTTGCTAGTATAATCTTGATCGTAGGTCATCCATTTTATTTTCCAATGATTGGACATTGGCCAATAAAACAGATGGTAGTGGGAGTTTACTCGCTCGCCTACGAAATCTCAGAAGGCAGCCTCGACCTTCGCCCCCTTCTTCTCCATCTTTCTTCACACTAATGACGGGGATTTGGGCCCGTTCCCGAGAAAGCAGTATATCCTTCGCATTGGACTCGTTAAAGAAAAGGTCATAAGAGACAGTAGCAGCAACATTATGTACAAAATAAGTTGCAAATAAGTTAAAAACAACACGGAAAAAATAACAAAATAGCACAGTTGGTTAGGAGCACATAAAATGTCAGCCATCCCCTCCGGCGCCATTCTACAGAATCTGTCTATCTCTGTCTACTCTGTCTCTCTGTGCATGGCTCTGAAATGGACCTGTTGTGAAGCAACGTTTACGGCCCTCAGTTGGTGGTCCATGAGAAAAACCTGGTCCTGGCCCGACGTGTCTTCGAGCAGATTTACCGTGGGGTCTGGACCAGATGTGGAGAGCAGAGGACTGGCTTGTGTTATCCTGGGTGGTATTGGAGGAATCCACTCCCCACACTCTTCTCATTAACATAATACGCTTTGTATAAACGGCCAGGCGGCTGCGGTCGAGGACACACCATCACATTCCTCTCCCCCCTCCCCATCCTCCTCCACAGACAACACAGCTCATAAAGTTATACAACTATCTCAAAAGGCTACTTACAGTAGTATAAGCTGTAACCAAGAAGCCACTTAGCCTCTTAGCAAACCAAATGCATAGCTGGAGCCCTGAGCTGGATATCATTTCGATAGTTAATCTTAGATAGTTCATTTATAGTTAGTTATAAGCAGTGGAGTAGCACGCAGCAAGAGCTTTAGAAAAAAAATCATATTTTAGACGGTATGCAAAATGTTTCTGTGGGGATTTAAAATACCCCACTATACGGTATGATGTACCGCTCAAGTAAAACATATTAGAGAAACATGGCATAAAAGCTAGTATATCACAAGCAAAACTATACTTATAATAAGCAGTACTTTTGGTACTAACTAACCCAATGTACAGTAAGCTGTAGCTTTAACACTTGAGCTCAAAGCTGGTTGTGAGTGGTAACCCTGGTTGCGGAAGGAGATGAGAGGCTGTTGTTTATGTAAGTACCAAGTTCCACGGCCCCCAGGCCAAGTTGCTCCCTCTGAGGTGGAACACACACTCCTTCACCCCTTCCTTCACACTCTCTCTTCCACAGCCTGCCTGTCAGTGGCACGGCAAAGTCTGCCTCGCCACACACACACGGCACGCAGCAAAGTCTGCCTCACTGCACTTCCTGTGAGTCACTTCCTCTCCTGTCCCGGCCCTGCACCTGCTGTCCCCTGGGTGATGTCATGGCCGATTTTCCTCCTGGAGTCGCACTGAGCACACTCCCCGTCTGGCCCAGCGTGTGTGTGTGTGTTTGTGTTTCTGCATCAGTGCGTTTGGCCCAGACATCAGTCGGTAAACCCTGTGTGAATACAGCTCTTCATGGCTTTAGTGATGACCTCTTACATCAGGCCGGGCAGAAGAGATGGAGGAAAGGAGAGAGAGGAGGAGGAGAGGAGAGAGAAAAAGATCCAGCAGGGAGGAGGACAGAAAGGTAGAGTGCAGTACGTGGAACAGGAAAGTTGGGACTGAATTATTGTGCTCTCATTCTTTCACAGATACCATGTAAATGAGAGAAATCTGTTCAATTATGTTGGAAAAGTGTGAGATTCACTCTGTGGTTCACTGACCTTCACTTTTTAACAACACCATCTTTAAGAGCAAGGCTTCTCTTCTTTCAGGTAGCTACAGGAGAGAGGGGAATTCTCCACTAAACCTCCTCAATATCTGCAGGAATAATTACGCTGGAGTTTTCTACCGTTCGAGACCGCAGTGAAAATGATAGATTGAGGGAAGCATACTCCTTGGACGGACCCATGAGCAAATGGAAATATTGTATGAGAATGAGAACATACTCCCCCCCTGATCCTGGCCTATGAGAGACAGGTTGCTTTCCCCCCCTCACAACCAGCTTTTTTAACATGGTCTATTTTTCTTCTTCTTTTTCTCCAAGTGGACAGAGTACGTGAGCTGGCAGGAAATGCTTTGGCAAACCCGTCGGCGGAAGAGAAAGCTGGTAAACGTCAGAGGTCAGGAGAATAGGGCAGCGGGCTTATATCAATATCAATTTCCTTTTCTGGTTCGTTCACACTGAGACCTCTGGGCTGGTCGGTGGTCTCTGTTCCAGTCCTCCTGTCTCTCTCTCTCTCTCACTGGGTTCTGCCTCATTGGCTCCTGCTAGCCGCCTGTTAACAGGGTTAGCAGCACTAATAGTCTTCTGTGGGAAATAGCAATTAGAGAGGAGCAGAGGAGTGGTTAGGTCCCATACGGACGGAAACATGATCTCTTCCTCAATGGAATTGTAGCTTCAGTGTTTGTCATTTTAATGGGAATACTGTGCGTTCTACACCTGTTGATTTAGTGGCATGGGACAAACACAAGTGGATTTGATTAGATTCCTATAGAGTTTTTACGAGTGCTCAAAGAGTTTTAGATAGCGGGGAACTCACCTCATCCGCTACTAGTGAGTAATACTGCATGCTTGTGTGAGACTGGATTTGAATTTGTAAAGTTTGTTGACTCCATTCCACTATCTACTCTTCTACTAATGAGGGAATCTCTGCTGAGACATGCCAGAGATAGACACTGGACAGATGCACCACATGACAGATCACTCACAACCAACCATGGCCTTGAGTCGCTCCACGCAATTTCAGCAAGCCACGACGCCCACCATCACAGATTGTTCTGAAATACTTTCTGTAGTTAGAAACCGAAAAGATTAGCGTTCCTTCGACATTATGTTGTTGAAATGTAATTTGATCTCTGAGAAATTAAGTGAATTGATTTCACCCAAATTGGCCATTTCAATTTATAGGATTAACATAATATATAGTACCCAACATCTGATTTGAACCAAACTGTTTCCTATCATTGAGTAAGACATGAGAAATCCAATAGAAGTGCCAAAAGACACCCATGAATCCTCACATTCCACACCAATCCAACCCCAACAACCAGTATACAGTATCAGTTGTCCATGACTGTCGAGTAGTATGGAGCTGCGGTTTGTAGTATTGCCTTTTCATCCTATGTAATGTATTCCCTGTGAATCTGGGGATGTTTTCCCCGCTGTTCAGAGAACTTAGCCATTAGAGTCGCTTGCATTATTCATGGGTGTGGAAGTACCACGTTTTGACCACTAGATGCTGCTGTTCTTGCTACTGCCACACCCTTCGATCAATTTTGCTGGTCTCTTGTGTTAATTCAATAAATCACAACATTTAGTATGCAACTTTGGGCAGAAAACCAATAGCTTTTGCTCATGATGAAAATAAATGATGTCGTCGTCCTCACGAGTCAAGCGAGTCCTCCATGAAAGCAATTCAGTTTGTCCTTCTCTTAGCAACCTAATGCTCCAACCCAACACTCCTTGAATAGCCCAACAAATGGCAACTCTCAGAGGGCTATCCCTAATGGTGCAATTGTCATATGAATACTTTTCCTACAATCCCAAAACTTTGATGTAGAAATGGGCTAGCGTGTGAAATGTGGGGAAAACTCGAATCGAATAACGCAATTATAAAGCATTGCATGGCAGTCAATGAAATGATTAAATATGAGTGACCTTAAACCCAACCTAACTCAATCCCATTGCCGTTGCAAAACACTATACGGTGTGTGTTTAGAGACCATAACATTGAAACCATTAGATTAGAACTGCTGTAACCTAATGGTTTGCTTGTTCACCAGGACTGGTCCAACTAATCCAGACCTTTTTTGAAGGGAGTATAAACCACACACAGAGGGGGACGTTTCCTGGATACAGATTAAGCCAAAGAGAAGAACAAACTGAATTGATTTCTTGGAGGATCAAACCAATTTTTTTTAATCATGAGCCAAAACTATTGGTTCTCTGCCCAAAGTTGACAAGGAAAATGCTTTGATCTATTTAATAAAAACAAGAGAAGAGCAAAATGGATGAACACTTGTGGGAGTAGCAGGAACAGCAACATCTAGTGGGAAACTGGCACTTTCCCACTAATTCCTGGTAAATAACGCAAACATTATCAGATTTACAGGGAATGCATTACAAAGGATGAAGAATGCATTCTACACCTGCATTGCTTGCTGTTTGGGGTTTTGGGCTGGGTTTCTATACAGCACTTTGAGACATCAGCTGATGTAAGAAGGGCTTTATAAAATATATTTTTGGGATTTGATTTGATACTCCAAGCAGACGCTTGCTGGTTGAGCAGTGCCTTGTGTGGCTGACGAGGCCAATGCTTGAGTGTCAGTCTTTGTCACTGCCAATAGAAATGGCCCATTTAGTGTCATGGTCAGACATATTAAATAAACACGGGGGAAAAAAATGCCTTGACCAAAAATGATAAGCTAAAGTTTTCCTAATGAATGTGAAGACTGTAGAGGCAGTGACAAAGGCATTCCATGTCACCATCTGATCCACATCCTTCTGGCTGCGATGACACAGTCGTATATCAATACACAACTTCATAATTTTTTATAAACTGACTTTGGCAAAGATTCCAGCACAAACAAACAAACAAAGGGAATGTCCTTCAGAAACCCTTCCCCATCACTAAGAAGAGCATTTAGTCCCAGTTTATCAACATTTTGACTGAGAGTTGACTTTGGACCGAAACATCCCTGTGCTGTCACTGTGCAAATGGAGTTGGGCTGGTTGTCCTGTTGACTGGGAAGTATGAAATAGTGTTGTTGGGTTTTGGGTTTCTACAGAGGGATCAGGCCTGCAGTATATTGAGTCCATGTGGGGAGTGCGTTTTTAATCGGCGCCTTTACCCACAGCCCTTCCTGTTTCTAATTTGGCTCTGTGGCGCGGTTTTGTCCTCGGGCCAAGCGCCTCTCCTCTCCACTCCACTGCCTGGCTCTTCACACACTGTCTGTTTCCTCTAAAGTGAATAGTAGCAGGTGTGCTGGCCCACGATCGCATGGAGGAGGGTGCACAGGAATTGCCCACATCTCTCTCTCTCTCTCTCTCTCTCTCTCTCTCTCCCCTCTCTCTTTCTTTGTGTATTTTTAGTTCTTTCTTTTGGGTCTTTGGTCCGTTCTTTCGTCCCTTTCTTTTTGACTCACATTGTTTCTGGCTTCCATTCCTCTGTCTTTCTTTTTGACTCACATTGTTTCTGGCTTCCATTCCCCTGTCTTTCTTTTTGACTCACATTGTTTCTGGCTTCCATTCCTCTGTCTTTCTTTTTGACTCACATTGTTTCTGGCTTCCATTCCTCTGTCTTTCTTTTTGACTCACATTGTTTCTGGCTTCCATTCCTCTGTCTTTCTTTTTGACTCACATTGTTTCTGGCTTCCATTCCTCTGTCTTTCTTTTTGACTCACATTGTTTCTGGCTTCCATTCCTCTGTCTTTCTTTTTGACTCACATTGTTTCTGGCTTCCATTCCTCTGTCTTTCTTTTTGACTCACATTGTTTCTGGCTTCCATTCCCCTGTCTTTCTTTTTGACTCACATTGTTTCTGGCTTCCATTCCTCTGTCTTTCTTTTTGACTCACATTGTTTCTGGCTTCCATTCCTCTGTCTTTCTTTTTGACTCACATTGTTTCTGGCTTCCATTCCTCTGTCTTTCTTTTATTTATTTTTTTGAATTTTACCCCTTTTTCTCCCCAATTTCGTAGTATCCAATTGTTGTAGTAGCTACTATCTTGTCTCATCGCTACAACTCCCGTACGGGCTCGGGAGAGACGAAGGTTGAAAGTCATGCGTCCTCCGATACACAACCAACCAAGCCGCTGCTTCTTTAACACAGCGCACATCCAACCCGGAAGCCAGCCGCACCAATGCGCCGGAGGAAACACCGTGCACCTGGCCACCTTGGCTAGCGTACACTGCGCCCAGCCCGCCACAGGAGTCGCTGGTGCGCGATGAGACAAGGACACCCCTACCGACCAAGCCCTCCCTAACCCGGGCGACGCTAGGCCAATTGTGCGTCGCCCCACGGACCTCCCGGTCGCGAACCCAGGACTCTGATGGCACAGCTGGCGCTGCAGTACAGCGCCCTTAACCACTGCGCCACCCGGGAGGCCCCCCCCCCCTGTCTTTCTTTTTGACTCACATTGTTTCTGGCTTCCATTCCCCTGTCTTTCTTTTTGACTCACATTGTTTCTGGCTTCCATTCCCCTGTCTTTCTTTTTGACTCACATTGTTTCTGGCTTCCATTCCCCTGTCTTTCTTTTTGACTCACATTGTTTCTGGCTTCCATTCCTCTGTCTTTCTTTTTGACTCACATTGTTTCTGGCTTCCATTCCTCTGTCTTTCTTTTTGACTCACATTGTTTCTGGCTTCCATTCCCCTGTCTTTCTTTTTGACTCACATTGTTTCTGGCTTCCATTCCCCTGTCTTTCTTTTTGACTCACATTGTTTCTGGCTTCCATTCCCCTGTCTTTCTTTTTGACTCACATTGTTTCTGGCTTCCATTCCCCTGTCTTTCTTTTTGACTCACATTGTTTCTGGCTTCCATTCCTCTGTCTTTCTTTTTGACTCACATTGTTTCTGGCTTCCATTCCCCTGTCTTTCTTTTTGACTCACATTGTTTCTGGCTTCCATTCCTCTGTCTTTCTTTTTGACTCACATTGTTTCTGGCTTCCATTCCTCTGTCTTTCTTTTTGACTCACATTGTTTCTGGCTTCCATTCCATTGTTTCTGGCTTCCATTCCTCTGTCTTTCTTTTTGACTCACATTGTTTCTGGCTTCATTCCCCTGTCTTTCATTGTTTCTGGCTTCCATTCCTCTGTCTTTCTTTTTGACTCACATTGTTTCTGGCTTCCATTCCCCTGTCTTTCTTTTTGACTCACATTGTTTCTGGCTTCCATTCCCCTGTCTTTCTTTTTGACTCACATTGTTTCTGGCTTCCATTCCCCTGTCTTTCTTTTTGACTCACATTGTTTCTGGCTTCCATTCCCCTGTCTTTCTTTTTGACTCACATTGTTTCTGGCTTCCATTCCTCTGTCTTTCTTTTTGACTCACATTGTTTCTGGCTTCCATTCCTCTGTCTTTCTTTTTGACTCACATTGTTTCTGGCTTCCATTCCATTCCCCTGTCTTTCTTTTTGACTCATTGTTTCTGGCTTCCATCCTCTGTTTCACATTGGCTTCCATTCCTCTGTCTTTCTTTTTGACTCACATTGTTTCTGGCTTCCATTCCTCTGTCTTTCTTTTTGACTCACATTGTTTCTGGCTTCACATTCATTGTTTCTGGCTTCCCTGTCTTTCTTTTTGACTCACATTGTTTCTGCTTCCTTTCTTCTCACATTCCCCTGTCTTTCTTTTTGACTCACATTGTTTCTGGCTTCCATTCCCCTGTCTTTCTTTTTGACTCACATTGTTTCTGGCTTCCATTCCCCTGTCTTTCTTTTTGACTCACATTGTTTCTGGCTTCCATTCCTCTGTCTTTCTTTTTGACTCACATTGTTTCTGGCTTCCATTCCTCTGTCTTTCTTTTTGACTCACATTGTTTCTGGCTTCCATTCATTGTTTCTGGCTTCCCTGTCTTTCTTTTTGACTCACATTGTTTCTGGCTTCCATTCCCCTGTCTTTCTTTTTGACTCACATTGTTTCTGGCTTCCATTCCTCTGTCTTTCTTTTTGACTCACATTGTTTCTGGCTTCCATTCCTCTGTCTTTCTTTTTCTCTTTCTTTGAGTCTCACATTCTTTATTTTCTTTGTTTGTTGCCTTCGTGTTTCTGTTTCCATCCTTTACTGTTTCTCTTCTCTTCTCTTTTCTTTCTTTTTTTTTGTTGCTCTTTCAAGTCCACAGATATATCAAAGTCATCAGGCATGTGTAAAACTAGATGCACATTTCAATGAAACCATACAACGTAATAATTGGAACACGGGCATCCTGACCGCTCGTCAGTATCAAAGAAAAGGACAGATATCAAAGGTTATAACTCAGTGGTGTGACGGCTGTGTGTTGTTTCTGTGGTGACAGACATCATAAAACGTCTCCTTGTACACAATCTCGCCTCACCTCCCAGTTAGGGTAAGGAAACAAGGCAGTCAACTCACACGCTCACACACGTCCGCACACACACTTTTGTGCAATTGAGTGTGAGTACGTGCGCGCGCGCGCGTGTGTGTGCATGTATGTGTGTGTGTGTATGTACGTGAATGTGTGTATGTGTGTGAGTGTGTGTGCGTGCGTGCGTGTGTTTGGTTACGTGTGTGTGTGAATCAATCTACCACACTCTAATCTGGGAGCGGAGGAGACACACTGTCACGCTGCTCCACGGAAATGACAGGATTGGAATTAACCCCGCGTGACCCCACCATCTCCTCCGCCACGCACGCACGCACGCACACACACACACTTCACACACTCCTAGACCCCCCCACACCCCTCCCCCCCTCCACAATCCCCCAATGAGGAGCTCTGTGAGGGCCACATGATGTCCTTCTGCTGCTATGGAGGAGACAGATCTCATTAAGGAAAAAGTTATATTCTCATTTACAGCTCTCTGCATGCACCCCCTCCCCAAAAAACTGTAGTCGTTGTGTGTGTGAGGCAGTTGATTTGAGACCTGACATTGAAATTAACTACTGTTGTTGTGCAGAGTGTTGAGTGCTGTTAATCAGAGTCATGGAATGTTCAACTGACATTTACTCTTGAGGTGCTGACCTGTTGCACCCTCTACAACCACTGTGATTCTTATTATTTGACCCTGCTGGTCATCTATGAACATTTGAACATCTTGGCCATGTGCTGTTACATATCATCTCCACCTGGCACAGCCAGAAGAGGACTGGACACCCCTCAGAGCCTGGTTCCTCTCTAGGTTTCTTCCTAGGCTCCTGCCTTTCTAGGGAGTTTTTCCTAGCCACAGTGCTTCTACATCTGCATTGCTTGCTGTTTGGGGTTTGAGGCTGGGTTTCTGTACATCACGTTGTGACATCGGCTGATGTAAAAAAGAGCTTTAAAAAACATTTGATTTGATTCTTTAGCTAGACGTTCTGTAGCTCTCAGAAATGTCAACTTCTAAGGATGTGTGTGTTTGTTTCCTTTGGTTTGCCTGTGTACTGTCTGTTTGTTCTAGAGTGGGTGGACGCAAGATGGAAGTTTCCAAAGTTGTCCTTCTGTCTGTCTCAGAGCTGTTCAATGACTCCAAACTCTGTAGTAGTGTGATGTAGTCATAATAATCAACGCTTGACTTTTTATGTAACTTCTCCCCTCTCGTGACCTTCCATGTCACCCACCATCATCATCCTCCTCCTCTCCATCACCCTCCTAGATGGAGTAGGAAGTCACATTTGAACCCTGGGTAACAATGGGAAATCCTCCAGAGCCTGTTACAACCTCCTTCTCCCGCCCACCTCGTCTGATTCGCTGCCAAAGTCAACCGAGGGCATTTACGTTCCCCGGGCCCGACCGCGCTCATTTCCGGCATCTGCACACGCTGTTGTTTACACAGGAAGTTCAAACTCGATGCAGATTAAGCAAATCCAATTTGGAGTTCAATCACCTTCCTTATTTCAACATGAAGAGCTTGAAGCTGGGATCCAGACTCTGGGGAGCTTTTCCAAGGGAACATGCCTATTCTCTGAGGCTGTGACTGGGAGAGGGGTGTCAGGCTGTAGGGTGTGGGGGAGGAGTGATTGTGTGTGTGTACACCAGTAATTGGGAGTATTTCGAGAGCGTTTATATGTGGATAGATTGTCCCACAGCCTTGCATGTGTTTGGGTTTATGCAGCTCTGCTGTGGCGGGAGTGTTTTTCTTTAAAAACATCTTGAGCACTCTGGCAGAGCATTCTGGATCTTCTGAGCCGAGGCATCTGGGTAGTTTGGTTATTTTCCTACAGTGGTGGTGAATTACGTTTTGGTTGCTTGTGTCACATACCCCGACAAGGCACACACGTGGAGAGATGTAATCTAATGAAGGCATCACTTGGGGGATATAGATAGATAGATTCCTTCCCGGTCTGACTAAGGCTGGCGTGTCTCCTGCTGGTCTGGTTCTTTATGAGGCCCTCCATCCCTCTGCTCTCAGACTGAGAATGGGGAAACCCACAGAGGTCCTCGCACCTAGTGACCTTTCAACATCTACAAAAGGACCTTGTTCTTAACCACAGAATTATAATCCTCATTTTTTATGCAGGATTTTTAATTGCTGCTCTCTGAGTTCTCACTCAGCCCTGAGATTGGCTAGCCTGTTCTCACCTGGGTCCTCTTCGTTAGTGGGAGGGGCATTGTTTGCCCTTCCCTCGTACCTTTTCGCCGAGCATTCCGGCCATCCATCTGGTCCTGACTAATCTGATCAGCCACATCAGAGGGGCCCTATTAACCTTTGACCCCAGGCTGGTGTGTGTGGACAGGGTCGATCCTGGTCGCTCCTCACACCCAGCCCTGGTCCGATTAACACGTCGCCCAATGACAGAAAAACTATTTTGACGGGCGGTAATTGGCGCTAAGTGACGGCGGACAAAAGGCCCTCTGTGAGAGCCTCCCCTCCTCAGCCAGACTACCGTTGGTTGGTATTGACTGGTATTGACTGACCACTCTCTCTCTCTCTCTCTCTCTCTCTCTCTCTCTCTCTCTCTCTCTCTCTCTCTCTCTCTCTCTCTCTCTCTCTCTCTCTCTCTCTGACGTTTGCCTAATTAGTTTACGTTAGCAGGAGGTCACAGGGCACGTGAGGCGGAGGCCCCCGGCCTCACTGCACTGTGATCTCAATCGTGGTGTGATGATCCCAGAACGCAGGTGCATGCGGCGCTCGGCTGCTTTTGTTGTCGGGAATGTTCCGCATTGTACGGTCAAGTTTGCAAACCGGAGGGAGACATTTAAAGTGGTTTTGCTCGCTGCTTGACATTTACAAACAGAAGTCCCCCCATCCAGGTCTGTGTGTCCTCAATTGACGCTTGACATAGATCACTCTCTGTTGCACGAAGTTGCACGTCAATGAACTCATCAGTGAACTGACTCAACATGTGTTACTGCATTCTACATTTGTCATACAAATAACTGGGAGAACCCCCTTATTGTACTTCAGCCATTAGAGTGTGTGGAGTAGTAGTAGTTAGGGATCTGCTCCAGGGACCAGACAGACTCAGGGGTTGGCCTACATCTTCAACATTCACACAACCTCTGTCATACACCCAGGAAGCCATCCTGGAAAACACTGCTGCCGTATAAACATTATACCTATTCAATTAAGAGCCATTCATGAATATGGCAGCTATAAGCCCTTTAATGACAATAATCTCTGGTGATGATATCCTTGTATGCATCTGGTCCCTGTGACAACTACAGCCACGGTAATTCCACATAGAGCAGTATGTTACAGACAGGACTACCTTACTCTTCCATATAGAAATGTGTATCACAGACAGGCACATAGATCTGTATATTGCAGACAGGCACATAGAGCTGTAGATGACAGACAGGCCCCTTCCCATGACCCATCATGCCATGCTCTCATCCCCATATTTAACAGGCTGACGTAAGCCAGCCAGGAGCAATGGAAAGGAAGGAATGAATAGAGGGAGGGAGCAGAGGAATGGAGACTTTAATACTAAATCTCTCCCTCTGTCATTACCCTGGCCGTGACCACCTATCAGAGGGCTGTGAGTGATGTGGGAAATGCTGGGTTCTGTCCTCCCAGACCCCGGTAGGCTAGGCAGGGCTAGGAGCAATGGCAGCAGCCTGGTCCAAACCAAACTACCACACTGCAGGACGGGCCAGGACACAGGGTAGGGCTGGATGCCTGGAGCCTGCTGACATTACCCACCTACTAGCTGCTTTAAGCCCACTCTGTGGTCGGGACTGGAGATGAATCTCTCTCTCTCTCTTTTCACTCTCTCTCCCCTCTTTCTCTCTCCTTCTTGCTCTCCATACCTCCTTCTCTCCTCTCTCTCGCTCTCTCTCTCTCTCTCAACATCTCTCTGTTTTTCTGAGGAAGTCATATTTCTGGGTTTTCTTTCCTACTACTGTTAAATCAAACCCAGGCTGTGACCATTTTCTTTGATAGCCTCCCCATCGGAGGAAATATGTTCTCACACACAGTGCTGTTCTGGACAGGAACTTTAAAGGAAATGAAGTATCCTGCAGGCCAGGCCAGGGTTTAAGGTGATGGATCATACCTGAGGTTCAAGTTGAGGACCAGGTTGTTTTCAATGTTAATTATCTTCATTAATGATGGGCTGCGATGTTTTGCTTAAATCCGGTTGACAATAACATCTCTTCAGTAGCCCGAAACAAAGTTCAACCTCTTCAGATTGACCCACATGACATATGGCTAAATGATAAAGCTGGGAATTGCCAGGGACCTTCACAATACAATATTATCACAATACTTTGGTGCCGATACGATATGTATTGCGATTCGATACTGGGATTTTATTGCGATTCAATGTTCCAAACAGATTTCTCCCCACATGTCTGCTGCAGAGGGACAAGAGAGAGACATGAGAAAACAAGATTTGATAAATCATGGAAATAAAAGTGCAAAACACAAACTGGCTCCCCATTTAAAAAGAAGATGGAGAACAGGCTATGAAGGAAATATACTGCAGTTTTGGTGCAGGTGCAGCCAACTAGAGCAAAAATTATGTTGGGATACTGTCAAAACAATACGATAATGACGTATCGTCAAAAATAATATCTCGATATGCAACTGTACCGATTTTTTTCGCCCATCACTACTAAAAGATGTATGGCCACATTCTGTACATTCAAGATGTTGAAAATTTTCATTTGAAATAAAATACTGCAGTAACCTTTGTACAACACCTTGCGACTTTGTCAAGAGGTTTGGACCTCTTGGTTTAACAGTTAAGACGTTGGACAGACAGTTACAGGGGCCTGGTCAGACTCCCGGTCAGACAACCCTCAAATTTGCTACAATACTATCAACATTCATTGATTGGATTCATCAACAGCTTTCCTATCTCATTCTCAGACATGGAGTAAATAGTGATCGAATAGTAATGTGCACTGTCACTGTAAAACTCAATGTAATAAAGGACCTACTTTATTTTGTTTGTGTATGTGTGTTGTACTGTAGGTAGGATTCAAAGGGACAGAGTGCTAGAGACAGACGTGACAGTGGGCTAGACAGGCCCAGGTTTGTCCCAGTAGGCCTCTGCTATCACACCAGTCCACCAGTCCACCAGTCCCCGGCTGCTCATGGCCTTGCTAACTGTTCCATGAAATGGGCCGGGGGAACAGTGCGCCCTCCCCGAAACAGGACTCTCACTGTTAGCCAACAGTGCTGCCTTTGTGTCAAATTGTCAAAGTTGGCCCTTTTCTCTCTCTCTCTCTCTCTGTTGGACCCTCATTTCTTTTTCTTTTGAGCCTCAGCTGTGAGCAAACAAAGCTGGCTTGAAGTTTGCAAGCCGGGTTACGCTAGCTAGCTGGCTAGCCACCTTAGCATCTATGTCAATGGGAGCAATGAGGGTTTGTGCCGCTCTGTGTTCTGCAGGTGTGGCTTCAATACAGTCCTAATGAGAAATCCCTGTCAATGGTCTCACTGATAGGACAGTCCTAATACTCACATGGCAAAGAATGATGCAGGCACTAGGGATGGGGGGTGTGAGCATGCGGGTCTGGGCAGATGAGATGTCGTCGCTGTTTGTCTGCGTCTGTTAGTCGATGTTCGTATGTGTAGGTTTGTATCTGGGGTAACAAATTTTTAAAAATTAAATAATAAAACAAGACCAATGATACTCAACTACAAAGCTTGGGTAGCTGGGGGGGAGGGGGGGGGGGGAATAGCTCATTTAAGGATCCCTATCGGCTTAGTCGTGTGTTACACAGTCGTCAGAGGAAAAAAAGATCATCTGACTTCCTCTTGTGGTTATTTGTTTACTTTACACATTCAAAGCCAGGCAGTGAGTATAACATAAATATTATAGGCTGCTGCGACCATTGACCACAGTTTAGATTTCCTGTAATTCAAAAAGCAAAATGAAAAGCAAAATAAAAATGGTGTTTATTGCCCCCACAGCAATGTTAAGTACAGGGGAGAGAAATAATGTCTGTAACAGATGAATACATTCTCCTTTATTGATTTCATAAGAGACACTGACAGTCTGTATAGTAATCTAAAGGATATTTATTGTGTAGTCAGAGCATAATAGCTGGAACAGCAGAATGCCAATTATAATGTTCCTTTTGGTTGTGAGGGTTGATATGCAGCTGTAACGGACCATCAACTCACCACAGCCTACACACACACACACACACACACACACACACACACACACACACACACACACACACACACACACACACACACACACACACACACACACACACACACACACACACACACACACACACACACACACACACACACACACACACACACAGTCCTCTGGGAGACGTGGGCGGCTGACACCAAACAATAAAAGCTAAATGGACTCTACAGCAACTAAAGTTCAATTTCTCAGGAGCGTGAAACACCAATAAGCCATACAACACATTAGAAAAAAGCTCCAGCTAGCTTGCCAAGGCAAAGATAAATGCTTGAACATATTTATTTAGGCATGTTTGGTTTTTGCTACTGGAGTTTGTCCCTTTTTCAGTGAAAATGAAAACCAGTAGCACTTGGTTTAACCGCTTTTCACTTTTCATAATTGTTCCCAAGGTTGCTGTTTTTTATTTCCAGGCTTTCTGCGCCAATATAATTCAATTTCTACGGCCAAGCCAAATATTTGCAGCGTGGCCTCCACTTCTAAACTGGGCTGCAGTTTGGGCAGAAGGAGGTTCCAGTTGCCACCACTGTTCCTCGGTCTCTGTCTGTCTGTCTGTCTGTCTGTCTGTCTGTCTGTCTGTCTGTCTGTCTGTCTGACTGTCTGTCTGTCTGTCTGAAAACAACACTGATGTCTAACCACATCCATTTTGATACCGTGCGCTACAGTGAAAAAGACACTACTGTGTGTTCCAGTGTTGTAATACTATATGGTGTTACTCTATGGAACTTCAGTAGTTTCTGATTGGTTAAAAGAACAGTCCATACCTTCCTCAGAATCTATTAGACAGATTTGAGCGATTCACAGTCATTTACAGTTAGTTAACTTGTGTGTGTGTGTGTGTGTGTGTGTGTGTATAACACACACACACAAGTTAACTAACTGTAAATGACTGTGAATCGCTCAAATCTGTCTAACACACACACACACACACACACACACACACACACACACACACACACACACACACACACACACACACACACACACACACACACACACACACACACACACACACACACACACACAGCAAACAAGTTCACTTAGTTCTCCCTCCCTCTTGTGGTACAGGTGAGTTGGCCAGAGATTTGATTGGCTACAGTCACAGTTGAGTTGGAGCTCTGCTTCATTTTCTGTTGGTCACTGGCTGTCCTTTCCTTTCCACAGGGCTACAGGGAAACCAGCACTTTGAACAGAACAGCCTCTGACACAACAAGATACATGTTTGTCCCGAGCTTAGCGAGTGTTGCTGTTACACCACTAAGCTGACAGCCTGACTGCTGCCAACGCAGGGCCCCCCCTGCCCCCCCCCCCCCCCCTGGGTCCCCCCTGGGCCCCCCCTGGGTCCCGCAGGGCAGTGAAGCCTGCTGATTAAAGTAGCAGTCAATGGGAAGGTCTCTCTGGAGAGGGAGATGGTTGAAATTGTAAGGGAGCCGTGTCTCTGCACTCCAATGAAAACTACAGCCTCTCACAGCGAAGAGTGTGTTTTGGCTGAGAATACTGTAATCATAGAAGATTAACCCTGAGGACTCAATTCTGACCATATTCTTTATTTCCCGTCACTCTCTGTCCAGAATGATATTTACCCAGCAATCTACCACTCTTACTCTGCCTAGAGACATGGCGTTAAAGTTGATTGATGGATGCCAATCAGTGACATCATTTATAGTGAATAAAATCTAAATGGTGTTTTTCTCCAGAATGAGATATTTTGAACATTTTAGCCCATCAAGGGGGAAACCTTGTCAGTTGTACAACTGAATGCATTCAACTGAAATGTGTTTTCCTCGTTTAACCCAACCCCTCTGAATCAGAGAAGTATGGGGCGGCTGCCATAATCGACATCCACGTCTTCGGCGCACAGGGAACAGTGGGCGCCAGGGACAGAACAACAGGTTTTTACCTTGTCAGCTCGGGGATTCGACCCAGCAACCGTTCAGTTACTGGCCCAATGCTCTAACCACTAGAATAACTGCAGCCGCAAGAGATAGGATTTTCGTTATCCATAGAAAACATATTTATTGAAGATGATAGTTTCTGCCTTTTAACAGGTTAATGAATGTGACACAGTTAGAATCGTTGTCATCTGTGGCTGGAGATCTCCCCACAACAGGTGCACACGGTGTTCTATTTTTCCTGTATCCTCCTCCCCCTCCTCCTTCTTCCTCCTGCCCAGATTGTTTTCTCCTCTATGTCTGGAAAAACATCTACATAGGTGGTCGCGCTCTCTCTGTGGCGCTTCTCTCTTACTCTCTCTCTCTCTCTCTCTCTCTCTCTCTCTCTCTCCGTCCATCCCTCTTTCTCTTTCTCCTTCTTTTTTTCACTCTCTCCCCCTCTCACACACTCTATCCCCCCTCTCTCTCTCTTCTCTCTCTCTCTCTCTCTCTCTCTCTCTCTCTCTCTCTCCGTCTATCCCTCTTTCTCTTTCTTCTTCTCTTTTTCACTCTCTCCCCCTCTCACACACTCTATCCCCCCTCTCTCTCTCTCTCTCTCTCTCTCTCTCTCTCTCTCTCTCTCTCTCTCTCCGCCCATCTCTCTTTCTCTTTCTTCTTCTCTTTTTCACTCTCTCCCCCTCTCACACACTCTATCCCCCCTCTCTCTCTCCTTCTCTCTTTCTCTCACTCTCTCGCTCTCTCTCTCTCTCTCTCTCTCTCCATCCCTTTCCCTCTTTCTGAGCGAGAGAAAGTGCTGATCGTAAATATGGAGAAGCCTCAGTCAGTTTTGTGCCAGCAGAGATGGCCTGCCTGGGCTGGCTGTGAATGTATTTCTGGAGAAGAAGCAGAGGAGGTTTACCGAGACTTATTTTTATCGTGAAAAGCCAACATGGAATGGCCTGCCTGCACAACGGTTGCTCTAATTTGTTCTAAGCATGTACAAATAGGATGGCCCACATAGGCCACAAAAAGTGAGTGGAGGTTTTGCTCAACACTGCACTTGTGTCTGACCAGAGGGACAGGGATGCCTTCCAATAGACAAACAGACCACGAAGAGACACACACAATGACAATGGCTTTAAGACAGCAGAGTTTGCCAGAAGGACAGGAGATGAGCTGGAACAGGGTAGAGATATTTGTGGCAGAAAACTTTGAATCCGTTTGTTTGTGAGTATATGGCGTAATCATGAGACAATATCCACATGGATCAAATGTTGGGTCTTTTCTATACAGTCAAACTGTTGTAATTTTCGAGGTGTTCTTTTCTGGATGTTAAACATGGCCTGTTAGTGAACAAGCGATGAAGTGCAGCCTGCTGAGTGGTGCAGTGGTCTAAGGCTACAGTAGTTGTGCCACTAGAGATCCTGGTTCGAGTCCAGGCTCTGTTGCAGCCGGCCGTGACCGGGAGACCCATGGGGCGGTGCACAATTGGCCCACTCCTGTGGCGGGCCGGGTACAATGCATGCTGATACGGTCGCCAGGTGTACAGTGTTTCTTTTGACACATTGGTGTGGCTGGCTTCTGGGTTAAGCGGGCATTGTGTCAAGAAGCGGCTTGGCTGTGTTGTGTTTCAGAGATGCACGGCTCTCGACCTTCGCCTCTCCCAAGTCCATACGGGAGTTGCAAGACTGTAACTACCAATTGGATACCAGGAAAAAGGGCTACAAAAATATATACATAATAAATGATGAAGTACAATATTCTTGTTTTATGATAATGCAATAAACAGTATATTGCAAGACATAAATGTATAATCTCCAACGGCAATCATTTCAACTTGCCAAGATGTGTGGAATATGGAATATTTGGTTGGTTTTGTGTTTCTCCTATATTTCAAACTGGACATATTGTGAGTTTTCATCTTTCTATTTTCCCACCTGTTCATCCTCTTAGCTCTCTGATATACTGCTCCTTCAGTGGACTCAAGGTCGCTGGCTACCACAACTTATATTTCAGACCCATATGTATATATTTTTTCCTACCTTCAGAAACCTCACCAATGTCTCCCCTGTTCTCTCCCCATACGTTTTATTGCACCATGGAAAGTTTTATTAGCTTTTGAGCAATTTTCTCTGGAAACCCCCTGTGGCAGACTGCCCCCCCCCCTCCACACACACACACAACATCCCCCACATACCCACACCACACAACACCCACATACGCCCCCCCCCCCCCCCCCCCTCCACACACACACACACCACACAGTACATCCCCTCACACACCCACCCACACATACACACACACACACACTACTATACCGACTGGGCTGGGGTTCCCCACTAGGCACAGAGCGGATAAATAGCAGTCTTCAAACAGGGAACTAGGTGCTAATGAACAGGGTCCTGACAGGCTGGATTTCCCTGGGATCAGACCCAGCCCACAATGCTTCCATTCACTGCATCTCAGCCATGGAAAGTGTTGGGAAAGCCATCCCGCAAGAGTTTGTGCAACCTTTTCAAACTCTCAGTACATCTTTCTTCCCAAAGGCCTTTCAGGCCTTGCCAACGATAACACTAACATGCATCAGCTGATACTAGCGGTGGCTGCGGCAATTTGCATGTTTCAAAATGGCTCCCATTCATTCACAAGCCGGTTGGAAACTTGATTTAGGGAAGGAAACTAACACAACACCCCCTTTCCTGTTCGTACCTGTAACACAGTCATAGCACCTTTAGAGTCCACATCAGGAGTGTTCCCGCTGTCAGAGATGGGCAGTATTTATTTTTACACGTATCTGAAATATATATTAGAATTACTTAATGTATTTTGCATTACAGTGGGCTGAACTTAACTACAATGTACAGTATTTTGTGACAAGATACTTTCAAAAGCTTTCATTTATATTTTCAAAATACAAAACAGTTTTTATGCCATTTATAGCGGTTTACAGTTAAAGTGCACACCCTAGATTGGTATCAGAAGTCTGATGGCACTATGGTGTGATAAGAGCGTTTGCTAAATGCTCTAAATATAAATATAGATGTAAAAATGAACAACTGCAAAGCATGCTGTGTATTACTCCAATGCGCTCTGCGCCGGGAACAAGGCCAAAGACAATACCCAGAGTGCTTCGAAGTTTTTCATTTTCACATAAACATTTACATTTTGGTCATTTAGCAGACGCTCTTATCGTTAGTGACAGTGCATTCAACTAAGGTAGATAAACAACAATATACCACAATCATAGCAAGTATGAGGTTTCTGTATTTTGTAATACCAATACTTTGCAAAAGTATCTTAGATTTTATTTTTGATTGGTCTTTAAGGTAGTTTTGGTAGTTTGGAAGTTGTATTTTGGAATTGTAATTTGTAATTTATGCCCATTCCTGCCCCCTGTAATTCTGCATCACTGGGGCCCAAGATGAACAGCTGTCATTCAGACACTCTCACACACACTCTCACACACACTCTCACACAATCTACAAGGTGTTGGAAACGTTCCACAGGGATGTCGGTCCATGTTGACGTGATGACTTCATGCAGTTGCTGCAGATTGGACCGCGGTACATTCATGCTGTGAACAGCTTGTTCAATCTCATCCCAAAGATGCTCTACTGGGCTGAGGTCTGGGGACTAACCAGGCCGGTCAAGTAAACTCAACTAACTGTCATGTTCCAGGCAATATTTTTCCACTCCTTAATTGTCCAGTGTTGGTGATCGAGTGCCCACTGGAGCTGCTGCTTCTTGTTTTTAGCTCATAGGAGTGGAACCCGGTGTGGTCGTCTGCTGCAATAACCAATCCTTGACAACGATCAACGAGTTATGTGTTCCGAGATGCTGTTCTGCACACCACTGTTGTACTGTATCGTTATTTGTCTGTTTGTGGCCAGCCTGTTAGCTTGCACTATTCTTGCCATTCTCCTTCAACCTCTCTTATCAACAAGCTGTTGTTTGCCCGCAGGACTGCTGCTGTCTGGATGTTTTGTGTTTGTCGCAACAGACTTTCTGCACACTTATAGGGAAGGACATTCAACAAGCACAGCTCTTACAAAAAATGACTGATGATTGGCTGCGAGAAAATGATGATCAAAAGATTGTGGGGGCTGTTTTCTTAGACTTCAGTGCGGCTTTTGACATTATCGATCTTTGTCTACTGCTGGAAAAACGTATGTGTTATGGCTTTACACCCCCTGCTATATTGTGGACCCCAGCCACCCCAGTCATAGACTGTTCTCTCTACTACCGCATGGCATCGGTACCGGATTGCCAAGTCAAGGACAAAAAGGCTTCTCAACAGTTTTTACCTCCAAGCCATAAGACTCCTAAACAGGTAATCAAATGGCTACCCGGACTATTTGCATTGTGTGCCCCCCAACACCTCTTTTACGCTGCGGCTACTCTGTTTATCATATATGCATAGTCACTTTAACTATACATTCATGTACATACTACCTCAATTGGCCCGACCAACCAGTGCTCCCGCACATTGGCTAACCGGGCTATCTGCATTGTGTCTCGCCACCCACCAACCCCTCTTTTACGCTACTGCTACTCTCTGTTCATCATATATGCGTAGTCACTTTAACCATATCTACATGTATATACTAGCTCAACCAGCCCGACTAACCGGTGTCTGTATGTAGCTTCGCTACTGTATATAGCCTCGCTACTGTTATTTTTCTTTTTACTGTTGTTTTTATTTTTTTACTTACCTATTGTTCACCTAATACCTTTTTCTGCACTATTTGTTAGAGCCTGTAAGTAAGCATTTCACTGTAAGGTCTACATCTGTTGAATATGGCGCACGTGACAAATAAACTTTGACAGAACACAGAGGGTGTTCTTTAATGGAAGCCTCGCCAACATAATCTAGGGAGAATCAGGAATTCCCCAAGGCAGCTGTCTAGGCACCTTGCTTTTAAAAATCTTTAGTAACGACATGCCACTGGCTTTGGGTAAAGCCAGTGTGTCTATGTATGCAGATGACTCAACACTATACACGTCAGCTACTACAGCGACTGAAATGACTGAAACACTTAACAAAGAGCTGCAGTTAGTTTCAGAGTGGGTGGCAAGGAATAAGTTAGTCCTAAATACTTCTACAACCAAAAGCATTGTATTTGGGACAAATCATTCACTAAACCCTAAACTAAATCTTGTTGTAAATAATGTGGAAATATATTTGCAGACCTTTTAGATATGTATTCGTTATCACAAGAGGAAAATAGTGCAATGTAAAACAAATGTAATACACATTTAAAAGTGTGATGAAAGGGGAAATAAGAGAAAAAGTAACCACCAGTAACATGTGAATGAGGAAATAAGTATCCCCAGCTGTCTTCCTTTTCCAGACATTGGAGATTGGTGGCGGAGATCGGGTTGGGGGTTGATGGAGTTGCAGGGCAGAGAGCATGGGTGTGCCTGGACAGTGGGTTGGGTGTTGAAGAGAGGGGCTGGAGAGGTGATGAACCAGGCCGAGGAGATGATGAATCAAGATGAGATGAACCAGTAGCTGGGCCCTCGGGGCTCATCTTCATCTCTGGACTGTTCATAACATGCAAGCAATCTTAAAACATCTCCATGGGCTCCTTTTGAGTTGATATGTTTACCCAAAATAACAGATTTTATAAACCTATCAATCTAATTAACACACACACACAACACACTGTCTGTTTTCTGATGTTTGAATTAGACCTGCTGTCATTATGATAACACAAACACTGACTATTTCCCACAGCCTTATTCTAAAATTGATTAAATAGTTTTTTCCCCTCATTAATCTACACACAATACCCCATAATGACAAATCAAAAACAGGTTTAGAAATTTTAGCAAAAGTATTAAAAATTAAAAACTGAAATATCACATTTCCGTAAATATTCAGACCCTTTACTCAGTACTTTGTTGACGCACCTTTGGCAGTGATTACAGCATCGATTGTTTTTGGGTAAGACGCTACACGTTTGACACACCTTCATTTAGGAAGTTTCTTCCATTCTCTCTAGAGATGTTCTATCAGGTTCAAGTCCAGGCTCTGACTGGGCCACTCAAGGACATTCAGAGACTTGTCCCTAAGCCACTCCTGCGTTGTCTTTGCTGTGTGCTTAGTGTTGTTGTCCTGTTGGAAGGTGAACCTTCACCCCAGTCTGAGGTCCTGAGCGCCCTGGAGCAGGTTTTCATCAAGGATCTCTCTGTACTTTGCTCCGGTCATCTTTCCCTCCATCCTCTCGCAGTCCCTGCCTCTATAAAACATCCCCACAGCTGCCACCACCATGCTTCACCGTAGTGATGGTGCCAGGTTTCCGCCAGACATGACGCTTGGCATTCAGGCCAAAGAGTTCAATCTTGGTTTCATCAGACCAGATTATCTTGCTCCTCATGGACCTTTTGGGTAACTCCAAGCGGGCTGTTATGTGACTTTTACTGAGGAGTGGCTTCCGTTTGGTCACTCTACCATAAAGGCCTGATTGGCGGAGTGCTTCAGAGATGGTTGTCCTTCTGGAAGGTTCTCCCATCTCCATAGAGGAACTATAGGGCTCTGTCAGATTGACAATCAGGTTCTTGGTCACCTCCCTGACCAAGGCCCTTCTTCCACGATTGCTCAGTTTGGTCAGGCGGCCAGCTCTAGGAAGAGTCTTGGTGGTTCCAAACTTTTTCTATTCAAGAATGATGAAGGCCACTGTGTTCTTGGGGACCTTCAACGCTGCAGAAATGTTTTGGTACCCTTCCACAGATCTGTGCCTCGACACCATCCGGTCTTGGAGCTCTACGGACAATTCCTTCGACCTCATGGCTTGGTTTTTGCTCTGACATGCACTGTCAACTGTGTGACCTTATATAGACAGGTGTGTGCCTTTCCAAATAATGTCCAATCAATTGAATTTACCACAGGTGGACTCCAATCAAGTTATAGAAACATCTAGAGGATGATCAATGGAAACAGGATACACCTGAGCTCAATTTCGAGTACCTATGTATAATACCTGAATACCTATGTAAATAAGGTATTTCTGTTTTTTATTTTTAATACATTTGCAAAAATGTCTAAAAACCTGTTTTGCTTTGTCATTGTGGGGTATTGTGTGTAGATTGATGAGGAAAAACACAATTTAATACATTTTAGAATAAGTCTGTAACATAACAAAATGTGTAAAAAGGGAAGGGGTCTGAATAAGGGGTCTGAATAAGGGGTCTGAATAAGGGGTCTGAATAAGGGGTCTGAACGCACTGTAAATTAGGTTATTGTCTTAGGGGTCTGTCCTTATTGTCTACAGCTGGACACTCAACCATGTACCAAAAGAGGAAGGTCTCCATTGAAAGGCCACTACACTTGATTCCCTGTTCAACCTTGTGTTATGTGGATGAGGATAATGTCTCGAGGGTCTAGCCTTATTGTCTTCAGCTGGACAGCCATTCTCACCCATTTGCAATAGCAGGAAAGTTTTTATTGAAAGGCCTTACACAAGGGTAGATACATTTCTTGAGGGTCTAACCTCCCCATAAATTTGAACAACTAAAACAAGGATGAAGTGACTATCTTTATTGTACTCTTTTATTGTGATTTGTAAAGTGTGAATTAGAAAAACAGCAAAACCGAGTGTGTAGCTCACAACATGACACAAACAGTCATCAACAACAAGAAGAGAATGTATGTGTGCACCCATTTTTCGAACCACACTCCAACATTTACTGTAGGTTTGCCACGCATGATAGCAGCATCCTGGAAAGACACTTGACCTGCTGGTGTGAGGAAGGACTCCTTGAGGTTTTTGCGCATGTCTATAGCAGCTCTGGTTGCCGTCTGCCGACATGTTTCCTGGGTCCAGGAAGCTGGTGTCCCCTTGTGCCACCTGTCTCCACTCTGCTGGAAGCAGGTCCCCAGTGGGTGTTGAGTGGTCAACAAACGTGGGGGTGGATGTACTGTGTTGAGGACTCTGTGTTGTCAGTGTCTGTGGTGCAAAGGTAGTTGTGGAGGGCCACGCAGGCCTCAAGCTAGGAGTTCTCTCATGCGAGATGTGAGCGTCAAGCCGCTGAAGCAAGTCGTATTGAACCGACATCCGAAAGTATTGAACATGTCTTTCCTCGTCAATGCTTAGCACTGGTTAAACAAGAGACTTGTATTCTACATCGTACCCTCTTGTAGTGTTCAGTGGACGAGGCAGGAGGTGTTTTTATTATTATTTGTTAACATATTGTGCATATTTCTTTATTCTGAACACATTTCCATTTGTTGGCAACTCTTACAATTTTTTTTAAATACTTACTTTTATGTTCGCTTGCTGGACAATCAAATTCTGCGAAGTAATAAACTGTAAACCAATTTAAACTTGTGTACTATCCATGGTACTATCTCTGCTGACATGTCTGCCAGTCACGGTATCCCTGTTTAAGGTAATAGACAGCTGATGACGTCTCGAGAGGGATCTCTGTCTGATAAGCTGCTATCAGGTAACGTTGTTTTTTTAAAAACTATTTCGTTATAGAAACAGGATACCATAAATGAAAGCTGTAAAATGACTCCCGATGTAAAACACAGCAACCTTTAGTAATGTAACTAGCTTTCTATTCAGCTCACTAGTTACAACAAGTAGGCCTCGCTCTGTTGTTCGCTAGCAGGAGCAGATAGCTTTATCACAAGCTAGCATGTCATTCTGGGACAAGGAACATTTTTAGATATGAGTTTATCCCAAGTAATAATTTAAAACTACAATCTATAGGAAAAGCAGTGTAAATCTAATACAGGCATCAAGGCAGGACCCACTCATTTCATTCATACGGACAAATAAGAAATTCCACATTATGAAATTGTTTTCTAGCTCACAAACTACATTCCTTTGCTGTGATGATTTATTTGATTAATTCTTGTCTGTCACTTTTGTCTCACATGATCTAGTCAGCTCTCCTGTGTCCTGTTCCCAGAGATCAACCAATTACAGATATGCGTGCCTGTTTGAGCATCTCACAGACTAAATTCAATGTAGAATCAGTTTCACAGGTGAACAACAGATTATTTGACTATTGTAACATGCAGTGGGGAAAATAATGTTGTCTCTGTCAGGAACCTAGGCTTCTGCCATAGATGGTTGAGTTCTCCCCTCTGGACCACGCAAGCTTTAGTCTCTCCCGACATCGGTCAGCTATACTTTTGGCCAGGGTTGGATGCTTTCCATATGCCTATGTGGCCTGGGCACACAATGCTCCTAGAGAGAAGGGGGGATACTGAATCATGCATTGATGACAGTTCTAGTCTCCATTAGAGGCAGAGACCTTTGGCATAGAAGGTAAAGTTAGAAAGATGGTGCTGACAGACATGGCAGCTCAGCATCTAGCTCCTAAGCAACTTTGCAGTATTTTTGTTTTGTTTTTGTGGTAGCCCAAAAGTTTTTTGTGTTATTACATACAGCCGGAAACTTTTGGATATCAGAGTGGCGGTAACTCATCAGCATTATGACCAGGAATGCGACTTTCCCGAATTGGATCCTTTGTTCGCATCCCCCAGGGCAATTGAACTTATCCCAGAGGCTGCTCCACGACACTGCCGGCGGAGAAGAGGTATTCGGAGTGGACTTCTAGTCCGACTCAGGAGGCGGGCACACCACCCACCGCTTCTGAGTACATTACTTGCTAATGTTCAGTCTCTGGACAATAAAGTAGACGAGCTCAGGTCAACAGTAACACACTCTGTTTCACGGAATCATGGCTCTCTCCGGATATACTGTCCCCGTCCATACAGCCAGCTGGGTTCTCAGTTCATCGGGCAGACAGGAATAAAGAACTCTCCGGGAAGAAGAAGGGTGGTGGTGTTTGTTTCACGATTAACCACTCATGGTGTGATTGCTGCTGTCCCAGACAGCATCCTTAGCCGCAATCTCAGAGCATGCGCAGACCAGCTGGCTGGAGTGTTTACGGACATATTCAATCTCCCCCTATCCCAGTCTGCTGTCCCCACTCCCCCCACCATTGTTCCTGTACCCAAGAAAGCAAAGGTAACTGAACTAAATGACTATTGCCCCGTAGCACTCACTTCTGTCATCATGAAGTGCTATGAGAGGCTAGTTAAGGATCATATCACCTCTACCTTACCTGACGCCCTAGACCCATTGCACTGCACACTGCCCAATCCCATCTGGACAAGAGGAATACCTATGTAAGAATGTTGTTCATTGACTATAGCTCAGCCTTCAACACCATAATACCCTCCAAGCTTATCATCAATCTCGTGGCCCGGGGTCTGAACCCCGCCCTGTGCAACTGGGTCCTGGACTTCACGATGAGCCCCATCAGGTGGTGAAGGTAGGAAACAACAATTCTACTTGACTGATCCTCAACACAAGGGCCCCACAAGGGTGCGTACTCATTCCCCTCCTGTACTCCCTGCTCACCCATGACTGCGTGGCCTCGCACGCCTTCAACTCAATCATCCAGTTTGCAGATGACACAATCATAGTAGGCCTGATTATAAACAACGACGAGACAGCCTACAGGGAGGAGGCGAGGGCCCTGGCGGAGCGGTGCCAGGAAAATAACCTCTCCCTCAACGTCAACAAAACAAAGGAGCTGTTTGTGGACTTCAGGAAAATGCAGAGGGAGCACCTCCCTATCCACATTGACGGTACAGCAGTGGAGAAGGTGGAAAGCTTCAAATTCCTCTGCTTACACATCATTCACAAACTGAAATGATCCACCCAAACAGACAAGAGGCTGAAGAAATTTGGTTTGGACCCTAATACCCTCCGCAGGGCTCTCTAGAGGGTGGTGCGGTCTGCCCAACACTTCACCGGGGGCACACTGCCTGCCCTGCAGGACATCTACAGCACTCTAAGGCCTGATTCACGCAGTCTCCTCAGAACAGTTGATGTTGAGATGTGTCTGTTACTTGATCTCGATTAAGCATTTATTTGGGCTGCAATCTGAGGTGCAGTTAACTCTAATGAACTTATCCTCTGCAGCAGAGGTAACTCTGGGTCTTTCTTTCCTGTGGCGGTCCTCATGAGAGCCAGTTTCATAATAACGCTTGATGGATTTTGAGACTGCACTTGAAGAAACTTTCAAAGTTCATGAAAATGTTCCACATTGACTGACCTTCATGTCTAAAGTAATGACGGACTGACATTTCTCTTTGCTTATTTGAGCTGTTTTTGCCATAATATGGACTTGGTCTTTTACCAAATAGCACTATCTTCTGCATACCAACCCTACCATGTCGCAACACAACTGATTGGCTCAAACGCATTAAGAAGGAAAGAAATTCCACAAATAAACTTTTAACAAGGCACACCTGTTAATTGAAATGCATTCCAGGTGACTACCTCATGAAGCTGGTTGAGAGAATGCCAAGACTGTACATAGCTGTCATCAAGGCAAAGGGGGGCTACTTTGAAGAATCTCAAATATAAAATATATTTGGATTTGTTTAAAAAAAATTCTGGTTACTACATAATTCCATATGTGTTATTTCATTGTTTTGATGTCTTCACTATTATTCTACGATGTAGAAAATAGTAAAAAATAAAGAAAACCCTGGAATGTGTCGGTGTGTCGAAACCTTTGACTGGTACTGAACATTATGGAAAACTTGTCTCACACACTCAGTCATAGTTAGCCGAATAATTAATGGATTGGCAAGATTTTGGCACATTCAACTTTTAAGTTAGTAGGAAAGTTAATCATTTAAACCACCTAAATATTCTCACTTTCACTGAACATTTAGTATTTGAATCTCAAACATTCATCTCCCAACTGCCTTTTCTGTAATCCTGCGGACTCTTTATCATTATCCATACCTTATATTCCAATTTCATCCAACATTATGCATGCCCACCATGGTATTAGGCAGCTGCTATTTAGAAATCTTATTGCAGAGCACATCGTATAACTGTTTTTAGAGAAGATTGTATTGCAATGTATACTATATGTGTAGGCAATGCCATAAAGTGCCATCAGAAAGTATTCATACCCCTTGACTTACTTCACATTTTATTGTGTTACAGCCTGAATTCATAATGGATTAAATAAATGTTTTCCTCAGCCATCTACACACAATACCACATAATGACAAAGTATTTTTAGACATTTTTTCAAATGTATTGAAAATGAAAGTATTCACACCCCTGAGTCAGGTTATTGTCCTGCTGAAAGGTGAATTTGTCTCTCAGTGTTTGTTGGAAAGCAGACTGAACCTTGTTTTCCTCTAGGATTTTTGCCCGAGCTAGTCCTTGCCGATGACAAGCATACCCATAATATGATGCAGCCATCGGTACTCAGTGAAGTGTTGTGTTGGATTTGCCCCAAACATAACGCTTAATATGCAGGACATTAAGTAATTTTCTTTGACACATTTGTAGCAGTTATACTTTAGTGCCTTATTGCAAACATGATGCATGTTTTGGAATATTTTTATTCTGTACAGGCTTCCTTATTTTCACTCATTTAGGTTAGTGTTGTGGAGTAACTACAATGTTGTTGATCCATCCTCAGTTTTCTCCTATCACAGCCATTAAACTCCGTAACTGTTTTAAAGTCACCATTGGCCTCTTGTTGAAATCCCTGAGCTGTTTCCTTCCTCTCCGGCAACTGAGTTAAGGACACCTGTATATTTGTGGTGTATTGATACACCATCCAAAGTGTAATTAATAACTTCACCATGCTCAAAGGGATATTCAATGTCTGCTTTTTTATTTTTTACCCATCTACCAATAGGTGTCATTCTTTGTGAGACATTGGACAACCTCCCAGGTCTTTGTGGTTGAATCTGTGTTTGAAATTCACTGCTCGACTGAGGGACCTTACAGATAATTGTGTGTGTCTGATTTTGGGTGCAGTGTCTGTGTTTGGGTACTTGGGTGTGTTTGGGTGCTGGGGTAAAGAGATGAGGTCGTCATTCAAAATCATGTTAAACACTATTATTACATGAAACTAAAATCTGTGACTTGTTAATGCATTTAGGCTTGCCATAACAAAGGCGTTGAAGACTTATTATTTTTTATTTATTTAACTAGGCAAGTCAGTTACCTCTCTGGCGCAGGCGTTCCGTTAGCGACCCACCTCGACAACATCCGGTGAAATTGCAGAGCGACAAATTCAAAATGCAGAAATACTCATAATAAACATTCATAAAAGATACAAGTGTTATACATCGGCTTAAAGATGAACTTCTTGTTAATACAGCCGCTGTGTCAGATTTCAAAAAGGCTTTACGGCGAAAGCATACCATGAGATTATCTGAGGACAGCGCCCTGCTTTCAAAAGCATACAAACATTTTCATGCCAAGTAGAGTAGTCACGAAAGTTAGAAATAGCGATAAAATTAATCACTTACCTTTGATGATCTTCATCTGGTTGCAGTTTATGCAAATCTACCAATTATATGTATATCCTAGCTTCTGGGCCTGAGTAACAGGCAGTTTGGGCACGCTTCTCATCCAGATGTCGAAATACTGCCCCCAAGCCATAACAAGTTAAGAACAAATTCATATTTACAATGAGAGCCTACACCGGTCAAACCATAGCCCGGACGACGCTAGGCCAATTGTGCGCTGCCCTATGGGACTCCCAATCACGGCCGGTTGTGATACAGCCTCGAATTGAACCAGGGTCTGTAGTGACGCCTCAAGCACTGAGATGCAGTGCCGCTGTGTCACTCGGGAGCCCATTATTGACTCAAGACAGTTCAGCTTTTCGTTTTTAATTCATTTGTAAACATTTCTAAAAACATCATTCCTCTTTGCCATTATAGGGTATTGTGTGTAGGCAAGTGAAACCAAATCCGAATGTAATCCATTTCAAATTCAGGCTGTAGCACAACAAAATGTGGAAAAAGTCAAGGGGTGTGAATAGGCCCTGTATGTCATTGGTTAATATGCATATGTTGTTATTAAACCTCCATTCTAGCATGCGCACACACACACACACACACACACACACACACACACACACACACACACACACACACACACACACACACACACACACACACACACACACACACACACACACACACACACACACACACACACACACACACACACACACACACACACACACATCTCCACATACTTGTTTTTTGTTTTTGGGCTTCTATGCAAAGTAAATGATTCAATGTTTATTTAAGCCTGCAGCTAGTGAATTGAAATGAGACCTATAATCATGACAAAACCTGTTGGAAAATGTAGCTCACTGACAGAGAGATAGCTAGATAATGAAACACAAATGGACATTTACAGTAGCCGGCTAGGCTAGTCAAACTGTATCATTGGCTAGCTTTCAATAAATGGGCTATATGGTCAATGGAGTTACCGCTTCATGCGATCAAGACAATTCGTATTGCACGCTGCATATTTCATGTGCACTCAAAAACAGATGTCTTTCTTATTTCAGTCTTTGGGAGCTATAGCTATATTTGTTCCTCTTCATCAGACAGTAGCTCACATTTTCATAAGTGGCTGTGTTTACGTCATAGATAGTAGCAGGACATTGGCTGCCTTCATCATGAGGAGTATGTAAAGGAGTTCTGATTGGTTCCAAGCTTAGCAGTTTGGCAAATATGCCTGAGCAGACAGTGTTGAAGTATACTTTTTACGAGAAAATCTGCAAGAATTGAAGGTGCCAACAAGTGTTATAGTCATCATAAGAATGTTTTACTGTCATATACAAAAGATCAGCTCCTCCCTGGACAGGGATCAAACATCTTCATGTTTTTCGGCTTCGGCCCACTATCTATCTGTACTGCTCGAGAAGTTGTGCCTCGCAGGAGCATAGTGGTGCTTGAATGAACGGCCAATCATATTGCTCAAATACAAACATCAAGACTTTTCCGCATGTATTCTTCAATGGTTTTCAATGGTAGACTGCGAAAGAGCAGGTAAATGTTGAACTGGAACGCAGAAAGGCACTTAGAAGTTACTGGCTCGGTCGGTGTTGCTGCTTTGCAAGTGGTGTTGCAGCGCCATGCCAGTTTGAAAAGTACCTGGGTAAATGCTGTCTCGCCACACGTTTTCCAGCAGCTCTGTACATGACCATAAGCATGATGGGATGTTAATTGCTTAATTAAACCACACCTGTGTTGAAGCACCTGTTTTCAATATAAGTTGCATATTGTTTCCATTATTTTGGCAGTTACAGGTTACGTATTAAAATACATATATATATATATATACACTATATATAGGTGGAGAATGTGCCTAGGTTCCAGGAGTGGATGAATGATCTCTATCTAACCATATGACTCTGTTCATCCATATCTTTTATACATCTTTTATATCTTCCATATATTTTATGCCTCTGGGCTCTAAGGAGATGAAATACTGCCGATGTCAGGTAAAGCCCTATGGAAGTTGTTTTACAGTAGCCACTTCAAAACATCTTCCAAGAAAAACAATGCGCAATATTTAAACATATGAGATCCCCTTCCAAACGGCTGGTCTGGAGGGCCTGTGGCAGCTCGGCCAGGATGGCTGAGGAGGGAAGACTGGATGTGATAGGAGGAGAGGCTGGCCGGGTCTGACAGGGTGTATTGAAGGCCATATCTGACCTTACACCATGAAAACACTTTTTATTTCTATCAACGTTAGAGAGATGGAAAGGGGGAGAAAGAGAAAGAGAGAGCTGGGGGAAGTGAATGGAAGGAGGTGGAATGAGAGTGAGAGGCAGGTAGAAAGCGCGAGAGAGGAGATATCGGATAAGTTACAGTGGGGCAAAAAAGTATTTAGTCAGCAACCAATTGTGCAAGTTCTCCCACCTAAAAAGATGAGAGAGGCCTGTAATTTTCATCATAGCTACACTTCAACTATGACAGACAAAATTAGAAAAAAAATCCAGAAAATCACATTTTAGGATTTTTAATGAATTTATTTGCAAATTATGGTGGAAAATAAGTATTTGGTCACCTACAAACAAGCAAGATTTCTGGCTCTCACAGACCTGTAACTTCTTCTTTAAGAGATTCCTCTGTCCTCCACTCGTTACCTGTATTAATGGCACCTGTTTGAACTTGTTATCAGTATAAAAGACACCTGTCCACAACCTCAAACAGTCACACTCCAAACTCCACAAGACCAAAGAGCTGTCAAAGGACACCAGAAACAAAATTGTAGACCTGCACCAGGCTGGGAAGACTGAATCTGCAATAGGTAAGCAGCTTGGTTTGAAGAAATCAACTGTGGGAGCAATTAATAGGAAATGGAAGACATACAAGACCACTGATAATCTCCCTCGATCTGGGGCTCCACACAAGATCTCACCCCGTGGGGTCAAAATGATCACAAGAACGGTGAGAAAAATCCCAGAACCACACGGGGGGACCTAGTGAATGACCTGCAGAGAGCTGGGACCAAAGTAACAAAGCCTACCATCAATAACACACTACGCCGCCAGGGACTCAAATCCTGCAGTGCCAGACGTGTCCCCCTGCTTAAGCCAGTACATGTCCAGGCCCGTCTGAAGTTTGCTAGAGAGCATTTGGATGATCCAGAAGAAGATTGGGAGAATGTCATATGGTCAGATCAAACCAAAATATAACTTTTTGGTAAAAACTCAACTCGTCGTGTTTGAAGGAGAAAGAATGCTGAGTTGCATCCAAAGAACACCATACCTACTGTGAAGCATAGGGGTGGAAACATCATGCTTTGGGGCTGTTTTTCTGCAAAGGGACCAGGATGACTGATCCGTGTAAAGGAAAGAATGAATGGGGCCATGTATCGTGAGATTTTGAGTGAAAACCTCCTTCCATCAGCAAGGGCATTGAAGATGAAACGTGGCTGGGTCTTTCAGCATGACAATGATCCCAAACACACCGCCCGGGCAACGAAGGAGGGGCATTTCAAGGTCCTGGAGTGGCCTAGCCAGTCTCCAGATCTCAACCCAATAGAAATTCTTTGGAGGGAGTTGAAAGTTCGTGTTGCCCAGCAACAGCCCCAAAACATCACTGCTCTAGAGGAGATCTGCATGGAGGAATGGGCCAAAATACCAGCAACAGTGTGTGAAAACCTTGTGAAGACCACAAAGGGTATATAACAAAGTATTGAGAAACTTTTGTTATTGATCAAATACTTATTTTCCACCATAATTTGCAAATAAATTCATAAAAAATCCTACAATGTGATTTTCTGGATTCATAGTTGAAGTGTACCTATGATGAAAATTACAGGCCTCTCTCATCTTTTTAAGTGGGAGAACTTGCACAATTGGTGGCTGACTAAATACTTTTTTTGCCCCACTGTATATCGGATTTGGCCATTTCTATTGGGATGTTCAGATCTATGGGTGAACAGAAAGATATTTAAAAATACATGCCTCGCAGACTGTCCGTTTTTTTCACACTATTTTTTTCAAAAACATTTTTATAGCCCGGACACCGGCACGGTAACCTTTTTACAAGCTTTAATGGAAACATCCATCAGCATAGACATGGGTCACCTTTTTAACAAAGCACCTACAGTATGCTTCCACCCACATAAATAAACAATTCATTTTTAGAAATAGAGGAGTCTTAATGCTGGCCCATAGGCCAAGCCAGGGACTGTAAAGGCTATTTGAGGAACTGCCTGTGATCCTGACGTATATACACAGACTTTTATCGGCATATAGAAGTATACATATAATCAAACATTAAGCTGTAACACAACTCCTCTCTTGACTGTCCCTCGTGAAAAAGTACTACTGAATTACTACTCATCACTACTACACAAGATCTACACAAAACCTAGTGGTTTTACTTCTTGATTGCTTTTGAGATGTGCATTAAAGCAGTAGTGATTTATGTTGTAGTTGTGTTCACTACTGGTGAACACTACATATTTCCTATTCATATCACTCCATTATTCTTCCTTAATGACTACTGTGTAACTACTGAGCTTTTGGGTATCAACTACTTAAAACCTACACATACTTACACAATTCCTAAATTGGGTGTCACATTTTGCTGAGTCTTCACTTGCCATAGACTACAATGCATTATGAAAAGGTGTCTAAAGTCAGAATCTCATTCTGGTTGACGTTTCTGCACAACACAAATTCACTGTGCCATACATCCATATTTGAATGACGCTATTTACAACGAGAACAAAAATATGGAAATATGGATTTATGGGTCAGTGGAACATTTTTTTATTTTTATGATTGAGTGCAGAGACATTATCCAGAATGAGATTCTGGTGTAATACGAGTTGGTTTGGAGTGATTTCTAACATGTTTAGAGACCTTTTCATAATGCATTGTAGTCTACGGCAAGTGATGACCCTCTGTAACGAAACAAAATATATCTTTTTTTTAAATAAGTTTTTGGGTGGGGGGGGGGGGGGGTCAACGAAGAATGAGTAAAAATAAGACCACATGTAAAACAAAATAAAAAATAGGTGAACGTCCCCTTTAAGTCAAAGCTGAACGAAGACAAGGACTCAAAGGCATTCACACAAAAGTATAAAATGTGTAAATTAATATGTGATTAATTTTATGAAAAAAAATTGTAATGGAAAGCTTCCGATTACCGTGTGCATTTCACTTTTATAAATCCAGTTGAGTCTATGGGGGCGCTATTTCATTATTGGATAAAAAACGTTCCTGTTTTAAGCGCAATATTTTGTCACGAAAAGATGCTTGACTATGCATATTATTGACAGTTTTGGAAAGAAAACACTCTGGAGTTTCAGAATCTGCAAAGATATTGTCTGTGAGTGCCCCAGAACTCATTCTACAGGCAAAACCAAGATGAAACGTCAAACAGGAAATTAGCAGAATTTCTGAAGCTCTGTTTTCTAATGCCTCCTTATATGGCTGTGAATGCGACAGGAATAAGTTTAGACCTTCTGCCGTTCCCCCAAGATGTCGGCAGCATTGTGACGTATTTGTAGGCATATCATTGGAAGATTGACCATAAGAGACTACATTTTCCAAGTGTCCGCCTGGTGTCCTGCGTCGAAATTGGTGCGCAATGCCAGGTGCAAGTATTTTTCCATTTGATAGAGAGGAGAAACCAAGCTTCCACGAACGATGATCGAAGAGATATGTGAAAAACACCTTGAGGATTGATTCTAAACAACGTTTGCCATGTTTTCAGTCGATATTATGGAGTTAATTTGGAAAAAAGTTCGCGTTTTGAGGACTGAATTTTCGGGGTTTTTTGGTAGCCAAATGTGATGTACAAAACGGAGCTATTTCTAATACACAAAGAATATTTTTGGAAAAACTGAGCATTTGCTATCTAACTGAGAGTCTCATTGAAAACATCCGAAGTTCTTAAAAGGTAAATTATTTTATTTGAAGGTTTTTCTTGTTTTTTGTTGAAATGTTGCCTGCTGGATGCTAACGCTAATGCTAATGCTAAATGCTACGCTAGCTAGCTACTGTTACACAAATTATTGTTTTCCTATGGTTGAGAAGCATATTTTGAAAATCTGAGATGACAGTGTTGTTTACAAAAGGCTAAGCTTGAGAGATGGCATATTTATTTCATTTCATTTGCGATTTTCATGAATAGTTAACGTTGCGTTATGGTAATGAGCTTGAGTCTGTATTCACGATCCCGGATCCGGGATGGCTAAGTGCTAGAGGTTTTAAGATAAAATCTATTAGAAGATCAAATTGCCGAGGTTGGATGCAATTCTTTAGCATCCACCCTTATGTCTTAGTTTATGATATGAGAACAGTTAGAAACTTGAGGAAATAACATGTGCACGCACTACTCCAGCAGTGACACAGTAGTCACTGTGAAGATGTCAATAGGGATTTTGAATAGGCAAACAGCAGTAAAGGTTTTCAATAGTAATTCAAGAAGGGTTTATGTAGGATCAGGAGCAATTCAGTATTGACACAACACTGCACACACAGATGGCACTGGCAGTAGTAATGACATATTTCCTACTCAAATCACTACATAATTCCCCTTTAATAACTACTGTGTAACTACTGGGCATCTACTACTTAAAACCTACACATACCTACACAATTCATACATGTTGGTGATTGAATTACTACACAATGCCTACATATCACTGCTGCTTGCCTACTCCATCCCTATTTAGTGTTCACCGGTCGTGAGGGGTCCCAAATGATCACTCGTTACTACTTAAATGACTAAATAAATCACTACTGGTTTACTACACATCTCAATAGCAATCGATAGTAGAACCAGTAGGTGTTTGTTTAGATCTTGTTTAGTAATGATGAGTAGTAAATCAGTAGTATTTTTTTCATGAGGGAAAGATGATTACAACAACCAACTCATTCCTGTTGTGTCTTCTTCTGCGGTCGTGGAATGCCAGTGTAGTCTGGCTGTAGTGTTGTGATACTTATTTAGTACCAACTTCAAGTAGTAAAAACCCTACTTGATTGCTACGTTTATGAAATGAGTAATATTTTCTCATATAGGCCCTTTGTAACGTGACAGAATAAAGATCCGTTCTAATGGTGTATTATGGCTTTATTTCATGGTTGGGTCAGCAGCACAAAATGTGGCAGTCTTGAATAATACCAGATAATCATATGATAATCATATTTAATGTGCGAGAGAGAGAGACAGAGAGACAGAGAGAGAGAGAGAGAGAGAAAAGAGCTGTTAGGAAGCAGGAGAGCCTCTGTAGGCCAAAGGGCAGCTGAGCTTTGATCAGGTGTTTTCCTGGTGCCGAGAGCTGTCAGGAAACTCTCCTCTGGTGCCCCTTCTCTCAGCCCTCCATACCCTACCCCCAGCCTCCGGGGTCTCCCAACCCCACAGCCTGGACACTGGATCAAACCAGTGGTTGGTTGTATTGGGTGGAGGTGGGAGGCTGGGAAGGGATGTTGAGGGGTTGAGGAGGTGAGAGGTGGTGTATAACCTTGTAAAAACATCTCCTTTGAACACTGTTTACCTCTGGGTCTGTATTGAGCCATGAATCAGGGGCCTGAGAGTGACACGTCAAAGCGGAGGGTGAGGTAAGTCAGGTTCTTGTTTCATTCATTACCTCTCTAACTAAAACCCCCATGCAGCCTGGGTCTCTCTCTGTGCAGTATGAATGGGGCATTGTGATGCGTCTCTGTCACCACAGTGAATGTTTTCTCTTCTATTTGATCCGTTGGCGAAGCCTGCTAATTGGCTAAGCGTGTTCCCAGGTCACGGCAAAGGCAAGGTTCCTCTTTCCATAAATACGGAGAGAGAGGGCTTCTACAGATGTTGCTTCCCATCGACTAGCCTTCCAACTAGGTTCAGACCAGCTTTAGGTAGTTGGTGTAATTTATGAGTCTAAGACTAACGTCCAAGTTTTTTCCACTCCTCTCTTCTCTCCTTCCCCAAAAGCCTTATATCTTTCTCTCATCATGCCCTGTGTTACGGTGCAAGTTATCGTTTTAAGCCTCCTGTGTGTGTGTGTGTGTGTGTGTGTGTGTGTGTGTGTGTGTGTGTACGCACGCGTCGTGCACATGCTCATCGTGTCTGTGCTTGAGCGCATGTATGTGTGTGTATGGGTGTGTTTTGCCTTTTAAGCCATAGATGTCATGATGACGTGTGCTTACTGACTGTACCACTCCCTCCTGTCTGTCTGACTGTACTACTCCCTCCTGTCTGTCTGACTGTACTACTCCCTCCTGTCTGTCTGACTGTACTACTCCCTCCCGTCTGTCGGACTGTACTACTCCCTCCCGTCTGTCTGACTGTGCTACTCCCTCCTGTCCCGTCTGTCCTGTCTGTCTGACTGTACTACTCCCTCCCGTCTGTCTGACTGTACTACTCCCTCCCGTCTGTCTGACTGTACTGTACTACTCCCTCCCGTCTGTCTGACTGTACTACTCCCTCCCGTCTGTCTGACTGTACTACTCCCTCCCGTCTGTCTGACTGTACTACTCCCTCCCGTCTGTCTGACTGTACTACTCCCTCCCGTCTGTCTGACTGTACTACTCCCTCCCGTCTGTCTGACTGTACTACTCCCTCCCGTCTGTCTGACTGTACTACTCCCTCCCGTCTGTCTGACTGTACTACTCCCTCCCGTCTGTCTGACTGTGCTACTCCCTCCCGTCTGTCTGACTGTACTACTCCCTCCCGTCTGTCTGACTGTACTACTCCGTCCTGTCTGTCTGACTGTACTACTCCCTCCCGTCTGTCTGACTGTACTACTCCCTCCCGTCTATCTGACTGTACTACTCCCTCCAGTCTATCTGACTGTACTACTCCCTCCCGTCTGTCTGACTGTACTACTCCCTCCCGTCTGTCTGACTGTACTACTCCCTCCCGTCTGTCTGACTGTACTTCTCCCTCCCGTCTATCTGACTGTACTACTCCCTCCCGTCTGTCTGACTGTACTACTCCCTCCCGTCTGTCTGACTGTACTACTCCCTCCCGTCTGTCTGACTGTACTACTCCCTCCCGTCTGTCTGACTGTACTACTCCCTCCCGTCTGTCTGACTGTACTACTCCCTCCCGTCTCTCTGACTGCACTACTCCCTCCTGTATGTCTGACTGTACTACTCCCTCCCATCTGTCTGACTGTACTACTCCCTCCCGTCTGTCTGACTGTACTACTCCCTCCTGTCTGTCTGACTGTACTACTCCCTCCCGTCTGTCTGACTGTACTACTCCGTCCTGTCTGTCTGACTATACTACTCCGTCCTGTCTGTCTGACTGTACTACTCCGTCCTGTCTGTCTGACTGTACTACTCCCTCCCGTCTGTCTGACTGTACTACTCCGTCCTGTCTGTCTGAGTCCAGACAGGTTCCGTTCAGATTATGTTTTGTTTCCATGTCACTGTCCCCCGATGACACAATTTACGAGGCTGAGGGCTGCCTTGTTTGTTTTTATGTCATGGAATTTCAATCACTTCAACAGGGACTGAGACCTGATGACTGCTTCATAAGTCAGCAGAAAAGTCTTTGAGCAGTGACACATATCCTCCTACGAGACTCCCGCTCCCTTCACACTATCTACTGTAGATCTTTCCTCCAGGCCCACGGTTGCACCTGTCATTAACTGTGCGTGGAGAGAGGCAGGGGAACAACTTCAGATCTGACAAGAAACAACGTGTGACAGTCTTAGCAGTGCTGGCAGTAAGAAACTATACTGAAATGGTCTGAACGCTACAAGAGCCAGTGCTGGCTGTTTCATGTGCCTCTGACGGCCATGGTCTTATGGCGCCACCATGCGGTAGAAATACAGAACTGACAATCCCTTGTGGTGAAAGTGATCACACAGGCTGTATTGGCAGCTGAAAAACAGCAGGTGGAGCCATGTTTACTCTCTATAGCACCTGCAGGGTTCACATAGGGGACAATGCCGTTAACAGTTAGTCCTTTCAGCTGATCTAACGGCAGCTCTCGTAAAACACAACGAAATTACTCAAATCTCTGGTGGTTATAATTATATGGTATATTATTTATAATATGCCCAAAGGTTTATCATATGTAGACAAAGGAGATGATTGTGGACTACAGGAAAAAGAGGACCAAGCACGCCCCCATTCTCATCGATGGGGCTGCAGTGGAGCAGGTTGAGATATTCAAGTTCCTTGGTGTCCACATCACCAACAAACAAACACGGTCCAAGCACACCATGACAGTCGTAAAGCAGGCACGACAAAACCTTTTGCCCTTCAGAAGACTGAAAAGATTTGTCATGGGTCCTCAGATCCTCAAAACGTTCTACAGCTGCACCATCGAGAGCATCCTGACTGGTTGCATCACTGCCTGGTATGGCAACTGCTCGGCCTCTGACCACAAGGCACTACAGAGGGTAGTGCAAATGGCCCAGTACATCACTGGGGCCAAGCTTCCTGCCATCCAGGACCTCTGTACCAGGCGGTGTCAGAGGAAGGCCCAAAAAAATGGTCAAAGACTCCAGCCACCCTAGTCATAGACTGTTCTTTTTGCTACCACACGGCAAGCAGTACCGGAGCACCAAGTCTAGGTCCAAGAGGATTCTAAACAGCTTCTACACCCATGCCATAAGACTCCTGGGCATCTAGTCAATCAAATGGCTACCCAGACTATTTGCATTGCCACCCCCCCCCCCCCACCCCCCCACCACTGCCACTCTCTGTTGTTATCTATGCATAGTCACTTTAATTAACTCTACCTACATGTACATACTACCTCAACTAACCGGTGCCCCGCACGTTGACTCTGTACTGGCACCCCCCTGTATATATTGTTATTTTTACTGCTCTTTAATGACTAATTCTTATCTGTATTTTCTGAAACTGCACTGTTGGTTAGGGGCTCGTAAGTAAGCATTTCACTATAAGGTCTACTACACCTGTTGCATTCGGCGCATGTGACCAACAAAATTTGATTTGATTTGATACATGATTTATAACACACACATTCCACAATAATACATCATATAATGGCTCCATCTGAGATGCGTTTACTTAGATCTGGACAACATAACAAAAGTCTGTCGTGAGAGACTGCATGTAACACAGGATTTGGTTCTGGGTTTTGAGGCTACTTCAACATAGGAGCTAAAGCAGGACTACATTATACATTCACTGTAATAATCCACATAAGGCTATGCTGGTTGTGTTGTGTTAATATCACAGCTACTGGCCTCTAGCGTAGAGCCTTTCCAGTCGGGATGGATGTCCTTAACCTTCTGCTGTAGAGCGTGGACTGACCAGTTGGTGACTGAAGGGCATACGGACTTGGCAAAATGTGGCTTGGCAGCTCCCAACATTCGCTAGACTGTCATACTGCAGTATGGTATGCCCAGGGGGGTTGGAGTGTACTGTGCCATTCAGAGAAATGTTACCGCAGTGTTTTTGTGTTTGACATGTAGCCTTTACCACAGGAGAGCAACATGAGGTGTAGTACATGAGTGTAACGGTTCCGTTAACTACAGACGCTGGGAGACGGGAAACAAGTACAGGGTGAGGATTTGATAATAAATAGACATGAAACTAAACAAGAACAGCGTCTGGACAAGAGAAAAAATGCAGCATCGATGCAGACACGGAAATGAAAGTGAGGAAGTGGCCGATATAGAGGAAGGAAATCAATGACGTGATGGAGTCCAGGTGAGTCCGATGAGGCGCCGGTGCGCGTAACGACGCTGACAGGTGCTGAGTAATGATGAGCAGCCTGGAGACCTCGAGCGCCAGAGAGGGGGAGCGGGAGCAGACGAGACAATGAGAACCTATTGCATTGGTCTCAAAAGAATTGCATCCACCCTTGGCAATTGGATCTTCTAATAGGGTTTTCTCTTAAAAGTGAAATGCACACAGTAATTGGAGGCTTTCTCTGTATGGTTTCCGACCGACCGCTCGCTATAGATGGTAGATTATTATAGTAGATCTGTGTTTGTAATAAATTGAGTACACTGTGGTTGGCTTGTCTCGTCTGTAACGCTTCACATCAGACATGACGTGAGGCTGTGGGTGATCCAAGTGACCTAACACACAACTGACTTCAAACCCATATTTGTTTGTCCGCCGTACGACTATTTTAAAAATAGCTCTTTGAAAGATGAACTGAAGCCGCATGTCTCTCTTCTCTGGGCTTCCATGTTGACACACACACACACACACTGGTTCCAGAGGTGTGTGCGTGTGTCTGTCTGCTTTGTGTGTGTGTGTGTGTGTGTGGGGGGGGGGGGGGGGCATGGGACAAGAAGCCTAACACTGCTTCCATTTCAGACAGCTGGTCTGTCCACTGACCACCAAGAGGAACATGGCTGAAGCGGTTTGAATACTGTTACGTCCCTTTCTGGACGTTTTAGGAAGTAACAGTGCTCTCACTCTCTCTTTCTCTCTGTGTGTGTGGTTTGTTTTTACTATCCTTGTGGGACCAGAAGTCCTCGATAGTAAAACAAGGAACAATTTTGGGACATTTCACCGGGTCCCCACAAGGAAAAAATACTTTTTAGGCTTAGGGGTTAGGTTTAGGGTTACAATTAGGCTTAGGGGTTAGGTTTAGGGTTACAATTAGGCTTAGGGGTTAGGTTTAGAGTTAGGGGTTAGTTTTAGGTTAGGGTTTTGGGGTTAGGGTTGGGGTTAAGGTTAGGTTACGGGTTAGGTTTAGGGTTAGGGAAAATAGGATTGTGAATGGGAATCAATAGTTTGGTCCCCACAAGGATAGTAGAAGTGTGTGCAGGCCTACTATCCACATTGCCTTGAGCGCAGGGAGGCGCTAGATCACATAGAGCCACGGAACTCGTTCCCCGCATTGACTGTTTTTAAAATAGGAGTGCAGACACTCACTCATTCAAAGTCTCTACCCCCCCTCCCCTCCCTCCCCTCTTTCTGAAACTGCATCAGCCGTCATCAGCGGACTTCACCCAGTCCCTCAGCTGAGCCTGCTTTCTCGTCCAACTCGCGGAGACCCGCAGCCCCATGCTGGAATGAGATACTGCCAACACTAGTGGAGCTTTCATCAGCCTATCGTTCCTCAGCAGAAGGGTCGTTTCGGAAAGAAAAAGGAGAAAGCGACTTAAAACCGTTTATTTTATTTTTGTCGGTTGAGGAGAGTAGATGAGTCAATGGCCGGGGCTCAGCCAGGAGTTCATGCGCTGCAGCTCAAGCCGGTGTCCGTGAGCGAGAGCCTGAGAAAGGGCAGCAAATTCATGAAATGGGATGATGTAAGTCTTATTTGATTTTTTGGGGGGGAGGGGGACTGGTTTATCACTGTCTATTATGTAGCCAATGTTTGGTGCACAGTTACCACTGCACTGAAACGGATGTCTTGTACATTTGCCACGGTGCAACAGTGTCCACTGCCTGCTTGAGTGAATATCGCTCCACCACTGTTCGACTTTTGGCTACAGAAAGCGCTACAGTTGTGGGTGACGATGTCAAACGCATTTCGAAATGTTGGTGTAAATGTCACGGTGAGCGTGCGCGTGTGTGCACAAGCCCGCTTTTTCAGATTGAGAATGAGAGGTCATTGCCTTGAATGCACTGCTTTACACAGAAACCCGACACAGTAGTATGCCATTTAATCACACTCGTTTTGACTTGTACATCTCCACATTAATCTCTGTAAGGCTATAATACCATTGAACGCTATCAACCTCTGAATGAGTGGTCTATTGGTATCATCAGTCACTCTCGCCAGCCTGTAACAGCAAAATGACCTTGATTAGAATGTATTGCTCACCGCTGTCAAGCACAGCTCTGCTACAACATATCGTCCGTCTCTGGGTGAGATGAGCCTACAGGAGAAGGCTACTGCAAAGCACTTCCCATAGTCATTTCTCATAGGTAACGCTACAGCAACGTGTTTTATTTGAACACAGTGATCATGTGGAAATACCACGTTTTTTGTTGTTGTTTTGCCTTTAAAAAAAAATAGAAGGTATTGTTCCCTTTTATAGACAGCCTGTGCAGCTTCAAATAAATAACCTACACTTGTCTTAATAAGCAATTCATTAATAAGGACATTTTTGGTGGTTTGCGTTGGAAATGCCATGCACCTGCCACCTGTGTGTTGCTGACTGCCAGCGGGACTGTTGCCTGACGCAGAGCCGCGCAAATAAGCAGGAACATTGATTGCACAACGATGACAGTGTGTATGTATTCCGATATTTGGATAGGCATCAGACGCAGTCACTGTTGATAAACTCAACAAGTAGACTAGGCAAAATATGTGGGTGGGTCTACTTAAAAAAAATGGTTTTACTCATATTTGTTTATAAATGTTATTAGGCTTTATGGTCATTGTGAGTCATACATTAAACAAATGATCTCTCTTTCTCTCCTTTCTCTCTGCGTGGGGCGGTATGTTGTGAGAAGGTGTGTGCGGTGCTAGCCAGGTTTTTTAGAGTGTGCCGATGAGGGTGGGGACTTCCATGACCTCTCTCCACACCCCTTAGCCTAAGGTCTTTCCTGACACACACACACAGAGCGCACTCTCACCGTTTTCACATGCACTCCTTCCTTCCTCCCTCCGTCCCCCCTTTCCCTCGGTGGAAAGAGTGAAAAATGAAAGAGAGAGAGGGAGGGAGGGAGGGAAGGAGAGAGATACATTCAGACGTACATAAATCATTGAGCATGTTCTCAATCAAAACCTTTCCCCCTGGTGCAACTGCATGTCAGAAGAGGCGTGACACGGTAGTCATGGGAAACCGTGAACATACACGACGAACCCGTGGAGCGAGGAAAGTGTAATATTGAGACGAGGTGGAGACCAAATCCTCTCAGCAGGGCGGAGATGGCATGGAGTGGCCAGAATACAGGCACTTTGATTCACTGCCCGAGACAAGTGTTGTAGAGCAAGGCGAGAGGGAGAAGGAGAGAGAGAAAATACAAAGAATGAGAGATGGGAAAAGGGGGGTTTGAAGATAAATTGCCTCCATATACTCTATCTGTCTGTACTGCTAACCACCCAGACAGTGTTAGAAAACCCAAGCGAAACAATCGGAACACAACCCTTTTAGGCCCCTTTTCTAGGCAATGGCTAATGGTACAACCCTTAAATCTTCATCAGCAGTAATGGGACGAAATACTACTGTGACGGGTGAATTCCCAAGGCCACAAAAGGCCTGTCGCTCTGTCCCTTCCCTCAAAGGAGAGCTGAGACAAAACCTGTTAACGATCACAATTACTCCGAAATGGGAAAAATTCCTTTAATTATGACAATTTCCTTCCCTAGTGTAAGATTTTGTCCAGAGCTAATTGAGGAAACCTTTTAGCTCTTAGCAGCCGATACTCTGAGATTGTGTGTGAATTCAGATCCAGGAGTAAGACTCTCTAAGAATTCCATAATGACTCAATGTGTTTGTAGCTGTGGCCAGGGAGAGTGGGGACATCAATATAAATGCAAAAAAAAAGAAATGTCACTGTCAACGGCCTTTATTTTCAGCAAACTTATCATGTGTAAATATTTGTATGAACATAACAAGATTCAACAACTGAGACATGAACTGAACAAGTTCGACAGACATGTGACTAACAGAAATTGAATAATGTGTCCCTAAACAGAGGAGGGTCAAAATCAAAAGTAACAGTCAGTATCTGGTGTGGCCACCAGCTGCATTAAGTACTATAGGGCATCTCCTACTCATGGTCTGCACCAGATTTGGCAGTTCTTGCTGTGAGATGTTACCCCACTCCTCCACCAAGGCACCTGCAAGTTCCCTGACATTTCTGGGGGGAATGGCCCTAGCCCTCACCCTCCGATCCAACAGGTCCCAGGCGTGCTCAATGGGATAGAGATCCGGGCTCTTCGCTGGCCATGGCAGAACACTGACATTCCTGTATTGCAGGAAATCACGCACAGAACGAGCAGTATGGCTGGTGGCATTGTCATGCTGGAGGGTCATGTCAGGATGAGCCTGAAGGTAGGGTACCACATGAGGGAGGAATGTCTTCCCTGTAACGCACAGCGTTGAGATTGCCTGCAATGACAACAAGCTCAGTCCGATGATGCTGTGACACACCGCCCCAGACCGTGACGGACCCTCCACGTCCAAATCGACCCCGCTCCAGAGTACAGGCCTCGGTGTAACGCTCATTCCTTCGACGATAAACGCGAATCCGACCATCACCCCTGGTGAGTCAATACCGCAACTCATCAGTGAATAGCACTTTTTGCCAGTCCTGTCTGGTCCAGCGACGTTGCGCTTGTGCCCATAGGTGACGTTGTTGGCGGTGATGTCTGGTGAGGACCTGCCTTTACAACAGGCCTACAAGCCCTCAATCCAGCCTCTCCCAGCCTATTGCGGACAGTCTGAGCACTGATGGAGGGATTGGGCAGTTGTTGTTGCCATCCTGTAGGGTGTTTTTGGAGCTTATGTTCATCATGTATTATTTAGAGCCCAACCGATATGGGATTTTTACCAATATATCTGCTAATATATTATTTTTGTTTAGGTGGAATGAAAAACATATTTTTTTTTAAACCAAATTGTGCTCAAAGTACTAAATTATGATTATTTAAAAACAATTACATGTATTTTTACCCCGTTTTCTCCCCAATTTCGTGGTATCCAATTGTTTAGTAGCTACTATCTTGTCTCATCGTTACAACTCCTGTACGGGCTCGGGAGAGACAAAGGTTGAAAGTCATGCGTCCTCCGATACACAACCCAACATTCCGGGTTGGATGCACAGTGCAACCTTGGTTAGCGCGCACTGCGCCCGGCCCGCCACAGGAGTTGCTGGTGCGCGATGGGACAAGAATATCCCTACCGGCCAACCCCTCCCTAACCCGGACGACGCTAGGCCAATTGTGCGTCGCCCCTCACGACAGAGCCTGGGCGCGAACCCAGGTCTCTGGTAGCACAGCTGGCGCCACCCGGGAGGCCCTTAAATTATGATTTCTTAACTGCATATTAAAATGAACATTATTTGAGAACTTTTTATTTGTGGTTTACATGATAACCAACAAAAAGCAACTATATCCTCTATAAATACGTAAGTAAATGCAAAACACTTGTTTAGTTGCAGCAAGGAACCAAGGTAAGTTGCTAGCTAGCATTAAACCTATCTTATAGAAAAAAATCAATCTAATTAATCACTAGTTAACTACACATGGTTGATGATATTACTAGTTTATCTAGCTTGTCCTGCAGTGCCTGTTAATTTCTCATCGAATCACAGCCTACTTCGCCAAACGGGTGATGATTTAACAAGCGCGTTCGCAAAAAAAGCACTATCGTTGCACCAATGTGTACCTAACCATAAACGTCAATGCCTTTCTTTAAAATCAATACACAAGTATATATTTTTAAACCTACATATTTAGTTAATATTGCCTGCTAACATGAATTTCTTTTAACTAGGGAAATTGTGTCACTTCTCTTGCCTTCCGTGCAAGCAGAGTCTGTGTGTATGCAGCAGTTTGGTCCGACTGGCTCGTTGCGAACTGTGTGAATACCATTTCTTCCTGACAAAGACCGTAATAAATTTGCCAGAATTGTCCAAAATTATGACATAACATTGAAGGTTGTGCAATGGAACAGCAATATTTAGACTTAGGGTTGCCACCCTTTCGATAAAATACGTAACGGTTCCATATTTCATTGAAAGAATAAATGTTTTGTTTTCGAAATTATAGGTCATTAATATGGTCAAATCCGGAAACTATGACTCGTATTTCTGTGTGTTATTACGTTATAATTAAGTCTATGATTTGATATTTGATAGAGCAGTCTGAGCGGTGGTAGGCAGCAGCAGGCATGTAAGCATTCATTGAAACAGCACTTTCGTGCATTTGCCAGCAGCTCTTCGCAATGCTTCAAGTGAGCTGTTTATGACTTGACTTCAAGCCTATCAACCCCCGAGATTAGGCTGGTGTAACCGATGTAAAATGGCTAGCTAGTTAGCGGGGTGCGCGCTAATAGCGTTTCAATCGGTGACGTCACTCGCTCTGAGGCCTTGAAGTACTTGTTCCCCTTGCTCTGCAAGGGCCGCGGCTTTTGTGGAGCGATGGGTAACGATGCTTCGAGGGTGGCTGTTGTCGATGTGTCCCTGGTTCAAGCCCAGGTAGGGGCGAGGAGAGGGACGGAAGCTATACTGTTACACTGGCAATACTATAGTGCCTATAAGAACATCCAATAGTCAAAGGTATATGAAATACAAATGGCATAGAGCGAAATAGTCCTATAATAACTACAACCTTAAACCTATCACCTGGGAATATTGAAGACTCATGTTAAAAGGAACCACCAGCTTTCATATCTTCTGAGCAAGGAACTTAAATGTTAGCTTTTTTATATGGCACATATTGCACTTTTACTTTCTTCTCCAACACTTTGTTTTTGCATTATTTAAACCAAATTGAACATGTTTCTGTTACGATCAACTAGGTGTGGTGGGTGGAATCAGGCGCAGAGAGCAGGGTTCAGTCGTTTTTTCAAATTTATTCCCCAGCGCAACAAAACAGTCACGCCAACACACAGGGCGTATGTATATAAGTTGCCAGTCCAAACAACAGGACAAAATAGTCCGGAGAATAAATACACGAATAAATCACACCATCAAACACAGAGTAACAAAAACAAGCCCACACAAATACCCATCGGGCCTAGTGCCCTTAAATACCCTACAAACAAACCCTAATACAAAACAGGTGTACCCAATTACCTAATAACCCAAAACAAACGGAAAGGGAATCGATGGCAGCTAATAGGCCGGCGACGACGACTGCCGAGCACCGCCCGAACAGGAAGAGGCACCATCTTCGGCGAGGTTCGTGACAGTACCCCCCCCCCCCCCCCCCCCCTGCCGCGCGGCACCCGCAGCGTGCCGACCCCGGCCTCGAGGACGACCCGGAGGACGAGGCGCAGGGCAATCCGGGTGGAGGCGATGGAAATCCCTCAAGAGGGAAGGATCTAAAATGTCCCTCCCCGGTACCCAGCACCTCTCCTCCGGACCGTACCCCTCCCAGTCCACGAGGTACTGCAGGCCCCTCACCCGGCGTCTCGAGTCCAGAATAGCTCGTACTGTGTACGCCGGGGACCCCTCGATGTCCAGAGGGGGTGGAGGGACCTCCGGTACCTCACTGTCTTGTAGGGGACCAGCTACCACCGGCCTGAGGAGAGACACATGAAACGAGGGGTTAATACGATAATAAGAGGGAAGTTGCAATCTATAACACACCTCGTTTATCCTCCTCAGGACTTTAAATGGCCCCACACACTGCGGCCCCAGCTTCCGGCAGGGCAGGCGGAGGGGCAGGTTTCGGGTCGAGAGCCAGACCCTGTCCCCTGGTGCGAACACCGGGGCCTCACTGCGGTGGCGGTCAGCGTCTCTCTTCTGCCGTTCACTGGCCCGCCTGAGAGAATCCTGGACTGCCCGCCAGGTCTCTCTAGAGCGCTGTACCCACTCCTCCACCGCAGGAGCCTCGGTCTGACTCTGATGCCACGGAGCCAGGACCGGCTGGTAGCCCAGTACACATTCGAATGGCGACATATTCGTGGACGAATGCCGAAGAGAGTTCTGGGCTAACTCTGCCCACGGACGTACCTCGCCCATTCTCCTGGCCGGTCCTGGCAATACGACCTCAGAAACCTGCCCACTTCCTGGTTTACTCTCTCCACCTGCCCATTACTTTCGGGGTGATAACCAGAGGTAAGGCTGACCGAGATCCCCAGACGCTCCATAAACGCCTTCCAAACCCGAGACGTGAACTGGGGACCCCGATCGGAGACGATATCCTCTGGAACCCCATAGTGCCGGAAGACGTGGGTAAATAGAGCCTCTGCAGTCTGTAGGGCCGTAGGGAGACCAGGCAATGGGAGGAGACGGCAGGACTTAGAGAACCGATCCACAACGACCAGAACGGTAATGTTCCCCTGAGATGGGGGAAGATCAGTAAGGAAATCTACCGAGAGATGGGACCATGGCCGTTGTGGAACCGGGAGGGGCCCACCGAATCAACTTATCACGGACACCAAGCGTACGGTACGTAACTTCTACCAGTCGGACACTGTGCAGGCGCAGGTTCAACCATCAACGCCCGCTCGATGTCCGCGTCCACCTCCCATACCACTGGGGCCACCAGCCGAGAGGCTGGAAGGATGGGAGTGGGTTCGATGGACCGGTCCTCGGTGCCATAGAGACGGGACAGCGCGTCGGCCTTAGTGTTGAGGGAACCTGGTCTGTAAGAGATCGTAAATCTAAAACGTGTAAAGAACATGGCCCACCCAGCCTGACGCGGATTCAGTCTCCTCGCTGCTCGAATATACTCCAGATTACGGTGGTCAGTCCAGATGAGAAAAGGGTGTTTAGCCCCCTCTAGCCAGTGTCTCCACACCTTCAGGGCCTTTACCATAGCTAGTAACTCCCGGTCCCCCACATCATAGTTCCGCTCCGCCGGACCCAGCTTCTTAGAAAAGAAAGCGCAGGGACGGAGCTTCGGTGGCATGCCCGAGCGCTGAGACAGCACGGCTCCAACCCCAGCCTCGGACGCATCCACCTCCACTATGAATGCTAACGAAGGGTCCGGATGCGCCAACACGGGAGCCCCAGTGAACAGTGCCTTCAACTGGTTGAAGGCTCCATCAGCCTCTGCTGACTACCGCAAACGCACCGCCCCCCCCCCCTTCAGCAGTGAGTTAATGGGTGCCGCTACTTGGCCAAAACCCCGGATAAACCTCCGGTAGTAATTGGCAAACCCTAAAAACCGCTGCACCTCCTTTACCGTGGTCGGAGTCGGCCAATTACGCACGGCGTTAACGCGGTCACACTCCATCTTCCCCGAGCTGGAAATGCGATAACCCAAGAAGGAAACGGCTGGTTTGGAGAACACACATTTCTCAGCCTTGACGTATAGGTCATGCTCCAGCAGTCGCCCAAGAACCTTGCGCACCAGGGAAACATGCGCGTGTGGCAGAATAAATCAAGATGTCATCAATATAGACTACCACACCCTGCCCGTGCAAGTCCCTGAGAATCTCATCTACAAAGGATTGGAAGACGGCTGGAGCATTCTTCAACCCATACGGCATGACGAGGTACTCATAGTGGCCTGATGTGGTACTAAACGCTGTTTTCCACTCGTCTCCTCCCCGAATACGCACCAGATTATACGCGCTCCTGAGGTCCAGTTTTGTGAAGAAACGCGCTCCGTGGAATGATTCCACCGCCGTAGCGATGAGAGGTAGCGGATAACTAAAACCTACTGTGATCGAATTGAGACCTCGATAATCAATGCACGGACGCAGACCTCCCTCCTTTTTCCTCACAAAAAAGAAACTCGAGACGGGTGACATGGAGGGCCGAATGTACCCCTGTCTCATATGTTTCCATAGCCAGCGTCTCCTCCTGTGACAGTGGGTACACATGACTCCGGGGAAGTGCAGCCTTCTCCTGGAGGTTTATCACGCAATCCCACCGTCGATGGGGTGGTAATTTGGTCGCCGCCTTCTTACTAAAAGCGATAGCCAAATCGGCATATTCTGGGGGAATGGGCACGGTGGAAACCTGGTCTGGACTCTCCACCGTCGTGGCACCGATGGAAACTCCTATACACCTCTCTGAACACTCGTCTGACCACCCCTTAAGAGCCCCCTGCTTCCAGGAAATAAGGTGATTGTGAATAGCCAGCCAGGGAACCCCCAACACCACCGGAAACCCAGGTGAATCAATAAGGTAGAAACTGATCCTCTCCCTATGATTCCCCTGCGTTACCATGTCCAGCGGAATCGTGGCCTCCCTGACCAGCCCTGACCCTAACGGTCGGCTATCTAAGGAGTGCACGGGGACAGGTGGGTCTATCTGCACTAACGGAATACCCAATTTACGAGCGAGTCCACGATCCATAAAACTCCCAGCTGCGCCTGAATCGACTAGCGCCTTATGCTGAAGAGAGGGGAAAAGCGCAGGGGGAAAAAAAATTAACAAAAACATGTGACCAACAGGGAGCTCTGGGTGAGTTTGGTGCTTACTCACCTGGGGTGGCCGAGGAGTGTTCCGCCGACCATCTCGACTCCCAGAGGGACTCCTCCAACACCGGTCCGAAGTGTGTCCTCTCCGTCCACAATAGGAGCAGGAGGAGCCCCCTCTGATCCCCCTAGATGCAGCTCCTCCCAACTCCATCGGAGTGGGAGTGGGAGAGCTGGAAGGTGGAATTAACAGGACCCCTTCTGAACGCCCGCGGGCAGCTAGCAGGTTGTCCAATCGAATAGACATGTCTATTAGTTCATCCAGGGAGAGAGTTGTGTCCCTGCAAGCTAGCTCCCGGCGGACGTCCTCCCGGAGACTACACCGGTAATGGTCCATCAGGGCCCTGTCATTCCACCCAGCACCAGCAGCTAGGGTCCTAAACTCCAACGCAAAGTCCTGCGCGCTCCTCGTCTCCTGTCTGAGGTGGAACAGTCGCTCACCCTCCGCTTTACCCTCTGGTGGATGATCGAACACAGCTCGGAAACGGCGGGGGAACTCCAGGTAGTTGTCCCGAGCCGAGTCTGGACTGTTCCAGACTGCGTTAGCCCAGTCCAGGGCCCTGCCCGTTAAACAGGAGACGAGGAGGCTCACACTCTCCTCACCCGAGGGAGCCGGACGCACGGTAGCCAGGTAGAGCTCTAGCTGGAGCAAAAATCCCTGGCACCCAGCAGCCGCTCCATCGTACTCCCTCGGGGGGGAGAGACGCAGTGCGCCGGACCCAGAGGACGACGTAGGTGGAGTAGGTGGTGTCGGCAGTGGGGGAGCTGGGGTAGACGTCGGGAGACCACTCCTCTCCCATCGTTCCATCCTCTCCATCATCTGGTCTATCGCGGTACCAATCCGATGGAGGACAGCTGTGTGGTGATGGACGCGCTCCTCCATAGTGGGGAGAGGAGTGGTCGCTGCTCCTGCTGACTCCATTTCAAATGGTGCGGGCTTCTGTTACGATCAACTAGGTGTGGTGGGTGGAATCAGGCGCAGAGAGCAGGGTTCAGTCGTTTTTTCAAATTTATTCCCCAGCGCAACAAAACAGTCACGCCAACACACAGGGCGTATGTATATAAGTTGCCAGTCCAAACAACAGGACAAAATAGTCCGGAGAATAAATACACGAATAAATCACACCATCAAACACAGAGTAACAAAAACAAGCCCGCACAAATACCCAGCGGGCCTAGTGCCCTTAAATACCCTACAAACAAACCCTAATACAAAACAGGTGTACCCAATTACCTAATAACCCAAAACAAACGGAAAGGGAATCGATGGCAGCTAATAGGCCGGCGACGCCGACCGCCGAGCACCGCCCGAACAGGAAGAGGCACCATCTTCGGCGAGGTTCGTGACAGTTTCATTATTTATTTGAGACTAAATTGATTTTATTGATGTATTATATTAAGTTAAAATAACTGTTCATTCAGCATTGTTGTAATTGTCATTATTACAAATATATATATATATATATATAAATTGTCTGATTAATCGGTATCGGCCTTTTTTGGTCCTCCAATAATCGGTACCGGCGTTGAAAAATCATAATCGGTCGACCTCTAGTGATATCGCCCAAAAAGTGTATGTATATATAAAAGTGTATATACAATATCCCATTTACATAAAAAATAGAGATTTGGTTGAAAAAATATATGTACTTATCCTTTAAGGGGAGGAGAATCTGGACCACATCGTTACGCAGATTGTCACTGGTGACCAGCCATCTTTAGATCTCTCAGTCTGATATACAACATCATCCATGAAATCCTCTGTGAAGTTTAGGACTAAAAGTTGTAACATTCTGCTGAAGACAAACACTTGGCCATGCCCAGACTTATTTTGTGTCATTATTGTCATCGTAATACCAGTACTCAATATAGTGCATCTTTCATCTGATTTGTTATGAGTCATGGCATGCTTTTCATGTGTGTAAGTTGACCATTTGCGATTTTCTTTTCTTTCTTTCTGTTCTTTCTTTCTTTCCTTCTTTCCTTCTCTCGATTTTGCTCCCTCTCTCTCTCTCTCTCTCTCTCTCTCTCTCTCTCGCTCTCGCTCTCTCTCTCTCACACTCCTTCTCTGTCTATATGGAATAGAGTAGGATTGATACGATTGCAATCAATTCTGTTTAGAGTGGTCAGCGTGTACATCAGGTAACACCAGTTCAGGTTACCCTGTTACAGGTGACCAGAACCCAATGATGATCTCTCACCCGCCAACCCTCTGTTTCCAGTCAGACAGCTATAGGCTGTAAGAAATCTTCTAAATACTAGACCTCTTGGGCCAGTTTCCCAGATCCAGGCTAAACCTACTCCTGGACTAAAAAGGGATTCGCCATTGAATATGCTTTTTAGTCCAGGACTAGTAACTGACCCCCTAGTAACTAAGACAGTCCTTATTTAAAATCACAAGGGAGATACAGTATATACACTGAACAAAAATATAAACGTTTCATGAGCTGGAATAAATGATCCCAGAAATGTTCCATAAAATTTGTTTACATCCCTGTTTAGTGAGTATTTCTCCTTGCCAAGATAATCCATCCACCTGACAGGAGTGGCATATCAAGAAGCTGATTAAGCAGCATCGTCATCACACAGGTGAATTTCTGCAAACTGTCAGAAACGGTCTCAGGGCAGCTCATCTGTGCGCTCGTTGACCTCACCAGGGTCTTGACCTGACTGCAGTTCGGCATTGTAACCAACTTCAGTGGGCAAATGCTCACCTTCGATGGCCACAGGCACCCTGGAGAAGTGTGCACTTTACGGATGAATCCCGATTTCAACTGTACCGGGCAGATGGCCGAGCGGTTTTCTGATGAGCCCCATGGTGGCAGTGAGGTTATGGTATGGGGAGGCGTAAGCTACGGACAACAAACACAATTGCATTTTATCGATGGCAATTTGAATAAGACAGAGATATCATGACGAGATCCTGAGGCCCATTATCGTGCCATTCATCCACCGCCATCACCTCATACTCACCAGACATGTCACCCATTGAGCATGTTTGGGATGCTCTGGATTGACGTGTACGACAGTGTGTTCCAGTTCCCGCCAATATCCAGCAACTTCTCACAGCCATTGAAGAGGACAGGGACAACATTCCACATGGCCACAATCAACAGCCTGATCAACTCTATGCGATGGAAATGTGTCTCTCTGCATGAGGCAAATGGTGGTCACACCAGATACTGACTGGTCTTCTAATCCACTTCACTTTTTTTAAGGGAGCTTTGACCAACAGATGCATATCTGTATTCCCAGTCATGGTGAATCCATAGATTAGGGCCTGTTTTGACTTATTTCCTTATATGACCTGAAACTCAGTAAAATCTTTGAAATTGTTGCATGTTGCGTTTCCATTTTTCTTCAGTGTATGTAATCTGCCCCCTCACATGATGTCATAGCACGCATACAACCTTCAACATAGTGAACAGCATACAGTAGTGGACCTATACCATTTTAAAAGGGCGGCTGTGGACTCTGGTCAAAAGTAGTGCACTATACAGGGAATAGGGTGCCATTTGACTTTGTCTTAGACACTTTTTTCAGAATCTATTATGTCTGATTCTCTGATGCAGCATGGGCGATATCTTGGAATCCTTTTGAAGAGTCCCAGCTTCACAGTGTGTCCAATTGTACTGTATGTATTCCTGTATGATTCATCAGGCCTAGGACAGGCAGACAGGAAGACAATCAGTCAGTGTGTTCAGCTGAGTGCTGTGCTGGGCTGTCAACTATGGACAGAAACGCCACGGCTTTTTATAGAAGCAGCCAACAGTATCTGCCTTTGCTACATTGTGTAAAGACGGCCCTGGGCTGGGACTGTTACTGTGTGTGTGTGTGGTGACATAATGCCTTGGTGTTGTCCTTTTGTAGGATGGTGTCTGAAAGACAATAGCATACGTGGCAGGTTTCTTCTGTTTCAATACACACACGCGGCAGCTCTCTCCTGTTTCAATCAAAGCCCGCTGTTTTAAGCACAGCGGAACGGAAGCAGCTCTCTGTCGCATTCAATCACGCAACAAAATGATACACACACTTTAACAACATGTGCTCTGTCCAGCACACACATTTCTAGCTCTCACAAATGGAATGCTTTCCTCTCTCAACAGGACTCCACTACGGTGACCCCTGTGACCTTACGAGTCGACCCCCAGGGCTACTTCCTGTACTGGACTGACCAGAACAAGGTAAGAACAAAGATATTACACAGAAGAAGATAATAACAAAGGCATTTCACAGATTGAAGAGATTATGTTGCTCTATGAAACTGTAGACGCAGCATTCCAGCACCACTCCTAAAATACTACCCTAAGCAGGTGTCGCAGGACATACTCACAGATCAGTGGTCAATGTCCTGCTCAGGGTGGGTTTTGTTGGGGTAGAACTGGAGTTGACAGCTACTCCCTGTCCCCACTTCCCCTCATAATTAACAACAACAACAACACACAAGTCACGAGCAGTGTATTGTTTGAGTGGCTCTTGGCAGTCGATGCTAGGCTCATACTAGCTTTACCTTCTTACTGCAATCCTATGTGGGAGGTGATCTGAGCTGAATCAGTGACATTTGCACAGGCAGCTATCCCTAGAAACCACCAGGGTCACGTCTGTCCTTACTACAAGAACCAGTCAGAGGAGAGGGGAAAATATATAGCCACTATCCCCTAAGAGCGGAGGCTATTAGTAAAGAGAGCAGGAAAAGACCAGAGGTGTGTGGGGGGGAGGAGGGGGGGGTGTATAGAGGTGGCGTCTCAGTCAGCAGTCCTGTTCCTGCCCCGGTCTGGTGGTATAGTGAAATAACTCCATCTGTTTCAACACAAAATCGATGGCTCTAACTGTGACTGGCTCTGCTGAGGCACACGCGCACGCACGCACGCACGCACACACACACGCACACACACGCACACACACACACACACACACACACACACACACACACACACACACACACACACACACACACACACACACACACACACACACACACACACACACACACACACACACCTCCAGACACATAGATAATATAAAGCCAGCAAGTCATCACTTCTGCCCTCTGCAGTATATAAATACAGACAGCTTGCTACTGGCCCTGATTTTTACTCATCACATAATTACCTCTGGTTCTAAGTACATTAATGTACCCTTGCAATTTGTACCTTAAAAGAGGCAATAGTGTACCTTAGGGGACAAGATAGTAAAGGTACAAAAGCGTACCTTTGGAAAAGGTACACATTTGCCTTTTTAGGGTATCACCATAGGGACAAAGCAGCTTGTTCTTTTTAAGTGGCAAAAATGTAGCTCTAAAAGGTTTTTGGCTGTTGTTCAACACTGCAGGGTGTAATGCCTTATTTGCATATTTCCCAGGGTGCCTTTCAAGTGAATTTTAGTTACCAGTACCACCCATGACTGTGTTTTGCTAGAGTCATGATTGTTGCATTCAAAGGCCTTCAGGCCTATAACCTTCACATAGTAAGTGCCTAAGTGAATATTTTATATTTGAAATGAAATTCTTTATGACAATACATTACATACTGTAGGTCATAAGGCCATACTTTGACAGCCTAGTTTACCCCCAACACAATGGTCTGAAACTGCTGGGTTGCAGGCCACATCAGGCAAGTCACTTTATGCTGGCTTTCAAAGTGATATGAAATTCCTATTGGAATCCAGACAGATTTAGGATTTCCAAACATGTTCAATGAGCATGAAAAAACACACATTGAATTTTTGTTTTTATCAACCTGCAATAAGACATACTGGGAAATATGATAGTGATGGGTGTGGTTTTTGAGAGTATCTGATGACTGTACCTTAATATTCAAAATATTGTGAACAAAAATGTACCATTATACTAGATTATCTGCATGTATACCATGTGAGATTATATGTGTACCTCTGAAGGTAAATTGTGTGTTTTTTTAAATATTTTTGTATCCCCGGCAACAATACTACGCTAACCGTACCATTTATTTTCTGAGAGTGTACTATGTGTTTTCTTTTGCGTACCGTGATAAACGTACCGTTGCCCACGTCCTTACACATGTGCACTGTCCTGTCCACTGTGTGTGTGTGTGCGTGCGCGTGCGTGCGTGCGTGCAACATCCTGGTGGCATGCAGAGCTGGAGCATTCCTTACATTCCTCAGGAGAAGAGAAGCAGTGGACAGATCGTGCCTCTATAGCTGTTACACACACACACACACACACACACACACACACACACAGCTTATTGTAGTATTCACTCAGCCGACCATGTGTGTGGGGGAGCGTGCATGCATGCGTGCATACATTTTTTATAAAAGCCTGTCTCACGAGATTGCCTCTATTTGTATCCCTTAGATTACGTCTTACAGGGAGACTGCCAGGCAGTTTAGTTTAAAGGGGATTACGTACTTTTGTTCAGTGGTGGTAGTTATCCAGGTGTTTGTATGTGGTTGAGTGGGACCAAGACATCTGGCCGGAACTATTCAATGCCATGTTTCAGTGCAAAACCGAAGAACGTGCCCAAATCCTCAAACCGCTCAGTGAGAGAGATCCTGGCACTGAGTCGTGGCACTGTGTGCCTGCTGTGTGCCTGCTGTGTGCCTGCTGTGTGCGTGCTGTGTGCATGCGTGTGTTTGTGCATGTGTGTGTCTGTGCATGCGTGTTTGTGAATGAGTCCAGCATCCCAGCATCTGTGTCTCTCTGCCATGTTGTATTCTTAAACAGACCGCCGGCATGTAAACTCACGCGGTCATAATACTGAGATGTTAGTGTGTGTGTCTCCAAGTCCATTTGTCTCTTGTTTTATGTCCCCGTGTGTACTCCCTCAACCCGACCAGACCTAATCCGCACCCCTCGGAATCACGTACATGCACAAATGTGCACACACACACACACACACACACACACACACACACACACACAAAAACAAACACCACCAGGCCAAAAGTTCAGTCATCACTCATCACCGATATTGTCTTAACAGAGGATTAACATGACACACACCTCTGTACGCTACGGCCAATGTTGTTGGCTAGTTTACATATCCCTGTCGTTCCATAGGCAGTGTCATGGCAACTAGAGAACAGCCTATCTCAGTCACTATCAGCGCACAAAACATTTGGCTATAAATTTTACATATGGTGTGTGACACGCCCGCATACACACACACACACACACACACATTCCTTCACTGCCCAACAAGCAACAGGTGCCTCTGTGAAGGGTATAAATAAAGTATTCTCCCATTGGTGGAGAGCGCTTCTCAGGAAAGCGTTGCGTAATCTGGAGTGTTTGATGGACCTCACCAAATGAACAGCCATTTGGTCTAGTTGCCATGGTAGCCTTGAAATGCCAGGTGCAGTCGTCTCTTATTCCGTCTTCAGATTTTCAATGAGTTGCTTTTGTTATCGATCTCATCTGATGTTTGCGCTCCATTCAGGTTATTGGAGCTGCGTGTGTCCGTGTGAATTGTGCATGCATTCGTGCGCGCGCGTGTGCATGCATGTGTGTTTGTGCATGTGCGTGTGCGTGCGTGTGTGTGTTGTGAAGGAGGGTCAGGTCAGGGAGAAGGGTGGAAGGTTTCTCTAGGGACACTCCAGTTTCAGATCCCAGCCTCTCTCACTAAATGGCATGTCTCTCAGTTACAGTTGGTGGTGAGGCAAAGATCGTTTTGTGCATAGTATAGTTGCGCTACACAGATTTGAATAGAGTATTACAGAATTGAATAGAATAAGAGATGTGTAAATAAATTACCCTTCAGCGTATTGTAGTATGTGCAGCTGTGCTCATCTACAGCCTGGGAAGGCAGCTAATCTCTGCAAGAGTAGCCTTTTTCACTTGAAATAAGTGTTGTTGTTGATATAGTCTGGATAGGGTAATTCTAGTTACCCTAGTGCTACCCGTCTACCTAGCTTCCTACTCTATCATTGCTTTGAACTGCTGAATGCTCAGTACTTGTGGCTGTGAAGTGTTGGAACATTGCATTTGTGCACTTGTGACCGATAATTGGTGGCTGTGTCCGTTGGAGGGGGTAGTTTTCTTCACCTCTGCTAGGCAATCAGCAATTATAGGGACGTAAAATAACAGTTTTATTTTTTCATGTTTTTCATGTTTTGGATCTCAAAATTACAAGTTCTTAATAGAAAAAAACGAATAAATTGGGCGTTCCAAGTCCACAACAATGCTTAAACCACATCAAGAGACCACTTTTGAGGTCTTTGAAAAATTTGAGGAATGTAGATTTTTGGGTGTCGTTACCCTTCAATTCCAGTGCATCTTACCAGAATATTTTTTATTAGCATCATCGCTAACGGCTACACAAAGTGTTAGAAGCGCACACTGCACATACACAGATAGGGGGAATTCTCTTTGCCTCTTCAGAAATTTGGAGGAAATACGAATCACTGGTGCAGTCTGTTCATGTCTTATGATAAACTTGGGAACATTTAATTACTTGGTTCCCTACTAAGTTCAATAAATGTTACGATATTGTTGAATTCCATTTTAATGTCTGGATTCCGTGGTTCCGTCCGCATTCTCCGCATTGAGGATTTTATAGGGCCCTACAATTAGTGTTAGTTCTTTAGTCTCTCCCAGTTTTTCAGCGGCTACAGTAAGCGGCAGGCTTGTCATATGGTGGTGTTGTCTCCCATAACGAAGACTGTGGCCAAAACAAAGACATTCTGCAGAATTGTTCTGCGATGTTACTCGAGGAAGGAAAGAGAGGAAGGCTTCACACCACTCTCTTACTTGGGTATGTTACCTCGTTATTTTCAGATGATCTAATTTTGCTCTTTTGTAGCTTTGTCAAGTATGTGTGTGATTTCCATGCCTGCTTACTCCTGTCACTATAGGTTTTACAGATGCGCCCCACCCCGTGGTTTCAACCCTTCTAATCTAGTGTACCCTGCACGCACAACCCATGTGGACATGTGGACAGTCTTTGGCAGCCTTTGAAACTGCCAATCTGTGGTCAGTCCCTTCACTTTTTGGCCCTGACAGAGACATGGATTACCCCAGAGAACACTGCTACTCCGGCTGCTCTCTCGTTATCTGACTATGTGTTCTCCCATAGACCAAGAGCATCTGGTCATCATGGTGGTGGCACAGGGCTACTAATTTCTCCTAAATGGAGATTCTCTTTTCCTCCTCTCTCACCTGTCCATCTCCTCATGTCACTTGTCCAATCTAGCTTAACATTGTTGTCATCTATCACCCACTAGGTCCTCTTGGAGAATTCCTCAATGAGATTGACACCTTGATAAGCTACTTCCAGACGATGGCTCACAGCTCATCATACAGGGCGACTTCAACCTACAAACGCCTGAATTCTACACATTTCTTTCCACAAATGCCTTTCCCCTCCTTGCCTCTTTTGACCTCACCCTTTCCCAGTCCCCTCCCCCTCAAAAGGCAGGCAATATGCTTAACCTCATCTTACTGCAATCCCCTCCAGATCTCTGATCACTACTTTTTTAATTTTCTCTCCGTCTCTCCTCCAACCCTACCCACTCAGCCCCTACCCAGATGTACATGTGCCATCACAATTGTTGCTCTTTCTCTTCAATAAAATGTATTTATAAAGCCCCTCTTACATCAGCTGATGTCACAAAGTGCTGTACAGAAACCCAGCCTAAAACCCCAAACAGCAAGCAATGCAGGTGTAGAAACACTGTGGCTAGGAAAAACTCCCTAGAAAGGCCAGAACCTAGGAAGAAACCAGGCTATGAGGGGTGGCCAGTCCTCTTCTGGCTGTGCCAGGTGGCACCCCAATGGTTGAACTAGCTTCCCCCTGAAGCTAGGACAGCAGAGTCCCTGCCCATCTTCCAAAAACGTCTGAAACCCCCCAATTTTTTTTTTACCTTGCACTTGCCTTTTCCTACCAACACTGACTTAGCTGGTAACTTCTGCATTGAGAAAAATGTTACTTACGACTGTGATCTCAAGATGAATGCAATATGTCGCTCTGGATAAGAGTGCCAGCCTAATGACTAAAATGTCAATGTAATAGTTGTGGTTGGTCGTACAGTAGTAATAACATAGGTTTTAGTTTTAGTATCAGAGTAATGGACTTTAAGCAATAATATATCCACATGTTGAATCTCCCACACACACACACACACACACACACACACACACACACACACACACACACACACACACACCATGTCTTGCCTCCATCGTAACAGAGTTCCCAGACGGTGCAATTCTGTTGGATTCCTTGGCTGGAGCTGCTCCTTTCGTCAGCACTATGGGACAGAGACGGACGTAAATCTACAGCCAATACACCCACAGAAAACTTCTAGACAAGAGAGAGGGAAAGAGGGAGAGATATGGGTAGGGGGGTACTGGTGGAGGGAGAGAGAGAGGGATGGCAAGTTATAGGAAAATGGTGGTGGAGAATGATGGAGTGAGAGGCAGGCAGACAGAGAGCTCGAGGGAGAGATACAGAGAGAGGGTTGAAGAGTACACAAGAGAGAAAGAGAGATAGAGAGGGGTGAGGCGGAAGAAAACCTGGAGAGCTGGCCAGTAAATTTAGGACGGTTGGTTATGGGAGCCAAAGAGAGGAATTGATGAGTTTGCTTTCCTGGAAACAATCTCCCTTGTTCTTTCTATCATGTCAGCCATAGCATGGTGTCTTGCCATTTGTCTAATGAGACTATTTCACGGGACATTATCATTTTTAGACATGATTGAGTGTGACAGTTTATTTTGATAGCTTTTTTGGGAATTGCGGACATTCTCCTGCTGTATAATTACTGTGATTATCTGTCGTTGTTAGCCGAGCGACTCGCTGTTGTTTCCCTCCACGCAGTCTGCCTTGTGTTCAGCCAGTTGGCCGTAACACTGTGTGTGTGTGTGTGTGTGTAGGACTGGATGACTCATAGACTTCATAACCATGACACAGAAATCGATGCCAGTGTAGGCATGCAGAGAGGACTGTCATCGTCCCTCAGAGAACAAGGACAGGGCGATATTGATATGATGTCTTGACATCGCAATGACTCGGGAATGATTTATCCGTTTTCAGGGCTGGACCGAACCAGGTCTCATCTAAGTCCCAGAGGCTCTCCACTCTCCACGGCTCTGACATTTGAATCAATCAGTCATTTGGAAACAGCGCCGTCCATAATGAGATGTGTCACCGACTTTCTCTACTGTACTTTCACAATAGGACGTGTCGTTGAGTGTCTCTCTTGGTATTTCTTCTATGGGATTTCCTACAGGTGATCTTGCAGGTGACAGTTTGAGAAATGGACACTGACAGTCTCTCCTTTGGTTTAAATGCCAGGCCCACTCCTGTTCTGGTGCCTCCACACTCGTTTGTATTTTCTAACAGGCTTAAGATGGAAAAGGGTCAAATCAATGAAAAAACGAACGGAGAAAAAGTGAAAGTGGAAAATGATGACCTGCCAGACATGCCTGTATGGTAGACTGGGAACTTAGACACGGGAACAAAAGATACATGTTCTATGTATTGCCAGGCTTCCTCTGATGAAGGTGACACGCTTTCTGAGCATCAACAGTGAAAGAGGGATGAAAAGATTAAAAACGCTGCCAGACTCTGATGGATTTACGGCGGTTGTATGACTAGAATCTATCCGTTGCCTTTCTTGAGGAGGGGAGCAACTCTGGCCAAAAATATATATTTTTGCTTGGGTTAGCCCTGTTGGCCCTGCTCCTCTTTGTGAATTCTGATTAGTATTGCTTATTTTCCACTGCTACAGGCTATGGTACACACACACACACACACACACACACACACACACACACACACACACACACACACACACACAGTGGCACTGACCTCTGTTCATTTCCTCTCTAAGCTGTTGTACCTCATTCAGAAAAAGTCAAACCGTCAGAGAGAAGGGATGCTCCCTACACTCAGAAACACAAATGTGACAAAGCAAACTTCACTTCCAGCCAGTCTCTCTCTCATCACACGTCCCGCGTCCTTGTTTGAACTCACATGTAACAAAAGCCAACGGCTGCTCTATTATACAGCTCTGAACGTGGAGCCTGGCAGAGGTAGTTTCATAGTGCATATATATATGAGGTGGAACAGTAGAGAGTATGATGAGGCTTATCCTTCTCTCCGAGGTGACGTTATTTATAACGTTTATGTTGGCCTATTTCTGCGTGCACCCATTATTCAAAACCCTCCCCGACACCGCTCATTCAAATCACCTGACACGGTTCACACACAGAGAATACGGCACACCTAATTTGAATAACTGCTACAGCGTGCTCCCTCGGGATGTCAGTGGAAGAAAGCAAAGGGAAAGGCCCAACAGCAGGGACAAAAGACGCACTCTACACACCAACGTTATTTTATACACCACACCTGTTTGCACTGTACACGTATGTGTTTCCACAAATTCCAAGGTGTGACAGAACATCTCCCCACATCTCTCGCTGTGTTGTTTATCTTTCATTGTCGAGAAGCTTTGAGTGAGCGAACAGTGCACACAGAGTACTGCGTGTGTGAAGTATGTATGTTATTGTTTGCCTGCGCTGGAGGCTCTGTTCAATCAAAATGTGATGTGGACTAGAGCATTCTACAGATGGCTGACGGTGGAACCGACAGAACAGTCTTTATCGCCACAGAACAGAACACACCAGACCACAGCTCTATCCTCTCTCTTTCTCTCTCTTGTCCACTCCTGTCTCCTGCTCTCTCCTTCTCTCTCCTATTCTCTCGCTCTGGTTTTATCTCTGTCTGACTCGGACACATGCACAGGCTCTTTATCCCACCTTCGCAGCTCTTCCCTGAGTTAGATATCATGCGTTGTTTTCCACAGTGATAATGAGATATTGTGAAAACCATTGATTAGAATATGTGATTTGTTTGTTCGCATATCCAACGGACAGCCAGCGAGATGTTAGTTTTGTTTGAATATTTGACAGTGAGATAATATGATAACGGCTGTTAAAAACTATGATCCAGCAAGTGATTTGTTTGTTCAAACTGCACCAAGAAATATTGCCAAGTAGATTCTTGTTTCATCAAAGTGTCCTCGTTGTTCCCCGTGCAGTTAAGTTATTAATGTGCTTGAGGTCTGTGGCTGTCAACCTTCTGTACGGAGTGAATAGAGCATGTGAATAGAAGAGTGGTGCGGCCAGCCACGGTCCTTTAAGTGCATTTCCAACAGCCAGCGGGAATATCACAGTATGGCGTACACGCCACTTGTCCCTCTCTGTCAAAGCGGCGAGTGCCTTCACACACACAAGGGTGACAGCAGCCAGTGACCCATAGCAACGAAATGTAACAAACATTATAGACGAGCAAAAAAAAAAGATTGCTGAAACAGATCGCACGCATAAAAGCGTAGTCACAGGCAACATAAATTATTCATCAAAAAATGGATTAGAAAACAATGATTTTGGGCCTCCCGGGTGGCACAGTGGTCTAGGGCTGTGGTCAGTTGCTGTGCCACCAGAGACTCTGGGTTCGCTAGGCCAACGTACAATTGGCCTAGCGTCGTCCGGGTTAGGGAGGGCTTGGCCGGTAGGGATGTCCTTCTCTCATCGCGCACCAGCGACTCCTGTGGCGGCCCGGGCGCAGTGCGCGCTAAACAGGTCGCCAGGTGCACTGTGTTTCCTCCGACACATTGGCGCGGCTGGCTTCCGGGTTGGATGCGCGCTGTGTTAAGAAGCAGTGCAGGCTTGGTTGGGTTGTGTTTTGGAGGACGCACGGCTTTCGACCTTCTTCTCTCCCGAGCCCGTAGTTGTAGCAATGAGACAAGATAGTAACTACTTGGCACAATTGGCCAAGGTCGTCAGGTGAACGGTGTTTCCTCCGACCCATTGTTGCGGCTGACTTCCGAGTTAAGCGAGTGAGCATTAAGAAGCACGGCTTGGCGGGTCATGTTTTGGAGGACGCATGACTCGACCTTCGCCCATTGGGGAGTTGCAGCGATGAGACAAGATCGTAATCACCAAAATAAAATGTATAAAATAATAATAATAATAGAGCAGAATCCAGTCCAGGATTCATTGAAAATGAATGGGCCACCCTGTCTGCCGGGTGCTGTCTGTCAGAGAATTTACTGTCTGATTTTCATGTCGGGCCATGACGACCAAGCTTACTGTTGGTAAAATATAGCTGCTCTCGCTTCCTTGTATATATAGCATATACAGTTGAAGTCGGAAGTTTACATACACCTTAGCCAAGTACATTTCAACTCAGTTTTTCACAATTCCTGACATTTAATCCTAGTAAATATTCCCTGTCTTAGGTCAGTTAGGATCACCACTTTATTATAAGAATGTGAAAGGTCAGAATAATAGTAGAGAGAATGATTTATTTCAGCTTTTATTTCTTTCATCACACTCCCAGTGGGTCAGAAATGTACATACACTCAATTAGTATTTGGTAGCATTGCCTTTAAATTGTTGAACTTGGGTGAAACATTTCGGGTAGCCTTCCACAAGCTTCCCACAATAAGTTGGGTGAATTGTGTCCCATTCCTCCTGACAGAGCTGGTGTAACTGAGTCAGCTTTGTAGGCCTCCTTGCTCGCACACGCTTTTTCAGTTCTGCCCACAAATGTTCTATTGGATTGAGGTTAGGGTTTTGTGATGGCCCTTCCAATACCTTGACTTTGTTGTCCTTAAGCCATTTTGCCACAATGTTGGAAGTATGCTTGGGGTCATTGTCCATTTGAAAGACACATTTGCGACCGAACTGATGTCTTGAGATGTTGCTTCAATATATCCACATCATTTTCCATCCTCATGATGCCATCTATTTGAAGTGCACCAGTCCCTCCTGCAGCAAAGCACCCCCACAACATGATGCTGCCACCCCCGTGCTTCACGGTTGGGATGGTGTTCTTCGGCTTGCAAGCCTCCCCCTTTGTCCTCCAAACTTAACGCTGGTCATTATGGCCAAACAGTTCTATTTTTGTTTCATCAGACCAGAGGACATTTCTCCAAGAAGTACGATCTTCCTTCCCATGTGCAGTTGCAAACCGTAGTCTGACTTTTTTATGGCAGTTTTGGAGCAGTGGCTTTTTCCTTGCTGAACGGCCTTTCAGGTTATGTCGATATAGGACTTTTACTGTGGATATAGATACTTTTGTACCGGTTTCCTCCAGCATCTTCACAAGGTCCTTTGCTGTTGTTCTGGGATTGACTTGCACTTTTCACACCAAAGTACGTTCATCTCTAGGAGACAGAACACGTCTCCTTCCTGAAAGGAAATTGCTCCCAAGGATGAACCAGACTTATGGAGGTCTACAATTGTTTTCCTGAGGTCTTGGCTGATTCTTTTGATTTTCCCATGATGTCAAGCAAAGAGGCACTGAGTTTGAAAATAGGCCTTGAAATACATCCACAGGTACACCTCCAATTGACTCAAATGATGTCAATTAGCCTATCCGAAGCTTCTGAAGCCATGACATCATCTTCTGGCATTTTCCAAGCTGTTTAAAGGCACAGTCAACTTAGTGTATGTAAACTTCTGACCCACTGTAATTGTGATACAGTGAATTTTAAGTGAAATAATCTGTCTGTAAACAATTGTTGGAAAAATTACTTGTGTCATGCACAAAGTAGATGTCCTAACCAACTTTCCAAAACTATAGTTTGTTAACAAGACATTTGTGGAGTGGTTGAAAAAAGAGTTAATGGTATGGACAGTGCTTTGTGTAGTGTGTTGCGTCTTTGGAAATGATGGTTCGAATCCCGGGTCTGCCACGGCATGGATGAACCAATTTACACTGTCAAAAATATAGTTCACCAAGCTACCAATTACTTCACACTGGAAGAAGTTAAGCTACACTACAGCTACCCTTGAGAAAAATATAGTTTACTTCACAAAAGTAGTTCACTACATCCAAACTACTTTGTGATATATTATCATATCTAAATCTGAAATGTCATAGACTACAAATAGCAAGAACAGATCACTCTGGGGTTATATGTTAACAGAATGTGTACTTTAGCCTATTAAACACACATGAGAATATAGCAGTTTTCATGCCGAAGAATAAAATAAATTCTTGCTCATATTTTCTGTTATTTTGGAGAGAAAAAAGTAGTGTGTAGTTCCAGTGGTTTGCTACGCTGCTATATGTATAAAAAATAAAAAAAATTATAAGTAATAAACTACTAAAAACACAACCAAGATTTGAATATAGTTCAGCTCCCACCAAGCTACTACAAAATATAGTTCAATTACTAGTTGAACTACATGTAGTTCACTGCTCCCCAACACTGCTCATTCGACTGCTATGTACCATAAAAGTGCAATTAATTGCAGAGTCTCAAATAGCCGCCTGTCCCTTTTTTAATAGCTGAGCAACGGCACACATTCCAGCAAATAAACGTCTGTTTCAAATAAACGGCGTGTCTAAACTAATTGTTTCCGAGGTTTTAATGTTTTGGTATGTTACATTAAATAAATAAATAATGACAAAAAAAGGATGCCACTCAGTTTTTGCCGTCAGAAAGAAAGCGCTACCCATTGGCTGCTAAGAGCTGAGAACTGATAGCTAACCCTTGACATGTAGCTTACTGGCAAGCACAAAAAACAGTCAACAACTTTGGGAGTACAGACCCCCAGAAATCGTCCGGTCACTCTCTAGTGGCGAAAGTAAGAACTGCCAAAAGTGCAACGTCAAACAGGAGAATAATAGAGAATAATAAACAGGAGAATAATAGATCCATATTAAGACTAAAGAAACGTGACACAGTGTGTAAATGATACCACATTAGTGCAGGAAATGAAGCAATGCATTACAATGCTGTATGGAAGTGAATGCTGCAAATAAATAATTAACTATGCAAATGAACAACAGTTGTGTGCATTAAGGAAATAGACACCTGGCTCAAATAGAAACCTGTCTCTAATAAGAGTCTGTTGTGTTCAATGATTTAAGCCAATAAATGCCCGGGGCTGTTATTAATTGAAGTTTTACGGTATGAGGCATCAACAGTCCCCAGGATCTCCTTAAAAACTTTCACCATTCATGAATATCAACTGCTGTGATCAATAAGCACCCAAATATTGAGACCATCCCGCTCTTGCAGCGATGCATTTTTAAGTCAATTAATCGAGTTGGGCTCCTCTTTAATGGTTTGATGGAGGGGATTGGGTGTGACATCAGTGACCTCAGGGTGAGATGCTACTCCGGTTGGTTTGATAGAGGGGATTGGGTGTGACATCAGTGACCTCAGGGTGAGATGCTACTCTGGTTGGTTTGATAGAGGGGATTGGGTGTGACATCAGTGACCTCAGGGTGAGATGCTACTCTGGTTGGTTTGATAGAGGGGATTGAGTGTGACATCAGTGACCTCAGGGTGAGATGCTACTCTGGTTGGTTTGATAGAGGGGATTGGGTGTGACATCAGTGACCTCAGGGTGAGATGCTACTCTGGTTATTTGATGGAGGGGATTGGGTGTGACATCAGTGACCTCAGGGTGAGATGCTACTCTGGTTGGTTTGATAGAGGGGATTGGGTGTGACCTCAGGGTGAGATGCTACTCTGGTTGGTTTGATAGAGGGGATTGGGTGTGACATCAGTGACCTCAGGGTGAGATGCTACTCTGGTTATTTGATAGAGGGGATTGGGTGTGACATCAGTGACCTCAGGGTGAGATGCTACTCTGGTTGGTTTGATAGAGGGGATTGGGTGTGACATCAGTGACCTCAGGGTGAGATGCTACTCTGGTTATTTGATCAGTGAGGGGATTGAGTGTGACCTCAGGGTGAGATGCTACTCTGGTTGGTTTGATAGAGGGGATTGGGTGTGACATCAGTGACCTCAGGGTAAGATGGTACTCTGGTTGGTTTGATAGAGGGGATTGGGTGTGACATCAGTGACCTCAGGGTGAGATGCTACTCTGGTTATTTGATGGAGGGGATTGGGTGTGACATCAGTGACCTCAGGGTGAGATGCTACTCTGGTTGGTTTGATAGAGGGGATTGGGTGTGACATCAGTGACCTCAGGGTAAGATGGTACTCTGGTTGGTTTGATAGAGGAGATTGGGTGTGACATCAGTGACCTCAGGGTGAGATGCTACTCTCTTAGACATGTTTTTTCGAGAAGGGTTCTCCGGCTGTCCCCATAGGAGGACCCTTTTGGGTTCCATGTAGAACCCGATGTAGAAAGTGTACTACATGGAATACACAAGGGTTCTTTCTACCTGTAACCAAAAGGGTTCTCCTATGAGGACAGCCGAAGAACCCTTTAAGGTTTTTGATAGCACCTTTTTTCCCCTAAAGGGTCATAATAGGGTTATCGTATGACAATGCAGCGATCCACGGCGTGTTAGGTCCGTTGTCGTTTCGATGTGGTTGAGTACTCAAATAACCCCTTAAGCATCCTGTGATGCTGTGATTTGACTAGCCAGGAGCCACGCTGCAGTCTAGCCAGGTGGATCCTTTCTTTTTTTTTGTTTTTTTGTTTGTTTTTTTTTTGAATTTTTACCCCTTTTTCTCCCCAATTTCGTAGTATCCAATTGTTGTAGTAGCTACTATCTTGTCTCATCGCTACAACTCCCGTACGGGCTCGGGAGAGACGAAGGTTGAAAGTCATGCGTCCTCCGATACACAACCAACCAAGCCGCTGCTTCTTTAACACAGCGCACATCCAACCCGGAAGCCAGCCGCACCAATGCGCCGGAGGAAACACCGTGCACCTGGCCACCTTGGCTAGCGTACACTGCGCCCAGCCCGCCACAGGAGTCGCTGGTGCGCGATGAGACAAGGACACCCCTACCGACCAAGCCCTCCCTAACCCGGGCGACGCTAGGCCAATTGTGCGTCGCCCCACGGACCTCCCGGTCGCGGCCGGTTACGACAGAGCCTGGGCGCGAACCCAGGACTCTGATGGCACAGCTGGCGCTGCAGTACAGCGCCCAGGTGGATCCTTTCTGTATAGAGAGGCCTTCAATCTCAGACATCTAACCCATGGCCTGTTGATGTCTCAGAGATAGAGAGCTGTGGTTTAATAGAGCAGTATAGGAGATAGAGCAGCCTTGGCTGCATCTCAATTGTCTAAAGTAGCTTCCTCTCACCTTGCCTCCGTTGGATCATTCTCTCTTCCCCTATCTTCCGCTCTCTCTCTCTCTCTCTCTCTCTCTTGCTCTCTCATACACACACACACTCACAAATGTTTCAAAATGACACATATTCTTAATCATTACAGACCTCGTTTAATTTAATCGATTTCACTCGAGGAATCTGGAATGACAGATTAAAGCAGCAATTATATTTTAAAGATATGCAGGTACAGTGCCAGTTTGTTTCGGCAAATGGATGAGTGAGAGAGTGAACACGTGAATGAGTGAACCAACGACAGGAGACATCCAGTTCCTGAATTAGCATTAGCGTGTCTATGGGATACTGAGTGGAGATTAGCATTAGGCTAATGAGCGGTGACTCTCCATTTGGGCTAATGAATCATTAACCACCCTTTCAGAGGAAGCTGTTTACCGCCTTCACTTTCAGAAACCCCCTCTCTTTCAGTCCTTACTAGCAACCAGAAACCCTACGATTCACTCCACTTACTCATTTAGCTGTCTTTCTAAATCAGGGTGGCTTGTGCATGTCACAGTCTACTTTGTATCCCATTTCCCTGGTAGACAGTAATAGAGGCATTGGATGGGGAGGATGAAATATCCATTGCTTTCCCCTGCTGCCTCCCAGTCATTTTTCCTGGTATTTCCATTAGTGAAAGGTTACACAATATCACTGTGTCTGTCTCTTCCCTATGAGTAATAACACCATTAGTTGGTGTTGTAATTATCTAGCTGTGGTCCATCTCTTAGAGGTACAGTAATGTGAAACCTAATCGCCTCATTAACACACAGTGGACACACAGCCACCCAGTGTGATAGCCATTATACAGCCAGACTGGTCTCACACAGACGTTTATAGACACACATGTTCACACTCACACACATGTACACACATACATCGTGAACGCACACACACTTCAAACCATAGATCTACCCAAGCAGGGTACCCCCCCATCTCCAGCCACCAGCTCTTACTCTGACAATACCTTGATGTCTGGAAGGAGACGTTTGGGGGCGATTAAACAACAATCTATATTTCAATGACATTTGCCCCCGAATGGCAGTTGTAGCTGCGTCTGCAATGTGACAATGCAGACAACAAAGAACCAACAGACATCAAATAGATACATAACGAACATCATAAATTAACAAGTCCCTTGACACGCAACAACACTTCAAAAACAGATTGAAACTGACAAGCTCTTAGCCTCTGGACTCGAGGAACGTTTGGAGAACTTTCCCATTTGATGAGGCCAATCGAGGAGATTGGATTGTCCATCTCCAGACTTCTCCTGGATTCTCCCTCTGTCTCCCCCTGGTCCCCCTCTCGTCTCCTCTCCTCGCTCCTCTGTCCCATTTGAGCTGCAGAGCTCCGGAGCCTAACTGTGCCAGTAATGTGGGTCAGAAGCCTCTCTTCTCCTCAGCCTGTCGATTCAATTTGGCGAGATGATAAGGAGGTCTCAAATTGAACCAGCTCAGAGGTATCGTGGTGCTGTGGGGAGACTGACGTACTTAAAATACGACTGGCCTCAGAGAACGTTCCTCGAGAGAGGAGAAGATGAGAGAGGGGGTGAGAATGAAAGAGTAAGAGAGAGACGGGAGAAGACACAGACAGAGAGAATAAGAGGCGAAGAGAGAGGCGGGAGAAGACACAGACAGAGAGAATAAGAGGCGAAGAGAGAGGCGGGAGAAGACACAGACAGAGAGAATAAGAGGAGAAGAGAGAGACGGGAGAAGACACAGACAGAGAGAATAAGAGGAGAAGAGAGAGACGGGAGAAGACACAGACAGAGAGAATAAGAGGAGAAGAGAGAGGCGGGAGAAGACACAGACAGAGAGAATAAGAGGAGAAGAGAGGGATGGGAGAAGACACAGACAGAGAGAATGAGAGGAGAAGAGAGAGGAGGGAGAAGACACAGACAGAGAGAATAAGAGGCGAAGAGAGAGGCGGGAGAAGACACAGACAGAGAGAATAAGAGGAGAAGAGAGAGGCGGGAGAAGACACAGACAGAGAGAATAAGAGGAGAAGAGAGAGGCGGGAGAAATCAAATCAAATCAAATTTTATTTGTCACATACACATGGTTAGCAGATGTTAATGCGAGTGTAGCGAAATGCTTGTGCTTCTAGTTCCGACAATGCAGTAATAACCAACAAGTAATCTAACTAACAGTTCCAAAACTACTGTCTTGTACACAGTGTGAGGGGATAAAGAATATGTACATAAGGATATATGAATGAGTGATGGTACAGAGCAGCATAGGCAGATACAGTAGATTGTATCGAGTACAGTATATACATATGAGATGAGTATGTAAACAAAGTGGCATAGTTAAAGTGGCTAGTGATACATGTATTACATAAGGATACAGTCGATGATATAGAGTACAGTATATACGTATGCCTATGAGATGAATAATGTAGGGTAAGTAACATTATATAAGGTAGCATTGTTTAAAGTGGCTAGTGATATATTTACATAATTTCCCATCAATTCCCATTATTAAAGTGGCTGGAGTTGAGTCAGTGTCAGTGTGTTGGCAGCAGCCACTCAATGTTAGTGGTGGCTGTTTAACAGTCTGATAGCCTTGAGATAGAAGCTGTTTTTCAGTCTCTCGGTCCCAGCTTTGATGCACCTGTACTGACCTCGCCTTCTGGATGATAGCGGGGTGAACAGGCAGTGGCTCGGGTGGTTGATGTCCTTGATGATCTTTATGGCCTTCCTGTGACATCGGGTGGTGTAGGTGTCCTGGAGGGCAGGTAGTTTGCCCCCGGTGATGCGTTGTGCAGACCTCACTACCCTCTGGAGAGCCTTACGGTTGAGGGCGGAGCAGTTGCCGTACCAGGCGGTGATACAGCCCGCCAGGATGCTCTCGATTGTGCATCTGTAGAAGTTTGTGAGTGCTTTTGGTGACAAGCCGAATTTCTTCAGCCTCCTGAGGTTGGCTTCACAATGCTGTCTGTGTGAGTGGACCAATTCAGTTTGTCTGTGATGTGTATGCCGAGGAACTTAAAACTTGCTACCCTCTCCACTACTGTTCCATCGATGTGGATAGGGGGGTGTTCCCTCTGCTGTTTCCTGAAGTCCACAATCATCTCCTTAGTTTTGTTGACGTTGAGTGTGAGGTTATTTTCCTGACACCACACTCCGAGGGCCCTCACCTCCTCCCTGTAGGCCGTCTCGTCGTTGTTGGTAATCAAGCCTACCACTGTTGTGTCGTCCGCAAACTTGATGATTGAGTTGGAGGCGTGCGTGGCCACGCAGTCGTGGGTGAACAGGGAGTACAGGAGAGGGCTCAGAACGCACCCTTGTGGGGCCCCAGTGTTGAGGATCAGCGGGGAGGAGATGTTGTTGCCTACCCTCACCACCTGGGGGCGGCCCGTCAGGAAGTCCAGTACCCAGTTGCACAGGGCGGGGTCGAGACCCAGGGTCTCGAGCTTGATGACGAGCTTGGAGGGTACTATGGTGTTGAATGCCGAGCTGTAGTCAATGAACAGCATTCTCACATAGGTATTCCTCTTGTCCAGATGGGTTAGGGCAGTGTGCAGTGTGGTTGAGATTGCATCGTCTGTGGACCTATTTGGGCGGTAAGCAAATTGGAGTGGGTCTAGGGTGTCAGGTAGGGTGGAGGTGATATGGTCCTTGACTAGTCTCTCAAAGCACTTCATGATGACGGAAGTGAGTGCTACGGGGCGGTAGTCGTTTAGCTCAGTTACCTTAGCTTTCTTGGGAACAGGAACAATGGTGGCCCTCTTGAAGCATGTGGGAACAGCAGACTGGTATAGGGATTGATTGAATATGTCCGTAAACACACCGGCCAGCTGGTCTGCGCATGCTCTGAGGGCGCGGCTGGGGATGCCGTCTGGGCCTGCAGCCTTGCGAGGGTTAACACGTTTAAATGTCTTACTCACCTCGGCTGCAGTGAAGGAGAGACCGCAAGTTTTCGTTGCAGGCCGTGTCAGTGGCACTGTATTGTCCTCAAAGCGGGCAAAAAAGTTATTTAGTCTGCCTGGGAGCAGGACATCCTGGTCCGTGACTGGGCTGGATTTCTTCCTGTAGTCCGTGATTGACTGTAGACCCTGCCACATGCCTCTTGTGTCTGAGCCGTTGAATTGAGATTCTACTTTGTCTCTGTACTGACGCTTAGCTTGTTTGATAGCCTTGCGGAGGGAATAGCTGCACTGTTTGTATTCGGTCATGTTACCAGACACCTTGCCCTGATTAAAAGCAGCGGTTCGCGCTTTCAGTTTCACACGAATGCTGCCATCAATCCACGGTTTCTGGTTAGGGAATGTTTTAATCGTTGCTATGGGAACGACATCTTCAACGCACGTTCTAATGAACTCGCACACCGAATCAGCGTATTCGTCAATGTTGTTGTCTGACGCAATACGAAACATGTCCCAGTCCACGTGATGGAAGCAGTCTTGGAGTGTGGAGTCAGCTTGGTCGGACCAGCGTTGGACAGACCTCAGCGTGGGAGCCTCTTGTTTTAGTTTCTGTCTGTAGGCAGGGATCAACAAAATGGAGTCGTGGTCAGCTTTTCCGAAAGGGGGGCGGGGCAGGGCCTTATATGCATCGCGGAAGTTAGAGTAACAATGATCCAAGGTCTTTCCACCCCTGGTTGCGCAATCGATATGCTGATAAAATTTGGGGAGTCTTGTTTTCAGATTAGCCTTGTTAAAATCCCCAGCTACAATGAATGCAGCCTCCGGATAAATGGTTTCCAGTTTGCAAAGAGTCAAATAAAGTTCATTCAGAGCTTGGGGGGGGATATATACGGCTGTGATTATAATCGAAGAGAATTCTCTTGGTAGATAATGCGGTCTACATTTGATTGTGAGGAATTCTAAATCAGGTGAACAGAAGGATTTGAGTTCCTGTATGTTTCTTTCATCACACCATGTCACGTTAGTCATAAGGCATACGCCCCCGCCCCTCTTTTTACCAGAAAGATGTTTTTTCCTGTCTGCGCGATGCGTGGAGAAACCTGTTGGCTGCACCGCTTCGGATAGCGTCTCTCCAGTAAGCCACGTTTCCGTGAAGCAAAGAACGTTACAGTCTCTGATGTCCCTCTGGAATGCTACCCTTGCTCGGATTTCATCAACCTTGTTGTCAAGAGACTGGACATTGGCAAGAAGAATGCTAGGGAATGGGGCACGATGTGCCCGTCTCCGGAGTCTGACCAGAAGACCGCCTCGTTTCCCTCTTTTTCGGAGTCGTTTTTTTGGGTCGCTGCATGGGATCCACTCCGTTGTCCTGTTTGTAAGGCAGAGCACAGGATCCGCGTCGCGAAAAGCGTATTCTTGGTCGTACTGATGGTGAGTTGACGCTGATCTTATATTCAGTAGTTCTTCTCGACTGTATGTGATGAAACCTAAGATGACCTGGGGTACTAATGTAAGAAATAACACGTAAAAAAACAAAAAACTGCATAGTTTCCTAGGAACGCGAAGCGAGGCGGCCATCTCTGTCGGCGCCGGAAGTTACAGACAGAGAGAGAGAATAAGAGGAGAAGAGAGAGGCGGGAGAAGACACAGACAGAGAGAATAAGAGGAGAAGAGAGAGGCGGGAGAAGACAGACAGAGAGAATAAGAGGAGAAGAGAGAGACGGGAGAAGACAGACAGAGAGAATAAGAGGAGAAGAGAGAGACGGGAGAAGACACAGACAGAGAGAATAAGAGGAGAAGAGAGAGGCGGGAGAAGACACAGACAGAGAGAATAAGAGGAGAAGAGAGAGACGGTAAACAGAAAGGGAGAGAAGACTTGTACAGAGAGAAAGTGATAGGAGTAGACAGAGGAACGGCAGTTAGCCCATCAGAGAGAGAGAGAGAGAGGGGGAGAGTAAGAGTTAGGGAGAGAGTGAGAACATTGACATCGGCAGACAAGTGAGAAGAGAAACAGGGGAGCTGAAGTATTTCAGTCTTGTCTTGTTAGGCTTCTTTTAAAGGTGATTCAGTTAGCATTGCCTTGGTACTTGTGCCTTTACTCAGATCATTTGTTTTTATGACTTGTCTCTACTTAACATCCCTTAAAGTTGCTTGTTGTGATGGTAAAACCAATATTGTTTTTATTGTCTTTGGAAATGACTCCCATTCTCTTTCCTAACAGAGGGATATAATGCAAAGCAGTAAAGCTTATCTTTCTAAAAGATAGGCTTGAAATTGACATGGTCTAAGAGAGGCTTGCGTTCACACAGGCAGCCCTATTTTTTGACCAATCAGATCAGCTGTGTAAAAGATCTGATGTGATTGGAAAAAAGATTGGTGTCCCGCTTCCGGTGTGACTGGAGGGCGCGCAATTCGAATAAAAAAATAATCATAAATACAAAATGTAGTACATATATAGTACATATACTACTAAGTGCAGCTTTCTTAATGAACCAGAAAAGCAATAGTTATTTCTGTTTGTTTTATCAAAGTTAGCTGGCTAACTCATTGATGCTACTTTGTAGTATTACCCCTCTGCTCTGAGGGGAGGGATTTGGCTTGGACGGTCTAGTTTACAGATAGATTGTCATGGTTGACTGACACCACATGTTTTTACATGCTGTTGGCCTAATATAAGGATGTGTGCCCTCTGTTGTTGCTGGTTATGAATACAGGTGTGATCATGTTGTTACTAAAATAAATCACACAGTTACAACGAATAGCTCGAACAATAGTGTCTTTTCTTGTTGTTGCCCTCGCTCTGTCTGCTCGTTTACACCTGCACGCATTCGCAGAGACACGCGCACAGTCACTGGGTGAATCAAATAAACAGGTTCTATATTCATCCAGGGAGAGAGTAGTATTGTTCTCCCCTGGTGGCATTTCTCTGGATTATTTGTGGACATGTCAAACCAGCCAGGAGCTCCCTCTCTGAACCTACCACACACACACACACACACACACACACACACACACGCACACACACTCAGAAACACATGGACTAGAGAGAGAGAGAGAGAGAGAGAGGAGAGAGAAAGAGGTAGGCATACCGGTTGCTTGGCGTCCAGAGGGAAAATGAAAAATGTATTTCCATTCGCCTGCTTTGTTCTGACTTCAAAGGGGCTTCTCTGACAGCGAGGTGGAGGTGTTTAAATGAGCTGATGCATGAGATGAGAGCCCACGTTTCAACTGCCGCCGCCAGCACTCACACACACACACACACAGCTCAACTTCAACACAACCATTCACCGTTCACACAAACACAGGGCTCAAACACTCCAACCTCAACCCAGCCTATTCACGTCAATAAAGGTGACTGAGCGAGAGAAGCTGCTTGAACCCTGCCGATTCCACTTCAACGAGGCAGCTTAACCTCGAATAGCTCTGTGTGAATCACTCATTCACAACGAGATCTGTAGGGATATGTCATGTGGGGTGGTGTGTGTAAGACAACTGTACCTCAGGAATCTCTGAGAGGGTACATGATAGGCACCACAAGGATAGACACACACATAGGAGGTGGAGTGTGTGAGCGTGCGTGCCTGTGTGTGCGCGTGTATTTTATGTGCGTGCCTGTGTGTGCGTGTGTTTGTGCATGCATGCCTATGTGTGTATGGAGGGATTTCAGTGCCAAAATAAACTGTATTTGAATTCAATATTTTTGTGTTATGTATCTGTTAAGGCTTTATGAATGAATGTATGTACAGTAAAGTGTTACAAAATATAGAATTTGAATATAGAATTTGAATCGAATTAGAATTTAACTGAATGCAATATTCATTCAATTCAGTTTCAAATCATGAAATACAAGTTCAATTTATGAATTCAATGATTCAATTTGTTTAAATTCAATATCTAAATACAAATTCCAAGATATTAAATTCAAAAACAGACCCCACAGATCACTGAAATCGCCACACATTGCTCGTGGGTATGCGTACGTTTGTGTTGTTTAGGGATCTGAAGCTCCGTACACCAGTGAGAGGAGATAAGAGAGGCCAGCAAGTCTGCCTGAAGGAAGCTGCAGAGATAGAAGAGAAGACTTAAATTGTTTGGGGGGGTTGGGAGAGGAGAGAAGGAGAGTGAAAGCAAAGCCTAGAGCTGTCATCTTCATACACGAGGCCTGCTGTTGTAGAGAGGGAGTGAAGGATTGCGAGAGTGGAGAAGGGAGAGAGAAGAAGCAGATTTACAAAGAGAGGGATTACAGCCAAAGTGAGGTAGCGAGGGATGGAGAGAAGAAGGAGGCAGATTTCCAAAATAGGCGATAGCAGGAGAGAGAAAAAGGGATGAAAGAGAGAGAGGCAGGCAGAGAACCAGAGATGAGAGAGAGAGGGATGGTAGAAAGAGAAGGAGCCTAGAGACTGCAGGGGAGGATGGAGGGCTGAGGGAAGCAGATTTCCTCCGTCGTTCCTCTCACCTCTGCTATCTGTGAAAAGCAGTGTGAGCATGTGTGTGGAAAACAAAGCTCCCTCAGGTCATTCTAGTAGATTTGATGTGTGTGGAAAACAAAGCTCCCTCAGGTCATTCTCGTAGATTTGATGTGTGTGGAAAACAAAGCTCCCTCAGGTCATTCTAGTAGATTTGATGTGTGTGGAAAACAAAGCTCCCTCAGGTCATTCTCGTAGATTTGATGTGTGTGGAAAACAAAGCTCCCTCAGGTCATTCTCGTAGATTTGATGTGTGTGGAAAACAAAGCTCCCTCAGGTCATTCTCGTAGATTTGATGTGTGTGTAAAACAAAGCTCCCTCAGGTCATTCTCGTAGATTTGATGTGTGTGTAAAACAAAGCTCCCTCAGGTCATTCTCGTAGATTTGATGTGTGTGGAAAACAAAGCTCCCTCAGGTCATTCTCGTAGATTTGATGTGTGTGGAAAACAAAGCTCCCTCAGGTCATTCTCGTAGATTTGATGTGTGTGGAAAACAAAGCTCCCTCAGGTCATTCTCGTAGATTTGATGTGTGTGGAAAACAAAGCTCCCTCAGGTCATTCTCGTAGATTTGATGTGTGTGGCCTCACCATTCTCCCTCACCTTCCATCACTCTGCCGCCACCATCAGTCTCCCCCATACTCCCCTCCCTCATTCCTCTCCTTTCTTTACCTAGCACTCCCCCTTTCTCCACTGTACCCTGCAATCTTCCCCCTCTTCCCCTTTTTTCCCTCATCTACATGTATCCTCCCCCAATGCTCTGTTCCCTCCCCCATCAGACCCACCCATCCCTCTCCTCTCCTGGTGTCCCTGGACAGGACAGCAGCGAACTGCCCCTCTCTCTCCCCTAGTCTGAGCTGCCTCTCTCTCCCCTAGTCTGAGCAGCCTCTGTCTCCCCTAGTTTGAAGCAGAGAGAGAGAGAATTCTGCAAAAAATATCCTCAGTGTACAACGTAACACACCACATATTCTATGCAGAGCAGAATTGGGACGATACCCACCAGTTATCAAAATCCAGAAAAGAGCCATTAAATTCGACAACCTCCTAAAAGGAAGCAATTCCCAAACCTTCCATAACAAAGCCATCACCTACAGAGAGATGAACCTGGAGAGAAGTCCCCTCAGCCAGCTGGTCCTGGGGCTCTGTTCACAAACACAAACACACCCCATAGAGCCCCAGGACTAGAACACAATTAGACCCATCCAAATCATGAGAAAACTAAAAGTTAATTACTGGACACATTGGAAAGAATTAACCAAAAACAAAGCAAGCTGAAATGCTATTTGGCCTTAAACAGAGACTACACAGTGGCAGAATACCTGACCACTGTGACTGATCCAAATGTAAGGAAAGCTTTGACTATGTACAGACTCAGTGAGCATAGCCATGCTATTGAGAAAGGCAGACCTGGCTTTCAAGAGAAGACCCACTGCCCACAAAAGTAGGTGGAAACTGAGCTGCACTTCCTAACCTCCTGCCAAATGTATGACCATATTGGAGAGACATTTCCCACAGATTACACAAACCCACAAAGAATGAGAAAAACAAATCCAATTTTGATAGACTGACAGATTTGTTAGGTGAAATACCATCACAGATGCAAGATTTGTAACCTGTTGCCACAAGAAAGGGACAACCAGTGAAGAACAAACACAATTGTAAATACAACCCATGATTCATTTCCCCTTTTGTACTTCAGCCATTTGAACATTGTTACAATGTAGCCATAATATATAATTTGATATGTCTAAACTCTTGCGAGGGTAATGTTTGATGTTCATTTCTGATTGTTTATTTCACTTCTGTTTACTATCCATGACACTTGCTTTGGCAATGTAAACATGTGTTTCCCATGCCAATAAAGCCCATTGAACCAGAGAGAGAGAAACAGAGAGATTTTGGTTTGAGGACTGGGACGCTATATAGTGCTGGTCAAATATCACGTCACACCTATTCATTATGATGTAAAAGGGGAAACTGATCCTAGTTCAGCACTCCTACTCTGAGACACTTTGTGACTACGGGCCCTGTGTCGTTTTACAGGTCATAATACTGTAGTAGTAGCACTGAGTATTGATAGAATCTGGTTCGAGAGTGTAGGGAGGATGGACAGACGGAAAACAAAGGTAGCAGTATGTGAGCTTTCTCAGGTCACTATTGGTTCCTTTCTCAGGTCAGTAATGGTGTAGTCAGTAATGGTTCCTTTCTCAGGTCAGTAATGGTGTAGTCAGTAATGGTTCCTTTCTCAGGTCAGTAATGGTATAGTCAGTAATGGTTCCTTTCTCAGGTCAGTAATGGTGTAGTCAGTAATGGTTCTTTTCTCAGGTCAGTAATGGTGTAGTCAGTAATGGTTCCTTTCTCAGGTCAGTAATGGTGTAGTCAGTAATGGTTCCTTTCTCAGGTCAGTAATGGTGTAGTCAGTAATGGTTCCTTTCTCAGGTCAGTAATGGTGTAGTCAGTATTGGTAGTCAGTATTCAGTATTCAGTCAGTATTGGTTCCTTTCTCAGGTCAGTATTGGTTCCTTTCTCAGGTCAGTATTGGTTCCTTTCTCAGGTCAGTATTGGTTCCTTTCTCAGTTCAGTATTGGTTCCTTTCTCAGGTCAGTATTGGTGTAGTCAGTATTGGTAGTCAGTATTCAGTATTCAGTCAGTATTGGTTCCTTTCTCAGGTCAGTAATGGTGTAGTCAGTATTGGTTCCTTTCTCAGGTCAGTATTGGTTCCTTTCTCAGGTCAGTAATGGTGTAGTCAGTATTGGTTCCTTTCTCAGGTCAGTAATGGTGTAGTCAGTATTGGTTCCTTTCTCAGGTTCCTTTCTCAGGTCAGTATTGGTGTAGTCAGTATTGGTTCCTTTCTCAGGTCAGTATTGGTTCCTTTCTCAGGTCAGTATTGGTGTAGTCAGTATTGGTTCCTTTCTCAGGTCAGTAATGGTGTAGTCAGTATTGGTTCCTTTCTCAGGTTCCTTTCTCAGGTCAGTAATGGTTCCTTTCTCAGGTCAGTAATGGTGTAGTCAGTATTGGTTCCTTTCTCAGGTCAGTATTGGTTCCTTTCTCAGGTCAGTAATGGTTCCTTTCTCAGGTCAGTGTTGGTTCCTTTCTCAGGTTAGTATTGGTTCCTTTCTCAGGTCAGTAATGGTTCCTTTCTCAGGTCAGTATTGGTTCCTTTCTCAGGTCAGTAATGGTGTAGTCAGTATTGGTTCCTTTCTCAGGTCAGTATTGGTTCCTTTCTCAGGTCAGTATTGGTTCCTTTCTCAGGTCAGTAATGGTGTAGTCAGTATTGGTTCCTTTCTCAGGTCATTAATGGTTCCTTTCTCAGGTCAGTAATGGTGTAGTCAGTATTGGTTCCTTTCTCAGGTCAGTATTGGTTCCTTTCTCAGGTCAGTATTGGTTCCTTTCTCAGGTCAGTATTGGTTCCTTTCTCAGGTCAGTAATGGTTCCTTTCTCAGGTCAGTATTGGTTCCTTTCTCAGGTCAGTATTGGTTCCTTTCTCAGGTCAGTATTGGTTCCTTTCTCAGGTCAGTAATGGTTCCTTTCTCAGGTCAGTAATGGTTCCTTTCTCAGGTCAGTAATGGTTCCTTTCTCAGGTTAGTATTGGTTCCTTTCTCAGGTCAGTAATGCTTCCTTTCTCAGGTCAGTAATGGTGTAGTCAGTATTGGTTCCTTTCTCAGGTGAGTAATGGTTCCTTTCTCAGGTCATTATTGGTTCCTTTCTCAGGTCAGTATTGGTTCCTTTCTCAGGTCAGTAATGGTTCCTTTCTCAGGTCAGTAATGGTGTAGTCAGTATTGGTTCCTTTCTCAGGTCATTAATGGTTCCTTTCTCAGGTCAGTAATGGTGTAGTCAGTATTGGTTCCTTTCTCAGGTCAGTATTGGTTCCTTTCTCAGGTCAGTAATGGTGTAGTCAGTATTGGTTCCTTTCTCAGGTCAGTAATGGTTCCTTTCTCAGGTCAGTATTGGTTCCTTTCTCAGGTCAGTATTGGTTCCTTTCTCAGGTCAGTAATGGTTCCTTTCTCAGGTCAGTAATGGTGTAGTCAGTATTGGTTCCTTTCTCAGGTCAGTAATGGTGTAGTCAGTATTGGTTCCTTTCTCAGATCAGTATTGGTGTAGTCAGTATTGGTTCCTTTCTCAGGTCAGTATTGGTTCCTTTCTCAGGTCAGTAATGGTGTAGTCAGTATTGGTTCCTTTCTCAGGTTCCTTTCTCAGGTCAGTATTGGTTCCTTTCTCAGGTCAGTATTGGTGTAGTCAGTATTGGTTCCTTTCTCAGGTCAGTAATGGTGTAGTCAGTATTGGTTCCTTTCTCAGGTCATTATTGGTTCCTTTCTCAGGTTCCTTTCTCAGGTCAGTAATGGTTCCTTTCTCAGGTCAGTAATGGTGTAGTCAGTATTGGTTCCTTTCTCAGGTCAGTAATGGTGTAGTCAGTATTGGTTCCTTTCTCAGATCAGTATTGGTTCCTTTCTCAGGTCAGTGTTGGTTCCTTTCTCAGGTTAGTATTGGTTCCTTTCTCAGGTCAGTAATGGTTCCTTTCTCAGGTCAGTATTGGTTCCTTTCTCAGGTCAGTATTGTTTCCTTTCTCAGGTCAGTAATGGTGTAGTCGGTATTGGTTCCTTTCTCAGGTCAGTATTGGTTCCTTTCTCAGGTCAGTATTGGTGTAGTCAGTATTGGTTCCTTTCTCAGGTCAGTATTGGTTTCTTTCTCAGGTCAGTAATGGTGTAGTCAGTATTGGTTCCTTTCTCAGGTCAGTATTGGTTCCTTTCTCAGGTCAGTATTGGTTCCTTTCTCAGGTCAGTATTGGTGTAGTCAGTATTGGTTCCTTTCTCAGGTCAGTATTGGTTTCTTTCTCAGGTCAGTAATGGTGTAGTCAGTATTGGTTTCTTTCTCAGGTCAGTAATGGTGTAGTCAGTATTGGTTCCTTTCTCAGGTCAGTATTGGTTCCTTTCTCAGGTCAGTATTGGTTCCTTTCTCAGGTCAGTGTTGGTTCCTTTCTCAGGTCAGTGTTGGTTCCTTTCTCAGGTCAGTAATGGTTCCTTTCTCTGGTCAGTAATGGTTCCTTTCTCAGGTCAGTATTGGTTCCTTTCTCAGGTCATTATTGGTTCCTTTCTCAGGTCAGTATTGGTTCCTTTCTCAGGTCAGTATTGGTGTAGTCAGTATTGGTTCCTTTCTCAGGTCAGTATTGGTTCCTTTCTCAGGTCAGTATTGGTTCCTTTCTCAGGTCAGTATTGGTTCCTGTCTCAGGTCAGTAATGGTGTAGTCAGTATTGGTTCCTTTCTCAGGTCAGTAATGATGTAGTCAGTATTGGTTCCTTTCTCAGGTCAGTATTGGTTCCTTTCTCAGGTCAGTAATGGTGTAGTCAGTATTGGTTCCTTTCTCAGGTCAGTAATAATGTAGTCAGTATTGGTTCCTTTCTCAGGTCAGTATTGGTGTAGTCAGTATTGGTTCCTTTCTCAGGTCAGTATTGGTGTAGTCAGTATTGGTTCCTTTCTCAGGTCAGTATTGGTGTAGTCATTATTGGTTCCTTTCTCAGGTCAGTATTGGTGCAGTCATTATTGGTTCCTTTCTCAGGTCAGTATTGGTGCAGTTAGTATCGGTTCCTTTCTCAGCGAGGGGACTTTCCACTGGCTGCCCCTCTAGTTTGGAGACTGTCCCAGAATACATCTTGTCCGTTTGTCACTTCTTATTTTTGGAAAGGACAGATAGATAGACAGACAGACAGACAGTTGTATCTTTAGAGCCCAATATAGACCCTGTTATTTAATACTGTATGGAGCTAGCATGTCGGCCTAGCCTGTCAGCGCTGAGGAGAGCCCTATTTGGCCCCCTGGGTGATTTAAGAGTCACACAGTTTTCTAAGTGAAATGGAAACTGTTGGAATTGACAACACTCTATGGGCTAACATTCTGATATCTGTCCTGTCTTAATCAAAATAAAGTATTATTCTTCCAAACCCTGAAGAGATGAATCCATCTCCGCTATATACTCTGCAGTAAATCAGAAGAAATTGTTATCATTCCTCCTCTTTCCCTGTAAAGCAATCATTCAATCTCCCCATCTCCCTCACTCTCACTCTCCACTACCCTCAAACTCTCCCCCATCCCACCACCCCAAGGCTCTCACTCAATCCCCATTTCCCTACCCCAAGCACACACCCTCCCTCCCCTGGTAGGAACCCTGCAGAGCGCACATCGGTTTGTAACCTGGGGGCTGTCAACCATGCTGCTAGCTATCCCTGTGGCAGTCAGCAACGCTTCCCTCACTCACGTGCTTACCTTTCTCCCTCTCCCCCACTCTCTCTCCCTCTCCGTCCTCTATTTTTTTCTCTCTTCCTCCGTCCCTGGCTTGCTTGATTACCTCTCTCCGTCTCTCACTCCTATCTCTCACTCCTATTCCTTTATTCCCTCTCCATTCTCTATTCTTTCTCCCTTTCTCCATCCCTGGCATGCTCAGTCACCTCTCTCCATCTCTCACTCCTATTCCTTTATTCTCTCTCTCTCCCTCCATCCATCCACCTTGAAAAAAAAGCCAACTATATCTATACCAGTCCGATCTTGATTGCGCTGCAGAACATCTGCACATATGTTATCTCAAGCAATTCATATATTATCACTGGCTTTGTTATTGACAAAGAAACACAGAGGCACACACCCAGGGAAGCAGGGAGACACAGAGAGACAGAGGGACACAGACAGACAGAATCACAGGGAGTGTTATCCTCAGGGCAGTGCAGGTTAAGCATGTTCATTCAGTTCTCCTGGTTCTCTGGCTGGCCCTGCTGGCTTCCTGAACGTGTTGGGGATTCTAATATGCTCTCCTGGCTGTATTGTTGCACAAATGAATATCCTCAGAGACAGACATTTTGGAGTGGACAAGACATGTAAACGGAACAGATGTGGGATTTGAAAGAACGAAACCACGTGAATTCAATGTGTGAATAGATTGATAAGTGACCGAACAGATCTATGTGAAAAGACCAATAGAAATGAATAGTTGTTTGACAGATCCAGTCAAGCGTAAGCGGAGAGAGATAATTATGGGTTTTTTATTCTCGTAAAATCAGTGTACAAGTTGCACCAACGAGCTGAATTACCATTGTAGTTTGCGAAAAGAAAAGTTCAACATTAATCCACAGAGCGGAGAGCCCTGTGTTGCAGTAGTGCCCGAGGGCACTGGGCCCCACCGTGGAGCTTCATCCTGGGGCCCTGCTGTTCCACGAGGCCCTCCTGCGGAGCTCCGTCCTCTTAAAGACACTTCAAAGACAGGTTTTTACAGGCAGGATGGGAAGTTGAACTCTGACCCCCCCCTGCAAACACACACTAATTGATCGAATCCGAGGGGGAGGGGGAGGAGAGGGGAGAGAATGCGTGATAAGAAAGAGGAAATGTAAGACAAGGGGGAGAGAGAACAGGGGAGAAGGATGGAGAAAAGAGGCTGGTGAATGTCTCCATCACCTCCGTGAAAGGAAACAAACGTTGTTAAGGGAGTGTAGAGTAAAGGGCTCCTGTAGTTCTCCTCAAATGGAGATGTCCGTCACATAAGCAAAGCAGGTATGTTTATTACATCTGCATTGTCTTGTAACTCTTCCCTCAGCGGCCAGTTTATTGGGTTCGTCCATCTAGTTCCAGGTCAGAACCCCCCCTTTGCCTCCAGAACAGCCTGAATTCTTGAGGGCATGGCATTCAGTCATTGCTTAATTGGTATCAGGGGACGTAACGTGTGCCAGGAAAACATTCCCTACACCAGTACACCACTGCCAACAGTCTGTACCGTTGACATCAGGCAGGATGGGCCAAATCCTGACTCTGCCATCAGCATGACGCTAGAGGAAGTGGGATTCGTTGGACCAGACATTGGTTTTCCACTCCTCAATTGTCCAGTGTTGGTGATCGTGTGCCCACGGGAGCAGTTTCTTCTTGTTTTTAGCTGATAGGAGTGGAACCCGGTGTGGTCCTCTGTGACAAGGACCGACAAGTCGTGCATTCTGAGATGCCGTTCTGCACACCACTGTTGTACTGGCCGTTATTTGTCTGTTTGTGGCCCGCCTGGTAGCTTGCACGATTCTTGCCATTCTCATTCTACCTCTCTCGTCAACGAGCTGTTTTCGCCATCATGACTGCCACTGACTGGATGTTTTTTGTTTGTCGCACCATTCTCGGTAAACCTTGGTGCGCAGGAGGGATGGCCGTTTCTGAGAGACTGGATCCGGCACGCCAGGCACCGACGATCATACTGGACTACGCTCAAAGTTCAGATACAGTAACTGAATGCCTCGATGCCTACCTACTTTATATAGCCACGTGACACACCGTCTGTAGGAACGATCCGGGGTGGTGTACCTAATAAACTGTGTTTATGGTTGGTCGTTTCTGCATGTGTCAGTCATTTGTTTATGCCTATGGAACCTGATCAAAAGTATTACACTATAGGGAATAGGGTGCCATTTTGAACTCAAACATCCTGGTCGCAGCAAGTTAGTTCACCGCTTAGCCAGGTTCATTCTCCACCTAACGGCCTCAATCTCCCACATCGAGAGAGAGAGAGAGAGAGAGAGAGAGAGAGAGAGAGAGAGAGAGAGAGAGAGAGAGAGAGAGAGAGAGAGAGAGAGAGAGAGAGAGAGAGAGAGAGAGAGAGAGAGAGAGAGAGAGAGAGAGAGAGAGAGAGAGAGAGAGAGAGAGAGAGAGAGAGAGAGAGAGAGAGAGAGAGAGAGAGAGAGAGAGAGAGAGAGAGAGAGAGAGAGAGAGAGAAATAGTCATTGCACATTCTTTGAGAGTGAAAGAGTGACCCCGTGGATCACCAGCCTGATGTAATGTTGACTGCTATGAGTGGAGGTCCAGACTCCCAAATGGCACCCTATTCCCTTTCTCAGGTGTGCACTATTTTTAACCAGGAACTGTAGAGTGGAGGGCTCTGGTCAAAAGTAGTGCACTATGTAGGGAATAGTGTGCTATTTTAAGACGCAGACAGCGTTTAACACATAATCATAATACAGCTCGTTTCAAAGACACCATTTTAGCAAATTAGCGTGAAATAAGATGATAGAAAGGTAGGCTCCTTCCTTAGCTCCTTCTCTCTCCCTTGCCATTTGACTTGGCAGTGGCTTGGTGCAGAGAGGCCAAAGTTGAGGCTACGTGGACTCTGTGACGGCTGCTTCTCGTTCTTGTGACGTTGGTCAGTGAAAGCAAATGACTTGTGATACTTCTGTATCTTGCTTTCCACCAATCACAATTGTCATTTCTGGCCCCGAAGAAATATCTCCATGGTTATTTGTAGTGTGGAAGGATACATGATTAGATTTCATGGGATTTGATTTACTTTCAATTGGTGGTTGCTTTACCTACCTTAAATGAGCTCATTGTAAATCACTTTGCATAAGAACATCTTCTAAGTCACAAAAATGTATATTTAATTGTGTGGGCACCTGTTATTTTAATCACTTGTCCATGTCAGCCTGCCTTCAATGCCTCAACAGTATGTACTGTGAATATTTCAGTGCCCCCATTTTGAGTAACATCCCGATGCTTTCAGCCTAGCTGAGACTGTGTGGTCTTCTGTTGCCTCCATGGAACATGGAACTCTAAAATGGAACATGGAACTGAAAAGGGCCTCGCCCGACTCTAGTGTATCAATAATGGATTGTAAGTGCGGTCTAGACCTCCATTTGGAGTGGTGGTGCAGTGGTATTTAAGATGTGGTTAGTGAGAGCCCTGGTGGGGAGAGGCATATTTAAATCATAATGTGGTTCCTATCTCATGTCCTTCTTTCACTAACAAGGCCTGAGAGGGGAGGGGAGGGAAAGGCAGAGAAATAGAGAGAGAGAGCAGAGATAGAGAGAGCGATATGTGCTTCGTTGAGAGTAAGGCTTGGGTCTGTAATGGTTTGCCCCATTGACCTCCAGTCATCCAGCTGAGCTAACATACACAAACATGTGCACTCGCTTACTCACCATGTCATTAGCACAACACTGTCCAACAAGTACAGATGGCATGTGGAGAAGACAACGGAATGGTTTAATAATATAAGCCATTTAGCAGATGCTTTTATCCAAAGCGACTTACAGACTTGCTTGCTAAGTATGGGTGGTCCCGGGAATCAAACCCACTACCCTGGCGTTACATGTGCCACGCTCTACCAAGTAAGCTACAAAGAACCACATCAAAAGTAGAAAGAGATTAGACAAAGCGAGAGAGAGAGAAATAGCGAGAGACCAGGAAGCCTACATTATTTAGTTGGTTTTAGAACAGCAACAGTTCAGACACAGTCAGAGGTCAAGTGCAACAGTGGGTGGTGTTCATAACTGTGCAGGTGATGAGAAGACTGGATTCAGAGTTTGCGTGCTATAACATGTTACCTGCACGAACAGCCCTATTAGAATGAGGAGCACCGGCATAACCCTGGCACAAACCATTAACACCTTTAAAGGACAAATTCACTTTTTTTTAACCCCCCCCCCCCCAAAAAAAAAGACATGTTATTAAAGTGTCCAGACACTTTTTGCGATTTCACTTGGTTTGGAGAAACTTACACCACCAGCGATATACTTCCTCGTGCTCGTTCTGCAGTTGCACAGATAAAACACGAACGAAGGCTCCAAATATGTCCTTTTAGAAATGGCAACGCTCTCATTATGCAGGTCTTTAGATTTTGTTCACGTTAAATTGTGTCATTTCAAGCTTGATCGGCAACGTTCCGTGTGCGTGCACGCGCAGGCTTTATGTCACCACAATGGGAATGAGAAAGCACGTGCGAGCTCGCACACGGAGAAGTATCGCTCAAGTCAAAACAAAATGGAATGAAACATTGCGGATAAAGTAAAAAATGACACAATTTCAATTTCTGGACACTTCTATAACATTTAATTAACATAAAAAAGTTGTGTTAGAAGACCGCCGAGGTCGGTCCATCCCCTTGTTCGGGCGGCGTTTGGCGGTCGACGTCACCGGTCTTCTAGCCATCGCCGATCCACCGTTCATTTTCCATTTGTTTTGTCTTGTTTTTTCCCGCACACCTGGTTTGCATTCCTTCATTACTCGTCTTGCATATAACCATCTGTTTCCCCCGTGTCTATGTGTGGAATTGTTATATGTGTACTCCAGGCTGTTTTGCCCCCGAGTTATTGTACCCTGTGTGTGTTTAGTTTTCTGAGTACCATGTTTTTGTTCACCTCAATAAAGGGCTCCGTTTGCTACCCATTTCTGCTCTCCTGCGCCTTCCTTGAAGCCAGTTACACACTCCTTTACAGTTACAAATAGGTTAACTTGTCCTTTAAACAGGTAGTCTAGCATATAATATAAAATATTTCGTATTTAAACAGTGATAACATGTTTGAAAGTCAATACTGTTGCCCAATATACACAACAATGGCCAACAATTAACACGTTCATCAAAACAAAGACAACATTTGCATATTAACATTAGCGTTTCTAATAAACAATGAAAACACCCCGAAATGGGAGAAACCAAATAACCAGAGGCGGGAAACCTGTGGATAAAGTTGTGAGCTTGACTGGCGCGTGTACCCCTCATAGTGTATTCATTCTGCCGGTTCTGTTGCAAAACGTTTCTTCAACAGAAGCAAGCGGAAGAAATGGGGAGGGAAGTACCTGAATTTGTCCAGTAGAAACATTTTGCGACTGTTAGGTGGAATGAATACACTCCAGTATTGGTGTTACCGATCGAAGAGAAGACAAATAGCATTTATTTCTAAACACAGTAGGCCTAAGTGATAGGTTACTATTACCAGACTGGCGTCTGGTCTATTCATGATACCAAGCACAATGTTTACAATTGTGAAAAAATACATAATACAAAGCAAGCGTTGTTTGTAACAAAAATAAATTGTGTTTGTGTGAGGAGAGAAGGAGGGAAGTAGCCGTTGAGTCGATAGCTCACAGGTACATTTTCACTGTGTGTGTGTGTGCGGATGAGTTTGTGTCTGTGTGAATCCTCTTTTTGGCAGGATTTCAGTCCACCTGGGGAGATTTGTACTTATGGCCAAATTGCACACGTGAGTGTGTTATTGTAAGACGGTGAGTTAGTGTTTCTAGGCTGGGTGACACGCATACAGTACATCCGTATCCTCTCCAAATGAATCCCCTGTGTGTTTCCTAACCACTACCCTACACACACACACACACACACACACACACAGTTCTGTTATGTTTTGTACACTCAGTGTATATGACCCTGGGCTAAACCATTATCTGTCACATCACGATGACATCACCATTGACGAGGGCTGTCAATCATTGTCGATAGACTATGCTATCGTAATATATCGCCCAACCCTAGTTTACTGGGACATGAAACACTCGACACGATGAGCAGTGGTTAGGGTACGGTTGAGATAACAAATAAAGGAACACCTTCATAATTTTGAGTTGCCCTCAGAACAGCCTCAATTGGATTCTGGGTTTGAGTCCAAGCTCTGCCGCAGCTGGCCGCGACTGAGAGACCCATGGGGTGGCGCATAATTGGCCCAGCGTCGTCCGGTTTAGGGGAGAGTTTGGCTGGCAGGGATGTCCTTGTCCCATCGCGCACTAGAAACTCCTGTGGCGGGCCGGGCACAGTGCACGCTGACACGTCACCAGGTGTACAGTGTTTCCTCCGACACATTGGTGCGGCAGGCTTCCGGGTTAAGAGGACATTGTGTCAAGAAGCTGTGCAGCTTGGCTGGGTTGTGTTTCCGAGGACACACGGCTCTCGACCTTCGCCTCTCCCGACTCCGTATAGGAGTTGCAGCGATGAGACAAGAATGTAACTACCAATTGGATACCAGGAAAATGGGGGGGAAAGGAGTATTTTTTTTTTATATTTAAAAAATGAACAGCCTCTATTGGACTCTACAAGGTGTGTGTGTGTGTGTGTGTGTGTGTGTGTGCGAGGCGTCGAAAGTGTTCCACAGGGATACTGGCCCATGTAGACTCCAATGCTTCCCACTGTTGTGTCAAGTTGGCTGTGTAACGGCTTTCTTTGGGTGAAGTAGAGTCGGACCAAAATGCAGCGTGGCTATTGCAATCCATGTTTATTTAATAATGAAGAAACACAAACTGTACAAAAACAATAAACGTAATGTGAAAACCGAAACAGCCTAAACTGGTGCAAACTAACACCGCGACAGAAACAAGGACACTAAGGACAATCACCCACAAAACACTCAAAGAATATGGCTGCCTAAATATGGTTCCCAATCAGAGACAACGATAAACACCTGCCTCTGATTGAGAACCACTTCAGACAGCCATAGACTTAGCTAGAACACCCCACTAGCTACAATCCCCATACATACACACCACATACAAAAACCCATGCCACACCCTGGCCTGACCAAATACATGAAGATAAACACAAAATACTTCGACCAGGGCGTGACAGGCTGGATGTCCTTCGGGTGGTGGACCATTCTTGATACATGCGTGAAAAACCCAGCAGCGTTGCAGTTCCTGACACACTCAAACCGGTGCCGCTGTCACCTACTACCATACCCCCGTTCAAAGGCACTTCTATCTTTTGTCTTGCCCATCCACTCTCTGAATGGCACACATACACAATCCATGTCTCAAATTGTCTCAAGGCTTCAAAATCCTTCTTTAACCCGTCTCCTCCCCTTCATCTACACTGACAGAAGTGGATTTAACAGGTGACATCAATAAGGGATCATAGCTGTCATCTGGATTCACCTGGTCAGTCTGCGTCATGGGCAGAGCAGGTGTTCCTAAAGAGTTAGGCCAGGTCTGCTATGTTCGCGCCCATATAGAACTTTATTTTTTGAAAATGTTGCTGATGCCTGCCTCTGACAGTTCCCTGGGAATTGAACAGACGTTGTTATTGATTAGCATTCGCCGTACTGTGTGTCCAAGTCTTTACGACGTAGTGGTGTCGGCAAATTGCACATCTTCTTTCACTGGACATCTTCATAGGCATTGAAAACTATCATAAATAAACATCACAACGCGGAAGCATTCATTATCACTCAGAAACGGCTATGGAGGAGAAAGTGACACTGAATTTTCACGCTCGTTGGCCTAACTCTCTATATATGGATCTGGCTCAGCCTATTTGAACTTGACTGGGGTCCGCGCAGAACAGAGTCTCGCAGCACACAGCAGGGCAGCACACAAGTGACATTCCGAATAATTTGCCGATTCCTTTTTGCTATAGCCTATTTTAATAAATATGTTCTGTACAGAACGCAGGAGTGGAATGTAGGCCAGACAGAGTGGAGAATTCCACCAAAACAGAGCAAAAACGTCCAGTCAGATAGCATTGTTCCTCTCTCTCTCTCTCTGTCAGATGCACGGGCCTTAAGCGCTCCACACAGTCTATCTGACGGAGCTTCGTTTGCAAAGCTCTCTATGCGGTTTGTGTGTTGAATGAGTGGAACGCGATGGAAATGGGGCTCCTTAGCTCTTTGTGCGTAGACTGTGAAATCACGGTGGAGAGCCCTTTAGGCTCTAGCACAGTGGTGTAGTGGGGGCTATACCCACTTTTTGTTCAGTGGGCATTGCGTATACTCTGATCTGCATGCCCATTGATGCGTACTGTATCAAAGTAGTGTAGCGGAGGTACCAATGATGTATTGCAATAGAGAAGTAATGCAGGAAGCAGGCTACACAATGGTCAAGCATGTGAAATATTGGCATGCGTGCCTTGAGTGTAATATCGCAGCAAGCGTGCGCAGCTCTCCACTGGTTGTCACATGGGAGCAGCTCACAGAGTAACGACATCGGTAGCCAGTGGTGTAGTTAAGAAAGACCTTTCATCTTGTGATATCTACCAATAAATGCAACCACTGGGTATGCCAACCAGGTATTGAAAAAGTTTGGTCCGAAGTCTTGGTTGAATCTTTGCGATGTGCAGTTCAGTCATAATGCACTGTTTGAATAAACATTTCTAATGGCTTTCCCCCAAAAAATCTTCCCAATTTAATGCTGACTGCAAAGTAGGCCTGCCTGGCAGAGTGATTTCAGGATGATTTGTATCAATTGAGAGGGCAAACTCTGCCATTACATCATGTACACTGCAGGCCTACATTGTACAGTACAGAAAGACCGCCAGCCAAATGTACTCTTGCTAGGTGCCCAATTGAATTAAAGGGCAACTACACTCTCAGACATCCGAAATGGTCTCCTGATGTGCTTTAATCATTCTTGTGGAATTAGAACATCTGACTATTGTTGTTTTTCTATTTAAAAAATAAATACATTTTGTTGAGAGTGAAACCTGAAATAGGGCGCCTGTAACGGTTCTCTTGTGGTGAAGTAGAGGCGGACCAAAAAGCAGCGTGATTATATTGATTCATGTTTAATAACAGAAAGGATAAACACGAACACTACAAAACAACAAATGTGGAAAACCAAAAACAGCCCTGTCTGGTGCAAAACACAGAGACAGGAACAATCACCCACAAACACACAGTGAAACCCAGGCTACCTAAGTATGATTCTCAATCAGAGACAACTAATGACACCTGCCTCTGATTGAGAACCATACTAGGCCGAAACATAGAAATACCCAAATCATAGAAAATCAAACATAGACTGCCCACCCAACTCACGCCCTGACCATACTAAATAAATACAAAACAAAGGAAATAGGTCAGAACGTGACAGTGCCTTTCCTGTTTGGGTAATTTTGCGCAATAATCTGAGTATGCTCATTTCTCCAGGCATCACCACTGCTCTAGCCTAAACCTATAAAAAAAAATATATATAACAGACGCTCCTTAACTATCTTGTGTCTAGCTTATTTTTAAAAAATGATCATTTTTCTAAAGTGAATGTGTATTAAGAAATAAATGACACATGTGGACTGGGAAAATCCCTCGCAACCACGCGAGGTTGAAAACCAAATAGGCCAGTAGGAGGACAGGTTATTGGCTATCATAAAATATTTAAGACAAGTTAAAGTTATGAACAGAGGCTTTTTCCCCCAAATGATCTAGAATAAGAAGGTGTTGTCCTAAAGTCTCAATCACAGCTTTATGAGAGATGTAACACACAGTTTGATTTATTTACTATTTTACGAGGCAAATAAAGCTATGATTATCCCGTTCTGGAAATGGGAGACAGGTTATACTTAATGGAGTGGACAGAAACTCACTATGGTACGACCGTTCCTCAGCAGACTGTTGCTGCGTCATCAATGTTACACACACACACACACACACACACACAAACCTGTTCCATGCTGAAGCTCCTCCACCAGAAAGGTATATTAGGAAATATTTGCCTGCACTTATCCTCTGTCCAGGCTTTCAACAACATTATCTTTCATCATGATTCATCCAGTTGTAGCATTCGATTTCACGCTACAGCCCAACGTTGGGCTATACTAATCATTTTTATTGCATTTTTGGGGTGGCTGATAAAGGGTGATACCATTGTATAGCATAATGTTTTATCGGTACATAATCAACCATACAGTCAGTGAACCCACATGTGACTGAAACGTACTCTTCTATTTCTGTTGGTTTCTTAAAGGACACTGATCTCCTGGACATCGCCTATATCAAGGACGCCAGGAACGGAAAATGCACCAAGACGCCAAAGGTATGTCAAGTCAGACCAGTGGTTTCTGCTCGGTGCTCGATTCAAATGGATTTAGATGTACTGTACATCTGTGTATCTCATTGTCTTTCCACCAAAAGCTCCATTCCAGCTCTATAACAGGGCTTTATGAGAAACCCTGGAAGAGAGACAAGCTAATCGGATAATATTGTAGTTTTATGGAGGCTATATCGGGACAGGAATAGGAGGAGGAAGAGAGAGACAGAGACACGGCTCTGTGTGCTATAGGGATCAGACAGGGACATTTGAATAGATCTGCATATGGATATAGAACTGGACATCACGACACAATGGTGTGTGTGTGTGTGTGTGTGTGTGTGTGTGTGTGTGTGTGTGTGTGTGTGTGTGTGTGTGTGTGTGTGTGTGTGTGTGTGTGTGTGTGTGGTGCTTATGTTAGGCATTATGTTGACTGTACTTCCAGTACTGTATGGCTGGTGTCTCTAAGCTAGGGCTCTGACGGTCATGGTATTTTGGATAACGGTAATTGGCCAGCCAAATGACTGTAGTCCCCTTAATAACCTTTCGATTTGTCCACAAATTGGGAGAATATTTAACATTATTTCAAATTGACCCACATTGTAAAAGAGACAACTTCGTCGTAGTCGCAGATTTTTTTTGTTATACAGAAATAACAAAACGTGCCGAAACGCTGCTGTTGTTGTTCAATGTCCACAATCCCGATGCTCCCACGTAGGGAAATAGCAGCTGCGAGAAGAGCCCTGGGGCTTCAGGCTATTCGGCGTGGTAGAGTGGGAAATGTGGGGACCCGTTGTCCAAGTAGGCTACACGTAGCTATGTGTATGGAAAACATCACAGGTAAGACATTTATACTGAACAAAAATATAAATGCAACATGTAAAGTGTTGGTCCCATGTTTCATGAGCTGAAATAAAAGATCCCAGAAATGTTCCATATGCACAAAAAGCTTCTTTCTCAAATTTTGTGCACAACTTTGTTTACATCCGTTCTAGTGAGCATTTCTCCTTTGCCAAAATAATCCATCCACCTGACAGGTGTGGCATATCAACAAACGGATTAAACAGCATGATCATTGCACAAGTGCACCTTATGCTGGGATCAATAAGCCCAGGACCTCCACATCAGGCTGCTTCACCTGCAGGATCGTCTAAGACCAGCCACCTGGACAGCTGATGAAACTGTGGGCTTTCACAACCAAATCATTTTTGTTCAAACTGTCAGAAACGTCTCAGGGAAGCTCACATGCGTGCTCGTAGTCCTCAACCGGGCCTTGACTTGACTGCAGTGGGCAAATGTTCACCTTCGATGGCCACTGGCACACTGGAGAAGTGTGCTCTTCATGGATGTACCGGGCAAATGACAGACAGTGTGTATGGCGTTGTGTGGTCGAGCGGTTTGCTGATGTCAACATTGTGAACAGAGTGCCCCATGGTGGCGGTGGGTTTGTAGTATGGGCAGGCATAAGCAACAGACAACAAACACAATTGCATTTTACCAGTGGCAATTTAAATGCACAGAGATACCCTTGACGAGATCCTGAGGCCCATTGTTGTGCCATCCACCGCCATCACCTCAAGTTTCAGCATGATAATGCACAGCCCCATGTCGCAATGATCCGTACACAATTCCTGGAAGCTGAAAATGTCCCAGTTCTTCCATGGCTTGCATACTAACAAGCAGCGTTGGGGAGTAAAGGATTCCATGTAATCCATTACATGTAAGGGATTACAAAAAAAAGTGACTAATCTGTTACGTTACCAGCAAAAATATTGTAATCAGATTAGATACTTTTGAAAAACTAGATGATTACTTCGAGGATTACTTTTAAATTCAGAAAGGAGGTTTGCAAAATAATATATTTGACACTTCTGTTTTCTCAATGATATTCAAATCAGCATTGAAAAAAGGCGCTAGTTTAAGTTTGTTCCATCTGAGTGATTCTGGCTACAAATCAGTGACCACAATGGTGACACACCAAATGTGTTTGATGGATCACGGGAAAAAGCAGGAATAAGCTTTTGTAGGCTACAGTCCAAGCTATGTTTTCCAATGGTGCAACTGCTGTCGGCATCCAAAGATTATCCAACTTGAATAAAGGCTTGGAGGTATGGCTGACAGCAGTGGTGTAGTCTACAGTGACACTGATATCACTTATTATTGTTATCTACATAGCGCATTGATGTGACTCACGCTGCTGCTCTCTCATCTAGCTATTTGTGCCTTACAGAGTGTGGTTGTTGTGGATGGCTGTTCACAAATCTGTGTGTATTTGACCCCAATAATGGTTGAATTCAAGAAGTTTAAGCTGCCTATCAATCATTGTTTTTGAAACCAGTGGACAGCCAGTGAAAAATGCGCTCTTGCAACAGCAGCACAGTGCAGATCCCAGCCTATGGAATGAAAGTGGAGCTTTTATTGCTCAATCTAATTCACGCTGATAAATTGCTTTTATCCATAGACCTAATGGACATGTTCAAACTCGCACACTTTTGAAAGACTTGAAGTGGCAATCTGTAGTTGCTACATCCATTTTTGGACATAAAAATGATTTGATTCTTCGAAGAATATAACTTAGAATTGCTTCATGAGCTTAGTTCAACTGTCACACTCCATGAGAACCCAGAACCCATCTCCAATGATTGTAAATGTAAACAAACACTGTATAGCCTCATAACATGGTTAAAACAATCATTTGGATATCATGATTGGTCAGTCCTTGCATCCACAACTCTCTATTAATCTGAGAGGGGTTACATTTCTCCAGGCCCATCCCTCAGCTTTTTCCCAAAACAGAGGTGGGGCGACCGTTTTGTTGTTGTTTCATCTGTGGATTTTCCCTTTAAACAGCTGCACATTATCAAGATATCAAAGTGTCACCAACAGTAAGGTAAACAATAGGCCTATAGCAAATGCAGCATTTGGCATTCATTTTTCACATGTAAATAGCACTTTTCAGTAGTGCTCAAAGCATGCCATTCCATGAGCGCAGCATTGATCTTTCAACTCGTTTCAATGAGCCCAGTCAGTCCTCCATGACAATAAAATCATAAACAACAGAGTAGGGCTGTCTTATAAATCCTTAATTATCCTTAGGTATGGTCAGGTAATTTTGGTTAATCTATACTTCCTTATTTCCAGATCCTATTCTTGATGATCAAGGGGCACAACATTAATTGGAATGACTGGAATTCTTATAGACTTTGGTTTTTAATGTAAAGATATAATTTTATCGTATTATTGTATGTGGTAGAAAGCCTACATAACCAACCCATAAAGTAAAATGTAACATCCATATATGGCCAGCTATGTAAACTTTAACATTGATTTATCCCTGGTAACATACATTTTTACATCTAAAAGTAACTGAATGTAATCAGATTACGTTACTGAGTTTGGTAATCCATAAATTACGTTACTGATTACAATTTTGGACAGGTAACTAGTAACTGTAACGGATTACATTTAGAAAGTAGCCCACCCAACACTGCTCACCAGAAATGTCACCCATAAGCATGTTTGGGAGGCTCTAGATCGATGTGTATGACAGCGTGTTCCCGTTCCCACCAATATACAGCAACTTCGCCATTGAAGAAGAGTGGGGCATTTGGGAGGCCCTACAAAATTACATTTTTCTAAGTAATGAGAATGTTAGAGAGCAGGCAATGTTGAAAAGGAATCTTTATACAGGTTGAAATCTTCTTAAATGTGGTTCTGTAATTGATTAAAACAAGCAGACAGCAAGGAAATTGCTTTTGAATTTTTTTATCTTTTTTTCTGTGAGCCAATAGAGTAACCTAGGTAACCACAAGTTGTTTTCTCCACAGGCGCGCGGGGCCACGACGTTCTATCTAATACCGACTTGGACTATTGCGAGTGTACCCATATAGGAGCAAAGCAAGAAGTAAAAGCAGGAAGTGTACCCATCAATATGTGCTGTGATTTGTTGATTCAACTCAACTGACATTACAAAAAATACATAACATTGCATAAGCCACATCAGTAAACATAATTTTAATGACGATTCTACATTACAGTGGAAATGATTGCATCACAATACCAGGCAGCCATTGCGAGTGTACCCATGAGTTTACCTGTCAAATGGCCAGGGTTAGAGGTTCCAAGCCCATTCTATTCATTGTTTTCTACAACACCTTGTCAACAAACCTTCATCACGTTGTTAATAAGAGTCCATGTTAACACAGAAACTGACTCAATCCCACGAATGCCCGGCCATCCATCAGTCAGCTGCAATAGCGTTCAAAGGTTTGGGGTCAGTTAGAAATGTCCTTGTTTTTGAAAGAAACGCACATATTTTGTCCATTAAAATAACATAAAATTGATCAGAAATAATATAGATTTTGTTAATGTTGTAAATTATTTTTATTGAATAACTACATAGGCGTACAGAAGCCCATTATCAGCAAAAAAAATGTTTTTGCAATTATGTTAGAATGCTGAAAGCTGTTGTTCAGATTAAAGAAGCAATAAACTGGCCTTCTTTAGACTAATTGAGTATCTGGAGCATCAGCATTTGTGGATTCAATTACAGGCTCAAAATGGCCAGAAACAATGACTTTCTTCTGAAACTCGTCAGTCTATTCTTGTTCTGAGAAATGAAGGCTATTCCATGTGAGAAATTGCCAAGAAACTGAAGATCTCGTAAAACGATGTGTACTACTCCCTTCACAGAACATCGCAAACTGGCTCTAACCAGAATAGAAAGAGGAGTGGGAGGCCCCGATGCACACCTGAGCAAGAGGACAAATACAGTGACTAGTTTGAGAAACAGACGCCTCACTCACTGCAAGTCCTCAACTTGCAGCTTCATTAAATAGTACCAGCAAAACACCTGTCTCAACGTCAACAGTGAAGAGGTGACTCCGAGATGCTGGCCTTCTAGGCAGAGTCCGTCTGTCCAGTGTCTGTGTTCTTTTGCCCATCTTAATCTTTTATTTTTTATTGGCCAGTCTGAGATATGGCCTTTTCTTTGCAGAGTCGCAAAGTGCTGTCATGGCCTTGGCCTGTCTGAGTGTTGCATTCTGGCTACAGCTGCTACAAAAGGAGCAAAGGAGACTTTAACATAACGATTGTTGGCATGATTCACTCCAGTAATTGCTATGGTAAACAACAACATAAATTGTAGTATTTGGGTGGAATGTACACAAGGTCCAGACAAAACTTGACTTCCACTTCATCCGAACCCCTCTGAAGGACACACGTACATGTTGGAGAGGTCGCTCGTGGAGCAGTTGTTTACGGCGAGTTAAGTGTCTAGCTCAAGGACACAACAGCAGGCAACAGCATCTGATACCAGCTCACTTTTATCCCCCGTCCGACCCGGGATTTGAACTGGCAACTCCCCAGTTGCTGGCTCGCCGCTCTAAATGATAAGCTAACTGCCATTTCAACCGTTTAACGGCCAACGGTCACTGCCCCTCTGTGATGCTCTTGTTCTAAGTGCAGAGAAGACAGACCGCTAACAATGCACACCGTCACAACTGGCAACTGTTGCTTTTGACGCCAAATAAATGTTTTGTTATGTCCAATCTCATAGGAATGTGTACATTCAGTTGGAAAACTATTTGAAACCGCCAAAGAATCCGTCAGGCATATTTGGGCACAATTTCAAGCCAAATATGGAATTCTCCACGGCTCTCTGGTCATTCATATCTCACTTTAAACGTATTACTACAACACTGCATGAATTATGGTGCACTCTGAATTTTAATTCCCTGACCAATGGCTAAATTGCATCCATTCGTCTGCATGTGTTTCTTTGCTGATAAACTGTTGTAATAATATCAGTGGCAATGGCGTCACACTGTCGCCTCGGTCATCTCATTAAAATCAAATCCAATTTTATTTGCCACATGCTTCGTGAACAATAGGTGTAGACTAACAGTGAAATGTTTACCTACGACCCTTACTAACAACCCAGAGAAAGATATAGAACAATAATAACACAAGGAGAGAGAGAGATAAGTACAGAATGAGGTTCATGGCCCATTGTTGCATCTCTGGAGTGATAGCCAATGGAACTCCACTGAGAGGAGTTATGCATTCTTAACAACTCAGAGGAGAGAGGCCGTACCTCCCAAGGGTGGATTCTAAACTGCCTACATCAGAGAGGCTGTACCTCCAGAGGATATTACCATGGGAAGGGTCAGATGGCTACCAGTAGAATGCCATTACCGGCAAGACAGAGAGACAGAGAGAGCGAGAGAGAGAGAGCGAGAGAGAGAGAGAGAGAGAGAGAGAGAGAGAGGTAGGCGGATTAAGGGAGGGAGCTGAAGGAGATGGAGGAAGGAGATGAGGGAGAGAGGAGAGGAGATGTGAGAGAAGGGGAAAGGAGAGAAAGAAGCTACAAGCAATAATCCGAGTTTGTACTTGATGCTCTTCACTTACCCAAGGCCTTGTTTTGAATCCTAAATTCCGTCTTTCAGATTATCAGGGATTTTTGTGAAACCGCTTTAAGGATGTGTCAGGATTTGTTGGACTATGTCATTGACTGCAGGGGGAAAATAGGATTTGTACAATTACGTTATAATAATTAAGATGACGACAAAAGGGTGTGTAATGTGTGCGGGTTTGTGTGTGTTGTCATGTGTGTGCATGCTGGCGTGCCTGTGTGTCTGTACATGTGTGCGTGCATATGTGTGTGTGTCGGGGTGTGTGTGTGTGTGTGTGTGTGTGTGTGTGTGTCGTTTTGTGAGGACCCCAGGAAAGAGCAGTTGTTGCCAAGGTAACAAGTGAAGGGGGATCAGAATAAATGTGTCTATAAACTGACTTGAAGCCTTTCCCTAAAATCAATGGCAACCCTCTGTGGCCTGTGGGTCAAACAGTCCCCCAAGTTTCAGTCTGGATGGGGTTAGGGGAACAGAAATACGGGGGGGGGGGGTATTTCTATCTCTGTGCTTCACTTTCTGCATAATAATTTCACAAGGGAAAATAAAAATTGTAAAATGAATAAGAATTCTGGGCAGCTTAGGAGAGAGCATACTGAGTCATTATTATTCCGCATTTTTCATAATAGCTAAGATTCAATGGTGGTTATTGGTGAGAGTGGAGAGGGGCTCTATCCGAGGGATCGGGATGGGGTGACTGGGAGGTCATCAGACACTTCTCTGAAGTATGTGTGGGGCCTCAACTCATCCCACTTCAGTCTCTCGGTGGACCGACTCTCCCGAAGTAGACCCTCACCGGACGTTATACCTTAATTTACAAGGTAATACAAACTGACCACAGTACTTAAGTGCCAGTATTCCTCCAATGTATGTACAATGACATAGCCCACAGTCTTTTTGTGCATTAGTAGAGGAGCTGGAGCTTGAAAGCCCAATAAAGACATAGCGCCTCAAAGTACAAAGAGTAACTTTTCTTTATGTTTTTGTTGTGTGTTCTCTGTTAACTGTCTGCTCAGCCCACATGCTCACACGCTCTATATACCTGCATATACAGTATAGTGCCTTCAGAACGTTTTCACACCCCTAACACACATTTTGTTGTGTTACAGCCTGCATTTAAAATGGATTACATGTCAAAGTGTGTCACTGGCCTACACACAATACCCCATAATGTCAAAGTGTAATTATGTTTTTCTACATTTTTACCAATTAATTAAATATTTTAAGATGAAATGTCTTGGGTCAATAAGTATTCAATCCCTTTGTTATGGCAAGCCTAAATAAGTTCAGGAGTATTAATGTGCTTAACAAGTCACATAATAAGTTGTATGGACTCATTCTGTGTGCAATAATAGTGTTTAACATGATTTTTAAATGACTACCTCATATCTGTACCCTACACAATTATCTGTAAGGTTCCTCAGTGGAACAGTGAATTTCAAGCACAGATTCAATCACAAAGACCACTGGGGGGTTTTCCACTGCTTTGCAACAAAGGGCCCCTATTGATAGATGGATAAAACATTTTAAAAAAGCACACATTGATATTCCAAAACATGCATCCTGTTTGCGACAAGGCACTAAAGTAATACTGCAAAAAATGTGGCAAAACAATTAACTTTTTGTCTTGAATACAAAGTGTTATGTTTGGGGCAAATCCAATACAACACATAACTGAGTACCAATCTCCATATTTTCAAGCATGGTGGTGGCTGCATCATGTTATGGGTATGCTTCTAATAGTTAAGGACTGGGGCTAGATGTAGCTTGATGTAGAAGGCTAACGTTAACTAGCTAACGTTTGCTAGTTAACGTTAGCCTTCTACATCAAGCTACATCTAGAAGCATTAGAAGTTGCTCATTAAAGGAAGTGCATGCTCAGTCTCCTCCTGTACTCCATGTTCACCCATGACTGCATGGCCAAGCACGACTCCAACACCATCATTAAGTTTGTCGATGACGCAACAGTGGTAGGCCTGATCACTGACAACGATGAGACAGCCTATAGGGATGAGGGCAGAGACCTGGCAGTATGGTGCCAGAATAACAACCTCTCACTCAATGTGAACAAGACAAAGGAAATGATTGTGGACTACAGAAAAAAGGGGACCGAGCACGCCCTCATTCTCATCGACAGGGCTGTAGTGGAGCAGATAGAGACCGTCAAATTCCTTGGTGTTCACATCACCAACAAACTCTCATGGTCCATACACACCAAGACAGTCGTGAAGAGGGCACGACAACGCCTATTCAGGAGACTGAAAAGATTTGGCACGGGTCCTCAGATCCTCAAAAAGTTCTACAGCTGCACCATCGAGAGCGTCCTGCCTGGTTGCATCACCGCCTGGTATGGGTAGTGCATACGGCCCAGAACATCACTGGGCCGAGCTTCTTGCCATCCAGGACCTCTATACCAGGCGGTGTCAGAGGAAGGCCCAAAGAATTGCCAAGGACTCCAGCCATCCTAGTCATAGACTGTTCTCTCTGCTACAGCATGGCAAGCAGTACCGGAGCGCCAAGTCTAGGTCAAAAAGGCTTCTTAACAGCTTCTACCCCCAAGATATAAGACTCTTGAACAGTTAATCAAATGGCTACCCGGACTATTTGCATTGTTCCCCCCCCCCCCCATTTTTTTATACTGCTGCTACTCTCTGTTTATTATCCATGCATGGTCACTTTACCTCTACCTACATGTACGTATACCAACATGGACATATTACCTCAATTACCTCGACTAACCGGTGCCCCCACACATTGACTCTGTACCGGAACCCCCTGTCTATTGCCTCCACATTGACTCTGTACCGTAACCCCCTGTTTTTAGACTCACTACTGTTATTTTATTGTTGCTCCTTAATTCTAATTTTTTTTCTCTTAAAACTGCCTTGTTGGTTAAGGTCTTGTAAGTGAGCATTTCACTGTAAGGTCTACTACACCTGTTGTATTCAGCATTTCACTGTAAGGTCTACTACACCTGTTGTATTCAGCATTTCACTGTAAGGTCTACTACACCTGTTGTATTCAGCATTTCACTGTAAGGTCTACTTCACCTGTTCTATTCAGCATTTCACTGTAAGGTTTACTACACCTGTTCTATTCAGCATTTCAGTGTAAGGTCTACTACACCTGTTGTATTCAGCATTTCACTGTAAGGTCTACTACACCTGTTCTATTCAGCATTTCACTGTAAGGTCTACTACACCTGTTCTATTCGGCGCACGTGACAAATACAATTTGATTTGATTTGAAGTTTGCCAAGCAGCCTAGGACAACAAAAACTGAAAGTATGTACTGTATGACAGAGTGATGGACCGTTCCGTCAACGTAAAAGAGAGGAGGCCGGCATTTTCATCTGTCTACATTTTTCTACTTGCATGAATGCTCACGCACGCATTCACACACACACTACACACTAGAACTATGGACAGCCACATCATATTTAACTGACGTTATTGGACTAAATTGTTTTTGTTATCTTTTCGATGTCACTGTATTAGGATCAACATAGGTGATTTGATGATGTTGAAATGTTGAAGTTGAAATGGGGCTGGAATAGTGGAGGCAGCTCCATGAACTTGCTTGACCACGCTGTAGGTCATGTAACTGTTTGTTACACGCAATACGCTTTGTGGATTTTACCAGTGTGGTCGTTTGTGTGTGTGTGTGTGTGTGTGTGTGTGTGTGTGTGTGTGTGTGTATTTGTATGTTTTGTAGTGTTAAAAAAAGTTCAATTAAACGCAGACGCACATAGAGATGGTATTATTCTTAAGCGGTAGAAATAATACCACGATGTGATTCTTGCTGCCTTCTCTCGACTAATTTATACAAACCCTATATACACTACACTGAAAACAATGACGTTTCTTAACCCTTTGACGCTACCAGGCGGAATCGTTCTACCGTGGCCTGTGTAGCGTACGCTCAAACCGGTGTGATTACAATCCTTATTTTGACCTTCCAGTTATGACTGATGCAACAGTCGGCGTTTGAGCTGGCCGCGCTGTTTTTTTCAAGGAAACTATTTGCACAGCGTTATGTCCTGAATGTGACTAGTTTATTGTTTGGATGCAACGTTCAGAAATGTACAGAAGTAGCAACAGAATAACACAATCATCCAAACCCGGATAATGTAGGCTACATTAGACTTGGCGCTAACTGAGGAAAGATTGACGTAACACAACACAAGCGGTCATATTTATCTAACTCTCGTCAGAAACCATTACCATTACTATTTACAATTCATCACATCAGTTTGTGCGCGCCGCCATGTTTTTTTTCATTTTCGTGTCTACCAAAGATAAGAAGAGGAGACAAGATAAGTTTGGTCTGATTGTAGTACGCGTGTTGAAGGGTGAAGTGTCATCTACCATCATTCACTTCCCATCATTCCCTTTTTGGTAGTTTCCTCTAAAGATGAGTGAACCATCCTTTCACTTTGTTATAACATCTTTGGTCTGAGAGATGTTTACGTGACCCCCAGAATGCATTGTATGATGTCAACAAACATTGGGCCACACATTGCTGTCAAATTGCTTAGAATTAGCGCATCATCACCTTCAAACAAGTATTTTACACACTGCATGTGTACATTGCAATCAGTTGAAGAATCGGAATGCATGATTTGTCACAAGTACTTGAAAACATGGGAATAAACCAGTAAATACTTACGGAAGTGGTTGTTCCAGTTTAGATGCTTTAGGTAGTCTCATTATGTTAGTCTTCCCAAACCTGGGAAAAATTCTGAATGGAGGTCAATATATATTTCAAATCAATCATTCAATAAAATGTATTTATACATCACAAAATTCTTATACAGAAACCCAGTCTAAAACCACAAAGTGCATGCAATGCAGATGTAGAAGCACGGTGGCTAGGAAAAATGAACCTAAGAAGAAACCTAGAGAGGAACCAGTCTCTGAGGGGTGGCCATTTCTCTTCTGGGTGTGACAGGTGGAGATTATAAGATTACATGGCCATTAAGGCCAGATCGTTCTTCAAGATGTTCAAACGTTCATAGATGACCAACAGGGTCAAATAATAATCACAGTGGTTGTAGAGGGTGCAACAGGTCAGCACCTCAGGAGTAAATGTCAGTTGGCTTTTCATAGCCGAGCATTCAGTGGTCGAGTGGGAGGGAAAGAGAGGAAAAGGGAGAAAGAGAGAGAGGGTTGAAAACAGCAGGTCCGGCACAAGGTAGCACGTCCGGTGAACAGGTCAGGGCTCCATAGCCACAGGCAAAATAGCAGAAACTGGACCAGCAGCACGACCAGGTAGACTGGGGACAGCCAGGAGTTGTCAGGCCAGTCCTGAGGCATGGTCTTATGGCTCAGGGAGGGAGGGAGGGAGGGAGGGAGAGAGGGAGAGAGAGAGAGAGAGAGAGAGAGAGAGAGAGAGAGAGAGAGAGAGAGAGAGAGAGAGAGAGAGAGAGAGAGAGAGAGAGAGAGAGAGAGAGAGAGAGAGAGAGAGAGAGAGAGAGAGAGAGAGAGAGAGAGAGAGAGAGAGAGAGAGAGAGAGAGAGAGAGAGAGAGAGAGAGAGAGAGAGAGAGAGATATTACACCTGATAGGACAGACTGACCCTATACTATTGCAGCATAGATACTGGGGTGGTTGTGGGACACTGTGGCCCCATCCGACGACACCCCCGGACAGGGCCAACCAGGCAGGATATAACCCCACCCACTTTGCCAAAGCACAGCCCCCACACCACTAGAGGGATATCACCGACAACATACTACCCTGAAACAAGGCTGTGTATAGCCCAGAAAGATCTTCCCTACTGCACAAGCCCGAGGGGGCGCAAAGATCACGTCAGTGACTCAGCTCACTCAAGTCGAGTATAGCGAAAAGAGCCTGGCACGACGTGACGCACGCCTCCTAGGGACGGCTTGGGAGAGCACTATTAAGCCAGTGACTCAGCCCCCATAATATGGTCAGAGGCAGAGAATCCCAGTGTAGAGGGGAGCCGGCTGCTCTCCAGTGCCTTGCCGTTCACCCCTGGGCTAGGCTACACTCAATCATAGGACCTCCTTCAGAAAAGACGAAAAAGTTGAGAACCGAGTCTGCGTCTCTCACACGGATAGGCAGACCATTCCATAAGAATGGAAAAGGAGAAAACCTTGCCTCCAGCTGTTTGCTTAGAAATTCTAGGGACAATAAGGAGACCTGCGCCTTGTCACTGTAGCGTACGTGTAGGTATGTACGGCAGGACCAAGATAGGTCCACAGAGACTAAATTATATCTTTGTGACATATAAGATCTAAACCAGGCAAGAACTTGTCTATGTAGACCAATTAGGGTTTCCAATCTCTCCAAAAAAATGTGGTCATCGATGACGTCAAAAGTGGCACTAAGGTCTCTGAGCACGAGGACAGATGCAGAGCCTTGATCTGAAGCCATTAAAAGGTTGTTTACCACCTTCCCGAGTACAGTCTCGGTACTATGATGGGGTCTAAAACCAGACTGGAGCGTTCCGTATACATTATTCGTCTTCAAGACGTCATTGTTGCGCAACAGCTTTTTCTAAAATGTTTGAGACAAATAGGGAGATTCGATACAGGCCCCGCTATCACCCAGAAGGTGAGGTCAGTACAGGTGCATCAAAAATGGGACAGAGAGACTAAAAAACAGCTTCTATCAAAAACGCCATCAGACTGTTAAATAGCCATCACTAGCACAATAGAGGCTGCTGCCCTATAGACTACTCATGTTATATGTACAGACAGTACAGTTGAAGTCGGATGTTTACATACACTTAGGTTGGAGTCATTAGAACTCGTTTTTCAACCACTCCACAGAATTCTTGTTAACAAACTACAGTCGGTTAGGACATCTACTTTGTGACGCAAGTAATATTTCCAACAATTGTTTACAGATAGATTATTTCACTTATAATTCACTGCATCACAATTCCAGTGGGTCAGAAGTTTACATGCACAATGTTGACTGTGCCTTTAGACAGCTTGGAAAATTATGTAATGGCTTTAGAAGCTTCTGATAGGCTAATTGACATCATTTGAGTCAATTGGAGGTGTACCTGTGGATGTGTTTCAAGGCCTACCTTCAAACTCGGTGCCTCTTTGCTTGACATCATGGGAAATTCAAAAGAAAATCAGCCAAGATCTCAGAAAAAAAACTGTAGACCTCCACAAGTCTGGATCATCCTGGGGAGCAATTTCCAAATGCCCGAAGGTACCAAGTTCATCTGTACAAACAATAGTATGCAAGTATAAACACCATGGGACCACGCAGCCGTCATACCGCTCAGGAAGGAGACGCGTTCTGTCTCCTAGAGATGAACGTACTTTGGTACGAAAAGTGCAAATCAATCCCAGAACAACAGCAAAGGACCTTGTGAAGATGCTGGTGGAAACAAGTACAAAAGTATCTATATCCACAGTAAAACAAGTCCTATATCGACATAACCTGAAAGGCCACTCAGCAAGGAAGAAGCCACTGCTCCAAAACTGCCAGACTACAGTTTGCACATGAGGACAAAGATCATACTTTTTGGAGAAATGTCCTCTGGTTGATGAAACAAAAATAGAACTGTTTGGCCATAATGACCATCATGTTTGGAGAAAAAACAGGGAGATGCTTGCAAGCTGAAGAACACCATCCCAACCGTGAAGCACGGGGGAGGCAGCATCATGTTGTGGGGGTGCTTTGCTGCAGGAGGGTGCACTTCACAAAATCGATGGCATCATCGTTAAATGTCAGGAATTGTGAAAAACTGAGTTTAAATGTATTTGGCTAAGGTGTATGTAAACTTCCGACTTCAACTGTATATCCTGTATTCTATCCTATTCTACTGTACCTTTATTTGCAGCTCTGACATTGCTCGTCCAAATATTTATACATTCTTAATGCCATTCCTTTACTTTAGATTGCGTGTATTGTTAGATATAACTTCTTAAATATTACTGCACTGTTGGAGATGGAAACACAACATAAGCTCTGCTAAAGACGTGTAGGTGACAAATCAAACATTTTATTTGAATGATTTGGATTTGATTTGATGGAGTTTGGTACACACCCGCAGGATAATAAGCCATTTATTATGTTCAGCATACAGTAGGCGGGCCAAGCACCGGACGTAGCTCTTTCAGGTGTTTAGTAGTAATAGGGCCCAGTAGGCAGCTGGAAGGTTTATGACTATTTTTGTGAATGTGTCGAGAGATACAGGATTAAAACACTTGAGTGTTTCCATGGATCCAAGGTCCTGGCTGTTCTGTGCAGACTCATGAGAATTGAGTTTTGGAGAAATACCCATATTCAAAGAGGAGATGTTTTCGTCAAAGATGTTCATGAATTCTTCCCTGCTGAAGTGAAGGTCATCGTCACTTGGGGAATGCTGCTTTTTAGTTAGCTTTGCGACAGTATCAAATGTACATTTTGGATTGTTTAGGAAAAGTAGGCTGATCCAGCAGCAGTGAGGCTCTTCAATACTACACGGTAGTTGGAAGACTAAGATAGTTGGAAGACTTCCAGTTTGGTGGAGCGGCATTTCCATTCCAATTTTCTGGAAGATTGCTTCAGGGACCGGGTATTTTCTGGAAGATTGCTTCAGGGACCGGGTATTTTCTGGAAGATTGCTTCAGGGACCAGGTATTTTCTGTATACCAGGGAGCTAATTTCTTGTGACAAATGTTTTTTTTTTTTTTTTGAGGTGTGACTGCGTCTCGGGTATTATTAAGGTTACGTTTAGATTTTTGTACTCCGACGTCCTTGGGTAGGAATGTTTGGGTTGTTTGAGAATTTATAGTGCGGCTTTTGATAGTCCTTGGTTGGGGTCTGAGCAAATTATTTGTTGCGGTTGCAAACGTAATAAGATCCGATAGTTCATGGTTATGAGAAACATTTAGATCGACAATATTGACTCCATAGGGACAACACTAGATCCAGGCAATTGTGGCATTGCGTAGGTCCCGAGACATGTTAGAGAAAACCAACTGAGTCTACGGTGGCTCTGAAAGCCAAACAGTAGCTATAAAAAGTGATTGAGTAGACTGCATAGATTTCATGACTAAAAGCTCAAAAGACGAAAACACGCGTTATTTTTTTGTAAATTGAAATTTGCTGTCGTAAATGTTAGCAACACCTCCGCCTTTGCGGGATGCATCGGGGGATATGGTCACTACTGTAACCAGGAGGTTACATTTAACACTGCTCATCAGCCTTGAGCCTTGTTTCAGTCAGGCCAATCACATCAATTTATGATCAGTGATTAGTTCATTGACTATGACTGCCTTGGAAGTAGTTATATTTTGAGATGTGAGATATTATCACAATCTCTTTCAATAATGACAGGAATGGAGGAGGTCTTTATTTCAGTGAGATTGCTAAGGCAAACACCGCCATGTTTAGTTTTGCCTGACCTAGATCGAGGCACAGACACGGTCTCAATGGGGAAAGCTGTGCTCGTGGCAGACTCCACTAAGCTGGCAGGCTGGCTAACAGCCTGCTGCCTGGGATGCACCCTCTCTCATTGTGGAGCTGGAGGAGTTAGAGCCCTGTCTATGTTGATAGACAAGATGAGAGCACCGCTCCAGCTAGGATGGAGTCCGTCACTCCTCAGCAGGCCAGGCTTGGGAGGCATTACTCAATGCCAACACCTTTTTTTAGATGTTACACGCTGAAGTTATGTTCCTCTTGACCTCCGACTGTTTCATCCGAACATTGTTGGTGCCGACGTGGATAACAATATCCCTATACTCCCTACACTCGCCAGTTTTAGCCTTAGCCAGCACCATCTTCAGATTAGCCTTAACGTCGGTAGCCCTGCCCCCTGGTAAAAAGTGTATGATCGCTGGATGATTATTTTTAAGTCTAATATTGCGGTTAATGGAGTCGCCAATGACTAGGGATTTCAATTTGGTCAGAGCTAATGGTGGAAGGCTTCGGCGGCTCAGACCCCATAACGAGTTGAGGAGAGACCCAAGAAGGCTCGGGCTCTGACTCGTTGCTTCGTGGGGAAAACCGCTTCAAACTTTCTATCGGCTGAATGAGCGACACTGGTTGAGCATGCCGACAGAAGTTCTTTCCAGAAGCCATGTGAGAATTGTCTGGCTGCGGTTAATGTGCAGGGGGATTAACTCTACCGCTTGTATTTACTGGTGGCACAGACGCTGCATGATCCTTTCCTACGGTTACATTGCCCTTGCCTAACGATAGCGTCCGAAGCCGAGCTTGCAACTCGACTATCCTCACATTACGGCTATACTTCTCCTTTATATTACGAGTACATTGACTGCAACGAGAAGGAATAATGTTACTTAGCTTTTTTTTTTTTTCGGCCGGAAGAGGTCCTGCAGATAAGGCGAAAAAGTTGAATTGAAAAAGTTGCGTGAGGACTTAACTAAGACGTTGGTAAACTTGTTAAATACAGAGTTGATTTAAATAGTTATTTAAGAGTAAAAAGCTAAGAAGTTTGGCACGTAGCCAAGTAGCAACAAACAGTACAGCAGTGTGGAGACAACGCGGAAGTGTGTTGTGTCACCGGTCACGTGATTGGCTATCCCCAATCTGGCTGGATTGCAATCGGAATTACACATCACTCTGCAAGCCAACACAATGTGACTTCAGGCCTGATTTAGCCTGTAAAGTTAAACCATGAGTTTCAGGGTAGAAAATATGTATTGGATTCATTTTAATGATAACATATTCACTTAGGGTCTCACTTGGTGAAGGCCACAGAACTGAACATGAAGGAATGCAACAACCATGTATCAAGCAAACACAGTTATGGGTGGTACTGGTATCTAAAAAATGTACTTGAAAGGCACCCTGGGAAATATGCTAATAATGCCGAACACTTTATTTGCATAAAATGTCTTCAGAAAATCTCAAATGGTTCCCCTATGCCAGGGATGGGCAAGTCCTCTGGGGCCAGAGTGGTGTCACCCCTAACGCACCTAATCAACTATTCATGATCTTCAGTTTAGAATGCAATTAGTTCAATTAGCTTGGATGTTTGCTATGAAAAGGTGTGACACCACTCAGGCCCCCGAGGACTGGAGTTGCCCATCCCTACACTAACACATCGCTCTGAAGAACCTTATTTGGTTCAAATGGGTACCTTTTATTTTTAAGAGTGTATAATTCACTACTTTGCATCTTTATCTAATTGGAACACTATCACCTTTGGAACAGCTTGGGTTCTGGTTCTGTGTTTGGAGCATGGTCCCGGTCAAACCAAGGTTGTTGGTTAACAGCCCACATGTGCCACATACAACGAATATAAATTTGATCTGTACAACACATTTGGAATAGTGAAAGATGAATCAACCTTTTGTTAGCTCCCAAACGATATGATGTAGTGTTACAATCCATTATAATTCTAAGTGTGTCCTGGCGTACCAAGCCGCGTGGCATCACACTGTGTGGGCTATCTGTCTGGCCCCATTTGATCCTGTCTCAACCTGCCCAGGGCTTCAGCCTTGCTCTCCCTGCAGCACAGTCTATGATTAATAGACCCTTGTTCAAGCACAAAAACACACACACACACACACACACACACACACACACACACACACACACACACACACACACACACACACACACACTGGTGATGACTGGTGGTAAGGTAATTCATGTGATGTATGTCCTCCCCCTCATGATTCACCCTGATTAGATCTGCCTGTACCTCTACCTTAGCCTCTACCCCAGCCTCTACTTCACTCTCCATCTCAGCCTCTACCTCAGACTCTACCCCAGCCTCCACCCCAGCCTCTACCTCACTCTCCATCTCAGCCTCTACATCAGACTCAACATCAGTCTCAGGTTCATGTGAGGCAAACTCCTCTGTTTGGTCCTGAAATAATTCCACCCCTCCTGGCGCCGTGGTAAACAAAACAATAGCCTCATTATATTAATCATGCTTTTATACTAAAGGACAGCAAAGTGCCTGCTCCCATTATGGAAGGACAGAGGACACATAAACAGACATATTTGCATATTTGGCCTCCATTCTATTTTTGTGTATATTATATTCAACAAAGCCAGTCCCATTAAGATAGAGAGAGCCCTGGCCAAGAGGCAACATCACCCAAACAAATGCTTGTTTTTTAAGTTATAACGAGGTTATTATGTAGCTTTGTGGGTTAATTTAATTTCAATTTCATTTCATGTTAATTTAAGCTAGAGATGTGACAGACAGGCAGACAGACAGACAGACAGACAGACAGAGTGTTGATGTGAAATGGACGGTAGTGTAGTTAGTAATGGTCAGATGTGTTTAAACAGGCTTGTCAGGGATTTCACAGCTGTTTGTGTTGTCTACGTCTGGGATCTGTCTCACTCAGACACACGCCTGGCTGGTCAGTATTGATGGAAAGTTGGTGTTGAAACATAGATCTGACGATTCCATATTCTTCATGATTGTGAACGATGTATGTTAACAAACGGCTGGAGTAGAAACGCCAGGTGCTTATTCAATTCATCAAGGCTCAACATAATGTAGTGACCCTCTAGCTCTATCATGTGGGGGGCTCATGGGGAATGTATGACGGGAGGAGTTTCCCCTAGTTCAGATAGCTGAGACGCCATTCGTTTTGGGTCTGTTGAGGGGGATCTGAGCAAGATCGAGACAGACCAAGACTTAATGGACGGTAAAAAAGTTGAACAAATATATTTTTTGTTGCAGGGGGGATAACGTCTCCTCTGAGTTGAACCAACTTATACATTGAGCCAGGCACATTTATTGTTTTTGGGCAACCCTTCTATAACCCTGTGTTAGCCTCTATTTTGAGGGCATTAAAACCCGGTTCCAATATGAGCTAAAGTCTCCTCGTTCTTCTAGCTAAGGAGTGGACCCACTAATGCCACACTGGTGCTCAGAATTGGGATTATCCAAGCCTCCGTCCCCCTCGCGCTAGCTAGCTAGCTACTGGAGAGAAGACGACGGGACAGATACAATCGAGAATACAATGGATCACTTTACTGCCTTTACTCCTCCGGAGGTGCCAAATAAGTGGTCATCAGATGAAGCTCCAGTCCTGTGAAGAAAAGAGATCAGAGGATTTCCGTAGACATCCACAGCTACTCTGCTAACCGAGTTACCTCAGGTAATAATGGAAAGCGACTTTCCATTTCGCCCGCGAGGATGAGCCGCGTGGAGCAGCCCACGCATCAAAACAAACAATATGGCATCTCCCATGTTATCCATGCTGGCAGCGACAACAAAAAAACTGTTTGTATCTCAGAACTAGAGGGTAACATTGCAAGTAGAGTTGAAGAGGGATTTATGCAGAGAATGGGCACGATGATGGAGAGGGCCTTTGAGCAGATCTTCAGAGGCCCCAGGAACAGTGGGTTGGTGGGAGATAGGGAGAGAGAGCCCCAACATGGGCATGTTGCAGGACGTCTGGAAGGCAGAGAAGAGGATGCAAACCAAGAGTTAGCCATGCTAGCAAACCCGAATGCACATTTCCTTATGACAGAGAGGCTACCTGGGACGCACAAATGAAGATGATGTTAGTTATACTGTACCTCAAGCTTCAGTTAGCCAGCGCTGTAGGGAGAGGCTAGGAAAGCTCTACTAGATGTGATGGTGGCAGATCTGAATAACCCCCAAGCAATAGTCAGGGCCTTGGAATGGCGCTTTTGGAACACCACACGCACTGCAGTGATGCAACAGAGGTTCAATGCAAGATACAGAGCCCCTGGAGAGAAGCTGGGTGTGTTTGCAGCACTACACTACCTGGCACAAAGATGTTACCCTGAGTTTGATGAAACTAGCAGATCAGTGTTAACCAGAGATGTGTTCCTCCGTGGCTTACTAACCATGCTCCTACGCCAACAAGTTTGGCTCAACAACCCTCAGACACTGGAGGCAGCTTTAAAGTGGGTGCTGGAAGTGGAAGACATACTCATCGAAGGCTTTGGCTGCTCCCCTAACCAAGTGATGACTTGCCCTCAGACTCGTGCCCTCCAACCCCATGGACCATCTTCCTTAGGCACTGGTCCAGTGGGCCCACCTTCCTTCAACTTGATATCTCAAGAGGACCAACAACAACAGATCTGCTACTAGTGTCGCCAGAGAGGACACACATGGCGTTATTGTCCAGCCCCTGACTCCACCCTTGTGGCCCCTACTTCAGGAAATACATTTTTTGATTAAACTATACTAAATATATTCACGTTACCAAATAACTGATTAATACACACTGTTATGTAATGAAGATCTACAGCTACAGTAGCCTGAACAGCACCCTCTAGGGTAGCACTGTGGTGTAGCTGGAGGACAGCTATTTTCCGTCCTCCTCTGTGTACATTGACTTCAATTGAAAATCTAGGAGGCTTATGATTCTCAACCCCTTCCATAGACTTACACAGTGATAATGACGACTTCTGGAGGACGTTCTCCAACCTATCAAAGTTCTTGCAGTATGAACTTACATGCTGTCCATTCAATCAAAGGATCAGAGGATTAATCTAGTACTGAAAGCATAACCTACAGCAAGCTAGCACTGCAGTGCAAACAGAGAGAAGGACAATAGGAACAGTTTTGAACAAATTAATTTCTTCAAATTTAAGGAGAAGCAGCAGAGAGAGAGCTAGCTTTCATTGAAATGTTTCCTATTGTTATTAGATTACCTTTCATTTACTTAGCTAATGCAGATCATTTCACCTACTCAACAACTTGACTCAAACAGAGAGGAATGCTATTTATGTTAGCTTCCTGGCTAAGGCTATCCAACACTGCAACTCTTCCAAGTCAAGGTAAGCTTTCGGTTTTATAAATGTATTGCCACTGCTTGCTGTACACTGTACTGCATGATTGTACACATAGATTGGATTGTGGGTTTACTAACGTGTTAGTTCTAGTTTGTTAACTAAAAAATTAATATGGTGTCAACGATGTGTCGGTTTTATAAATGTATTGTCTCTGCTTGCTGTACACTGTACTGCATGATTGTACACATGAATTGGATTGTGGGTTTACTAACGTGTTAGTTCTAGTTTGTTAACTCTAACATTAATGTGGTGACAACGATGTAAGCTGTGTAGCGGTTAGTGGTTTTGGTATGAAGGTTTGGCTTGGATAGGTTTTGTGCCTGGTCACTGCTGTTGTGTTGTGCACTAAAGTCCACAAGCGAAGGGAAAAGGTGAGAGGAGGAGAGCATGTAGATGTAGATTTGAGAAGGAATTATACAACGAGCAAAGTGATGATGCTATATTTGGCTGCTATGAAAGGGAACTGTGTATTTGGGTGATCAGGGGTGCATTCATTCAGCCGATTCTGTTTCAAAACGTTTCTTAAACAATAGAAAACAGAATGAAACTGCGAGTTACCTACCTGGAATTGTCCAATAGAAACTCTCATTTCAGCTGCAAAATGCTTTGAAACTGTTTGGACTAATGATTAGTCACACCAGATTAGCTACATGCAGGGAAGAGTGTGCAAGGTGATATTAAATGTGTCTGTCAGCTTGATTACTCCAATTTGTCTCTCAACCTTTGCACCTACTTTAAAAACTTTTGTGTGTATGGTATAGGGATCATTTTTGTATTAAGTAATAGGGGAGAAGGAACTTGGTCAGGGAAGTGACCAAGAACCCAATGGTCACTCTGACAGAGCTCTAGAGTTCCTCTGTGGCGATGGGAGAACCTTCCAGAAGGACAACATCTCTGCAGTACTCCACCAATCAGGGCCTTATGGTAGAGTGGCCAGTAAAAGGGACATGACAGCCTGCATGGAGTTTGCCAAAAGGCACCTAAAGAAATCTCAGACCATGAGAAACAAGATTTTCTGGTCTGATGAAACCAAGATTGAACTCTTTGGCCTGAATGCTGTCATGACTGACCACGAGAATCCAAATAGGTCAGATTAGGTTTGCAATGAATAACTTCGATCAGACCCCCTTTCACCCGTAGAGGGGGAAGGAAAGAACTAGTGGGGATGGACACTCACGACCTGCTGTAAATCAAAGGAGAAGATCCAGGCCTGTACTCTCCAAATTCACTAAAGGAATGTGCTTTGTCTCAACAGACCTTTTCCCGCTGAAACTCTAACACATCCAAAAGCGAATACTGGAACAATATTTTCAACATAGAACGTGGGGAACGGTCAGAGGCGACCTATAGAACACTAATGCCATTTGGTTTGTTATTTTGTGATTTCATGAAAAATGTTATAAAGGAAATACTGTAACTTGGAAAGTATACCCACTACATAGATTAAGTTTCCATACTATGTGTTGTGCGTGTAATATGAACAATTATGAAAGTGTTTCTGTTAAGAGAGGGATGTGATTTGAGAAATGATAAGAGATAATTGCTTTCCATAACTTTGCACAGTGAGTAATCACCACCCCAAAGTGAGGTCAGGGAGCGTGCCAGCCTGCCGGAACTACCCCATTCAAGCAAAAGGAATAAATGATGGGTTACACATGGAACCAGAAACAGTGTGAAGCTGCAGCTACACGTTTAAAATGGTTTGAACTTTGAATCTCAACACGAGGTGGAGACGATAAACTCACCTCCCGGAACAATCACTGGTACGGCTGATTAGCTGTACCAGTAAAGTATCTTCGAAAACAAATTTAATTAGGACCATCCTGTTACTCTGCTCAAACCATCGGAATGGAAGGAAAATTAGACTCTGTAGTTCTGTTCAGTACTACACGACAAGTCACCATATACAGGACAACTATGAAGAAGGACAACAGTAGAAGAGTTGTTTCGGACCATTTCGGACAAACAGAGCCTTACAAGTCTGCCACAAAAAGGCCCAACCCTCTTTCCAAGACTGCCCCTTTCAACAAGCGATCCCCGGCGAATCCAGGCATTTCACGTAAATACATTCATGATTTCTTGCTCAAAGCGGGCGGAGGTTTGTGTGCAAAGTATATGGTTATTGTAGGTTAGAGTGCAGGTGTGTCTCTGTCCCTCTCTCTCCATCTCCATCTCTTCCTTAACAAGCATCCATGTTGTTGCCATTCCCCTAGGGACCTGTTCTCAGCGTATTACGTCTCCAGTCAATAATCGGTGCAGAGTGTGTGTGTTTATCCTGTGTTTCCATTTAATTAGCTAGTAAATAAATAATGAAACCAATTTGTGTAGTACTGAATCATAAGTAAGACTCTTGTTTTTGCAGATGCAAGGAGGTTACAACTGTTCAGAATGGTGATATGGTACGAGGTAATGATTAATAAGTTGACTGTTTATAGATTAGATAGGTAACAACCTTTTAGAGTTTAATGTGTCGGAGGAAACAACATACACCTGGTGACCATGTCAGCGTGCACTGCGCCCGGCCCGCCACAGGAGTCGCTAGTTCGCGATGGGACAAGGACATCCCTGCCGGCCAAACCTTCCCCTAACCCGGACGGTGCTGGTCCAATTGTGCACCGCCCATTGGGTGCCCTTGGTCGCGGTCGGCTGCAACAGAGCCTGGATTCAAACCCAGAATCTCTAGTGGCACAGCTATCACTGCGATGCAGTGCCTAGGCCACAGCGCCACTTGGGAGGCCTCAATAAGTTGACTTTTTATAGATGTGATAGGTAAAGACCTTTTAGAGTTAAGTCGGGAAATGGTACCTCTTTAAAGAACCGCTCTCATGGTGCCCCAGATCCTAATGAGTTAATTGTTGCATGATTAATTTAATCGGGTACCAATTAAACATAGCTAGTTAATTAGATAAATAACAGTCTTCAGATTAATGTTCAAGTTAAGTCACGACAAGGAAACCTGGCACCATCCCTACGGTGGAGCATGGTAGTGGGAGCATCAAGCTGTGGTGATGTTTTTCAGCGGCAGGGACAAGGAGACTAGTCAGTATCGAGGGAAAGATGAATGGAGCAAAGTACAGAGAGATCCTTGATAAAAACTCCAGACCGCTCAGGACCTCAGACTGGGGCGGAGGTTTACCTTCTAACAGGACAATGACCCTAAGCACACAGCCAAGACAACGCAGGAGTGGCTTCGGGACAAGTCTCTGAATGTCCTTGAGTGGCCCAGCCATAGCCCAGACTTGAACCCAATCTAACATCTCTGTAGAGACCTGAAAATAGCTGTGCAGCGACGCTCCCCATCCATCCTGACAGAGCTTGAGAGGATCTGCAGAGAAGAACGGGAGAAACTCCCCAAATACAGGTGTGCCAAGCTCATAGTGTCATACCCAAGAAGACTGGAGGCTGTAATCACTGCCAAAGGTGCTTTAACAAAGTACTGAGTAAATGTTCGAAATACTTATCTAAAATACATATTCCCCCCCAAAAAAAATAATTATACATTTGTAAAAATGCCCCAAAAAGTTTTTGCTTTGTCATTATGGGGTATTGTGTATAGATTGATGAGGGGGGAAACGATTTAATACATTTTATAATAAGTCTGTAATGTAACAACATGTGGACAAAGTCAAGGGGTCTGAATACTTTCTGGATGCACTGTATACACCCAATTTGTTTACAGAGAAGTAGCATGGTATTTGGTCAAACACCATTTTTTCTAAGCGCTGGCAGCAAGCTGATAGTTCTGCTGTTAGAACCAGTAAAGGCCGCTTTACCATTCTTGGGTAGCGGAATGACTGACTTCCCTCTAGGCCCGAGGCTCAGATTAAAGATTTGACAGATAGGAGTAGCTATAGACTCAGTTACCATCCTCAATAGCTTTCCATCTACACTGAACACAAATATAAACGCAAGATGTAAAGTGTTGGTCCCATGTTTCATGAGCTGAAATAAAAGATCCCAGTACCATATGCACAAAAAGCTTATTACTCTCAAATTGTGTGCACAATTTTGTTTACATCCCTGTCAGTGAGCATTTTTATTTTGCGAAGATAATCCATTCACCTGACAGGTATGGCACATCAAGAAGCTGATTAAACAGCATGATCATTACACAAGTGCACCTTGTGCTGGGGACAAACAAGGCCACACGAAAATGTGTCATTTTGTCACATAACACAATGCCACAGATGTCTGAATTTTTGAGGGAGCCTGCAATTGGCCTGCGGACTGTGAAACTTTCTCTACCAAAAGCCACCTCCAATTGTTTTAGAGAATTTGGCAGTATGTCCAAATGGCCTCACAACCGCAGACCACGTGTATGGCATCGTGTAGGCGATTAGTTTGCTGATGTCAACGTTGTGAGGGTTATGTTATGGGCAGGCATAAGCTATGGACAACAAACACCAATTGCATTTTATTGATGGCAATTTGAATTCACAAAGATTCCATGACGCAACCCTGAGGCCCATTTTCATGTCAAATTTCCGCCGCCATCACCTCATGTTTCAGCATGATAATGCACAGCCCCATGTCTCATGGATCTGTACACACTTCCAGGAAGCTGAAAATGTCCCAGTTCTTCCATTGCCTACATATTCACCAGACATTTCACCCATCGAGCTTGTTTGGGATACTCTGGGATCGACGTGTACGACAGTGTGATCCCGTTCCCACCAATATCCAGCAACTTTGCACAGCGATTGAAGCAGAGTGGGACAACATTCCACAGGCCACAATCAACAGCCTGATCAACTCTATGCGAAGGAGACACTGCATGAGGCAAATGGTGGTCATTCCAGATACTGTCTGGTTTTCTGATCCACACCCCTACCTTTTTTTAAGGTATCTGTGACCATATATGTATTCCCAGTCATGTAAAATCCATAGATTAGGGCCTAATTTATTTATTTAAATTGATTGATTTCCTTTTATGAACTGTAACTCTGTACAATCTTAGAAATTGTTGCCATGTTGCATTTATATTTTTGTTCAGTGTATATATAAGTTGTCAATGCCAGGAAGTTTGTCGTTATTCATCGGTAACAATCATTTTTCCACTTTCTCCCACGCTAACTTTACACAATTGTCTTTAATTATTTGTTTATGAGTAGAATGGCTCACGGTTCGTTGTTTGCATTTCCTGCCTAATATTTGCCAACATCAAATAGTCTTGTGATGAATAAAGCCATCTGAATCAATGAAAGACGGAGCTGAATTTGTCCTTCGGCCCATCATTTCATTTAAAGTACTCCAAAGTGTTTTCCATAGTTCTTTGTCATTGATCTTGGCTTCATAATACATCTCTTTCGTTACTGTTGTTAAGTCACATAGTTTCTCAATGTACATTAAGTCAGCCAGTCAGATGTGCAGCCAAGACTTATTAGCCGCTCATTTGGCCTCATCTCTTTCAACCATACAGTTTTTCAATTCCTCATCAATCCTTGGAGACTTAGCAGTTCTAACAGTCCGTTTCTTAACAGGCACATGTTTATCAATAATTGAAAGAAGCAATTTCATAAATTCAGCATGTGCAGCCTTTGGATGCTCCTTATTAATCACATCAGACCAACAAATATTTTTTGAACATCATCCACATAAGAATCACCGCAAAATATGTTGTATGATTGCTTATACGCTATTTTAGGCCCAGCTTTGATGTCACCCCTAATGATGTAAGTTGCACCCACTTGGTGCAGAACACCATTGACACAGGCAATGCACACCCCATCCTCCAACGCCACAGACAGATGCCCTACGCCCACCAAGCCACAGCAGATGACCTCATAGAACAGTTGGTGTCTACCGACACCATCGAACCGTCTGATAGTGCATGGGCCTCCCCCATAGTCATGGTCCTCAAAAAGGATGGAACATACAGGTTCTTGGCTGACTATCGGCAACTGAACGACGAGACAGTGCCGCTGCCTCGGATAGACGAGTGCCTCGATTATGTTGCTGGCTCAGCGTAGTTCTCTTCCCTGGATCTACGGAGTGGATACTGGCAGACAAAGCGAAGACGGCCTTCACCACAGGACAAGGCAATTTACCACTATGCCATTTTGGCTTGTGCAACACCCCTGCCACCTTCGACAGGCTAGCCCTTATGAATGTGTGGTGTACTTTGATGACCTACTGGTCCATGGGACCTGCGTTTGAAAACTTGAAGGAAGTTCTGGGCCGAATCCAAAGAGCTGGATTTAAGCTTCACCCAGAAATGTGCAGTTTCATGCAGAAAGATGTTACCTTCCTCGTACACAGAGTCAGCCAAGCAGGAATCATGACAAAGACGGATCAAGTCGCCGCTGTCAAGGAATGGATTACACCCGAAAACATACACCATCTACAGTCTTTCTTAGGGCTAGCCTCCTATTACAGACCCTTCATTGCTGGGTTTGCCACTGTGGCCACCCCTTTGTACCACCTGTTGCGGAAGGATACCCCCTTCGAGCGGGGGCAAGACCAAGAGACAGCCTTTAACATCCTAACATCCTGGATCCCCGGGCGTTGGCCACTTTGGAGTTACGAAGAACCTGTGGCGACTAAGACAGATGTTCTATTGGGGTCAGAGAAGATGGGATGTTGAAGTCTACTTCCTGTAAAGGTCCCCCGAATCAATCCTGTGCTCCCTTGCAGTCATCGCAGGTAGGGGCACCCATGGACAGAATATCTGTTGATGTTTTGGGCCATTACCACGGACCTGCAGACGAAACCGGTTTGTGCTAGTAGCCATCGACTACATCACGAAGTGGCGGGAAGGGTACTCCATACCTGACCAAGAGGCAACATCTGTGGCTGAGGACTTGGCGCAAGGGATGTTCCGCCACTTTGGGACGCCATCGGTACTCCATTCCGATCAAGGCAGGAACTTTGATTCAAGAGTATTTGCTGGAATGTGTGACCGGCTGGGTATCAGGAAGACGCAGACTACCCCCTTGCATCCACAGAGTGATGGGCTAGTTGAAAGATTCATGCAGACTTTAGGTTCCGAATTAGCCCTTGAGACTGCCCCAGACCAGAGCGTTTGGGGCCGCGAAATTCCCTTCAGTGTCATTGCCTGTCTAAGTGCGGCTCAGGAGTCAACGGTGCTGCACTGTTGATGCTGGCGAGAGAACTGAGGACCCCACCGGAACTTGCGTACAGGTGGTTGCCTGACACAGCAGCTGCCACAGCAGGGCCTGACCATTCCCGTCAGCTGCAAAATCGCTTGGAGGTGGCCCATAGCTTTGCTCAGCAGCAGATGGAACTGGCAGGGATCCGACAGAAGCGAGGCTACAATGCACATATCAAAGGACAAGACATCCAGGCTGGTGATCTCGTGTGAGTGAATGGCCTTAAGAAGGTAAAAGGCTGGAGTCCAAAGTTGCATAGCAAGTGAATTGGACCCTGCAATGTGATGAAAAGAGTTGGAGAAGTTGTCTAGAGTGTCAAGATGGCCCCCAAAGGCCAGACTTGTTGCTGCACAGGGACGGTGCCCTATAAAGGGAACAAGCAATCAGCCTTCGCGAGAACACCCAACAGAGCACAACCCATATCTCCTAATCTCTGCAGCACACCTTCCACGGAGAAGGAGTGACACCACATGGAGCCATTGTACCCCACAATGTAGCACCTTCCACCCAATGTAGCACCTTCCATGGAGAAGAAGAGACACACCCCGCAATGTAGCCTGGACATTACCAGTGCCACAATCAGAGATCCCCATACTCTTCCTCGGGGCTAGGGGGGGGGGGTCAGTGTAACCCTCTGTTAGCCTGTATTTCGAAGGCATTAAAACCAGTTTCGCTGAGTCAACTTGAGCTATTCTCCTCATTCTTTTAGTTATTTAGCTAGCTAAGCAGTGGACCCGCTAACGCCACAATACATAGCATTACATATAGAAAAGTAAAACATAATTCTGACGATTCCATATTCTCTATGACCAACAACTACAGTGGGGCAAAAAAGTATTTAGTCAGCCACCAATTGTGCAAGTTCTCCCACTTAAAAAGATGAGAGAGGCCTGTAATTTTCATAATAGGTACACTTCAACTATGGCCTTTCTCATCTTTTTAAGTGGGAGAACTTGCACAATTGGTGGCTGAATAAATACTTTTTTGCCCCACTGTACTTCTACTTCTTTGAAACATGATTTGGTATATCTCGAGCTATCTGAATCTCTTGTAACACTGTACCCATCTGAATAAGGTGATGATCAGTATGGCTAACCGTTATTCCCCAGAGGTCAATGTGGCAGGAGCGCTCTTTCAGCTCCACATCTTCAGCTCAATGGGACGTTATTAGCACAGTCAGAGTACAGCTGAGAGGGAACTGGTTGTCCCTGTCCTCGCCGCACAACAAATCATCTCTCATAGTGAGACACAAATCAAATCAAATGTTATTTGTCACATGTGCCGAATACAACAGTTGTAGACCTTACAGTGAAATGCTTACTTACCGGCCATAACTAACAATGCAGTTAAAATAAAACAAGAATGAGAAATAAAAGTAACAAATAATTAAATAAGCAGCAGTAAAATAACAATAGTGTGGCTATATACAGGGGGTACCCGTACAGAGTCGAGGTAATTGAGGTAATATGTACATGTAGGTAGAGTTATTAAAGTGACTATGCATAGATACTAACAGAGAGTAGCAGCAGCGTAAAAGAGGGGGTGGGGGTCAATGCAATAAGTCTTGGTAGCCATTTGATTATATGTTCAAGAGTCTTATGTCTTGGGGGTAGAAGCTGTTTAGCAGCCTCTTAGACCTAGACTTGGCGCTCCGGTACTGCTTGCCATGCTGTAGCAGAGAGAACAGTCTATGACTAGGCGGGCTGAAATCTTTGACAATTTTTAGGGCCTTCCTCTGACACCGCCTGGTATAGAGGTCCTGGATGGCAGGAAGCTTGGCCCCATTGATGTGCTGGGCTGTACGCAGTACCCTTCCTTATTTGACCCCTCATAAACGTAACAGACATATACCAGGAGCTGTGCCAGGCCCGCCACGTCTGTTGACTCATCCAGCTGTAATGCATAGAATTCCCTGACTTGTATGCGAAGCAGTAATTGTTTCAAAACATCTCCTGCCATCCGTCACTGATGTGTCGTGAAACAGTGTTGTTTGATGAAGACACATGAAGACAGAGTTCTTTTGGCCTTTTCCCCCAGCATGTTCCCAGCCATATCCGTGACAGCAGGAAGAATTAAGTCCTCCACAATAGTATGGGGCTTGCCTGTCCTAGCCACTCGGTAGCTCACCATATAACCCCTTCTCATTAATGGTATCTTTTGCTTTTATACATGTCTTACTACTTGAAAGTCGTCTTAATTCGTCATCTTAATTCTCGCTCAAAAAACTCCTGTGGTTTATTTTTCAAATTGGCATGTTTTGTTTCTAAATGTCTGCGCAAGAGTGAAGGTTTCATCAAGTTGTGAGATAGTACTTTTGCACATATAACACACTGTGGCTGAGGAAAGGCACTACTCCCAATATAAGTGAACCCTAAATCAATGTAGTTCTCATCATATTTGCAAACTCTTCGATGGTCCAACGTCCCTGTCTGTTGTTCGGTGCTTTCCAGGGTAAGGGAGCAGTAGCTCTTCGGCTGCATCAGATTCACAACTGTCAATGTCCGTGCTAGCTGGGCTAACCACAAATGTAGAATTACTGATGCTAGCATTGGATGTGCTTGTAGAAGCAGAGCAACTTGTGTCGTCAACATGTGCAGGTGTAGCACTGCTGGTAGAAGCAGTACTACCAGTAGAGCTGGTATGTGACTCTATGGACGCAGGCCTTCCTTTTTTTAACAACTTATACATTTTCTAGCAAACGGAATGAACAGCAGCTACGTTTGGCTACATCCGGACCGTTAGTGGAATTCCCGCGAGAGAGTAATGGTTAATGTGATTGGATGTTAATTATTTGACTAGGCTACCTGTATTTGACATTGTGTTGTTATTTAGCTGAACACTAGACGGTTTGAATTGTATTTTTGGCAGTGAAACAAGGCTACTCAGGCGAGGAAAAAAAACTTGTATAGCCCCGTTGGATATAAATATAAATGGACTGTTTGAAAACGTGATTTTTAAAATATATATATATTTTTTTTTATCACATTTTTATTTGCCGTACCCCTGACGGCATTGCGTGTACCCTTGGGGGTACGCATACCCCAGTTTGGGAATGCCTCCTGAAGCCTAACTCTCCCATGGCTCCTGTCAGAGCTGCAGAGGACCGACCGACCGACCGACCAGAAGGACAGAGGACACATAAACAGACATATTTGCATATTTGGCCTCCATTCTATTTTTGTGTATATTATATTCAACAAGGCCAGTCCCATTAAGATAGAGAGAGCCCTGGCCAAGAGGCAACATCACCCAAACAAATGCTTGTTTTTTAAGTTATAACAAGGTTATTATGTAGCTTTGTGGGTTAATTTAATTTCAATTTCATTTCATGTTAATTAAAGCTAGAGATGTAACCGACAGACAGACAGACAGGCAGAAGAACAGGCAGAAGAACAGGCAGAAGAACAGATAGACAGACACTGAGCTGGCTAGTTGGCCAGCACTCTGCTGTAAACTAACACTGATAACAGAGATGTCACTGGAACAGTGTGTAAACACCAGCACTTTCCTTTCCTTTGTCTCTGGCCTGGCCCTGAGTGGTAATCTACCTGTCTATTTATGGAAAACTCACACAGATGAACTCTTTAGTCCTATCACCATTTACTTATTGAAATATGGCGCTGCCTACTCCAGACGACCTGTTTTTAAAATCACATGAGCAAAAAAGATTTCACTTTATTTGGAACGCTAAACCAGATTCAATTAAACTTGCCTGTTTATATAATAAAGATGAGTTTGAAATTTTTAAATATTAAAGCATTAAACCTCTCACTAAAAGCATAAGTAATACTTAAACCCAAACTGCTTCTCCAGTAGATTACTAAGAAAGCCTCATTCATTGTTCAAAGATTGCCTTTTTTCCTTTTATACAGAATACAATTTTTTTTTTCTCGGTTCATTGAAAATTCAACCTTGTTCAAAGTATCACCCTTTCTTAAACAAGCCATGCAAAGCTGTTTAAAATGTGAATGTTATCCTGTGTGCCATTGAATTTCTACAAAAAGTCCTGCAGTACAATGAGTGTCCCTAGTGTATTTTCTCAACTCAGGCTAGATGTGTATAGTAGACAGAACCACAAGGTCAGCCAACAGGCCTCGACAGCCCTCTCCGTACTCGTGTGTGTCGGTGGTTATTGTTCTGTTTCTGTGGTGATTATTTTGTATCTGTGGTTGTGGTCGCTACTGGGTATTGTTTTACTAACCACATTATTCCATAGAATCTGGCTCCATGTGTTTTCTCTACAGATAACAGTGGTGCTTTCAGGGCAGACCGAGCGGGTCGACCGACATTTCTCATTGAAATGACTCCAGGAGCCTATCTGCACCCCTCTCACTTGATCTAGATTAACCTGTTGACGTAGGCTTCTCTGTGTGTGTGTTGTGTGTGCGCGCGTGCGCGCGTGTGTGAGAGCTTGCTTGTGTAATACACACCAACGTCATCGTTCTTGAAAATCTGCTGTTGTTTGCTTATGCCATGAGAGCATGCATCTGTGTGCATCCAGTGTGCACCTCATGTGTGTGCGTAAGAGCACGCGTGCATGTGTAGCCTACCTACACACGGGTGCGTTTGTGTGTGTATCCACTGCACTGACCACTCTCCCATAGCCTGATGGAGGACAGTGACAGGCTAAGCATTGCATGGTCTTCTGCAGTCGAGCGCACCATGCCCAGCCAGTCAGACAGACTCGATCTCTGACACACACACACACAACACACACACACAGTGTCGTGGGCCGAGACAGAGCATGTAGGTATGATCAGACAGAGCCCAGCTCAGCAGCACATTACCAGGCAAGAGGAACATCACATTCTTACAGATCACATCACTTCACTGCATCTCGCTGGTCAGTCTGAATGGATGAACACACAGTGAGCATATTATGGGTACAGACACGCACACACGACTAGACTAGACATGTAAACACACACACATAGACACTCCACACACACGTGCATGCAAGCGTACACACACGACGCGTACACACACGTACACACAGCCAAGGCACCGCTGCCGAGTTAGCTACACGCGTAGATGAGGTGAGGTTAGCTTTATAACAAGGCGATCTTGAAAGAGTACTTCAAAGATATAAATTACAATGAGATTCTATTTCCATGAGTGTAAATGAGATGACACATACAGAAGTGGTTTGGGTTTCCCTGAATAGAAACATAGAGAATGAGTAAACCTGTCGTTCTGCCCAGCGGACTCATAGCCCCCTACTGAGAAACTGATTGCTCTTCTCCTGCTGATGCTTTTTCTGAGAAAGAACAGTCCTCTTGGACTCGATGGTAGCTGTTGTCTCTTAATCTTCCTGTAGTGTCTGTATGGTTCACGGTGAGCGACGTGAATGACTCCCCCCATGGAAGGGAAATAATGAATGCGACTAGGGCTGTGGATGTCACGAAATTTTGTCAGCCAGTGATTGTCAAGCAAATAACTGCCGGTCTCACGGTAATTGACCGTTAATTAACATAAGCACATTTAGCATCTCCTGGCTTCCACACATAGCCTACAAGCCACTGATGCAGACCTTTGGAACATCTACATTTTAAAAAGTCTAATAAATCCAACTAATATAGCCTTCACCAGGTATTCCCAAACTGAGGTACGCGCAATGCCGTCGGGGGTACGCCAAATAAAAATGTGATTCAAATGATTTTTTTTTTCAAATTACAATTACAGGCCAGCAGAGATGAGTAACACAAGGAACTTTACTCAAAATATCAAAACACATGAAGTAACACCAGGCCCACAAACAACGGACCGAACCTACAATAAACCAACACGCACAAAAACCATGGGGAAAACAGAGGGTTAAATAATGAACATGTAATTGGGGAATTGAAACCAGGTGTGTAAAACAAAGACAAAACAAATGGAAAATGAAAAGGGGATCAGCGATGGCTAGAAGGCTGGCGATGTCGACCGCCGAACTCCGCCCGAACAAGGAGAGGGACCGACTTCGGCGGAAGTCGTGACACCATGTAACGCTTTTACAACGTACAGAAGTGCGCTGGTTATCAAGTATTGACACGTTTTTTTGAATTGAGAGACGAGCTAAAATTTTCCCTTGTATAACCGCTTGCATGATGACGAGTTTCTCACACGACTGGCCTATCTGGGGGATGTTTTTTCTCGCCTGAATGATCTGAATCTAGGATTACATGGACTCTCCGCAACTATATTCAATGTGTGGGACAAAATTGAGCCTATGATTAGAAGTTGGAGCTCTTCTCTGTCTGCATTAACATGGACAACACACAGGTCTTTCCATAATTGTATGATTTTGTGTGCAAATTAACTCAAGTTACAGACAATGTCAAATGTGATATAGCGAAGCACCTGAGTGAGTTGAGTGCGCAATTACGCAGATACTTTCCCAAAACGGATGACACAAAGAACTAGATTCGTTATCTCTTTCATGCCCTGCCTCCAGTCCACTTACTGATATCTGAACAAGACAGCCTCATTGAAATTGCAACAAGCGGTTCTGTGAAAATGGAATTTAATCATAATTTAAGCCACTGCCAGGTTTCTGGATTGGGCTGCGCTCAGAGTATCCTGCCTTGGCAAATCACGCTGTTAAGACACTGATGCCCTTTGCAACCACGTACCTATGTGAGAGTGGATTCTCGGCCCTCACTAGCATGAAAACTAAATACAGGCACAGACTGTGTGTGGAAAATGATTTAAGACTCTCTCCAATGCAACCCAACATTGCAGAGTTATGTGCATCCTTTCAAGCACACCCTTCTCATTAACCTGTGGTGAGTTACTCACAATTCTCGAAGAACAAGTAAGGTTTTATATGTAAGATGGTTAAATAAAGAGCAAAAGTATTGATTATTATTATATTATTATTTGTGCCCGGGTCCTATAAGAGCTATTTGTCACTTCCCATGAGCCGGGTTGTAACTAAAACTCTCACTCATTCTTATATTTAACAAATGAATTGTATAGTGTGTGTGTGGCAGGCTTACAATGATGGCAAAAACACACATTTGAGAGTGCGCTGACCCTGGTGCTAGAGGGGGTACACAGCCGGAGGTTGAATGTTTGAAGGGGTACGGGATTATGAAAGTTTGGGAACCACTGGGCACCAGCAACTATGTGGTGGTAATCACTACAGCCCTGATGCTCTTTCTGTGGAACAGAGATAACGTTAAGCTCTCTCTGTCTCACAAGTAGCCAAGCCAACCAGCTCCCCTTGACTTCTACAGCTTTCTTTTCCTTCCACGAAAGAGGATGCTGAAACATTGGTTGCGCTGCTCCACACATTGATGTTGTATTAACTATGTTTTTTGTCCTTTTTGCATGTACACCCTGTCTCCTAAGCCACTAACGTGAAATAAACTGTAACGTCTTTAAAACCTTCAACTCACTTCAGCTCATCTCATCTGGTTTATGTTGCGATATCCATACGAGCGTACCACTTCGAATGCATGGCCAGTACATCGCTTCATTCTGCGTGGCACATGCCAGTGTTATTGAATATTAGAGCAGAGTGCCTGTCAGGTAGAAGAGTTAATAGACGTGCATATTTCCTGTCATCTGTCACATCTCTGGTCGATGAAAGACGAGGTCACGGTGGGTGGTTCAGACGTATTGATCCCCGAGTGACGGACGGACGGACGGACGGACGAACAGACAGACAGACCGACCCAATGTCAGGGTCTACTGGGTCCCGTGGAACCCTGGTCCTACAACATACACAATGCGCTACATCATACAGCACAGAGCACACACTGGATACACAGTGACATAGTGGTTACACACTGTAACATACAGTGATAACACACACTGTGTGTGCGTCTCAAATGGCACCCTATACCCTATGTAGTGCACTACTTTAGTTTGTACAGTATAGGAAATAGGGTGTCATTTGGGACACAGACACTCTACTTACTGTATAAAAAAGGATGGCGGGATTGATACCCTCTGACATGTATATACAGTAGCTATAGCCCGACACTTTCTGATCCATATTTAAACAGTTAATAATGTTGGTTATGGGAAATTCCACAGTAACGGAATTACTTTAAAATGTATGCCAAACAAAAAGCAATGATTCCAAAATTAAAACATACAACTCAAAGGACGACTTTTAAAATATTTTACAAAATCACATTTACTTCAAGAACAGTGCAGATGCAAAGTTTGGTAACAGAATGACGGCACATACCGCGTCAACCGTCATTCTGTTACCAAACTTTGCATCTCCACTGTTCTTGAAGTGAATGTGATTTTGTAAAATATTTTTGTGCATAGAGTTGTATGGTTTGTTTAATTTTGTAATCATTGCTTTTTGTTCGTAAATTCGTAAACGTTTTTGTAATTTCTCCGGTGGACATTTGTTAAAGTAGTCCTTGTGCATAGAAATGTATGATTTGTTTAAATTTGCAATCATTGGTTGTTGTTTGGCATACATTTTAAAGTGAAACATCTGAGTTGCTGTCACGTTCGTTGTAACGATGAGACCAAGGCACAGCGGGATATGAATACACACATCTTTAATAAAGAAAGAACACTACACAAACGTGCCGCTATATAGACCGAGTGCAGACATGCAACTGCACATAGACAATAACCCACCAAACCAAAATGGAGAATGGCAACCTAAATAGGATCCCCAATCAGAGACAACGATAAACAGCTGCCTCTGATTGGGAACCAATTCAGGCCACCATAGACCTACATATACCTAGACATACTAAAACCCCCATAGATATACAAAAAAAAACCTAGACAGGAGAAAAACACCTAGACAATACAAAAACTAAACCAACCACCCTTGTCACACCCTGACCTAACCAAAATAATAAAGAAAACAAACATAACTAAGGTCAGGGCGTGACAGTTGTAGTGTAATTCCATTGACGTGGAATTGTCCTTATGTAAGTATACAGTACATCAATTGATACTGAACGGTGCAGTGAGAATATTTGATTACTCACTTACTCAGTCTATTTGAGTAAAACAGAGTTCTGGCTTCATAATAATGACATGGATCTTAATACCTATGATGGTTTATGTGAGTGGCTGCTGAGTGGTGTTAATGTCTGTCTGTCATGAGAAATCTATACTTCCTACCCATATGGGAGATGAGTCTGGATAAATATTCTGAATGTCTATACGGTACGTGGACAGAGTGAGTCTGGGGATAAACGCCAGTTACTTCTTTGCAGTAGGGGGGGGGGGGGGGGATGAGCTGGTCGGTGGATTGGTATTGACCCTTATTGATTTTTTAGAAAGGAATAGCTGCACCAGTACTCATCAATCAAAGACAAGCAAACTATTAATGTCACCTATGACTGTCGTCTCACTGGAGCGTTGGAGGAGAGAGAGGGAGAGAAAGAGAGAGAGATGGGGAAAGAGAACAAGAGAGGAGGAAAATAACAAAATAGAGATGGAGAAAGACCCCTATCAGATAGAGGGTTCGATTTTTTTATTGTATCAATTACTTGATAACACGATCATACGATTAATTCCCTAGTGAGGGAACCAGACCATCTCATTTCAGCTCGTGAAGAAATCGAAGGCCAGCGATCCGACACTAGACCGCCTTAATGCCTTGTCCCCTCATGTTTAGCTAAATAAAGATGGAGGGGCTCGCTCTGAAGTTTCTTGGAAATAATGAGGGAATGAATGAAAGAAAGAGAAGATGGATGGATGAAATGAGGACTGTGGTGATCAACAGTGGAGCCAGTGTGGTGTGCAGTATGTCAGAGGAGATGGTGTGTCATCGGAGAGGAGAACACCTCGAGATGGTTATCACAGTGAGAATGAGACGGCCTGCTGAAATACAGTAGAGCCCCTGTACAGGTGGAAAACTTACCTGATCTGGCCCCCTACCTGGAATGTTGACGTGCCCGCATGCACACACTCTCACGCACACACACACACACGCACACGCACACACACACGCGCACACACACACACACACACGCGCGCACACACACGTGCACCCACGCACACACACACGTATGCACATGCGCGTGTGCACACACACACCGCCACAGTCACACACACACCTGTAGAGGATGTTAGACCTATGGATGATTCAGCATATTCATTTTGTTTTTACAGTAGTATTGTAAGGTTGTGGTCAGAAACATGAGAACAGTGGATCAATCTGAAAACTCCCTTGACCGTTTGGGGAGAATATTTTGGATCACCCCAAAACACAAAACATGCCCATTGTTCTTTTGGATCTTGATTTTGTACCAGGCCTTAGTTGCAAGACAAACACACAAGACGAAGGAGGTCAAACACGGGGCTACATGCAGTGGAACAGTTCATTCAATGGAATTTGATCATCTAAGCTCCAGTGTGTCAGAAGAGGAATGCACATGGTAACGACTGAATCACAAGATAATTAGATAAACCTGTTATGAACACTGGTAAGTCCAGGGTTAGACAAGTTCTCAAACAACAAGGGAGATCAAGACACAACAAGAGAGTCAAGAACATTACAGTAGCCGTAATGAAACAGGCCATTTTATCCAATATTTTTAGGTGTTCATTTAATAACGTCCCAAAACTCAATGTAGTCAAGAAAACATAAACAACTCACTAAAACTGACAATAAAGTTTTTAGATGCAAACATGTTAAGAAAAGAAACAGCATTATACCAAGAAGACATTTAATATATTCCCAGAATAACACTAATTCAATTTTCCTTTCCAGCCACTTAAAGTCTCTTCTAATATTGTCCAGTGTTATCCCAAAACCTGCGAAAGGAGAGACCCCATGGTTCAGTCACTTGTGTGTTTTTTGGTGTCCCTCTCCTCTCAGGGTGGTTGGTAGGCCAGCTAGTTTACCACGTATTCAAGTCACTTGATTTCTGTAATGAGATCAGATGTGACGTTTGGTTAGCCGACCAAAGGTTGTGTTAGCTGGGGCAGGGCTCGGTCATATATAGCCTCTCTCAGACCACAGAGAGAACAGCAGCCTTACTGCACATTCCACAGCCATAGAACAGATCTAAGTGCAGTCAAATACTGCATTGTCGAACACACAGCAGTCAGATCGCAGTCACGTACAGCCTATGTCAGACCACAGAGAGAGTAGCAGTATCTCAAATGGCACCCTATTCCCCATTTTAATTCACTACTCTTGGCCAGGCTTATTATATGGGGAATAGGGTGTCATTTGATACAAAGCCTGAGTCTTAAAATAGCACTCCCAACTGTTCCTGGAGACCCATGCTGTGTTGTGTTGTTCAGGCAAGGGTTTAGGTTTGATACAGCACCTTTCATCACGTAACTCATTGTGACTGCGGTGCACTGTGCAGTATTCAGGTGACTTACTTTAAAGTCTACAGCCAGCGATCAATGAGTTGTTTAATCGATCCTGCTTGGGGACTAGATTTACATCTTCCTACGTTACATCACCAGGTCTTTATCAATAAATCGAACGGCCATGTGGCCATTTTCCAGCTCTGGCAAGATGAAGCCCAGTAGTAGATTTGTTGTGTTCCTTGTTGATAAGAAAGAGTTGGACAGATCCTACACTTCTAGGAGCATTCAGACATTGTATAAGAGTAGGATGTTGTTGCCTTCACACGCTATATCAGTTTTGTGCTTTCCCCCTAATTGACACAATTATAATTTGGGGAAAGATGAGCTGATCCTAGATCTGTGCCAGTGGGGAAACTTCTTTCCGGCATATATTTTATGATCTGAAGCTTGTAGAGAATCTCTCTCTCTCTATGCAGATGAGTCATTATCTCCCTGTCTCCATACTTAAACACCTGATGAAGGAAGACTGAGGAACAGGTGGATGGCTTCTTGAATAGAGGAGTTCAGAGCCTCCTACACACTCCTCACTTACACACACACAGACTGATAGACAGACACACACACGGACATGCACACAGACAGACACACACTCACTCGCACAGACAGACACACATACGCAAGCACACACACACACACACACACACACACACAGGTGAGTGGGAGTGAGGAGAGCAACAAGGGCTTTCTACATCCAGGGTTACCATAGAAACGTTGAGAAGGAGAGGAAGTTGGTGTTGAGCTAACAAGGTAAAATAAGGGCCTTGGACACACACACACACACACACACACACACACACACACACACACACACACACACACACACACACACACACACACACACATCCTCTGACAGGAACATGGGAAACGCACTTTTAATTCACTCTCTATATCAGGTCCACTGGGCACTGTTATACTGCTCACACTGAGCAAGACTCCTCTCCTCCTCCTTCCCTCCTCCTCCCCACTCCTCTTCTCCTTCCCACCCTCCCCTCCTCCCCTCCCTTCTTCTCCTCTGATCTGTGTAGCATATGCTGCCTGATGTTGTCAGTTCGGGAAAGTTAGAATGACACCACTAGCAACACTGAAGCATGCATGAGAGCGCCAGCTGTTCCGTAGCCGATGTGATCAAGACCTTTAAACAGGTCATCATTCACAAAGCCGCGGGGCCAGACCGTTTACCAGGACGTGTACACAGACCATGTGCGGACCAACTGGCAAGTGTCTTCACTGACATTTTCAACCTGTTCCTGACCGAGTCTGTAATGACTCTCCCTGCCCGAGTCTGTTTCAAGCAGACCACCATAGTCCCTGTGCCCAAGAATGGGAAGGTAACCTGCCTAAATGACTACCGCTCCGTAGCACTCACGTCGGTAGCCATGAAGTTCTTTAAAAAGTTGGTCATGTCTCACATCAACACCATCCCACCGGAAACCCTAGGCCCACTCCAATTCGCATTCCAACCCTACATATCCACAAATGACGCAATCTCAATCGCACTCCACACTGCCCTTTCCCACCTGGACAAAAGGAACACCTATGTGAGAATGCTATTCATTGACTACAACTCAGTGTTCAACACCATAGTGCCCATAAAGCTCATCACTAAGCTAAGGACCCTGGGACTAAACATCTCCCTCTGAAAATGGATCCTGGACTTCCTTACGGGCCAACCCCAGGTGGTAAGGGTAGGCAACAACACATCTGCCACGCTAATCCTCAACACTGGGGCCCCTCAGGTGCGTGTGCTTAGTCCTGTACTCCCTGTTCACCCACAACTATGTGGCCAAGCACGACTCCAACACCATCATTAAGTTTGTTGACGACACAACAGTGGTAGTCCTGATCACCAACAACGATGAGACAGTCTATAGGGAGGAGGTCAGAGACCTGGCGATGTGGTGCCAGAATAACAACCTCTCCCTCAATGTGAGCAAGACAAAGGAGGTGATCGAGGACTACAGGAAAAGGAGGGCCGAACAGACACCCATGAAGTGGAACAGGTCAAGAATTAAGTTCCTTGGTGTCAACATCACCCAACAAACTATCATGGTCCAAACACACCAAGACAGTCGTGAAGAGGGCACAACAACATATTTTCCCCTTAGGAGACTGAAAAGATTTGGCATGGGTCCCCAGATCCTCAAAAAGTTCTACGTCTGCTCTATCGAGAGCATCCTGACCTGTTGCATCACCGCCTGGTTTGGCAAATGCTTGGCATCCGACCGTAAGGCACTACAGAGGGTAGTGTGTATGGCCCAATACATCACTGGGGCCAAGCTTCTTGCCGTCCAGGACCTATATACTAGGTGGTGTCAAAGGAAGGCCCAAAACATTGTCAAAGACTCCAGGCACCCAAGTTATAGATTATGTCATCTTATTGTGTTCCTTTTTATTCGATTTTTTTTCACTTTAGTTTATCTAGAAAATATTTTCTTAAACCTTATTTCTTGAACTGCATTATTGGTTCAGGGCTTGCAAGTGAGCATTTCACGGTAAGGTCGACACCTGTTCTATCCGGCGCATGTGACAAATACAATTTGATTTGATTTGGCTAATTGATTAACATTTGCTCTGCTCCGCTTGCTGTTCCAGACCTGTTGTTTCAGACCAGCGCCAGAGGAGACCGACATGACTGTCGCTGATGAGTCCGGCTGGTACTGCGCTCAGCTCGTTTGTCCCGTTCGAGGCTCATAAAGTTTAGAAGTCATGTAACAACTCACAAAGCGAGCTGCAGCCAGTGTGAACTGAAACTATTGATTGGGACGTCATGCAGGTTTTGCCTCGCCGCATTGGTTATTCATTTGTTTATCCTTTTGCCACGTAGAGCATATCTGTGGAAGAAGATATGAAGTATGTAAGGTATCATTGTCAGGTTATTCAAATGTTAACCCGAGCAACATTTCCATACTATTTGTAACAGGCATGAACCTGTTGCTCATTTGATGTATTAGAGTGGTCAGTCAATAGGTGTTTTTTGTTAACTCTTGGTAACTCTCCTGTTTCCTGTTTGATGCACTTCATCGTTGCAGAACGCTGAATAATGCAGAGTCACCCCCATATCAAGCCTAGCCAAACGCACTGGCCCACAGATGCACACAGACACAGACACACACACACACACACACACACCGGTAGGGCAGGGGCCTAATGGGTTTTAGATAGTAAATCTCACGGGAGTAGTTCTGGGCAGCGCCTGAAAGAACAGAGCTGATGAAGGTGGAGAGATCCCTCGTTTTGCACTCCTTTTTTTTCTCCCGCCTGGCCTGAGTGATGGGGGAGACAAAACTAAGCTTGGGTTGTACTTTGTCTTCAGTTCTCTTTCTTTTTCTTCTCGTTTTTTTTTCTCTCTCAGGAAGGTCATTTTTTACTCCGGAAGTCTCTGAGTCTGTAGAAAGCTCTCCTCCATCCAAACTGTCTTGTGTTCAGCCGGAAACCCCACAAGGCCATTCAGTTGACGCACAGCAGAGGCTGTTAGGAAATTCTAACACTCGCCAGAGATGCTGTCAACACGTTCCACAAACACCTGAGTTGAGCTGTGTGCCGATACTATTTCACCTCAATGGGACTTCCTTGTTTAAATAATGGTTTCATAAAGGAATATAAAATATCACATTCATTTTGAACACAGACCTGATCCCTTCTCAAGGCAGAATATTGAATGAACTCAGTCGAATGAATCTTGAATGATATGTCAGGCTTTATGGGCTTTATATAAAAGACTGATTGAACCCCAGAGGGCGTGCGTGTGTGGAGATGACGGTGCGTGTGTGTGTGTGCAGCAACCCTGTGGCAGTTTTGGTGTATTGCCCCAGTGCTTTAGGACTGAGAGAGAGAGGGAGAGGGAGAGAGAGAGAGTAAAATAAAAAGAGAATGACAGAGAGAAGAGAGAGAGAGAGAGAGAGTAAAAGAAAAAGAGAATGACAGAGAGAGAGTAAAAGAAAAAGAGAATGACAGAGAGAGATAGAGAGAAAAGAGAATGACAGAGAGAGATAGTAAAATAAAAAGAGAATGAAAGAGCGAGTGAGAGAATGACAGAGAGAGGGGGGGGGGCAGCTGTGATGACAGCCATGTCTTCAGCAGAGGGGTGACTCAACCAAGGATTATGCCATGACTTTCTGTCATCATGTGCCTAGGGTGACAACCAGCACCAGCCTTCCCTACAGAAACATTACTACTGGATTAAGATCACAGAGCAAGGGAGGGAGAGAGAGTGGGGGGATAGGGAGAGAGTGGGCGAGACAAGGAGAGAGAGAGTTGGGGGTTAGGAAGAGAGAGGGTGAGACAACGAGAGAGAGAGAGTTGGGGGGATAGGTAGAGAGAGGTCGAGACAAGGGGAGGAGAGAGAGTTGGGAGGATTGGGAAAGAGAGGGATAGACTACGGAAAAAGAAGGAACAGCATGTCAGAAATCAGCTCAATGTAACTGAAGAATCCATAACCACTCTAACCACTTCTGGGAAAATTGGAAAACACTAAACAAACAACAACACAAATAGTTATCTATCCAAAATGGAGATGTATGGGTAAACCACTTCTCCAATCTTTTTGGCTCTATAACAAAGAATAAAGAGCAAAAACATATACAGGATCAAATACAAATCTTAGAATCAACTATTAAAACTACCAGAACCCACTGTATTCTCCAATTACCTTGAATGAGCTACAGGACAAAATAAAAATCCTCCAACCCAAAAAGGCCTGTGGTGTTGATGGTATCCTTAATGAAATGATCAAATATGCAGACAACAAATTCCAATTGGCTATACTAAAACTCTTTAACATCATCCTTAGCTCTGGCATCTTCCCCAATATTTGGAACCAGGGACTGATCACCCCAATCCACAAAAGTGGAGACAAATTTGACCCCAATAACTACCGTGGGATATGCGTCAACAGCAACCTTGGGAAAATCCTCTGCATTATCATTAACAGCAGACTCGTACATTTCCTCAATGAAAACAATGTACTGAGCAAATGTCAAATTTGCTTTTTACCAAATTACCGTACAACAGACCATGGATTCCACAAAGCTGTGAACGATCTGAGAGACAAGACAAGAAGGGCATTCTATGCCATCAAAAGGAACATAAAATTCAACCTACCAATTAGGACCTGGTTCAAAATACTTGAATCAGTCATAGAGCCCATTGCCCTTTATGGTTGTCAGGTCTAGGGTCCGCTCACCAACCAAGATTTCACAAAATGGGACAAACACCAAATTGAGACTCTGCATGCAGAATTCTGCAAACATATCCTCCGTGTACAACGTAGAACACCAAATAATGCAGAGCAGAATTAGGCCGATACCCACTAATTATCCAAATCCAGAAAAGAGACGTTAAATTCTACAACCACCTAAAAGGAAGCGATTCCCAAACCTTCCATAACAAAGCCATCACCTACAGAGAGATGAACCTGGAGAAGAGTCCCCTAAGCAAGCTGGTCCCGGGGCTCTGTTCACAAACACAAACACACACCACAAGGCCCCAGGACAGCAGCACAATTAGACCCAATCAAATCATGAGAAAACAAAAAGATCATTACTTGACACATTGGAAATAATTAACAAGAAAACAGAGCAAACTAGAATGCTATTTGGCCCTAAACAGAGAGTACACAGTGGCAGAATACCTGACCACTGTGACTGACCCAAACTTAAGGAAAGCTTTGACTATGTACAGACTCAGTCAGCATAGCCTTGCTATTGAGAAAGGCCGCCGTAGGCAGACCTGGCTCTCAAGAGAAGACAGGCTATGTGCACACTGCCCACAAAATGAGGTGGAAACTGAGCTGCACCTCCGACAATCAATCATCCAGGCAAAGCCCTGTGTGCGTTCCAGGATGGGACAAAGACTGTTGACATGATGCTATTGCAATGCTCTACAATTATAGACATGCTGATGTCATTTAAAACACCAACCTACCGACCAGAGTAGCTAGAATAAACCGTTGAGTGCTCTTGAGTCTGCTGTAAACCACGGTCAACTATTGGCAGTCCTATAAGGTGTGTCTTTGGCAGTCCTATAAGGTGTGTCTTTGGCAGTCCTATAAGGTGTGTCTTTGGCAGTCCTATAAGGTGTGTCTTTGGCAGTCCTATAAGGTGTGTCTTTGGCAGTCCTATAAGGTGTGTCTTTGGCAGTCCTATATTTCTCAGTTCAAATGCTGAGGCAACTAATCAAGCACAAAACAATGATTTGGTGTTGTAGCCAGTGACAAAGCAGGACTAAGTAAAGCTATTGGCTTTTTATATACTTTGAACAGGCCTGTATCCCCTATGCCAGGAGAAGCTCTGGCTTACAGCAATGCTGCCACAGTGTAGTCTACACACACACACACACGCACGCACGCACGCACGCACACACACACACACACACACACACACACACACACACACAGGATAATAAGTTCTGGCTGGTAGACAGGAGCTGTGGCACTGAGTGCTACACAGTCTCTCCTTCAGCTGTTCCCTACTGCCCATGGCCACTATAACAGGCCTCACAGATACTACTGGAGGGAAGCTATTGGTCGCCAGTTGGAGCGGCGCTCTGACTTGGACTGTTGATCTGGCAAGGCTGGAAACCAAGCAGAATGTTGCCTGAAGCCAGGGAAAATAGGCAACTAGGCTATTTCCTACTGCGTCATCGACTTGGAACAGGGTTGGGGTAAAATGATGAATTATTATTGGAGTGATACAGTTTGAGAGATTGACGAGCGCCAACTGTTGCGGTCTTGCTTTACAGTAAAAGCATCTGAATGCAGCTTACGTTGTCTGCCACCACCCTGGTTTGTCCTGTTTGTCCTCATCAGTTTGACATACAACTTGTGGATGTAACATGTATTTCAGGAGGTGTCTGAGGTTACATGAATATGCTGATTCTCCGGCTTATTAGCTCAGATTCACATCTGCTGTCAGCCCACTGATCTCCTTCACAAGGACAGACGAGTGCGATGCAATGACAATGCCCGCATCACAAAATCTGCATCGCAAATGACACCCTATTCCCTATATAGTGCACTACTTTTGACCAGAGCCCTATGGACCTGCCATTTTGGACACACACAGCGACTTACGGAGAAAAGCCGACATTATCACACACACCTCAATGACACCCTATTCCTTACTCCCTATATAGTGCACTACTTTTGACCAGAGCCCTATGTTGGCTATATTCACGACTGTGAATATAATGCTTGTGTTACTCCGGTCAAATGCAGTGTACCATGGGCAATAGGTCGTCTTCTGATGTTGTCTAAGCTGTTAAAACAGATCACAGATCAGTCTAGACTCTCCTTGTCCTCTATCACAGAGAGAGATGGAGACCGAGAGAGAGAGAGACAGACAGAGCGTGAACGGCAGACAAGCTTAATAAAGAGAGAGGGAGGACACGGAGGTGCACCGTGTCAAGCACAACCACAAGTGATTTACAATGAGAGCTTCACGCAGATCAAGGACAATCAGATATGGACGCCTGTTGTTCAGCAGGTTGCTAATGATATTATCATCAGGGTTATTAGCCATCAGTCTTTAGATAAGCTAGGCCTAGCTACACATCAGACTTTGAATGGAGAATGGCCAAGAACCAGGATTTATGTGTGTTTCCCATGTAGAGTTTTAGGATGAACAATAAACAAGAGTTTGTTGCGTTGCATCCAAACAGTGTTTAAACATTAATTAATCCTCTCTCCAATTGCAGATTATAAGAGCAAGCAGATGCTTTCCCAAATGTCTGAGAGTATTATGGTTTTAGATCTATGTGTGTGTGTGTGTGTGTGTGTGTGTGTGTGTGTGTGTGTGTGTGTGTGTGTGTGTGTGTGTGTGTGTGTGTGCTTGCGTGTTTATGGTGCCTACGTGTGCGCCTGTGTGTGTGTCTATGTGTGTGTGCCTACGTGCGTGCCTGTGTGTGAGCGTGCCAATGGGTGTGCATGTGTGCGATCGTGCATGCGTATGTGTGTGTTTTGCGGGCTGGTGGAGTTTGGCAGGACCTGGTTGGGCAGATGGGCAGACTGTACCAGGACAGCAGGGCTGGGCTGTTTAAGCTAAGCTAATCATTGTAAAAGGCTAAATGATGACTACATTAATGTGCTAAATCATAATCACCCCCTTATGAGGATTACCAAAGGATGCTTCACATGATTACTCTGGGTTTTGGGGACCAATTTGTGTTGTTTATGTGGATAGTTTTGCATCGCTCCTGTGATTTTGGCTTCTCTTAGAGAAAGTGAGGGATGGAGGGAGGGAGGGCGAAAGAGAGAGAGAGAGAGTGCGAGAGAGGGAGAGATGGAGGGAATGGACTTTAGTGTATCTGATAGCAACAGAGTGATTCAGAAGTACTGTTATTTTCTCCTCCAGACATTGAACATTATGTGATGGTGGGTGTCATGGTTTGCTGGAATGACATGGAACAACCCTCTACATGACAGGCAGGAGCTATATTTGGACACCCCCAGACCCCGGTCCCCGTTCTGTTACTGTTGGGGTGTTAGCACTGGTGCTAGAGGTAGGGTGAAGTTTCCCCTAGACCCTGAAGTTGGGTCAGTTTCGCATTCCCCCCACTAATGGTTAAGGTTAGGATTTGGATAAGGGGAAGCTGATCCTAGGTCTGTAACAAGGTGAAACTTCACCCCGGAACCCCTTGCTACTACAGCTTTAAAACATCAGATACATCCCCTAACTTATGTGTTTGTTAGTCTCTCGTGGACAGACCACGTAGACATAAATGGTACCGTAGCTCTGTCATGATGCAGCGGGATGTGTGAGATAACAAGCAGTATTAGTTCCGGTGCTTTGGATTAATCACTTATTTCGCAGGTGAGAGCATCTTTCGAATTTCGGAAGGGGAGAGGATATTCGGCCCATAACTTGTGAAGAGAGAAGGTGGAGGTCTTGGTTCCGGTTCTGATCCTTGTTTTATGTCTTTTTTAACACAGTGTTATTCACTGTGAACTAGGAACTGCAGTGGGGTTGCCATAATATATTTGACTTTAAAAAAAAATTGTTGTTGTGACTTTTCATTTTGATAAGATATGAAAATGCAATGAATTTAAGGTTATTTGTTGATGTTAAAATCTAACTAAATCTAACTGCTGATTTTAAGGTTCGTCATTAGATTTGGGGTGGGGCGGGGTCGCGAGAAGTTGTTGGGAGAAAAAATGGGGTCTCCATCTGTTGAAAAAAAACGAGGTCCCCGCTGAAAAGGTTTGAATACCACTGTCTTAACACATATGGACCCAGAACCTAATCGAGCATCTGATCAATTACGAGAGACTTTGGTTCTGTGTTAACCGAGATTATGTGTTTGCAAGTGCTCAGTTAATAAGACAGGCCATTTCATGCTGTATGCTGTTAGACGGCTAGACGGGACATTTCTTGCATGGTTGCATAACCCAGCGAGGCATGTGAGATGTGTTAGAATAATAAGGACAAACCCTACAGTCTGTGTGGAATTTGGTCATTTCTATGTAATGAGCACCAACATTTGAAGTTCATAGAAGATTGTCAAAATAGCTATCAAATGAAAGCTAAGAGTCTATATTTTTGAGAAATGAAGATATATTTCTAATACCTTTTAAGACTTTTTCTGGGAGATGTTTTCTAAGACTACTTTTCCATCTGTTTGACAATAAATCGAAGCCTTTGCTTATCCCTAATTGGTAGGATGGTAAGGCACCTAAAGGATTCTCAGACCATGAGAAACAGGATTTACTGTTCTGATGAAACCAAGATTGAACTCTTTGACCTGAATGCTAAGCGTCACGTCTGGAGGAAACCTGGCACCATCCCTAGGGTGAAACACGATGGTGGCTTCATCATGCTGTGGTGATGTTTTTCAACAGCAGGGACTGGAAGACTTGTCAGGATGGAGGGAAAGATGAACGGAGTGCTCAGGACCTCAGACTGGGGCGAAGGTTCACCTTCCAACAGGACAACGACCCTAAGCACACAGCCAAGACTACCCAGAAGTGGCTTTGGGACAATCGAACATCTCTGGAGAGACCTGAAAATAGTTGTACAGCAACGCTCCCCATCCAACCTGACAGGTGTGCCAAGCTTGTAGCATCATACCTAAGAAGACTGGAGGCTGTAATCGCTGCCTAAGGTGCTTTAACAAAGTACTGAGTAAAGGGTCTGAATACTTATGTAAATGTGATATTTCAGTTTTAGTTTTTATACATTTGCAAAAATTTCTGTTTGAGTTTTTCAGGATTCAGGAGGATAGAATTATGGTCAGATTTGCTAAATGGTGGGTGAGGGAGAGCTTTGTATGCGTTTCTGTGTGTGGAGTAAAGGTGATCTAGAGTTTTGTCTCCTCTAGTTGCACAGGTGACATGCTGGTAGAAATGAGGTAAAACGGATTTCAGTTTTCAATTTGCATTAAAAATCACCGGCCACTAGGACCGCCTCCTCTGGATCTGCATATTCTTGTTTTCTTATGGCCCAATACAGCTCGTTGAGTGCGGTCTTAGAGCCAGCATCGGTTTGTGTTGGTAAATAAACAGCTACAAAAAATATAGATGAAAACTCTCTCGGTAAATAGTATGGTCTGCAGCTTATTGTGAGGTATTGATTTATCGTGATATACTTACTTACAAGCAGATCGTTTTTGCAAAACGTGGTCACAAAAAAACGGGGAGATTTGACAGAAATTCTGTTACCAATCTTTTCATCTGCTCAGTTCTTCCAGTAAATGTGTTTTTGGGAAATGTTAAATGTGAATTGTTAAAAGTGGCCATTGTGCATAGAGTTGCATGGTTTGTTCAACTTTTAAATGAATGGTTTTTGTTTGGCATACATTTTAAGGGAAAAATCTCGAGTCTTGGCGCAAATCCGTTACCGTGGAATTGCCCATGACTAAACAGGTCTCGGTTAATGTATAACATTCGCTGCCCACTCCAACAGAGTGGAACTCCAGCACTCCTGTGTCATCATTCTCTCCAGACCTGGGTTCAAATACTACTTGAAATCTCTCAAATACGTTGAGCTTTTGCTATTGCCTGCCTGAAGGACCAGGTGGGCAGGATTTTTACTTTAAGACTGTTTTGTGGGTTCCATTGCAACAGGCCAGCTCAACCAGGCACAGATACAGCACTTCAAATTCATTTGAACCCAGGTCTCTCTCTGTCACGACAACGTGTTGATTTTCTCTATTGTTATACAACGTTATTTCAACTTTTGGAGTCTTGGAGGAATTTCCTCTAATAAACCTAATAAACCGGATCGGTGAAGGGTTAGAATTATTAGCTGTGTCATCTGGGCTGTAATCTGCACTGTGTCGCGCTGTGTTCTACTGACGCATTTGATTACACGGGACTGTTTTGGAAGCTGGTCTATGTTGCTCTGTATTTAATGTGTGGATTATTGGGTTTGATTTGTTTTTGGACCGAAAAAGGTCTGATATCTGCTCTATGTCAAACTGTTTTGAGTACTCTTACATACATTATTTGTTGTTGTCATTTAGCAGACACTCTTATCCAGAGCGACTAACAGCAAGTAGTCTACAATAGAGCACAGTTCATGTTGTCTTATGTAGTTGTTTTCAATGCAGAGGAGTGATTGAAGCTATGGAAATGGTTGGGAGATATATGGCCCTTTCTTGTTCCAAGGCACAGGCGGGATTGTTAGCTAGGTGGTATGGAAACAGCCCCAGGGGGACAGATGTCTCTCAGCACCCCAGAGAGGAGCTACACAGCCTGGGGCTCCTGTGGGGAACAGGGCCCCTGATAAATGATTTACCCATGGCCCCTAACACAGGCCTAATGTAATTGTCTATCAGATCCCCACAGGAACACTCACTACAGCTCCCCCCAGGGGCTCTGGCAAGCAGCCAGGACAAAGCTCAACTCAACGATCACTCCCAGGCTGGGGGCTCGCTCCACGAAGATGCTCCCTTGTTTGTTGCCCTCATTCCCTACCCTTCTGACAGGACTTTGTAGTTGTAAACCAGGGGTCTTCGACAGTCTTCATGGAGAGTTACTGGGTATTTTATACAGGCTTTCCCTGCTGGTCAGAGCACGTGGTGTCACGCTGGCATAAATGTTCAGGAGACAGGCGCAGGAATGCGTAATATGTTTTTTTCCCCGAAGCCCAAATTACGGCGTGCCGTGTAAAGGCACGGGGACGACGACCAAACGAACGCGTAGCAAAACACAGGGTAGAAACCCAAAACAAAAGAGCGAGGAGTACCTCGAATAAATAACCCACGCGCACAATGATTAACAACACGGGACGAGACCTGTAATCATCTGCGCAATCCACAGGGGCACGAAAGCCAAAACACACAGCATAGGTACTCACACGCACCAATGGACATTGTAACAATAATGGACAGCCCACTGGAAACCAAAGGGCACACGTACTAATCAGTGGGAATAGGGGACAGGTGTGCGTAATGAATGTTCCGGAGGGTTCCGTGACACATGGTTATAGGAAAAAAAACTCCTGACCTTTAAAATAGGTTGGTGAGTTTCCCTAAACCTGGTAGACAATGGATGATGATCCTGTATCCTACTGCTATAAACGTTCCAGGAAAGAGAAGGCTCTGTTACTGCAGCGATAATAAGTGTAGAAGATGTACCTGCCAAGTTAATGTCTCTCTGTGATTGACAGCTTTAGCTAGTCAAGGGCCACAAGTCCCTCTAATGAAGGACTGTATGGGGATGAGTCGATCACAGAGATGTAGGAGGACGAAAGAGGGGAGGGGACAGATTACCTGTAGAACACATGGAAGTGATCCAAATAACACAGAGGGAACGACCAAATATTTTGAAATTAAAACAATCTAAGTCAGGAACAACCCTGCACGCCTGAGGCTAAGGGTAGATGGTCAGTTGACCTCAATGGTCGGCAGTGGAAAAGGAGAAGGTCAAATTCAGACATTGTCCTTGTCGTATTCCCCTTCTGGAAGTATGTACCACTCTTTGGATCCTCAGTGTGCTCACTCTCAGTTTGTGTCTATGTGAATCCTAAGTAAACGTGAATCTCAGTTTGTTGTTTTGTCACTAAAGTACTAAGAGGGTCAAGTGATCTCTCTGAGACATGCTGTCTGTGTGAGTCTCTGTGGTTGATTATTGACCAGGGTGTGGTCAGGCAGAAGAGAGGGAACTGGAGACACCCAATTTTATTGGAGGCCACAACATGAGTTCACTTAGTACATTTGAGGTCAGCTAAACTTGCTGCGCTCTTTGTTCTGGTTCTCACTCTAACTGTCTCTCTCTCTCTCTCACTGGATTTTATCTGCCCTCCTCTGTCTCTACTTTCCCTTTTTCTAACCTCATTTCCCTTCTCTCTCTCTCTTTCTCTCTCGCTTCCTCTTTATCTCTATTCTTTCTTTCTCTCTGTCTCTCTCTCTCTCTCTTCTCGCCCTCACTGCTCTCTGTCTGACCGATGTGGACGTAGCCAGAGGGAATCATGCGTGCCGGGGTAGACTCCTTCCACCTCATCAAATCCATTGGCTGCCCTTTCTGTCTTCCCTTCTCTATTACGCTGCTACACACACACACATACACAGCGTGCTGGATGTCCATGCGTTGTCTGTGCCGACGGAGAGAAGGGAGTCTTTGATGACACCAACATGTCGCCTCGCCAAGATTTATAAGTCTTTTAGACTCTGTGCATGTGCGCATGTGCGTACGCATGTGTGTGCCGCGTAAGTATGTGTGTGTAAACCCTGTCTACAGTCATATCCAGAAGCTGTGCAACATCTAGGGTGTGTGTGTGTGTGTGTGTGTCAGAAAGGTTGCAGCCTAGCTAAAGCCCTAAGTCCCCATGTTCTCTCTTCTAAGTCTCTGCGTTCTATGCTGAGTCATGCTGGCTGGCTGGCTGGCTGGCTGGTTGGTTGGTTGGCTGGCTGGCTGGCTGGCTGGCTGGCTGGCTGGCTGGCTGGTGTGTGTGTGTGTGTGTGTGTGTGTGTGTGTGTGTGTGTGTGTGTGTGTGTGTGTGTGTGTGTGTGTGTGTGTGTGTGTGTGTGTGTGTGTGTGTGTGTGCGCATGCATGAAGTGCCTCTGGTTGCCTCTGCTAGAATCTGTTCAGTATTCTCTGTCACTGCGTTCAAATGTTTGTTCGAGTATCATATTCTAGTGTGTCGCCTGGGTGTTGTGTCGAGAGTCCTCTGGCTTAGCTTGCTGGGGTACTTGTATCTGAACCATGAAGGCATGCCAATGTAATGTTTTGTAGTATATGTTAATGGATCATATTCTAGTTTCTTATTGGAGTGTTGTCTGAAGGGATCAGTGGCTTAGCTTGTGGCTGAGCTCTTTCCATGACACAGACTGACCAGGTGAATCCAGGTGAAGGCTATGGTCCCTTATTTATGTCACTTGTTAAGTCTACTTCAATCAGTGTAGATGAAGGGGAGAAGACGGGTTAAAGAAGGATTTTGAAGCCTTGAGACAATTGAGACATGGGTTGTGTATGTGTGCCAATCAGAGGGTGAATGGATAAGACAAAAAATGTAAGAGCCTTTGGGTTTTTCACACTCAACAGTTTCCCGTGCGTATCAAGAATGGTCCAACACCCAAAGGACATCCAGCCAACTTGACACAACTGTGGGAAGCACTGGAGTCACCATGGGCCAGCATCCCTGTGGAACGCTTTCGACACCTTATAGAGTCCATCTGGACATATCTCATTTTAAGTGCCAAACTTTCCTAGGACGTATCTCTCTTGAGATATCGGTTACTCCCAAAAAGTCTTTATTGTGTCCAAAATTTACAACGCTGTCCTGCTACTCAATCTCAAAGAAGATGGCTTAATCCAGGATGGAAGAGTTTTATGTTCGCCTTCGGGAGTTGAAACAATATAATTCACCTTTATTTCCATCTGGATGTCTGTGTCAGTGTGTCTGAGCCAGCTGGAAGTGATGACACAGTGGTATTATAACACACGGATGTAATCGTTGCCTTTCAGTTGTCTGTTATAGTGACTGGTTTAATAGGGAGGCGTCTCAACAACAACAACAACTACAAGAAAAACAATTGCGTTCGTCTCGTCTCTGTATCGCAGACAGACAGATTGCGAACATATTTGTCGTCCACGACGTTCAATTTCCTCCTCATTTTCCAAACTGTCATATCTGGACGCCCGTCACTTGTATAGGTTTTATTCTTATTGTAAGACCTACAATTATTCTTAGAGACAGACTAAACCGTTAAACGGGAACTGGTCGAGATGACCTTAGTCTGCTCACCGAATGTTCAGAGCCTGAAAAGAAATACGCCATCTATAATGAGTGTCTTGCAGGCGCCACAATCGACAAAGTTCTGATCACGCTTGGTGAACTGAAACGTTTGTAGCATTTAAATGACAGTCAAAAAGTGAAACTTCCCCAAAGAAGACGGGCACCTTGGGTGATGTTTCCTGAGGAAACCGACGCCTTAACGCTCCCGTCAAACCCCCCGCCATTCCCACCTACTGGCAGCCTCGGGGGACAATCCATCAAAAACTTTGCAGCTAAGCATCATTCATGAACTTCCTTTCTTGTCTAATATTTCCTCAGGGTACGCTTGCGTCAAATCACTCTTCCACAAACCCCCCCCTGGGCACCCCTTATCCCACCGGTGCCCCGCAGCCCTAAGACGAGTCATCAAAAAGATGAGGAGATGAAATGGCTTCTTGGACAGTGCGGAGGGCACGGGAGACTAACTCCTTTGTGACCAATGCTTTGTGACAGAGATGACAGTTTTATGAGTTGATTTTGAGGACGGGGGAGATTTTCGGTCAGAGGCTGTCAGACCCTCTCTGTGTTCGGCCTGGGGAACTTGTTTCTCTCCGATGACACGTACGGCACCCTAAATAAGATGTCCATGGTATTTTATGTCGGAGGCTCGAGACGCGAGGCCGCCTGAATTATGGGGCTTCACTCGCTGCTCTGAGCCGTGGCCCCTAGACACAGGACACCCACTCATCACTAAGAAAAGGGGGATGGGGGAGGGTGAGAAGAAAGATATAAAGAGGGAATTGAATTGAGTGTGTGTAACAAAGAGGGATGCTGATCTAAGATCAATGTTGTATTATTCCCTTCTAATGGTGATGAGAAACTGATCCTAGGTCTGTGTCGATGCACAAACTCTACATGGTTCTTCGTAGACATCTCACCTCAACAGAGCCTTTTGGCCGTGTAATGTGTCATCCGTCTGGTCTCCTGCCATGCAGAAACACAACATTTATTCCACAGAGTAGTCTTGGATCGGCTTCTTATGGGAAACAATGTGTATCACACTTCACTTAGTTCACTTTGAGTTGGTTTCTAACTCTTCAGTTGAGATAGGCATTCATAGTTCATCTGGGAGCATGAATGGTGATGAGAAGTTATGGTTTACGTCTGCCCTTTAGGAAATGGCTCTATACCCCATCACACATATACACACTCAATCTCTCGCTGCTCTCGGTTAATCAAAAGCGGGAATTGAAGATCTTGAAAAGCCCACGCAAGCTCCATAACACACACATACATGCGTACACACACACACACACACACACACACACACACACACACACACACACACACACACACACACACACACACACACACATACCACCCCACTGCCATCTCTTCACCCAACTCACACACACTGTGGTCAGTGACTCGTCAGCTGACAGATGAACAATTCCAAATCTGACCTTTTCCTCTGGGCCTTATGGGTCAATCTCTGCCTCGTGAAACAGCACCACTGAAGCAGTGAACTGAGTTATGACCAGAGAGAGAAAGAGGAGAGGAGAGAGAGCCAGCGGTGTCATTATGGTCAACACCTGCTCTCCTAGCCTCAACACCACAGTTTCAGGGGTCTCTCTCACTCTCTTTCTCTATTCCCTTCCTCTTTCCTCTCATCTCTCTCTTTCTCCATCTACCCCTTTATCTCTCACTCTCCCTCTCTCTCTCTCTCTCTCTCTCTCTCTCTCTCTCTCTCTCTCTCTCTCTCTCTCTCTCTCTCTCTCTCTCTCTCTCTCTCTCTCTCTCTCTCTCTCTCTCTCTCTCCCCATCTCTATCTGTCAGGCTTGTCCTCTGCTATAGTTCCACTATACCCAGTCGACTATGAAAATGTTGTCTTAGTTAACTGCAGCAGAGCCAGACGTACGTTAACATTATTAGAGCCCCCATCACCATTCCTACTAATCATCCATGATATGAGAGAGGACTGATCTGGAGTTTCTCAGTGTGGCTCAGCTGAGGAGGTGCTGTGAGGGAAACTGCAGAGCCAGAGCCAGAATGGAAGGAGACAGGGGCTTTGGGTATTAGGGGTGACTGCAAACAGCCTGTTTGATCAGCTTACAGCTTTAAAGACATGTCAGTTTGGAGTGTGTGTTGCAAAGCTGTGTGTGTCGCAGTTGTGTGTGAGAGCAAGACATGCTAGATGGCGCCGACAGAGATGGTTGCCTCGCTTCACGTTCTTAGGAAACTAGAAACTATGCAGTATTTCATTTTTTTATGTATTATTTCTTACATTGTTTCCCCAGGAAATCTTAAGTCTTATTACATACAGCCATACAACTTACCAACATTACTACCAGGAATACGACTTTCCCGAAGCGGATCCTCTGTTTGGACCACCACCCAGGACAATGGATATGATCCCAGTAGGCGACCCCAAAAAACGCCGCCGCAGAAGGGGCAGACAGAGTGGTCTTCTGGTCAGGCTCTGTAGACGGGCACATCGCTCACCGTTCCTGAGTATACTACTCGCCAATGTCCAGTCTCTTGACAACAAGGTAGACGAAATTCGAGCAAGGGTTGCCTTCCAGAGAGACATCAGAGATTGTAACATTCTCTGTTTCACGGAAACATGGCTCTCTCGGGATACGTTAGTCGGTACAGTCACCCGGTTCCTTCACGCATCGCGAGGACAGAAATAAACATCTCTCTGGTAAGAAGAAGCGCGCGGGTGTATGCCTTATGATTAACGACACGTGGTGTAATCATAACAACATACAGTGCCTTGCGAAAGTATTCGGCCCCCTTGAACTTTGCGACCTTTTGCCACATTTCAGGCTTCAAACATAAAGATATAAAACTGTATTTTTTTGTGAAGAATCAACAACAAGTGGGTGCAAAATTATTTAGCCCCCTTAAGTTAATACTTTGTAGCGCCACCTTTTGCTGCGATTACAGCTGTAAGTCGCTTGGGGTATGTCTCTATCAGTTTTGCACATCGAGAGACTGAAATTTTTTCCCATTCCTCCTTGCAAAACAGCTCGAGCTCAGTGAGGTTGGATGGAGAGAATTTGTGAACAGCAGTTTTCAGTTCTTTCCACAGATTCTCGATTGGATTCAGGTCTGGACTTTGACTTGGCCATTCTAACACCTGGATATGTTTATTTTTGAACCATTCCATTGTAGATTTTGCTTTATGTTTTGGATCATTGTCTTGTTGGAAGACAAATCTCTGTCCCAGTCTCAGGTCTTTTGCAGACTCCATCAGGTTTTCTTCCAGAATGGTCCTGTATTTGGCTCCATCTATCTTCCCATCAATTTTAACCATCTTCCCTGTCCCTGCTGAAGAAAAGCAGGCCCAAACCATGATGCTGCCACCACCATGTTTGACAGTGGGGATGGTGTGTTCAGGGTGATGAGCTGTGTTGCTTTTACGCCAAACATAACGTTTTGCATTGTTGCCAAAAAGTTCAATTTTGGTTTCATCTGACCAGAGCACCTTCTTCCACATGTTTGGTGTGTCTCCCAGGTGGCTTGTGGCAAACTTTAAACGACACTTTTTATGGATATCTTTAAGAAATGGCTTTCTTCTTGCCACTCTTCCATAAAGGCCAGATTTGTGCAATATACGACTGATTGTTGTCCTATGGACAGAGTCTCCCACCTCAGCTGTAGATCTCTGCAGTTCATCCAGAGTGATCATGGGCCTCTTGGCTGCATCTCTGATCAGTCTTCTCCTTGTATGAGCTGAAAGTTTAGAGAGACGGCCAGGTCTTGGTAGATTTGCAGTGGTCTGATACTCCTTCCATTTAAATATTATCGCTTGCACAGTGCTCCTTGGGATGTTTAAAGCTTGGGAAATCTTTTTGTATCCAAATCCGGAATTTAAACTTCTTCACAACAGTATCTCGGACCTGCCTGGTGTGCTCCTTGTTCTTCATGATGCTCTCTGCGTTTTTAACGGACCTCTGAGACTATCACAGTGCAAGTGCATTTATACGGAGACTTGATTACACACAGGTGGATTGTATTTATCATCATTAGTCATTTAGGTCAACATTGGATCATTCAGAGATCCTCACTGAACTTCTGGAGAGAGTTTGCTGCACTGAAAGTAAAGGGGCTGAATAATTTTGCACGCCCAATTTTTCAGTTTTTGATTTGTTAAAAAAGTTTGAAATATCCAATAAATGTCATTCCACTACATGATTGTGTCCCACTTGTTGTTGATTCGTCACAAAAAAATACAGTTTTATATCTTTATGTTTGAAGCCTGAAATGTGGCAAAAGGTCGCAAAGTTCAAGGGGGCCGAATACTTTCGCAAGGCACTGTACATTAAGTCCTTTTGTTCACCTGACCTAGAATTCCTTACAATCAAATGCTGACCGCATTATCTACCAAGAGAATTCTCTTCGGTTATAATCACAGCCGTGTATACCCCCCCCCCCCCCCCCCCCCCCCCCCCAAGGAGACATCTCGACGGCCCTGAAAGAACTTCACTGGACTTTATGTAAACTGGAAACCATATATCCTGAGGCTGCATTTATTTTAACAAAGGTCATCTGAAAACAAGGCTCCCTAAATTTTATCAGCATACCGAATGTGCGGCCCGAGCTGGCAGCCTTCTGGATCATTGCTAACTTCCGCGACGCATACAAAGCCCTCCCTCACCCTCCTTTCTGGAAATCTGACCACGACTCCATTTTGTTGCTCCCAGCCTATAGACAGAAACTAAAACAGGAAACACCCGTGCTCAGGTCTGTTCAACGCTGGTCTGACCAATCGGATTTCATGCTTCAAGATTGCTTCAATCACGTTGACTGGGATATGTTCCGGATAGCTTCAGACAACAACATTGATGTATACGCTGACTCGGTGAACTAGTTTATTAGCAAGTGCTTCTGTGATATTGTACCCACGGTGACTATTAAAACCTTCTATAACCAGAAAACGTGGATTGATGGCAGCATTCACGCAAAACTGAAAGCGTGAACCACTGCTTTTAATCATGTATTTGTTTTATTTTTATTTATTTTATTTCACCTTTATTTAACCAAATAGGCAAGTTGAGAACAAGTTCTCATTTACAACTGCGACCTGGTCAAGATAAAGCAAAGCAGTTCGACCCATACAACAACACAGAGTTACACATGGAGTAAAACAAACATACAGTCAATAATACAGTAGAAACAAGTCTATATACGATGTGAGCAAATGAGGTGCGATAAGGGAGGTAAAGGCAAAAAAAAGGCCATGGTGGCAAAGTAAATACAATATAGCAAGTAAAACACTGGAATGGTAGATTTGCAGTAGAATAATGTGCAAAGTAGAAGTAAAAATAATGGGGTGCAAAGGAGCAAAATAAATAAATAAAATAAAATAAATACAGTAGGGAAAGAGGTAGTTGTTTGGGCTAAATTATAGGTGGGCTATGTACAGGTGCAGTAATCTGTGAGCTGCTCTGACAGCTGGTGCTTAAAGCTAGTGAGGGAGATAAGTGTTTCCAGTTTCAGAGATTTTTGTAGTTCGTTCCAGTCATTGGCAGCAGAGAACTGGAAAGAGAGGCAGGCGGCCAAGGAAATAATTGGTTTTGGGGGTGACCAGAGAGATATACCTGCTGGAGCGCGTGCTACGGGTGTTTGATGCTATGGTGACCAGCGAGCTGAGATAAGGGGGGACTTATCCTTTAAGGAACTCTGTCCTTTAGTCTGAATCCAAATTTGAGATTTTTGGTTCCAACCACCGTGTCTTTATGAGACGCAGAATAGGTGAACGGATGATCTCCGCATGTGTGGTTCCCACCGTGAAGCATGGAGAAGGAGGTGTGATGGTGTGAGGGTGCTTTGCTGGTGACACTGTCTGTGATTTATTTAGAATTCAAGGCACACTTAACCAGCATGGCTACCACAGCATTTTTTTGCGATACGCAATCCCATCTGGTTGGACTATCATTTGTTTTTCAACAGGACAATGACCCAAAACACACCTCTAGGCTGTGTAAATGCTATTTGACCAAGAAGGAGAGTGATGGAGTGCTGCATCAGATGACCTGGCCTCCACAATCACCCGACCTCAACCTAATTGACATTGTTTTGGATGAGTTGGACCGCAGAGTTATGGAAAAGCAGCCACCAAGTGGTCAGCATATGTGGGAACTCCTTCAAGACTGTTGGAAAAGCATTCCAGGTGAAGCTGGTTGAGAGTATTCCAAGAGTGTGCAAAGCTGTCATCAAGGCAAAGTGTGGCTACTTTGAAGAATCTAAAATCTAAGATATATTTTGATTTGTTAAGCCTTTTTTGGTTACTACATGGTTTCATATGTATTATTTCATAGTTTTGATGTCTTCAATATGATTCTACAATGTAGAAAACATACATAAAAAAGTAACACCAAATTTTTTTCAGCGAACCTGCGCAACATCATCGTCTCTCTTTTGTGGCACCAATGTGAGGGTTTATGGCAGGGGAAACAGTGTTGCAGTAGGCTAGTGTGTGGTACTGGAATAATGACAAGCGAACCTGGGCAGCTTTGCGTTCACATTGTCCTAAAAAAGGGAACCGGACCGCAAAATTCAAGCAAACCAAATTCAGACCACCTCTTGAGATGGTCTCAGTTCAGTTTGCATCGAGGGCTCTTTTGAGGGGTCTGAGTTACTTTGGGAAAAAAATACAATTAGAACTGCACTGAGTTAACAAAAATTGTCAGAAAGGGACCAAGTATTGAAAACACCCTAAGAGTTTAACTTGAAATCTTAGTGGATAGTGGATAGCTTTTAAGCTGTTAGTTGGAGAGTATGTAAAGAGTGTTTGTGAGTTGGAGAATATCTAGCTTTAAAGCTGTGAGTTGGAGAGTAGAGGAGCGGGGCACTGTCATACATTTAAAGAGGATGTACACGAGGGTAGAGGAGGAACGTCTCTCCTGCTCTAACCTAAGAGAGCTCTACACTTGTAAAATGTTGCCCATCTGATCTAGCTGACGCATCACGGCATACTGAGACAGCAACAGGGCAGAGAGATGGAGAGAGAGAAAGAGAGGGAGGGAGGGATGAATAGATGGAGGGAAACGCTGTTCAGAAACATCAAGCCTGTAGTAGACCGTAATGAAGGAGAGAAGAGGAGGGAGAGAGAGGTGAATCAAAGGAGAGTTGGGAACAGGTAACTTATGTCTGCTGCTTTCACAACAGTGGGATGTTTAGCTGGTATGAGGAAATATCTTAATGTTAATTGAGGAGGAGGCGTTGGTTTAATGTAGCAGATGGAATACATTGGGAACCAATCAGGCGGAAGTGAATAGTAGAAAATGGTTCATTGAATCACTTATAGCACACACATGCAATCATTTTGTCTTCTGTGTAGACACACACACTGTAGACACACACACTGACAGTTATTTAAATCCCTTGTAGATCAGAGGAAAGCCAATGTGTGTAATGGCTGTGAAAGCTTGCCTGGGAGCAGCCATGCTAGCCGCTAATCCTCTACTTGTACATACCACATCACTCCCTCCCTCGCTACCTCGCTAGCTACTATATTAGATCCCGCCTTATAACGTTGACTAACTCACTGATAAACAGTTTTAGAAAAGCACCTATGTCAACTGAACCATTGATCCAAAGGTGGTTCTTATTTCGTTTTGTTTTTTTCCCACCCTGCAGTCGTCTTTTTTTTCTTCCTATCTGTTCATACTCTTACTGCTAGCTACGCCATCAGCCATACGCCTGAACGACTGCAGTGATTTTAGCAGGCAATGATTTGCTTCCACCTAACCAACAGTTGCTTCATTTAATAGCCTTACTTGACTGATTATCAGGTATCAGGGGTGAGTTGTATTGGCAGCTGCTGTACTGATTTTGTTAAACGATTTACATCAAATGAGTTACAGACGGATGGTAGCCTACCTCTAAATGACTTATTTACCACACACACACACACACGCACACACACATGCACACACACATACACACATGCACGCAAACACGCACGCACGCACACACACACACACTCATGCACACACGCACACACGCACGCTCACACACACACACACACACACACACACACACACATCTGAATGTCTTATTGTAGAATCACAGTAATCCCCTAGTGAGGAATGCTTTTACATGCAGTAATCATTCACCTGTTTGGGACTCTTGTGCGTATATACAAGGTTTGAAGGAACTTGTGCGAGCTTGCCTGCCTGTGTGTGTGTGTGTGTGAGTGTGTGCGTGCGTGCGTGCGTGCGTGCGTGTGTGTGAGAAAGTGTGTGCGTGCTTGTTAGTGTGCGTCAGGCTCTGTGTGTGTAGTGTGTGTCTCTGATTATAATGAACGTCGTTTGCGGGAAGTGAAGTAGGCTGGGATAGAAACGATGGTCTCATAGTCATAATTGGAGTCAATGTTTCTGTGCGCTACTCTCCTCCACTGAGTTATGAGGTGACTAATGTTTAAAACATGCTCTGCAGACGCAGCATGACCTTCTTGAATAAAACACTGCACCACGAAGGGATGGGATGGAGTGAAGTAAAGGAATGAAATACGAAGGGGTGGAGTGAAGTAAAGGAATGAAATACGAAGGGGTGGAGTGAAGTAAAGGAATGAAATACAAAGGGAAGGAGTGAAGTAAAGGAATGAAATACGAAGGGAAGGAGTGAAATAAAGGAATGAAATACGAAGGGAAGGAGTGAAGTAAAGGAATGAAATACGAAGGGATACAGAGGAATAAAGGAATGAAATACGAAGGGAAGGAGTGAAGTAAAGGAATGAAATACGAAGGGATACAGAGGAATAAAGGAATGAAATACGAAGGGGTGGAGTGAAGTAAAGGAATGAAATACGAAGGGGTACAGAGAAATAAAGGAATGAAATACGAAGGGATGGAGTGAATTAACGGAATGAAATACGAAGGGGTGGAGTGAAGTAAAGGAATGAAATACGAAGGGATACAGAGAAATAAAGGAATGAAATACGAAGGGATGGAGTGAAGTAACGGAATGAAATACGAAGGGAAGGAGTGAAATAAAGGAATGAAATACGAAGGGGTGGAGTGAAGTAAAGGAATGAAATACGAAGGGATACAGAGAAATAAAGGAATGAAATACGAAGGGGTGGAGTGAAGTAAAGGAATGAAATACGAAGGGAAGGAGTGAAATAAAGGAATGAAATACGAAGGGGTGGAGTGAAGTAAAGGAATGAAATACGAAGGGATACAGAGGAATAAAGGAATGAAATACGAAGGGGTGGAGTGAAGTAAAGGAATGAAATACGAAGGGATGGAGTGAAGTAAAGGAATGAAATACGAAGGGATGGAGTGAAATAAAGGAATGAAATACGAAGGGATGGAGTGAAATACAGTAATGAAATACGAAGGGGTGGAGTGAAGTAAAGGAATGAAATACGAAGGGAAGGAGTGAAGTAAAGGAATGAAATACGAAGGGATGGAGTGAAGTAAAGGAATGAAATACGAAGGGATGGAGTGAAATAAAGGAATGAAATACGAAGGGATGGAGTGAAATACAGTAATGAAATAGGAAGTCATGGAGTGAAATAAAGGAATGAAATACGAAGGGATGGAGTGAAGTAAAGGAATGAAATACAAAGGAATACAGAGGAATAAAGGAATGAAATACGAAGGGATGGAGTGAAGTAAAGGAATTAAATACAAAGGGATACAGAGGAATAAAGGAATGAAATACGAAGGGATGGAGTGAAGTAAAGGAATGAAATACGAAGGGGTGGAGTGAAATAAAGGACTGAAATACGAAGGGATGGAGTGAAGTAAAGGAATGAAATACGAAGGGATACAGAAAAAATAAAGGAATGAAATACGAAGGGATTGAGTGAAGTAAAGGAATGAAATACGAAGGGGTGGAGTGAAATAAAGGAATGAAATATGAAGGGATGGAGTGAAATACAGGAATGAAATACGAAGTCATGGAGTGAAATAAAGGAATGAAATACGAAGGGATGGAGTGAAATACAGGAATGAAATACGAAGTCATGGAGTGAAATAAAGGAATGAAATACGAAGGGATGGAGTGAAGTAAAGGAATGAAATACGAAGGGGTGGAGTGAAATAAAGGAATGAAATACGAAGGGATGGAGTGAAATACAGGAATGAAATACGAAGTCATGGAGTGAAATAAAGGAATGAAATACGAAGGGATTGAGTGAAATAAAGGAATGAAATACGAAGGGATTGAGTGAAATAAAGGAATGAAATACGAAGGGATTGAGTGAAATAAAGGAATGAAATACGAAGGGATTGAGTGAAATAAAGGACTGAAATACGAAGGGATTGAGTGAAGTAAAGGAATGAAATACGAAGGGATTGAGTGAAATAAAGGAATGAAATACGAAGGGTTACAGAGAAAATAAAGGAATGAAATACCAAGGGATTGAGTGAAGTAAAGGAATGAAATACGAAGGGATACAGAGAAAATAAAGGAATGAAATACTAAGGGATGGAGTGAAGTAAAGGAATGAAATACGAAGGGATACAGAGTAATAAAGGAATGAAATACTAAGGGATGGAGTGAAGTAACGGAATGAAATACGAAGGGATTGAGGGAAATAAAGGAATGAAATACGAAGGGATTGAGTGAAGTAAAGGAATGAAATACGAAGGGATACAGAGAAAATAAAGGAATGAAATACTAAGGGATGGAGTGAAGTAAAGGAATGAAATACGAAGGGATACAGAGAAAATAAAGGAATGAAATACTAAGGGATGGAGTGAAGTAACGGAATGAAATACGAAGGGATTGAGTGAAATAAAGGAATGAAATACGAAGGGATTGAGTGAAGTAAAGGAATGAAATAAGAAGGGATACAGAGAAAATAAAGGAATGAAATACGAAGGGATTGAGTGAAGTATAGGAATGAAATACGAAGGGGTGGAGTGAAGTAAAGGAATGAAATACGAAGGGGTGGAGTGAAGTAAAGGAATGAAATACGAAGGGGTGGAGTGAAGTAAAGGAATGAAATACGAAGGGATTGAGTGAAATAAAGGAATGAAATACGAAGGGATGGAGTGAAATAAAGGAATGAAATACGAAGGGATACAGAGAAAATAAAGGAATGAAATACGAAGGGATTGAGTGAAGTAAAGGAATGAAATACGAAGGGGTGGAGTGAAGTAAAGGAATTAAATACGAAGGGGTGGAGTGAAGTAAAGGAATGAAATACGAAGGGGTGGAGTGAAGTAAAGGAATGAAATACGAAGGGATGGAGTGAAGTAAAGGAATGAAATACGAAGGGATGGAGTGAAATAAAGGAATGAAATACGAAGGGATGGAGTGAAATACAGTAATGAAATACGAAGGGGTGGAGTGAAGTAAAGGAATGTAATATGAAGGGAAGGAGTGAAGTCAAGGAATGAAATACGAAGGGATGGAGTGAAATACAGGAATGAAATACGAAGTCATGGAGTGAAATAAAGGAATGAAATACGAAGGGATTGAGTGAAATAAAGGACTGAAATACGAAGGGATTGAGTGAAATAAAGGAATGAAATACGAAGGGATTGAGTGAAATAAAGGAATGAAATACGAAGGGATTGAGTGAAATAAAGGAATGAAATACGAAGGGATTGAGTGAAATAAAGGAATGAAATACGAAGGGATTGAGTGAAATAAAGGACTGAAATACGAAGGGATTGAGTGAAGTAAAGGAATGAAATACGAAGGGATTGAGTGAAATAAAGGAATGAAATACGAAGGGATACAGAGAAAATAAAGGAATGAAATACGAAGGGATTGAGTGAAGTAAAGGAATGAAATGCGAAGGGATACAGAGAAAATAAAGGAATGAAATACTAAGGGATGGAGTGAAGTAAAGGAATGAAATAAGAAGGGATACAGAGAAATAAAGGAATGAAATACTAAGGGATGGAGTGAAGTAACGGAATGAAATACGAAGGGATTGAGTGAAATAAAGGAATGAAATACGAAGGGATTGAGTGAAGTAAAGGAATGAAATACGAAGGGATACAGAGAAAATAAAGGAATGAAATACTAAGGGATGGAGTGAAGTAAAGGAATGAAATACGAAGGGGTGGAGTGAAGTAAAGGAATGAAATACTAAGGGATGTAGTGAAGTAAAGGAATGAAATACGAAGGGATGGAGTGAAATAAAGGAATGAAATACGAAGGGATGGAGTGAAATACAGTAATGAAATACGAAGGGGTGGAGTGAAGTAAAGGAATGAAATACGAAGGGAAGGAGTGAAGTAAAGGAATGAAATACGAAGGGATGGAGTGAAGTAAAGGAATGAAATACGAAGGGATGGAGTGAAATAAAGGAATGAAATACGAAGGGATGGAGTGAAATACAGGAATGAAATACGAAGTCATGGAGTGAAATAAAGGAATGAAATACGAAGGGATTGAGTGAAATAAAGGAATGAAATACGAAGGGATTGAGTGAAATAAAGGACTGAACTACGAAGGGATTGAGTGAAGTAAAGGAATGAAATACGAAGGGATTGAGTGAAATAAAGGAATGAAATACGAAGGGATACAGAGAAAATAAAGGAATGAAATACGAAGGGATTGAGTGAAGTAAAGGAATGAAATACGAAGGGATACAGAGAAAATAAAGGAATGAAATACTAAGGGATGGAGTGAAGTAAAGGAATGAAATAAGAAGGGATACAGAGAAATAAAGGAATTAAATACTAAGGGATGGAGTGAAGTAACGGAATGAAATACGAAGGGATTGAGTGAAATAAAGGAATGAAATACTAAGGGATGGAGTGAAGTAACGGAATGAAATACGAAGGGATTGAGTGAAATAAAGGAATGAAATACGAAGGGATTGAGTGAAGTAAAGGAATGAAATATGAAGGGATACAGAGAAAATAAAGGAATGAAATACGAAGGGATACAGAGAAAATAAAGGAATGAAATACTAAAGGATGGAGTGAAGTAAAGGAATGAAATACGAAGGGATGGAGTGAAGTAAAGGAATGAAATACGAAGGGATGGAGTGAAATAAAGGAATGAAATACGAAGGGATGGAGTGAAATACAGTAATGAAATGAACAGTTTGAGCTACACCAGGAAGTGATGTTGCAGGCTATCTCAGTGCTGCCCCCTCTCATTAACATGTTCATACACACACACCCACACACACATTCTGAATATGGGGCCAAGGAAGTCTTGGGGCAACACAATGAATTACCCATAATTCCTTTCTCCAACTACCCCAGGCGTTTTTTGTCCCAACCCCACAATATTGCTGCTCCGCTAGTAAACAAGGCTAGCCACCGGCAGGACTGCTGCTAGGACAGGCCAGTTATACAACTCCTTATAAGACGGTTGTTTGTTGTTCCAGGTTAGCCTGAGTGCCAATCTGTTTGTGCTATCATGCCAACTCCTTGTCACTCAGCTTGACAAGAACAGCAACAGAGTTGGCAAAAGCACACAAACAAATCTGGGACCAGGCTAGTTTCACCCAAATAGGAGGAAAAACAAAAATAATCTTTGTCATATTTGACATTCTTCAAACCAACATTTGAGTCAATAGATGTTCCTTAGGGGCATCCAGACCTGAAACCTTCAGGTTAACTTTGAGAGGTTTTTGGGTCAATAATTGTCACATTTAGATTGAGATCCACATATTACAAGAATACCAGTGGGCTGGAGTTTCTTTTTCAAACCCAGAACTCGTACCTGGAATCCTCAGAAACCTCCCCGCCGTGGTGAATCCTAATGTGTAGCCAACGTTGCTCTTATAATGAACTAACTTGAAAGAGTCCGTACGAAGAGAAGAGGTCAGCTGTGTAGAGAGGTATGCCGTGAGGTCTGGAGTTGAATCATTTGCAGAACAGACGTAGTCGCAGTAGCCACTTAACTTGAACAGCGGTGGCCTGCGGTGTATAAATGGATAACGAGGGAAATTAAAGCTACATGAATCATCAGATGAGTATTAGAGAAACAGGTAGATGTGCTGGATGAACTATTCTTCAGAAAAGGAGTGAGGAGAAGTATGAGGTTAGGAGACAGCCCGCAGATGGACACTATCGCTCGCTTTCTAAGCTGTGCGTGTGTGTGGGGATTGTGCCAATGGGCGGGCGGGCGTGTGTGTGGGGATTGTGCCAATGGGCGGGCGGGCGTGTGTGTGGGGATTGTGCCAATGGGCGGGCGGGCGTGTGTGTGGGGATTGTGCCAATGGGCGGGCGGGCGTGTGTGTGGGGATTGTGCCAATGGGCGGGCGGGCGTGTGTGTGGGGATTGTGCCAATGGGCGGGCGGGCGTGTGTGTGTGTGGGGAGTGTGCCAATGGGCGGGCGGGCGTGTGTGTGGGGATTGTGCCAATGGGCGGGTGGGCGTGTGTGTGGGGATTGTGCCAATGGGCGGGCGGGCGTGTGTGTGGGGATTGTGCCAATGGGTGGGCGGGCGTGTGTGTGTCGATTGTGCCAATGGGCGGGCGGGCGTGTGTGTGTCGATTGTGCCAATGGGCGGGCGGGGGTGTGTGTGGGCATGCAGTTTGTGTGTGTGTGTGTGGTGGTGACAGAAAGGGTTCGTGACAGCCCAGGGAGCAGGGAAGGCAGCATCACCCTGCTAAGAGGACTACCTCCCCTGTACTGAAGTAATAAATGACTGAGCACTGTGTTCCCACGCTACAGCTGTCAGATAGCCACGCACACACACACTAACACACACACTAACACACACACACACACACACACACACACACACACACACACACTAACACACACTAACACACACACACACACACACACACACACACACACACACACACACACACTAACACACACTAACACACACACACACACACACACACACACACACACACACACACACACACACACACACACACACACACCAAAGTGATGCATTGCACACGCCTTCTTTCACAGTCACACCATCATCCCACACACCTCTGCACACACACAATTCTCTCTTTCTCTCTCTATATATACTGTATCTCTCTTTTCCTCTCAAACACACAGATACTGGCTTGAAGGGGTAATATGCACAAACTGCGCCCCCCCCCCCCCCCCCCCCCCCCCCCCCCGCTTGGCTCTAAATCTCCCATCGCCGCAGAAACAGGACCCTCAGGCATGCCTCCAAATGCTCCCACAATACACCAGCACTAATTAAATCTCAGGTCTATTCTCCTCAACTCTCCTCTCCTTTCTCTCTCCTCCTCCCTCTCTCCTCTCCAATGAAATATGCATTCGATTCTCTGACGGATCGTACAGGTCTCCACTACATGCTACACTACATGCTACAGACAGACAGGTCTGTCTTTCTGTAGTCCAGGTAGAGATCTGTTGAGGCTGCTTTCAGCGGAGGTTGCCGTTGCCATTCATTTGCAGGGAATTCTACTGTATTGTAGTTCTATTCGAGATGCAGAGAACCTTCATCCTGCATACAGTATACTGTCTCTCCATCTATCAGTATCCTGCATACAGTATTCTGTCTCTCCATCTATCAGTATCCTGCATACAGTATTCTGTCTCTCCATCTATCAGTATCCTGCATACAGTAAGTCTAGTAAAGGTAGACACACACCAGATAGGTGCAGTGAAATGTGTTGTTTTACAGGGTCCGCCATTGTAGTACGACGCCTCTGGAGCATATTCGGGTTAAGTACCGTGGTCAAGTTTTTTCACCTCGTCGACTCGTGTATTTGGACCAGCAACCTTTAAAATAGTGGCCCAACACTCTAACCGCTAGGCTACCTGCTGCCCTACGGCTGGAAGAATGTCTGCCATGGCCTCAAGATGATTCCAGACAGTGCTGGTAATAAGGGCTTGCTTGAGTTAAAGCAACATATACTCTGCAGCATCATCTACCTTTGATATATGCCTCATGTAGAACGGAGGAATTTTGCTCTCAGCACGTCTGAGAGACTGCAGGCGTGAGATGTTTCTAGAACCATCCATCTCCCAGACTTCTCAACACTACAGTCATCAGTAGGGAATTCAACTTGTCTCAGACTGCTTCTCCAAGATCCAAGGCCTCTTAAGAACTGACGCCTGTCTTTGCGTTTGACTAAAAGCGTTGAGGCGTTGGAAGTTCGTCAGACATTGTTTGTCAGAGAGTGTGTGTGTGCGTATGTTTGAATGTCTGTTTTGAAATTGCACTAGACAGTCTGTGTGTGTGACACAGCGTGTGTGTGTCTGTGTTTGGAACAGTCGTCAGTCAGACATGCAGACTTGGTTGCCAGAAGAGTAAAAATCTCAAACAGAAGAAAAATATTGCTTCTGAAAAGTTCACTGTAATACTAATGGGCGCCTCTGAGCTGGGGTATTTGATTGGAGGGCGTTGGGGGACATGTAGGGGACATTTATCAGTGTGACACAGCACAGAATGCTCTTTGTTTGATTGGGCAAATTAGTGGGCAACTAATTTGCTTCCGCTGCAAAATCTTTTACAGACTCTTTTTTGTTGGTGTTAATTGACCTAGCTGAACCACTTTGTATTCTGCCCTGATGACAGAAGAATGGGAGAGAAAATATCATTGTTATTCATTTCTGGTGCCTCGGAGGCAGTGCCCAGTTGCCCAGTTGTGCTTTAGCATGGTTTGTATTGAAGACGAGTGGTTGTGTGTGTATGTTTCCATAGGGATATATGGTTTATAATGTGTATTTACACTGCAGCGGACAGACAGACATCCCCAGTGAATGTGGAGGTATCTCTGTTCAGGCCCTCACTATTATGCCGTCAATAACCAGTGTGACAAACTGGGTATTGAACCCAGTCTTTTGCCTGCCCCAAGACTGTGTTATCCAACCGAGCTAAAGCCTAGGACTAACTTGTCTGAAGTAATACAAGTGTCATGGTCTCAGGCAAGCGTAGTTACCGTTATATAAGTTACATACGCATCCCGCAGGCCTACTTTACCCAACCACCTCGGATGCTGTACAGACACATTGCAATGCCCTGGTGAATCCACAGGCAACATCATATACCCCATGCATTTACCACCTGCTGCCATTCATAACGACATACTGGCCATTCATTACTTAGACATTAATGATGATTATTCATGAACCGGAGTGCCTGTTGTCCGGACCGCTGGCAGTCTCTATGGGGGTGCCACAGGGTTCACCTCTCTTCTCTGCATATATCAATGATGTCGCTCTTGGTGATTCTCTGATTCACGACACCGTTCTGTATACTTCTGGCTCTTCTTTGGACACTGTGTTAACTAACCTCCAGACAAGCTTCAATAACCATACAACTCTCCTTCCGTGGCCTCCAACTGCTCTTAAATGCAAGTAAAACTAAATGCATGCTCTTCAACCGATCGCTGCCTGCACCTGCCCGCCCGTCCAGCATCACTACTCTGGATGGTTCTGACTTAGAATATGTGGACAACTACAAATAGCTAGGTGTCTGGTTAGACTGTAAACTCTCCTTCCAGATTCACACTAAGCATCGCCAATCCAAAATTAAATCTAGAATCCTAGCCTCCAACACTCTACTCAACAAATTGGATGCAGTCTATCACAGTGTCATCTGTTTTGTCACCAAAGCCCCATATACTGCCCACCACTGCGACCTGTACACTCTCGTTGGCTGGCCCTCGCTTCATACTCGTCGCCAAACCCACTGGCTCCAGGTCATCTACAAGTCTCTGCTAGGTAAAGCCCAGCCTTATCTGAGCTCACTGGTAACCATAGCAGCACCCACCCGTAGCACGCGCTCCAGCAGGTATATCTCACTGGTCACCATATCAGCACCCACTCGTAGCACGCGCTCCAGCAAGTATATCTCACTGGTCACCATAGCAGCACCCACTCGTAGCACGCGCTCCAGCAAGTATATCTCACTGGTCACCATAGCAGCACCCACTCGTAGCACGCGCTCCAGCAGGTATATCTCACTGGTCATCCCCAAAGCCAATTGGCCGCTTTTGGCCGCCTTTCCTTCCAGTTTTCTGCTGCCAATGACTGGAACGAACTGCAAAAATCACTGAAGCTGGAGACTCATATCTCCCTCACTAGCTTTAAGCACCAGCTGTCAGAGCAGCTCACAGATCACTGCACCTGTACATAGCCCATCTGAAAATAGCCCATCCATCTACCTCATCCCCATACTGTATTTATTTATTAATCTTGTTCCTTTGCACCCCAGTATCTCTACTTGCACATTCATCTTCTGCACATCTATCATTCCAGTGTCTAATTGCTACATTGAAATTACTTCGCCACCATGGCCTATTTATTGCCTTACCTCCCTTATCTTACCTCATTTGCACACACTGTATATAGACTTTTCTATTGTGTTATTGACTGTACGTTTGTTTATTCCATGTGTAACTCTGTGTTGTTTGTGTCGCACTGCTTTGCTTTATCTTGGCCAGGTCACAGATGTAACTGAGAACTTGTTCTCAACTGGCCTACCTGGTGAAATAAAGGTGAAATAAAAAAAATTAAAAGCGTGCCCCAGGTAATGTCATGCTTGGTGACAGCTTGGTGTGTGTGTGCGTGCGCGTATGTGTGTGTGTGCGCATATATGTGATTCACTGCATGTGTGTGTGTGTGTGTGTGTGACATCTTAGCTGATGTTAAGAGAATATGCTGAACCTCGCAGGTCCGGTTGGGCTGATGATGATGATTGGTTGCCACTCTTCATGGTCTACTCCCGAAGTCATATCTCTCACTGATCAGTTTCATTCTCAGGAAGTCAAATCGTGAAATCGTGATATGATTGGTTGATTGGGCTGTTGTTGTCATTGCCATAGTACCAGACGGTGGGAGTCATCTACTCCTGCTACTTCCTGAGTTTGGGCTTCCAGCAGCAACGGCAAAAAATATGTTTTGTTTTCACGTACACTGGATAGGTGCATTGAAATGTGGTGTTTTACAGGGTCGGCCATAGTAGTACGGCACCTGGAGCAAATTAGGGTTAAGTGCCTTGCTCAAGGACACATCAACGGATTTTTCATCTTGTCGGCTCAGGTATTCAAACCAAAACCTTCCGGTTAGTGGCCCAACGCTCTAACTGCTAGGCTAAAGTCACACTGTCAGACACAGTGGGGGGTAATTCTGGGAAGGTGCTAGAGCTGCAGTGGCTGTGTTATTAATGACACGCTTTTGTGATGGTTTAAAAGTCTACATATGTGCTTTGAACATTCATTTAAAGGCGTTTCCTCTGAGTGTGTAGTATGCAAATGTGTGTGAGCTCATAATGTTGGGTTGCCAACGAAGAAGGGTTAAGGCTCGAGTTATTGTGTTATTTGCATGTTACTTATCTGTTGTGTGGTCTGTGTAGGACATGAAGCTACGAGAGCTGCTGGACGTCAGCACCCTGGTGGGGAAGATGGAGAACCGGATGCTGACGGTGGTGAGCGGACCAGACATGGTCAACATCACCTACCTCAACTTCATGGCCTTCCAGGAGGAGATCGCCAAGGTAAGTAAACATGAATAATCCACTTATTACAGAGGAATAGGGCTTTAGTACACATGAATAATGCCTTTATTAATCATGAATAGGGCTTTATTAAACGTGAATAGGGTTTTATTAAACATGAATAGGGTTTTATTAAACATGAATAAGGACTTAATTAATCACAAATAGGGCTTTATTAAACAATAATAAAGACTTTATTAATCATGAGCAAGGCTTTATCAAACATGAATAAAGGCTTTATTAAAGGTTTATTTGATGGAGTTGATGTCAACATCAGTTACCTCTCTTAGGAGGTTGGTCAAAGTGCTTATAACTAATTAATGAATGACTAAGCTATTTCAGTCCATGAAGTGTGAGTTAGTTAAGCTTGTTAGACTTACACTGAACCCATCATTCCTGCAGTGTATAATTATAAGGTCTGGTGTGTGGGTGGCTAGTTTGCACCTCCAATCGATCCTCGCGACTGTGTTTCTTCCTTCTGACGGAGTGCGTGTGTGTGTGTTCTTCCGGTGCAGGAGTGGGCTGAAGAGTTGTTTGGCCTGGCGTCTAACCTACTGGCGCAGAACATGTCCAGAGAAGCATGCCTGGAGAAAGCGTAAGTCCCTGGACACATCACGCATCACACACTGGAAGGCAGCAGTTCACACCCATCAGGTCTGCAGGGCGCTTCACACCGCTTCACACTACTCACAGTGAGAGAGAGGGGGGGGGGGGAAGCAGAGAGAGAGCAAGAGGGGGTCAGAGAGAGGGGGGGGGGGGAGCAGAGAGAGAGCAAGAGGGGGTCAGAGAGAGAGGGGGGGGAAGCAGAGAGAGAGGGGGGAAGCAGAGAGAGAGCAAGAGGGGGTCAGAGAGAGGGGGGGGGCAGAGGGAGGGGGGGAGCAGAGAGAGGGGGGGAAGCAGAGAGAGAGCAAGAGGGGGTCAGAGAGAGGGGGGGAAGCAGAGAGAGAGGGGGGGAAGCAGAGAGAGAGCAAGAGGGGGTCAGAGAGGGGGGGGGGGCAGAGAGAGAGCAAGAGGGGGTCAGATAAAGAGGGGGGTGCAGAGAGAGAGGGGGGGAAGAGAGAGAGCAAGAGGGGGTCAGAGAGAGGGGGGGCAGAGAGAGAGCAAGAGGGGGGCAGAGAAAGAGGGGGGGCAGAGAGAGCAAGAGGGGTCAGAGAGAGAGCGAGAGATGGGGTGAATGCACACACGCGCGCACACACATGCAAACGCATACACACACACACACACACACACACACACACACACACACACACACACACACACACACACACACACACACACACACACACACACACACACAGATACTTGCGCAAAGACACACACATTCACAGACACACACTTGCACACTCCCACACTCTCTCTCGTTCTCTCTCTCTGTCT